>NC_084463.1:135896971-136527804 GCF_027409185.1 Cynocephalus volans | reverse complement strand
GGATGGTTTTGTGAAATGACTTCGACATTTAAAATTAAGTAATTTTTAATGGTAAATAACCAATAAATTCTTCTTTTAGTTCAACTTACTGAGGTTGGGTTTCTGACACTTGTAACCAAAGTTCTTTCTGTGACAGAGAGAAGAACCACCCTAATTGATTGATCCCACTGAGATGGAATGAGTAATACCAGGGCAGGGCTGTGACGGTTGCCCTGAGTTACTGTAAAACTAGTAGAAGTTTCTCTGGAAGCACACCCAGGTGTTTCTGCTAACCTTGGCCTGGCTTCAATCATTCTTAAGTCTTCTCAGGCTTGAGCTCTAATTGAGAATCTAATGAATATGTTCCTTTTATTATGACCAGGAAAATCTCTTCTCACATCTTGCCACTAAGAGTTTTATCCACAGTTCACTGATATGTATGCCAGGTGGTTGCCTCCTTTATATATCTTGTAATTTATTTTTGATATTTATCTAGTAATCTTAGTACTTGTGTGCTCCATGCCATGTCTAAGAATAAACACACTATGCTGTGAAAATTAATTTTGCTTTTCTTCCCTCTGTCTTTACTCAAATAAGTATAACTGCCCTAATCTAAGATGCCCACAGGCTTTGGCATAGAATGAAAAGAAATAACTGGAAAACCATAAGGCAAACTGTCATTTTGCTCCAGGAAAAGAAGAGCTAATCTTTGGCTAAATTTAGAGACCTGGAAAAGGTAAAATATTTATTCTGGATTCCAAGTTCACTTCACCCCAATTATCATTATGCATATTACTTTAAGTAGTTGCCCTAAAGATAATTTATTAAATTGGCATATGCAAATTGCTTGGCATATGGTAGTCATTGTCAAATAATAGTCGCCTTTGCTTCCCCTCAAGTCTTCATAAGGTAAACATTGTGTCTGCATAAGCTAAGTTATGCTGTTGTAACAAATATCTCCACATCTCAGTAGCTTACAACAAAAAAATAAAATTCTTTATTGAAACTTTATGTCCATCTTGGGTCTGATCAGCCTGGACCATTATTGGTTAGTGTGGCAATACTTGACAACACACACCCTGGCCATAAAACTGCCACTTACATTTTGCTGACCAAGTCTGACATCAATGGAACAAGAGAATATAAGCCTTCCCCAGGCAAAGGCATCCAATATTTTGGAATAATAATATGGTATACTTCAAATATATTGCCAAATGGAAAACTAAATTTTAAGAAATTACAGATATTGTTGGAAGTCCATGTACAAATCACCTAGACTGAGAGTCATTTAAAAAAAAAAAAATCAACGATGGACATGCTTTAAGGAAAGACATAGGTTATAGGCCTGATATAAATTCAACAGGGATCTGTGACATTTTTTCTCTTGCTCTAGATAAGGAGATATTTGCTCACACCCTGGTATCAATCAATAGGAATCAAGAAGAAAAATAGGATGCAACATTACATGTTCAGTGGTCCTGTTTCCTAGCAGGAAGGATCTGGCCTTCTGAAGACTCCAGTGGACTATTCCTCTGTTTGAGCCCATTCTTCTTTGGTAAAGCACACAGCAGCAACCAATTATTGGTTAAAATGATACCATCAAGAAGGCATACAGAAAACTGAATTATAAACACCACCATTGACAATCCATTTAACACTCTTCTTAGAACTTTTATTTAATGCTGAGGAACTAATGACTGCAGATGATAAAAGGGCTATCCAGTGCACTGTCAACATATGATAGAAAAGATGACCATCTTATTCCTTAATACCCCATAGTTCATTAAATGTCCAAGAGAGAGAAGACAGAAAATACCTCTTCTATTTGTCAGTAGATATTTTGCAATATGAAAAAATATATATATAATAAGACCAAAACAATTGTTTTCACCTAGTTTTCTTTTTTTTCTTTTTTTAATGTTAATAATTTCTTAGTATTATTTTGCTTTGGAAATACAATAAGAGCTTATAAAATATCAGTGGGCTTTGTTCAGAAAGCAAATGAGTTCAATAATGGAGAACAATATGAGTCTCATTTATAAACCCAATGGAAGAAAAAAAATATTAGAAAAGCACTTGGTCCAGTATTTTTGATACTCTTAATGGTTGTATTGACATCGTCAAACTAAACAACTAGATAGAACCAGTCATTGAGACGTCAAAAGCCATTGATTCAGGGACTATGAAAAGTGACAGCATTGATATGGAGCATTACTGGGTTGCTTGGTATATTTTGTAGTCAATCTGTTCATGCACAAATTTTTATATAGCCTTACTCCATAAAACTCACATTAGAATTCTGCTTGGCATTTAGTCTATTCCTCCTCCCAAACATGCCAGCTTTATCTTAGAGAAGGTTTAATAAAATGTTTAGGGAGGGGGGGAATAAAAGGACTTGCAATAAGATTCTAATATGTTATAAGAGGAAAAGACATGGACCAAGGATCTCCAAGGCACATTAGGGACCACTAGTTTTACTTAGAGCAGAAGTGGATTTTAGTTGTCCCTTTTGAAGCAATTGTAAATACAAGAATTTATTTGGGAAGGGTCAAATAATCTGAGACTGGATAAATAAAATTGATATGGTAATTACTCTTACATGGCTCATCATGCTGACAAACATCATAAACACAGTCGCATGATAAATTACAAGCATTCTATCACAGGGAAGCTGGCTAGATTATCTTCACGGTTTCATTTAAAATGTGTTGCTCTAACAAAGTGGAAAAGAACAAGTGAATGAAAATTCTCCCCAGAAGCCATTATAAATAATTCATGCAAAATATTTTTTAAATTGGTACAAAATTCACTTTATGGTGGGTGCAATTTTTTTCTACTATACCTCCTATTCTCAAAATTAGCCTGTATTCTGGGACCAAACCAGGTATCCCAAGATCTGAAAGTCAGTAGTATACAGTAGACCCCCCCTTACCCACAGGGGGTACATTCCAAGACCCCCCAGTAGATGCCTAAAACTGTGGATAATACCAAACCCTGTATACTCATATTTTTTTTCCTATACATACATACCTATAAAAGTTTTAGTGCTTATCACGCACTGTGGTCTTATCTTTTGTAGTTTGAGGTGCAACAGCAAAACTAGCACAAATTTCTTTTTCCTTATTTATGATGTCATGGATAGAAGATTTATTCCTACCACAGATCTTAACAACCTCAGCATAGATTTTTTTTTTTTTTTTTTTTTTAATTTAAGTAAAGAACTTTCAGCTTTCTACTTAAAGGAAACATTATACAGCTACTCTTGGCCATATCCAAATTTCCAGTGTCACTACTCTTGTGCTTTAGGTCCATCATGAAATAAAATAAGGGTTACGTGAACACAGCACTGTGATATACCTTGATGGTGGATCTGATAACCAAGATGGCTACTGAGTGACTAATGGGCAGAGAGTACCTACAGCGTGAATATGCTGGACAAAGGGATGATTCACGCCCCAGGCAGGATGGGGAAGGACGGTGCGAGACAGTGTGAGGTTTCAACACGCTGCTCAGAATGGCGTGCAACTTAATACCTATGAACATGTTTATTTCTGGAATTTTCCATTTAATATTTTGAACCACGATGACTGCAGGTAACTGAAGCCATGGAAAGTAAAACCAAGGATGGGGGTGGGGGTGGCTGCTGTAGCGCTATTTCTATTAAGAGCATGTATCCCTTTTAGTTTTAAAAACTTTATCGTCAGTAGGGGTAGAAATCTTATTCTATGCAGTAGGGCAAAATGTTATACCTTTTCCTCACCCATTGCAAGGTACACGACTGACAGCTCTATAACAAAAGTCAGCAAGAGAAAAGCATAAATTTATTTTATTTATTTATTTTTTAAAAAATTTTTTGTGACCAGCCGCACCAAGCGCACTGGCCATCCTATAGGATCCAAACCCGCTGGCGGGAGCGCTCCCAGTGCCGCACTCTCCCGAGTGCGCCACGGGGTCGGCCCAAGCATAAATTTATTTAATCAAAGTTTTGTGTGACCTGGGAATCTTCAGAAATGGAGACCCAAAGACCAAGGGAAAACTACATACTTTTTATGTTTAGGTTCAATGAAAAACAGAATGCACAGACATGTAGAAATGTGATTGGACCAAAAGGATATAATCTGACGGTGAAGAACAGGGGAGGGGACCCAACAAAGCCTGCCTGCTTAGGTTCTTCTCAAAAACAGGGCAGGACACCTGTCATGTGAGGATCTTCAGGGGAGAAGACAGAAGGTCAGAGAGTGGCATTTCTAGGTTTTATGATTTGCTTCGGGGGAGAAAAGTTCTAGTTTCTATTACTCCTTTGGGAGAGTAGTGGGGGGGGGGGCAGGAGAAGGTCAGAGAGAACTCTTGTTTCTGAGGCCCTTCCAATCTCCCTCAGTTCAAAGTACCCAGCATGCTGAAGCACTGCAGTTTGAGTTATCATGTTCTAAGCCCCAACTACACCTTCAATGTTAAAATGGAAATAATGCTCTACTGAGGAAGCTTTCTGTTCCCAGCACATCCTTTATTCCCCTTGCCCCATTCCAAGTCTGATTGATAAACAGATTAATATGGAGAAAACATATTAACACATTTTATTATTTTAATGTGCTGAGAGGGAGCAATCCATGGGGGAATCACAAGAGAGTAATTTCCCAACTTCCCATGGCGTACAGAAGCTTATATATTCCTCTTCATAGGGGAAGGGGAGATGAGGGGTTGAGGAGTAAATGATTTTTAGAGGAGTTTAGTGGGCCTGGAAAATATTCAATGGCTGAGACAAAGACTATTTGGCCCAAAGAGCATACAATGACTGATAAATGATTATCTTCAAAATACTGAATGGGACTGAAATTGAAGACAATGGTCTGTGATGAAAGTTAGTCCAGGTGTGTTCATAGACTTTAGTCTTTCTTCCTGTGATATAAGTTAATGAAAACTTACAGAAAGACCAGAGGTAATTTTCTTCTTTGGCAGGTCCGGACTTTAGGTGGATAAGGGAACCAGCTTCATTTTGTGCTTTGTAGAGTGACAGAGAATTGAGAGACAGAGGAGAGGGGGTGGGGGGGGTGGTGGTGTCAGAGAATACTTGAAACTGCTTCTTTATTCCAGCATGTCAAAGCACCATATTTTGGGGTAACAGTCTCTGAGCCCCAAAAGTTGTTTGGTTTGAAACACTAGTTGTGCTTATCTCAGAGTTAGAAGAACTCAGTTTTTATTCCAGCTCTTTTAATTTAGTCACGCAACATTGAGCCAACCACTTAAACCTGTAAGGGTTTACTTTTTCTTTGGCATAAGGAGAGGAATGGTATCTTTCAACTCCAGTGATCTATGATTAATATAGTAAATAAAATCCGGATGTCTTTGTAGACAGAGTAAAGATAATATATCGTGGGCAGAATTACAATCTCTGTAACCTTCCCATTGTTGCACCAATAAAGCCTACATGCATAGACAATTCTGTTTTGGGGAAAAGCTTTTTCCTCTTCCAAATTGGGTCTTGTGGTTTGGGCCTGCAAATTAACTGGCAGTAGACAGAGTAAGAGAAAAAAGGCAAGTATTATCTGCATTTGCATGTGCAATAAGTAACTCACATAATAGCCCACAGTAAAGGTTTATATGTTATCAACATAAAAGGGCAAATTTTAGGGCTTCAATGGGAAAGTATAGAAGGTTCTATTGGGCTTTTTGATGCTGACGAAAATGAGCAGTCTGTCTCCAAGGTAGCTGAATTTGTAGAAAAAGCCCTTGGAGAAGGTTAACGTCAGCTGTATTTTGGGAGGCTCTGCTTATAGTCAGATAAGGGGAAGTTTAGATACAATTTTTTTCTTCATGTTCTGTAGGTCAAATGCTTTAACTTTAAAATAATCTCTATCCAAACTCTGGGGATCTGAGTGCATCCCACAACTCTCTTTCTGTAGATTCATAAAACCCAATCATGTCTTTACTTTCTCATTTAGAAGGACAGTGCCCATAAACAGGGTCTACTGCTAGAAGGAAGATTTGTTTAAAAAAGGTTTTTGCTTGGACTTTCATTTGCATTTAAAAGAGAGACCAGCTACACTGTGTTTGTGATTCAAAGATAATTACAAAGCATGTGGCCACACTAAGTTTGGAGATTTTTTCCTTGAAGTTACTTTCAGAAAAAGAAACAGAAGCTTAAGTTTTGTTTTTTGTGGTTTTTGTTTGTTTTTTAATTAGAAATTTTGTAGTCCTTACATAACAATTTGTCTAAGACAAATTTTTAAAAATAAATATAGTTGATTATTTTTTAAGTTGCCCTTTTCAGTAAAATTTCAATACTTTAGGTTTTATCCCCACATCTTCAGGGTTGGTGATTTTGCCAATTTAGATTTGTTTATAGGTCACTGTAAATTTGAAACTTGAAGAACATCAAAGCATTTATTTTCCACTGCATTTTCCTTTTCTCTAGGCCATAGAGTATGATCTTATAACCTTTACTAAATAGTTTACTTGTCTTTATATTGACCAAGCTTCACTGCTATCTTTTTAATCAAATAGTTGATATATGAAGCCATCTCGAATCTTTTGGAATGATGCAGGAATCAGAGAAGCTAACTGTTAAAATTTAGGTCTCAATCCAAGACAGAAAACAAAAGGCAACTAAAATGATGAGTTTCTTAATTTTAGGAATTTAGACCTTAAACTAAAACTAGTACTTAAATTTATCCTGCAATCAAATTAATAGGCTGATTTAGGCCTCTGCTTAGCTGATTTTTCTATACAAAATCATCACTAAATTTTGATTCTAAACATTCAGGGAATATTCCAAACAATGAACATTACTCCAAACAATGGAACATTTTCCATGAGGTCAGTGGTTCTCAACCATGGGCCATTTTGGCCCCCAAGGACAACTGACAATATCTGGAGACTTTTGTGTCACAACTAAGGACACGCTACTAGAATCTGGGTAGAAGTCAGGGATGCTATTAAACATTGTGGAAGACCAGAATACACCACCCCCAAATATAAAAGGATAAAAATATAAAGTATTGTTGAGCTGAAGGCACTTAAGAAGCAGGTACAGGAAAGCTCCCTGTCCTTTATTTGCTTAAAAGCAGGACATAGCTTTACAAAGACAAAAGGTCCCCTGTAACACTCTCTTCCCTTTTCTACCAAAGAGAACAAAGGTTAACCACTGAAGATAACTTTAAACCCTTATCATCTGGAGATGATACCAAAGGAGTCTACATGAACAAGCTTTACTAACTAGCCTTCATCTGTTATTTATTTGCCTTCCCACATGTTGCCTACCTGACAGACCAAAAGTTCTTCCCTTGCCTTATCATTTCTCCAAAAATTTGCTGTTCTTTCTTGAAGGTGCAATATAAGCTAGAATTTGAACCCAGTTTTTGAGAACTACTCATTCCCTGGGTATCTCCCATGTATATATGAAATAAACAGGTAAATGAACTTCTATTTGTTTTTTTCTTGTTAATCTGTCTTTTGTTACAAAGGCCCATTTCAACTAAGAACCTAAGAGTGTTAGAGAAAAATTATTTTTCCTCCCCTACAACATCGTATAATACACAGGACAGTCCTCCACAACAAAGAATAATCTGGCTCAAAACAGCCTATTTACAGGTAGAGAAACTCCATTATACCTTGAGGATGTATGGCTCAGTCTAAAGACCCACACATAGTGGATGCTATATTTTTAATTTTACCAAAAAATGAATTTTGATAGATGACAAAGTTAGGAGTAACTTGGAATGAAAGGCAGTTTATTGTTTTAAAAATAAAAACAAATTAAAAATCCTTCTTTCTGTAATTAACCATATGGTTTCTTTTGACATGAGTTTGCCGACAAACTGGGCCAAATAGCCTACTATTCCAGCTTGCAGTTTCAGTACTGGACCTCCCATCCATGCTAAAAAGAAAAGAATTAAAGCCTAAGTCTTAATCATAAAACTTGAATCATGAAAAGTGCATTTTTGGTGCAACACAGTTTATTTCCATATGGAATAAAATGATTATTCAAAAGATAAAACCAAATAACAGTATCAAATTTTCACCCAAGAGGCACACAAGAAATACTGATTATGCTTCTGAAGAATGTATTTCCCTTTCTAAATTTTTATTTGTGAATAAATAAACAATTCAGGGCATCAGCTGAGTGAGACTTCTGTCCAGATAAAATATTATAATTGGTTCATTCACATTCACAATGAGATGTATAAGGTATTATCTTTCTAAAATAAAAATCTAAAAATGTTACCACTTCAATATAAAAAGAAATACGGTCTCACTGCCTAAAAGACTCTTCAGAAAATAATTCCAAATGACTTCTCCAGACTTCTCTTTCTCTTTTTTCTATTATCTATAATCCAGTTACAAATTATTTTTGCTCTTCAGTTTTTCACCGTGCCAATTGCCCTTTCAAGACTTCCTGCCTTTACACATTTTTATCTGAATATCATCTTGTCCTAAGCAACTTTGAACACCATGTTTCTGCTCAAGCATCTTCAGTTTCAAAAAGTCTTCCAAACCTAGCCTTCCTATTTTCCTTAAATTGCACGGGGTCATGCTCTCTTTGAATATTTTTTAACCTGTCCACTTGAGCATCATCACAACTGATATTGTAACTACTTATGCAGATATTCTTGGCTAATCTTATTTATTGTTCTATCCCTAACATGCAACTACTGCACATGGCAGATAAAAAATTACTATGTTTTCTGAATACATGCATATATGAAGAAATTGATTTTGTGACAAGAATTTCAATTACCATAATTTTATTTTTCTTAAGGCATTTTATAAACTTACTACACACGAATAAGGTTATTGCTTTGGTGATGGGGGTTACAAATATTTTTAATGAACAAACATCCATCAAATAAGTATGAATGTATGATCATTAATAACAATAGTGATAAGCAATTGAAAACCCAAGACATGTTCAACACCTGGTGCTATGGTCTGAATATTTAAGTCCCTATGAAGTCTGTATATTCCTACGTAATCAGCAATATGATAGTGTTTGCAGGTGGAGCTTTGGAAGGTGATTAGGTTGTTAAGGCAGAGCCTTCATGAATGGAATTGGTGTCCTTATAAAAGAGACCCCAAAAAGCTCCCTTGCTGCCTCTGCCAAGTGATGTTACAATAAGGAGATTGACGTCTGTGAACCAAGAAATAGGTCCTCACCAGACACTGAATCTGCCAGCACCTTGATCTTGACCTTCCCAGCCTCCAGAACTGTGAGGAATAAATTTTAGTTATCTATAAGTTGCCCAGTTTATAATGTTATACTAACCCAAAAGTACTAAGACAGACAACTGATACCAAATAGTGGGGGAGCTGCTGTAACAAGTACCTAAAATGTGGAAGTGGCTTTGGAACTGTGTAATGGGTAGAGGCTGAAAGAGTTTTGACGTGCATGCTAGAAAAAGTATACATTGCTGTAAATGGATCATAAAGGGCAATTCTGGTGAGAGTTCAAGAAAGGAGAAATATAAACATTAAGGCCATTCTAATGGAGTCTCAGATGGAAATGAGACACATGTTATTGGACAATGGGGGAAAGGCTATCCTTGTTATAAAGTGACAAAGAACCTGGCTGAATTATGTGTGCATCCAAGTGTTTTGTGGAAGGTAAAACTTGGGAGTGAAGAAATTGGATATTTGGCTGAAGAAATTTCTAAGCAAAGTGTTGAAGATGTGGCTTGGTTTTTCCTGAGTGCTTATAGTAAAATGTGAGTAGAGAGAAATGACTTAAGACAAAATTGTTAATTGAAAAGCAAGCACAACTTAAAATTTTGGAAAATTCTCAGCATATCCATATTGAAAGGAATGGGAAAGCATGTTCTGGAGAGAAGTGTGTGACCAAGTGACACCCTTTGATAAGGAAATTAGTATGGATCTGCCATGTCAAGAGAAGCCAGATGCTATTCATCAAGACAGTGGAAGAATGACCCTGAAGGAACTGTGGAGATTATAGAGGTTTCCCCTCCTTTCCCCCACTGAGAGTTCCAGAGCCTGGGGGATGGAAAGATTTCAAAAGAGGGACAATGAGTACTCACAGGACCTCAATATTCACTACCTGGCACCACATTAAGACTCTGATCTCTGCATTCTGACACTGGGCTCTGCAGCTGCCACATGTAGCACAGCCCATGGTGGCTTCCACTTCAAAGGGGGCATAGGTGGTAAACCTTGGTGGCATCCATGCAGTGCTATCTCTACTGGTAGACAGAGTGCAGGGGCTGTGGGGGCATGACTGCCTCCATCTAGATGTTAAAGATTGCCCTGCCTAGCGACCCACAGGGCACAGGCATAGTACTGCCATTGGATGGGGCCACTCCAGAGAGTCCCTACTCTAGGGCAATATCCAGCAGAGCTGTGGAAATGAGATTGCCCCCAGGACCTCAGACTAACTGAACCACTAGAGTATAATTCCAGCTCAGGGAGCCATGGGCACATAATCCAGGCACAGAGCCACAGCACTGGTGGGACCATGCAGAGAATCACTATAGGGGTGGAATTGTGGGGCCACTGCCTCAGTGAGTTCAAAAAGCAGGAACCCTGCCCCAGTGGGCCTGGATGGCAGAGCCTTGAGTCAAAAAAGATTATTCTCAAGCCTTAAACTTTTGAACTGGTATGGGACTGTTATTCCTTTCTTTTTCCTGTTTCTCCCTTTTGGAATGAGAATATTTAGCCTACACCTGTCTTATTATATTTTGGAAGCACATAACATGTTTGATTTCACAGTTTCACAGTTATAATGTAATTAGCCTCAAGATAAATCATACCTTGATTTTCACCCATTTCTGATTTAGAGGACACTAAGATGAGACCTTGAACTCAGACTTTAAAGTTGATTCTAGAATGATCTGAGAACTTTGAGGCTATTAACATGAAATAAATGTTTGCATAAGAAAATGACATGAACTTTGAGGATGAGGAGCAAAATTCCATGGTCTAAATATTTGTATTTCCTCCCAAATTCAATGTTGAAACATAGTTACCACTGTGATGGTGTTAGGATGTGGGGACTTTGGGAGGTGATTAGTCTATAAAGGCAGAGCCCTCACAAATGGGATTAGTGCCCTTAAAGAGAATCCCCAGAGTACTGCATTGCCCCCTTCCATCATGCAAGGACACAGTGAGAAGGTCCCTTGATTAACTTCCCAAACTCTAGACTGTAAGAAATACATTTCTGTTGTTATAGCAGCCTGAATGAACTAAGACATTTTGCAATTCTGAGAGTGAAAACCGAACCCATGATGTTAAGAAGCCTACAGTCAAGTTTAAATACAAGGCAGGTTCAGGATGGGAAATACAAATAAATGAGATAATCCAAAGTGTTTGTTAGTTTCTGACACATATTAGTGGTCAGCGAATATCATCTTGATAGTCATAACCGTGATGGTGGTTATAATCCTATGCGTCAATTGAGTTGTAAAGACATTCAAGCTGTTACAGGCATTAAAAGGCACAGATCATTTGGGCAGAGCCAGTATGATGTGGCTACATGGAAAGAAATATAGGAATTAAATAATTAGAAAATAGGGAGAAGAAATTGTTTACAGGTAGTTGGCACCCACACAAAGGCACATGAGTAAGAAAATGGTCATTGTCTAGGAAAGCAGAAGATGAAAAAGGATAAAGTGATAGGTAAAATCTAGGTTGTAGGATATTTTAAATACCTGCCCTCAAGGTTTGATGTTCACTTCACTCTGAGTGTTACTGGAGATCATCAGAAGTTTATGAGCAGGAAGTATGACATTGATAGAGTAGTGCTTTGAATGAGGTTTTCAGTAATGCCCTTTGGAAAGGTGTTGGATTGAAGAGAGACCAAAAGCAGGCAATTAATTAGAACATTACTTAAATATGACTTAAATAATACAGTACTGTTTGAACAAATATTACATACCTTTAGAAATCACTCCAGAGAAAGAAGAATGTTAATATATGGTCACTTTGCCAAAAGAGTCTGTAATCTTTCTGAGGAGGGAGATTTAAATACAAGAAATAGGGCTAAAATGATAAATAAGATAGAATAGAATAGAATAATGTCCTTGACTTAATAATGTGCATAATAAGTGAAACAGATCAGAGAAAGAGAGCATGAAAGTCACTGGGGAAGGCTTTGTGAAGAAAATGACATTTGAATTTTTTCCGGAATGATGAGTAAGTTTTAAGTTGCAAAAAAAGGATGTAAAAAAGACATCTTGATGGAGACACAGAATAAGCAGAAGTGTGGAGCTATGAATGAGTATAGCATGTGCTTGAGACAATAGGTGTAAAAAATGAGTCATTGAATCTATGCAGGGGTTAAGAGGACGGACAAATACAGAATATACAATTAGGTGTTCAAATGGAATAATAGATTAATTTGTGTTCATTATTAACCGTCTGCTGAATGCCAGGCATTGCTCTAATATTTCCAGATGTGGGTTTTTTTAGTGCTCACAACAACCCTATGAATTAGGTATTATCCCCAACCTACAAATGCAGAAACTGAGGCTTGTAAAGCCTCAATTTGAAAGCAGAAATTCAGCAAACATTTTGAGCTCTCACTATGTGCCAAAACATGCCAGAGTAATTATAAATAGTATTTGAAATCAAATCCATTTCACTCCAAAGACCCTGCACTCTCACTACTTCATGTCATCTCTGTCCACTTGGCAACCCGAAACCCACCACAGAGTCTTGAATAAGTGAGTGGCAGGAGGAATCCATGGTTGAAATTTCAAGTTCATGCTGAGAATCACATCTCCAGGTTGACTAACACATATTCTCTAACTGTATTTTTTAACAAAGTCGTCCTTTTTATTGCATTCTCTAAAGAAGTCTTTCTTAGTCATAAAAAGTTGTTTCTAAAACTGGAGTTATAAATGGGGCCATAAGCCAGTGCTTTGCAATTCAGATGAAATCATTAGAAGGCAGCACTAACATTCTGTATTAGATGCCTCATGTGGAGGGTGGCTCAGACTCCGCGGGGTACAAACCTGAGCTGAGACACATCAGAAAGAGCAAGTTAGTGGGGCTACATTGTAGAGCTTCAGAGAAAAAAAAAAAAAAAAACATAACATCATCTCAGAGTTATCTGTAGAGAACCAAGTGGACTTAAATGAGATTTAAATTAACTGGACACATGCTTGCAGTGACAATTACAAAGACCTTCAAGCTAACCAGGAAATTAGGCCAGAGAATAAACTATGTCTAAAATTTTCTACACACCCCAACATACACACACACAGAGAGTTACTTGCTGCTGACTTGGCTGCAAAAATGATTCTTTACAAGAAGATTATTTTTAAATGCATATACAGTACTACTTAACGTCAGCCAAGCCAAATACAGCTACCACAGAATCTTAGGCAAAAGACTGTTAGAGTCTAATACACAGTAATATTATTTACTTATTTAATTGAATCTTCATGGGATGTTTGCCTTCAAAGTTAAAGTTAAGCAACTAAATGTGGTGGAAAGAGTATGGGGACTGGAGTCGAAATGGGGTTCCAGTAACCACTTACTACTTACTAGTAATAGTAACCTTAGCAAGTTATTTATCTCACCCTGTTTTATCACCCACAAAATGAGATCATAACTACTACATTGCATGGATTTTGTGAATGACAATGGAGATCAAGTAAAATGACTAGGTCAATGTTTACCATAGAGGGTATTCAATAAATAATATGTGCATTAACTTTGTCTTTGGTTGTCTTGTCTGGGATTCCTGAGAAGCACACCCTACAATGGATTCAAGTGTAAGTAGTAGTTTGGGAGATGATTTTAGAGAAAGGGAGAAGAGAGGCAGGGGATACAGCCAATAAAAAAATGTGATATCCACCCATAAGGCTTGAATAATTGGAGGTCAATCCCACTGTGGCAATGTGGGAGACAAAGCAGAAAACACTTTAGAATTATCCCAAAAGAGAGGCAAGAAAACTGGGATATTGCTCTACCTACTCCTCATCTTTTCTGGGCTAAAGGATGCTTACTGGGCTATTAATTCTTGGGTATTTCTGGCTTATCACATATGCTGGCCTAGAATGCTCCCATTGGCCAAAAACAAACAAACAAACATAAAGCAAAACAAAACAAAAAAAAGAGTTCTCAGCACAGAGTCACAGGTGTTCATAGTAAATTACCTTCAGAGTTGAGGGAAGTGAGAGGCACGAGGATGTGCAGGACATCAACAACATCTGCTAGAGAGATCTATAGAAAAAATACTTTTAAATGTCCTCTCCTCTGAGAATTTATCAAGATTCTGTCCTCATCCCTCTATTTTGACTCTTCTAAATTCTATATTAACAGCAACTATGATGGTCTTGTTTACTGATTTATCCCAAGCTCCCGGCACACAGTAGGCATTTAATAGGTATTTTCACATATCGTATAATATATACTATTTATTCTTCACTTAGTAAGAACATGGCACTTTGCTAAGTGATATAGGTATGTTACTGATATAGAATTTCATTTGATCTTTTTTACTTTTCTATTATCCCCATTTAATGGAAGAGAAAAAAGGATGAGAGAAATTAGAAAGCTGTACTATGGATCTGACTCCAAAGCCCATGCACTTAATTACTACCATATGCCTTCCCTCCAACTCTCACAACCTTGCAGACCTCGTCTCACAGCATGCCTTCAAATTAAACCTCTCTATAAAAGGTATCAGGCTCAAATCCTCTGAGCCATCCCCAATGCTGTTCATCCTCCCTGGAACAATATTCAGAAGTGTATTAGTGTATAATACCTATCCTGTAATTGACTGCCTGCTACATGCTAATAAGATAAATGACTTGGATCTTATAAAGAATCCTCTTACAAATGTTTGTAGAAGTCCACATGCTAATCATGAGAAAGACAACAGTTAAGAACCGTAAATAAGGTAAAAAGTAATGCCGTATGCGAATTGAGTTGACACAGTTATAAAATTCTTTCTGGTCTCTCTGTGACTGTCTTTCTCTGCTTGCAGAGGGCCCAATATTTCAGAGTAGGATTCTATCTTAAAGAGAAAAGGAATCTGTCCTATTTGCATTTCATGGCTATTAATGACCCCATTGGAGTCGCAGCTGGAACAAACTCTGTTTTGTAGTGAGTACCAATGAGTAGCTAGCTGGAGGTTAGATTATTCAGTACTGCTTTAGGCCTGGCTAGAACTGTCCCAGTTCTCAGGAAAGTTTGAGACAAAGTCTTTACTTTTTTCTGGGCTTAGATGCTGGAGGAACATACTGTTTAAGGCTTTGTGGTAATTCAGTAATTAAAAATTTTAAAACTAAAAATCTCTTTAAATCTTAAAGACACTGAAATACACAAAACATTTATCTCTCAAATGGGGACAGTGTCATCATGAGGAGGCTAATGGCAGTAATAGCATGTTACACTGGTTGAGCTCTAATATCACACGCAATTGTTTATTGTTTATTAGGAGATGAGAGTAGCTAGGTGTGGTGGACGCAGAAGAGAATGAGACACTCAGAGGGGAAGGAGTGAGAAGTGGATGCAGAGCAATCTCATGTCCCAGATGGAGTTTGAAGCATAGATGGAAATTGTCCAGGGTGACTGTTCTCTCTTATCCACTCAGAAGCCGTAGAATTATCCAAGAGATCACATGGGCTCTGATAAACAAAGGAGGCCATGAATCTGCAGTTTAGGATAAAGGTCTCTATCTAGAAATGCATGCTTTTTTCTGAAATAATGATTAAATGGCTCCTGACAATAGTAGGTATTTGATCGACTGATAGAGAGTAAGTAAAACGATCCAGCATCCCAGTCCCTCAGAGATTCTAGTCAGTCGTAACATGCTTCAATATTAGGAAATAAATGAAATACACAGTGACCCAGACATTCACTTAAACAACACAAATGCCAGACAAGCCTCTAGGCCCTATATTGCTTCAAATCGTTTTCATTCATTCCAAGGGAAAGCATGAGGTGCTGATGTCTGTAGTGTCCTAGAACTGCAAAGCTTCTAATACACAGACAATTTCATTTATATTCTTCACTTCAGAACCTACTCCATATATTATTTCCTTTTCAAACATTAGAAATTATTACACACAAAATAAAAGTTACAGAGGCAAACATAACATATGCCCTTTACCCACTAACAAAATTAACAAAAGGTAACATTCTACTATATTGGCTTAGATATTTTTAGGGAAATAAAATACAGATCCAATTGAAGTCTCCTTCACAGTTCTGCCTCTTTCCTCTCTACAGACATCACTATTCCGAAGTTTGTGTGCATTTCTCCTCTTTTTCTAAATATTTTTTTTACATATTATAGATAAGATATAATAATTTTGTCTATGTTTTGTCTATTTCTTTATCTTACCTAAAAGGAACATATGAAAGCACCATTACAAAGCTTGCTTTTCTCACTTAACTCTGTATTTTGGGATCTATTCAAGTTGATACATTTGAATCCAATTTTTATTTTATCTGCTGTATAGTATTCCCATTCTGTGGGTTTACCAGAACAAAACATGTATTTCCATAGTGGTGTACATTACTGGTCAGGGGTAATTTTCTATTGAAGGTGTTGCTTCTTTTTTGTTCCTATTATTCTAACTGAGGTAGGAATTCTGCCTCCAAATG
This sequence comes from Cynocephalus volans, assembly GCF_027409185.1. Taxonomy (NCBI): domain Eukaryota; kingdom Metazoa; phylum Chordata; class Mammalia; order Dermoptera; family Cynocephalidae; genus Cynocephalus; species Cynocephalus volans. The sequence goes on along the minus strand of NC_084463.1, from coordinate 136,511,262 downwards.
CCATTTAGTGTAGAAAATATTGTATGCTAACAAATATGTACTAAATAGGAACTAGAAGATAGAAATGCAAGTTCTGGATCTACCTGTTACCAATTATGTTAACACAGATTTACCATGTTCCTCTCTGCCAGCTTTTTCATTTGCAGAAATAACTGGAACATTGGGAATAAAACCATGACATTCAAAACCGTCACATTTCATTCATTTTTATACACTACACTGCTGGGTTGGTGGACATGAGACTTCAGAACCAATAAAGGAGAAATGTGTGAAAATGACACTTTTAGATAGAATTTTCCAGCCGCACTTATGGATAGAAAGTAAAGACTTCTAGGGTTTCTGTTTACACTTAACTGTTAATATGGACAGCCAGGCTACATAATGCACAGGGGGAAAGGCATGCAATTTGAAGGTTGATGGAAAGTACCCCACTCCTACCCCACACAAGCACAGCACAGTATCACCACTTCATCTCCATCAGTTCACCACAGATCTGAGCTTAGTTTTTCCTAAAGGAAAGTTCAGATACATCTTGCTGGTAAAATGGAGTGATGGGATGGCAGTAGGGGTGTAGGGAAAGATTATACCATCTCAGTAAAATATTCTTTGCTTTGACACCTTCCCTCCACACCTGTACGATCTGCCTCCTCTCTCCTTCTCCAGCCTCATGTCCACTGTCAATCACCTTTTCTCCTTTTGGTATTGGTTGCTTGCTTTATTTTTCAACATACCAAGCTTCTTTCCAAGACAAACATTTGGCTTGCAGAATTCCTTCAGCTTGGAGCACCTTTCCCCTGCTCTTCACTTGGCCAATTCCTACTCGTCTTTCAAATCTTAACTTAAAAACTCAAATCAGATTAGGAGACTACATGACATAATTTCAAAACATCCTATACTCATTAGTAGCACTTAGAGCAATTGCAATAAGTAAATAGTTTTAGTGGAATGGTTTGGTGGATGCCTTTCTTTCTTAAGAATTCTGAGCTGTATCTGTGTCTGTCTTTTTTGCTCTGCTCAGCACAGTGATGTGGCATGCAGTAGAAACTCAATAAATATTCATCAAAACAATGAAGGAAACTGCCCTCAAAATGCTGGATTTATAGTGATTATTGTGGAAAGTCACATGCAAGGGACTATATGAAAAGAAACCAACTTAATAACTTTGATGATTCTACATGCTGCTTTCATTAAACAGTGTACTGAAAATTCACTGTTCTCTCTTCCCCGCTACTTCTCTTCAGATTGATCACTGGGTGATGCTCAAGACACTTTACTTTTCAAATAAAGGTGGGTTTGTTTCTGCTATTTTTCAGTGCACTTTCAAAACCGAGAGAAGAAGAAAATGAACTAATGTGTCAAATTCCATCCAGAATGTGCTGTGGTCTATGCTATTTCTAGTTTGAAGACTTGTCTTTTTCTACCTTGCTACCACACAATTGATGTAACAAAAATAACATGATTTCTCCTGGCAGTATTTTTTGTCTGCTTTTTACCATCTTAATATGGACATTTGAGTTAGTGTTCACTCAGCTTAGAAACTCAAATAAGTGTGTATATATGTGTGTATATAAATATACACATACAAGGGGCGGGGGAGAGACTTTGCCACCAAGAGGCTCTTTTTAAAATTTACAAGCTTATAAGACAGATGTTTTTACAAGTTGTCATGTTTTCCTTTCCACTTTTCCAGAGGAAAGGTTCTAATCTCTAAACTATTTTATACTGGCAGTATAAAAACTCAATCTCAAATCCTCTGGAATACTACATGATGGACTTTAGCATAAGTGGGAAAAAAATCACTAAAACAAGAAATACAGAACTTTATGCAGTTAAGGATTTTCTGCTATGCAAGTTAATAATTAGGTTGGTGGTTCTCAAACTTGCATGTATATCAGAATCACCTGCAGGGCTTGTTAAAACAGAGATTGCTGGGCCCCACACCCGGAGTTTCTTATTCAGCCTGTGTGGGGAAAGGCTCAAGAATTTGCGTTTCTTGTAAGTTCTCAGGAGATGCAGATGGTGGTGGTTTAGCTGTACACCTTGAAACAGCTGCATTATAAAGTTCACAGGTAGAGATGTTGTGTGAACAAGTAAACTGTATACAAGGGGGTTATGAAAATACCTTTACAATGACAGAGATGACTGCTCTTGAGAAACTTCTCAGTATGATGGATGAATTTTGGCAATTCTTGGCTGAGAACTGAGGAAAACGTGTATATCCTGCCAATCCCAAAGGAGTGGCTTTTAGTTATCAAACGCTGCTTTGGAAAGTTTTTCTGCCATTTAATAGACCTCTGAACTAGGACAAAATTTGTTTTCCTTTCCGTGCCCCAGTTCCTCAGGTATAAAATGGAGAAAAAAAGACCTACCATGTTGAATTGTTGTAAATATTCAGAAAGTAATATGGTAAAGACCTTAACATAGTACATGGCATATAGCAAGTTAAAATAGATGTTAGTTCTCTTTTCTTACTAAAGATTCATATCGGATAGTTATGTACTTCAGCCTTTTCTTTTGTATACATTTAGTAGGACAATGTTCCAAGACTAGTTCCTCAGATTGGCAATCAATTTGGGCAGGCAAAAAAGAAGAGTAGCTTGGAGACTATTCATGAAGGCAGCCCCCTTGACTTATGTAAATAAGAGGTGATTTTTTTTTTCCAGAGGCAAGGTGAGGGAAGAAAGGGCACTCTGTCCACTATTAGGCTTACATGTCAACATCATCCCAGAAGCAAGGAGTACTATTAAACCAAGTAATGCCTCTTCAGAGCAGCAGAAATGTTGCCTCTGATGTCAGAGGTAGGGTCTGGGGGGCCTGGTAGTCGGCCTCAACCCACCCCCTCTTCTTACCAGCATCTTGACTCAGCCACAGGAAAGAATTCAATGGCAGAATCACAGTGGAAAGTGAGAACAAGTTTAATAAAATAGATAAGAAATACAGGTTCCACAAAGAAAGGGCAGCATAGCTCCAGAGACTGAACAGGGCCCACACCAAGTTTAATTCAAAAGTAAGTTCAGCACAGACATCAAGTCTAACACAAAAGCAAGACAAAAATACTCAAAGTTCAGTACAAAGTGCAGGTTGGCTCAAGAGAATGCAAAGTTGCTCCCTAAAAGTTAAGTTAGATACAAAGTAAGTAAGTAAGTTATATATACACCTCAGCCAGGGAAGAATAGGCTGCCTCCAGGAAAGTCAGCAACAACCCTGCCTTGGGCTGGGAATTCAGCTTTTATAGTTTCTCTATCTAATGAATATTCAGTTAAAGGGGTGGCTCCAGTTATATGCACCAGAATGTTCTGTGCTCTCTATTGAGCATGCCTAGCCACTGGATTGCATAAACCAATCCCCTGTGATCTCATTGTCCCTATGTTGTTGCTAAAAATAGGTCTAATGGACAACAGTAACTTTCCTCCATGGGAGAGCTCAGAGGATGGGGCCTGAGACCTCAGAGAGTGACTGGAAACCGAGAGGCATGTTCTGAAACCTTAGCCCAGGAAAACTGAGCACATCCTGTATCACCTCTGTGATTAGTAATGTAGGCAGGCTAAATACTTATATCAACATTCCCAGCTGGTGTCTCCACAGCTTCATAGGAAACAAATGTATATGGACAAATGGCTTCTCGATTATCTGTCCAGCTTCTCCATAAAGAGAATTTCTGTATTTAATACTGTAGTCTCTTCACTAGGACTGACTCTGCCACTGAACAAAGGTCTATGTTATTTTTTTTCTATATTGCAGTATCTTTGGTACAGGAAAGCAGCTCTTGAGAAAATATTTATATAATTAATTGAATTTATACTAGCTTCAAAAAGGAAATTCTCATGAAAATAAAATTTTTTGAAAAAACAAGATGTATTCACTGCAAAGTTATAATAGGGTAGCATCTGAACTGACCAGACTTAAAATTGCCTTAAATAATTAATATAAAATCTGCATTTAAAATTTCTTCGATACCTTCCTAGATAGTCCTTTTCTTTTGGACTCTTTTCTTTATTTCTGAGTTGATATGCCACATTGTAATAATTGAGAATCTTACATAAATATCCCAAGAAAGCATACCTTTGGCTGAGAGAGAAGATCCTCAATGACATTAGAAAAGAAATTAAAATCTCTAAATTGATCAAAATTATGAGGTAATAGGAGATAATGAGAGATGTTTAATAAAGATTTAAGGCTTATGCTATGTAGGGAAATATGTACTGTAATTCTGAAGACTGAATTCAAATCCCAGTTCCCACTTTAACTATGTACTTAGAACATATGCTTAAGTCCCTGAGTCAATGCACTCATTATCACACTGATTTATAGAAAACATCTAATAAAATGACTTACACATAGTATGTGATCTATACCTTTTTTCCTAATGCCTTCAAAACTCTGGTGGGATTAAGCTAATTTGTGAGATGGAATGATGAAAAAAATGCTCAGGAGTTTACTACATATTTTCTCAAAGGTGTTCAGATCAAATTTAGTCTATTTACACTAAGTATAAGGTAATTTTTCAAACTCCAGCTGAGATGAACATAAAATTGCACTCTTCCTGTCTCATTAGCAGTAAGTAGCCTTTCCAATATTGCCACTTTCCTGAAAATAACTGTTCTTCAGTTATGTTCTTTCAGCTATCTTACCAAAATATAGCATTTAAAAGTAACTAGGGACAGAAGGAAAGAAGTTTTTTTGAAAAAAAGAGGAAAATGACAAAGTCACTAATAACATTATAACAGGTAGCGATTTGAAAGTGCTTTATCAGTTTGAATTCATAACTCTAATGTGGAAAGGTTCAGAGTAAATGAGAAGTTAAAATCTTATCTCTGCCTCCTCCAGAGTGCCTAGAGCTTACACATAAATCCTCAATCAATATTCAATGGGAAAAAATAAAAGCAAATCATATTTTTCTTCTACCTAAGGATTTAAACTGGCTCATTACTAAACTTCCAACCATAGCCACATGACAAGATGAGTTTTCTTTTTTTCTTTTTTGGTAGCTCAATTCATCAGCTATCCTAATAGTCTTTTTTTTTTCTTTTGAATATTTGATATTAGAGATTTAGGTGAAGAGGAGAAAAAATGAGACAGTCTTATTTCTTACTGTCCACATCAGTCATTTTACTTATAACCTAGATGATTTCCCCAACAATAATATCTCATAATGCAGTCCTAGAAGCCTATCCAATCACTTTAATGAACTTCCACCAAATCTGAAAAATAAAATGTCCTTTATGACTAATTTAATGGTCAGAGATAGATTTGTCTGGATTTTTCTCCTAAATTGCCTGATCTCGCAGCCACCATCAGTTCCAAACCCCCTCATATAATGAGAAAGAAATTGAATTAAACTTGAGAGTCTTTGAGCCATTATAATGGTTAAATCATATTTCTGTATTTTCAAGCCATGTATCTATATTTCTGCTATATAATAGCAAGGGAACTTAGGAAAGGGACAGCTAATAAATGAAGGAATACTGTAAGATAATAACTACAATTCTCTTTAAAGGTCATCTATAGATTTGGAAGTATAATGCTCTATTAATATTGCTTGTCATTTTATGTCTATGCATTGTTTCCTTATAGAAATGTAACCCCAGATGTCACTTTTTTCTCTCTCACACACACACAAACCAGATTAACACCTGACAAAGTATTAATCTTGAGAAATGTCTTGCCTTGTAATGGATTTTTAAAACAGAAAAAATATTCTGATTGAGGAAAAATGTTCTATTGCAAGTTACTAAACTTTATCTCATTTCTCCTTTTGCTTTCTCTGGTCATCCAACCTCTGAAGAATCTTTGTTAGATCTTTTCATTATAAAACAAGGTGCAACAATATTCTTGCCATTAGTATAAATGAGAATCAAATGGATATATTACTCAAAAGGCATACAAATGAAGAAAAATCCATAAACTCTGACATAGTTATAGTCTACCAGTTTAATAATTTATTATTTTAAAATTTCATTACCTGGTATAAAGTTGATTCTAAATAAATATACTGAAAGGAGAAATAAAGTTTTGTGAATATGTTCTATTAGATACTTATAATAACACTGGAAATTAAAATGTCAAATCATTTTAATCCCATCTATTAGAGAGGGATACTAATATCATTGGTTTGAGTTAATGGGGGCTAGAATAATTGTAACCTAAATTTATCTGATTTCTAAGTCAGTGGGACATCCTGCACACTACTGCCTTCACAGACTTAAACAAATATTCTCAGCTTAAAACCACTGACAGTGTTCAGAATGCCAGGCACGTATTAACCAGTTTGTGTATATTAATCTTGATTATTACATGTGCTATGTGAAGTAGAACACATTAGCATTTCTATTTTATAAATAAAAAACTTGAAACTCAAGGAAGTTAAATATCACTTTCCTCCAAGGTCACAGAAGTCATGATGGAGCTGAACTGTGAACCCAGGTATGTCAGACACTAAAGTCTGTATTATTAATCACAGTGTTATCCTACTGGCCAATAACACGGTTGAATTAAAGATACTGGTTTATAGAAAGGTAAAGTCACTTTCATAACCAAGGAAGAGAGGCTGAGTTTTAGGCTGCTTTGGCTTGAATGTACTGACTGGATTTCAGTCCTTGATTTGGGTAATACCAGTCTGAGCTCAGAGTCTTAATTCCTACTGTAGTGGAAATCTTCATTCAGACCCAGCAATGAAGGAAGGAGCTTTATTCATTAGGCAAATGACTTCATTGGGATTTTTTTTTTTTTAATTTGTATGTAGGGACATTCGAGATATAAGCAACTCTGATTGGAATTGTTCAATCCTTGCATATCACTCCTCATAGTATAAATTCACATGTCATATCTCACACTGATAGACATGACTGAGGACGAACTGAAGTAAGCTTGATGACTTAACCTGCAGCTGGCGGAAGCCTGCCATACACACAGCAAATAGAGAAATCTTTACAAATATAACTCTCATCCAGGCCATTCAAGGGGCTATCCAGGGCTGTACCCATGAAGAGGCTGTGTAATTAATTGGGTGTGATCATGGCTGACAAATGTCATACTTTGTGTTTTAAAAGCAAATATTTTGAGTTTTATGACTTTGCACTCTGATTACAAATATAAAAATGTATTTGTGGTAAAAATTGGGGAAATACAGAAAAGTAAAAAGAAGAGGAGAAGACCACATCACCTAAATATATCTACCACTAGCAATTTGATACGTGTCTTTCCTGTGTATACATTAATCTGTGTGTGTTCATAAGCTGTGTGTATATTGCTCCCTAAAAGTTGGAATCACATTTACACATTGTATTGTAACTTAAATTTTTAATTTAATAATAAATTGGAAACATTATTAAATATTCTCCTACAAAATAATTTTATTGACTGAATATCAATAGATTGTTATTTTATTATATAACTTAATCTATTATATTAATACTTTTGAATTTCTATATTAGTAATGTAATAGTATTCATATCCAATATGTTTTATTATTAAACATTACATTATTTAGTATTCTCTTTGTATTGAGTAGCTAAATCATTTTTATTATGCAAAATAATGTTTTATGAACATTCTCATACATAGAATTTTGTAAATATTCATACATATGTTTTCTTATGCTTGTATTTTGTTTATTGCAGCCTGGCTCAGAGTAGATACTTAATAAACACATATATACTCCTACTGAATTGTGGAAATAAATACATATTATTGAGACAGTAATCCAAGAGCTATTTGTGTCGTATTTAGTACGACTACAAACACCTCAAAGAAATATATTTATTGAGAATACTTAGGCCCACTCAAAATTTATTAATGAGTTGGCTTCTTTGATGTGCATTATCTTTTATGTGCTAGTCACTAACACTGATTTCCTGGTATATTTTAAATTGCTTCTTGATATTTACCTCTGTGTGCCTCATTCACATGTGCCTTCTAAAAAATCATACTTCACTTAAAAACCTTCTTTTCTCTGTCTTTCTCATTTCAAACTTTTAAGTACAATTGTTTATTTTCATCAGGGACTTATTTGATGCTTTTTTAGCAACTGAGGTGTTACTATGTGACCAGCACTGTGATGTATACTGTAGGAAAATACTAAATTAGTGTCATTCTGTGTGAGTTTAAGGTATGGTGGTTTCTATCATTAAGTAACTAACATTGTGTAAGGCAATATAATGGCTCAGAGTTCAGATTAAAAGAGAGGATAAAGTAATGTAGACTAAAGTAGTTGTAAAACATTCATAGAAGGGCTGGGACTTGTTAAAAATCCCTGAAAAATGAGTGAAATTTGAAGCAAGAAAAGGAGGGCCACGTCAGGCCAAATGAAGAAATAAGGAAAAACATTGAAAAAGACAATCATTGTAGATTTAAGATATTCCGTAAGACAGTGTTAGCTACATGGAGCAGAGTCAAAGTCTGGAGAGACTTTCAAAACAAAAATTGGGGGATAAAAGTAAGGGATCATATGATGAAATATATTCCAGTTACTCTAATAAGTCAAGATAGTGTTTCTCCAAAGTTTCCATTTCATGGAACACATAGAAAATGGCATTTGTACAGCACAGTGGGGTAAAGAGATGAAGATACCCATGGTTGGAGGTGATTATCCTGGGGGTTCCAGCTGCTCAGCCTCAGCCTGCTTGCCCTAAAGACATAAAGGATGAGTAATCTGAGCACATCTGAATCCTCAGATCTGGGGAAACCTGTGTGAAAGCTCTGAACTAAAAAATTCTAAAAAAAAAAAATCTAGGGTCATTACTAACTTTGTGTGTACCTGTTCTCAAGGAACAAACTTTAATAAAATAGAGACTCGGGGAACATAAATTGTAAGCTTAAAGGATGTCTCTGATAGATGATCAGACGAGGTGAATCTTATTTTGTCAGTTGAGATTTTAGTAATATCCGAAACGAATGCTGGTCTTGTTCATTTCTGAGAGGCTTCTCTTAAGACCCGTAGCTTCTCTATAATTTGTCATACAGTCAGCTGGTTTTGTGTGGAAGTGGTCAATGACACAGGCATAGATAAATTGAGTGATTGATTAAATTGATCCAAAACTGTGAAAGCAAAATGACATTAATGTCAGGGTCATGACAGGATCACTAAAACTTATTCAAAAAGATGAAGTCTATTCATCGGTTGTATCAAATCTAGCAAATTCTTGAGTTTTCTGTCAGCACAGAGGAGAGTTCCATAATAAAGTTAAATAAGGATTTTCAGAATCTTTCTTTAACTCTCATTGTAAATATGCAGAAAAAGAGAATTAGTGAAATGAGGTGATCTATTCAAAGAGCCTTAGTGAATTTAATATAAAAGACAGGGCTAGAACCCAAGTTTCTTTACTCCAGTTCAGGTCTCTTGACAGGATATCACACTGACTCACTGGTAATTTTACATGAATATTAGAATATAATTTAGTCAGACCCCAAGAGTTTTGGCAAGTTGCAATATCTCTAACTTTTAGCTGATGCCAGTAATTGCACTCCTTTCTTTTTCAGGTGCAAGAAAATAAAATACATCAGTTAGCTATCACTGTGTAACAAATGAACCCAATGTTTGTAAAAAATAAAAGCAACAGCTATTTCTTTAGCTCATGATTTTGCATGTTAGCAACTTGGGTGTGGCTCAGATGGGTGGCTTTTCTATTCCCAACTGTAGTCACTCATGTGTCTGTGATAGGTACTGGGTCAGCTGGAGACAGGTTGGCCTAAGATGGCTTCAGCTTGGTTGGCTCATTTATGTTCAGTCTGATAACACAGTGACTGGGCAGAGTACAAAGAGAAAGAGAGTGGAAGTATGCAAGGCCTCTTGGGGCCTAGGCATATGACTAGTATACTATCACTTCCCTCACATTTTATTGACCATAGCAAGTCACAAGACAAGCCTATATTCCAATAGTGGATAATAGATTACACATTTTTATGAGAGATGATGCAAGTCAGACATTAACAGCATGGATACAGGGAAGGGAAAACTATGACATTTTGCAAACAGTCTTAAACAGAGAGGAGGGACTTCCATAAATATTTTTGGTGCATTTACAATATTGGAAATAACTCGATTGGAAAGTTGAAGCCAATTCTTTTACTCTATCTTACATTAACCTAAGCTTGCAATAGTAGGGTCAATCTTTTCAAATGTACACCTTGAGGGAACAAAAAAACAAACTGGGAAAATTATTTTTGGCAAAAAATGACATTAGCAATATTTGTGATTGTGAATAAAAATTGAAACCAAGAAACCAAATACTAATGGAAGTAAAAATATTTGAGACATTTTCTTCCTACATCTTTGCACAACCCTCCTCAGTCTGGTTTGCTGATTTCTCTTTTTCCACCAGCTCCGCAAATGTTGAGCTGCCACAGGAGTATGTCCTTTGAATTTTTCCCCTGTCTCTCTATATTCTCAAAATATATATCATCGGTCCTGTTGCTTTAAATATCATAAATATACTCATGGCTGTCAAATTGAATTTGCCATCTACAGCTTTCTTTTAAACACCACATTTTTAAGCAATTGCCTACTCTACATTTCCATTACCAACTTAGCATGCCCTAAACTAATCTACAGAATTGATTATTTTTACCAAAAATAAATAAAATAAAATAAAATAATATTTTCCAAGCTTTTTAAAATCAAGATTAATGGTACCACTATCCACCCAATATTTAGGTAAAAACTAGTTGCCTTCTAAATTCTTCATAGTCTTCCATCAATTTATTTTTTAGTTCCAACTTCCAAATTGCACCTCAAATCTGACCACAGTTTACTAACACAGTGCTTAGTTCAACTAACATTTTTCCTTACCTCCAATAGTCTCCTACTGTTGCCCCTGGTTCCTACAGCCCATCCTAATAGAGTAGCCATAGTATAACCTTTTAAGAAAGTACAGTAGACCATGTCATTCCCCTGTCTCAATCTCACTAGTTGTACCCCATTATATGTAGGTAAAAAATTAAACTCCTTATTTACTACAACTTAATTAGACCTAGATTAAAAACCACTCAAGAAGTTAAAAGCAAGTCTCAAAATGATCAAGCTGAACACAAGTCACTTCACTGTGTACCAGGGCAAAAATCAACTATTTTTGAAAGAAAAAATACAACTCAACATTCAGCAATATAAAATTCACAACGTCCAGCATCCAATGATAAAATTGCCATGCATGCAAAATAGATATTATGGCACATACAAAGAGAAATGTGAGTCAGGAGACACTGAGCCAGAAATAACAGAGATAATGGAATTATCAGACAAGGATGTTAAAACTTTTATTATAAATGTGCTCCATGTGGTCTAGAAGGTAGAAGAAAACATAAGCATGTTGAGAGAAATGGAAGATATTAAAAATAGACCTACATACAACATCTAGAGATAAAAAAAATACAATACGTAAAATAAAAATACACGGAATAGGATTAACACATACTAAATATTGCAATAATAAAGTTAAAAGATCAGTGAACTTTGACATAGCAATAGAAACTACCCGTAATTAAGCGACTAGAGAAACTCCATAGATTTGGAAGAGCAGCAGTGACCTAAAGGAGAATATCAACTATTCTAACATATATTCCATTGCAATCCCAGAAAGAAAAGAGAGAGAGCATGAACAAAAAGATACAAATATGCAGAAAGCTAATAACCAAAAGTTTTGCAAGAGCATCAACAAACCCTAAACAGAACAAACATAAAGAAGATCATGCCAAGGAATAGCACCGTCAAAGTGCTGAAAACCAGTGATAAAGAGAAAATCTTAAAAGCGACTGGAAATAAAAGCCAGGAGAAATACAATAATTTTAAAAACCCACACAAATTTGGCTTTTTATCAGAAGATTTGTAATAGTAATCACACTTATCTTTTGATTTCCAAATATAAAAATTCCTGAAGTATATTTGGCAGGATGAGGGAGATTATAGAGAAGAGAGAGAAAATATGTTTGGTAGTGATGGGGAGTTTAGGGGAATATAAAAATTATAGTATATGATTTTATTATCTAGTTTCCAATAGTCTAGCATACCTCCAGGAGTTTTAGAGAACCATAATCCCGTAAAGATGAACATATGCCCTCGAGTTATAAAAGAAATAGAATAACAGAGAAGAGAGGTAAATAAAAGCAAACACCTAGATAATGACAGATAAAACCAGAGCTCAGTTTTTTTCTGAAGAAAAACAATTTTTATTTTCATGTTTCAATTTATTTTATAACAATCACTTGAATGTTATCAATTGAATGTTTATACAAACAATAAACCATGTCTCCAGTTCATACATACACAAAATTTTGTTCGAGAGGAATCATATGCATAAACATAAAAAGTAAAAAATAAATAAATAAATAAATATAAATAAAAATAAATCACTTCTAGAAAATATAGGAGAACATTATCATGGTCATGGAATAATGGAATAGGCAAAGATTACTTGAACAGGACATAGAAAGCACTAACTACTAAAAAAAGAAAAGTAGGTAAATTAGTTTTAATAAAAATAAAGAATTTCTTTTCATGAAAAGACTGTTAACAACCTAAGAAATGAAAGCCATACACTTAACGACCATATTTGGAACACACACTTCTGATAAAAAAAACCTATATCCAGAACCAGTAAAGAATCCCTACAGATTAAATTTTTAAAAAACTAAAACTGGGTAAAAGGCTGGAGCAGGCACTTCACAAAAAGCAGATATGCAACTTGCTAATAAGTGTATGAAAAGATATTTGGTATCATTACTCATCAAAGAAAGACAAATTAAAGCCACAATGAGAAACATCTACACACTCACTAGAGTATCTGTAATTGAAAGGATTCACAAGGATCCAGATCAACTAGAACTCTCATACCTTCCTTGGGGGAGTGTAAATTGGTACAAAACTTCGGGAAAATGCTTATACTATTTACTAAATCTAATTGTATATTTACCCCAGGACTAGTACTTCTATTCCTGATTATAAAATCGGAAGAAATTAAAATATATTTATAAGAATCTTTATAGCAGTTTTAACCCTAATAGCCTCTGTCAACAACCAGAATGTAGTCAACTCTAGAAGACATAAATGAAGTTTGGTATTTTCAAGCACTAGAATACTATACATCAATGAAAAGGAACACTTATTGCTGCACACAATGATGAATAAATCTCACAGGCATAATAGGGAACAATAACAACAAAAATTCAGAGTGCAGTCTTTTGCACAGCCATAGTAAAGAGGAATCCAGAATGACTCAGGCAAATTAAGTATAAACGAGCATACTTCAAAAAGTTTACAGAAAGATTCATATTATCTTTTAATTCTAATTTTTCCATAAGTTTTTGAAGTACCCTTATACATGCCATCTGCCCCAGCAGTTCAGGCCCTGATGATTTGTCCCACTAAAATTCTCACAGGTTCATAAGGTAATAAGTATGAGCATATTCATAGAAACGTCACATGTTGTGAGTGACAAGGGGTAAGAAGCAGTCTGTTTCCTCTAGGAGAGTGACAGGTAAAATACAGTGAACACACAGTGCTATCTTAAAGTACAATAGGTTAGAGTATACATGGCAAAATGAGAAAATATCGAAAACATAAATGTAAAATTAAAAAAACAAAAAACAGAATGAGATCTATAACAGAATTCCTTTTCTGTATATTTTATGCTATAAAACAATAATGCATTTTCCTCAGGCACATACAATAAAAGATATATTAAACATACGAGAGTGTTTAAGGGAAGGGGAAGCAGGACTGATCTAGGTGCTAAATATGAATAATTGGAAAACAGAAACAAGAAAGGGGCTTTGCAAGGACAAATGATAATAATGTGCCTTGAGCTGAGGAGTGTGATTAATTCAGTCCTCTCCACCTGGTATCCAAAAAAGAAAAAAAAAAGAAAGAAAAAACTAACGCTGAGGGGTAAGATCACTAAGGTGAAAGTGTCATAGCTATATGAACATCAAATAAACAGGCAGTGTGCTTTGTTTCATTTTTTTTAACATCCCTTTGTAAATAGGCTCAGAGATACAGCAGTGAAAAATGAATGAGACTGTGTTATTCTAAAATACCATGTTATAAAAGTAAAGCTCTGTTTTACTTCTAGTTTGATTTCTGGGGCAGGGTCACAATCTGAAGGAAAACATGTTTCTGTCATTTGTCCAGAACAAACCTGTATAAAATTTCCTAATTTAGAATTGGAAAGGAACTCAGAAGTCATTTAGCTATGTCATCTCAATTTAAAAGTATGAAAATAGTGGGTTACAGTTCTTAAGTGACTGGCCAAAAATATGCATTAGGTGAGTAAAATAGCTGAGCCTAGAACTCTGTCCTCTGCTCTATTCCATAAGGTTTCTTGTGTTTTGCCACACTGACCTTATTTCCCACTTGAGGGACACATCAAATGTAGAGGAAGCTGCAAACCATGGTGGCGAAACATTCAAAGATTCATATAAAATTACATCTCAATTAACCTGAAGCCTTTAGAATGAGTTTTTCTGGGTAATTGATTTGGGGTTGCTTAAATTAAAAACACGCTTATAGTGTTAGTACTTACTAATGGCATTGTCTCTTTAAAAAATTAGTATCTATTTTTAGCCTGAGTAAATAATTTGGAGAAAAATTCAATTATGTACACTTGAGTGAAATATTTCATGGTCCTCACCTGAAATCTAAAATCACATTTGTTTATGACCATAGATGAAGAAGGTACAGTTCTTATCCCAAAGATATAATCTAGAGCTTGTGCTTTTGAATGGTTTTCTTACCATATGCCACTGTCTCCTAAAACTTAAGCATTAACAACAACAACAATAATAATAATTCAATAATTAAGACTTCTGTTCATTTAGGTCTAGCTAATAAAGATTTTATAGTTACCATTTTAAAAAGATAACTTTTAAAATTATAACTAATAGAATGCATATTAATTTGCAGAAATGTACACATGGAAGGAGTCATGTTGCCTCCTCCAGCATTCGTTCCATGTCTTTCCTCTTCTGTAGCAACCACAGAATTCGTATGAAATTAACCTCATTTCTCCTCCATGGTTGATTTCTGAAGTAAGAAGGATAGCTTGCTGCTTCTTTGCTACTGTTACTGACCCAAGGATGGGCAGCGATACCTAGTCAGCCTTACTCATTCAGTTCACAGTGTTTCTCTGTCCACAGTTGCTGGCTCTGGATGGTCAAACCAAGTGAAGATCAAGACATTTCTTATGGTTAAGGTTAAGCTAAAATGCCTTGTCTGGTGTGCAGATTTGTAGGATAGAACCAAGGGAGCCACTGTGCTTCATGAGGCAAGCCATATTGAGGATGAGAATATCATCCAGATGAGCAGGCAGAGCTGGGAAAATCTCAGAGAACAAGAACTGGCACCCTGATGCAGCTACGCCAGAAGGCCACTCTACTCCAAGGTTTTCTATCTCATAAGCCAATATACTACTTTCATTTTACAGCCTATTTGAATTGTGTTTCTGGTATGTGCAACCAAAAACACCTGAAGTGAGACAACCTTTAATTTTACTATTTAGAGATAATCACTCAGCAATTTGGTTTAAAGACTCGCAACCTTGTGTGTGTGTTTATGTGTTTGGGTTAAAAACATTTTAAAACAAAGTTGAGAATTAATAATACATATGGTTTTGTGGGCTGTTATTTATTTATCTTTTGCATGTCATTATGTTCCATTCTTACCACTTTAATGGCTTTATATTATTGCATTATATGTTTGTGCCATAACTTATTAATCTGGCCTTTACGTTTAGATACTTAAGTTGCTTCCAATTTCTTCCTCTCTAAAAAAGCTATATTCTTTGCTATATCCATGCTTATTACTTCTAAATAAATACCAAATATGTGACAATAATAGGGTCAGATACTACGCACAAGTCTAACAGTTTTGATTTGCATTGCCAACTTGTCCTCTAAAAAGGCAATTCCACACTCAAAAAAATGTATAGCAGTCCCTTTCAATGCTATCTCTATTATACAGTTCTCCTTCATAGAAAAATATTGTTACAAATTTCTTAAAGATTATGAAAACTGTAATTATACACGTTATTGTATACTATAAACTATATTGTTGATAGTAATATAAAACATAATAAAAAAATATCTACTATTATTTGAATGATTTATTTTGTGCCAAACACTTTTAAGGCTTTTCTAATGTGATACAATATTTCTGTTAGGTATTATTAACTTCATTTTAAACAAGAAACAGATTTAGATTGCAAATAAGTTTCCTGAGATAGCATAGCTAATAAATCACGAAACAACTCAAATTTACTGTCATTCAATCCAGCAATCTTTGGGGAACAGTAGAAGTCAAAACATGCCTTGTAAAAGTTCAACCTGGATGAGAAATACGATGTCCATAAATTTCGTCTGGATTCATTTTTGATATATTCATATTGTCATAGCATCCCATCTACATTAGCATGTGTGCAAGATTTTTCAATTTTAATGAGTTAACATTAATAATAATTACATTAAATTAAGCCAGGATGATTATAGCAAACCTTAATTTTGTACTTGCAGCTTCTGCCATCTAATAGTCATATGTCCTATAATCACCTGTGCAGCGAACAGTTCTCACTTTAAAACATGGTTAAATCTGAAAAGAGACCACAGATAACACATCTCTTATTCACCAGAACCTTTCCTAACAGAATTTAACTAACCCATCCCTTTCAAGGAAGACACACAAAGCACTTGCTGATAAAACAAAACATGCTCAGATACAAGAAGTGAGGGTTAGCTTACTTTTTCTGATCTCAAATGGTGGTAAAAAAATATATATATATTTGATGTCCCTGCAAGGTATTTTGTGCACCAGGTAGTTGTTCTGCAGGTCTTTCTGTGGACTATAAGATTCACCAGACTTCCAGGTCACACGCCAGTGGGGTCAGAGGGAAACAGGGGCAATTATTGTTTAGGTGTACATGAAAGATGGGCAGGCAATAGAGGTTGAGCAGTCCAACTGTAGAGAGCAGGCTGAACACTCTTGCTACAGTTGTTCTGTCACATATCCAGTGCTATACATCAAACGCTATTCTATTGTTTGACAATGCTTTTCTAGCTTATAGTAAGCCCTTGCAGAAGCCATGAGCTAAAAAGTAAAGAAAATGCTTTTTAAATAAAAAATGAAAGACAAAATTTCCTCTTTTCAAGAAAGGTGATGGTAAATGCTAAGCTTGCACAAAATATTTATCTATATTTAATTCTTATCATAAGAAGAATAGTACTATTGATATAGAAGGTGCTCCATTTCCCGAGTTCAGGTTTCAGGACATGCCTCCCCATTTCTAGCCACTCCCTTAGGTCTCAGGCCCCCTCCTCTGAGCTCTCCCCTGAAGGAAAGTTCCTGTTGCCAGTTAGACCTATTTTTAGTACCAACACAGGAAAATGAGACCACTAGGGACTGGCTCATGTAAACCTAGTGGCTGGGCATGCTCAATAGAGAGCACAGAATATTCTTGAATATGCCTGGTGCACGTGATAGGATCTGACCAATGAACATGCTCCAGGAGGAGACTGACTGAGCATGTGCAAGACTAAATGTTGCATAACTGGGTGCCACCCTCTTTACTGAATATTCATTAGATAGAGAAACTATAAAAGCTGAATCCCAGCAGAAAGTAGGTTTGTTGCTCAGTTTCCTGGAGACAATTTGCACTTCCCTACCTGATTTGTGTATACTTTACTTTGTATCAAACTTAACTCTCAGCAAGCAGCTGCTCATTCTCCTGAGCCAGCCTGCACTTTGTACGGAACTTTAAGTATGTTTTTCTTGCTTTTGTGTTAGACCTGATGTCTATACTGAACTTCCTTTTGTGTTAGACTTGGTGTGGGCCCTGCTCAGTTTCTGGAGCTAGGCCACACTCTCTCTGTGGAACCTGTATTTCTTATCTGTTATATTAAACCTGTTTTCACTTTCTACTGTAACTCTGCCCTTGAATTCTTTCCTGTGGTGGAGTCAAGAACCTGGTAAGATGATTGGGTAGGTTGAGGCTGACTGTTGGCCTGTGCCCCAGTCCTACCTCCAATATCTATATCGTTGATCCCATGTTCACATGAAGACAGAAGTCTGCAGAAGAAACATGAGCATCTACTTCAAAAGTTAATAGTAATTTCAAGAAAAATGTGCCCCAAGATGTTGCTTTGCCTCACATGGGGTGGTAGAGATGCAAAAAGGATTACTCAAAGCCCATTTCTTCTGAGGAGTGAGACACCCCAATGGGGTTAATTTCCTGGAATCCTCAAGAGAGAGGAATATCTCCTTTGGGAAATTAACACTGAACTGGTGTTCTGTCTCAGTAGTTATTCTCCAGGCCAGAAAGTTACAGAAAAAGAACATAGGTGGAGTTACGGTTAAGTATAGTTTAACAATAGAAGCTGGTAAAATCAGTGAAATAACAAAGTGACATTCCATAATGCAATTTGTGAAAGGTTAAGTCAATCGACCAATGAAAGTTTGTTCTTAGCAAATACTGTGTTTTCCTAAAGCAGTATCCTCAGTATTTTAACATAACAATAAAGCAACTTTCTTAGCACATCAATGAGTAGGTTAACCTGCTTTCAAGGATATCTGTCCTTGAGAGCCAGCAATTTTGTTGTGTTACAATTCTATATCTATATCAGAGACTTTAGCCTAGGGAAAGCTTCCTATCTTTTGCAAGGTTAACATCTCTATATGTAATTTTAAAAAGTTAGGCTAAACCTGAAACTACAGGGCTTTGGAAACTAGGCCTTGTGAAATACATTTGCTTTATTAATGTTAGTGTACTCCACACCAACACAATAGTTTAAAATACGCAGCTGCAAAAGGTGCTACACGTCACCCTGTGATGCAGTTTTTCATTTAGATAAAATAAGTATTTTTTAAATTCATTTTGCTAATTTTTAATTCCGAGATATTTTACACACAAATCAAAAGTGAATCAATTGCTGTTAATGTACTTTGTGAACAGTTCAATGATGTAAATTTTATTTCAATGTCTCAGATGCTTCAAACAGAAATCAGTCAATTTCAATCACTGTTTGATTTTTTTAGTCCAATTAATGAAACCAATGTAAAACATCTGAAAATTAATCTAGTTGAAAGTAAAATATCTAACATAGTTGATGTTTTCAAAAGTGTAATTAAAGACTTTAGCAGTTAAAACTATTTTATAATATTAATACAAATCTTGCTGGGATAGGGTTATGACAAAAATAATATTTTTACTAATTAAAGCATGACAGATAATATTTTCTACAGAACAATACTACAACAGTACCTCCCACCCCACACTCATCTTACACTGCAACCTTGGCGCACTCTGCATGAAGTGGTTGGGTTCTATGCCTCTGCCTTAAATGTGGGCAAACATTTGTTAATGTTTTAAAAGAGTACAGCAGTTGCTGTTTGTGACTTTCAAGTCTAGATGGTCAAAATGCCATGCATTTCTGCCTCCTTCCCTCAGAACACCTGCTCTTCCTATCATCCATCCTGTGAGAAAACCCAAACAAGCCCATTCAAAGAGACCACTTGATTAGGCGACATTTAGATGTTCCAGGCAACAGCTTAGCTGAGGTCTTGATTGACAATCAGCTTTCTCCACTAGGTATGTGAATGATGACTCCTTTAGATGACCCTAACCTCTAGCTGTTGAATTACTTCAAACCTTTAAGTCTCCCTAGCTGATGCCCTAGAAATTGTGGCACAGGAAAAAAAAAGTTGTTCTGCTTTATCCTGTCCAGTTTCTTGACACAGAAAATCTGTGAGCATAACAAAGTTGTTGTTTTATGCCACGAAGTGTTGGAGTGATTTGTTATGCCTTAATAGCTAACCAATGCATTAAGAAATAGATAAAGCAGAAATGTATTTGGATTATGTTGCACATATAGCTCAAAATAGTTTCTGAGAAAGTTGTGATATTCTACAAATTGTCAAAAATTTACAAATATTTTATAAATAAGCTTTTAGAGTAAATGAAATATAAAATTGTATGAGGGAGCTGAGATTTAACACAAAAACTGTTTAGTATGGTGGTATGTAGTTTTTTTCTTGACTACTCAGCACCATTTTTTAAAAAATGAACTCCTCAAAGAAGTACTATTGAAATAGACATAAATATCCAATATAGGGTAAACATTTTATTAAAAAGTTATCTAAATTTAGGTTGGTCTTTGCCCAAAATCAGTTATAAATCTTTAATTAGAGTATTTAACAAGTGGGACACACTCACACATACAAGAGATTTTGAAGCTTTTAGAAATTTGTTAATATTAAAAATGAAGACTCTTTGCGAACAGAAAGATATTGAAATTTATCTCAAAGCAAGGGAGAAATATTAAAAATTAAATCTTAAAAATTATTATATTCAAATAATATAAATATTAAATTTTTTAATTCTATAATTAAACTTTGGAATATCTAAAACTGGGATAAAATATTTCTATAGAGGTTTTATTTTGATTGAAAGCATTTATATTTTGAATCATCATGTTATTGAAATTGAGAATTTTATAATTTATTTGAAAATTTTAAACAAACTTTAAAAATAATTTTTAAAGCAAGATACTTGGAATGAAGTAAAGAAAGATAGTATCCACAAAAGTATTTGTGTAGAGATGTTTCCCCATTTCAAAATAAAAGAGTAGTGAGAATATTCTCCATTTAACAGAATTTGATCTTATCTTACCAGATATATCAGAACCTATAGAAAAAGCATCTTCTCCTATTGCAAGAAATTAATTCTTCAGAAAAATACAAAAGACATATTAGAAAGAGATAAGACTGAAACACTGGTTTAAGTACATAAACACACACCAAGGATAACTATTGTTTATTATTTCTAATGTTTAGATCATTAATAAGAATGTCTTATTATGCTTTAATATACATTGATATATTAGTTTAATTTTTATAGAGAATTTTGTTTTATAAAATAATTTTAAATAAAACTTTCTATAGTTAATAATATAATCAAATGAATTTTTTAGTCAATAAATATTCATACACTTGTTTATATAATTGTAATTACTTTTAGTGGTTCCTTTTATTTTCAAAAGCATCCTACTTTGGATAATAAATTATGCACCCATCTTAATATACACAGACTGTTTCTGACAATTAACTAAGCAGTTTTGCTTTCACGGCAAGTCAGTAAAGTAGGTATGATTCTCATAAGAATCATATGAGAATGATTCTTAAGAATCAAACCTATTTTGGGGTCATTAGACACAATTGAGAAAATAAATGTCTCTATGGCAGTTTCTGAGCCCTGCAGATTGCAGGTCTGATCCGAAGGCTGAGAGAAGAGTTTGTTTTTTGAGTAGCAGCACTACAAAAGGTAGGGAAATGTGTTCAAGCGCTCAGCGGCAGACACTGGTTATAGTCAAGTTGGTAGGTGGTAACTGCTCTTTCACACTCCCCTACTCTTAATCTAATGACTCATCCATCTGCTTTTCACTCATGGGCTTCCAAACAGCACTGCAAGTGTTCTATGAACTCATTTATGCTAGTCACATCAGATGGCAGGAGCTGGGTACTCTTTGAAGAAGCCCAAATGTTTTCCGCGGTGGTCAGCCCTACAAAATTTAGAAAGGATTTCCATTTTTCTTCTATATGCATTACCAAATTAATGGGACCTTGTCATTTAAACTGTGTTCATTATAAACTTCCCCATTTAAAACTTCTCAAAGTTGTATCGCCTGTGGAGCAGGAAACTGTAATGAGCTGGCATCTGCCAAAGTTAGGGCAATAATAATTTCAAGGTGACGGACTGGCAGAACACTGAAGGAGAAATGACTGGCAAATATCAAAGACACAGAATAAGAAATTGTATTCCAAGGATATGTTGAAATTGTGCCACTGCTAGAATTTGCATAAGTAGACTTGAGAAAGTAAAATTAGCAGAATTGTGAATAAATGCTGCTTAGTAAATGATTCTCAAGGTTAAGTTAGCCAGAATGATTTTACGGCTAATCTGAAATGGAGGGTGAAGAAGGAGAGGTATGGGATGAGAAGGGCTGAGAAAAAGAAAAGGAAATATTGGTCTTTCCTTGTTATTTCCCCAGTTAAGAATAACTAAAGAATATTCACATCTCACTAAGTGTTTCTGACAAAGGTCTCTTGTCCTTAATCCACAGACTAAAAGAGAATCAGCTAATAATATGTAACAATTTTCATGTCTTCACATATTTCTAAGTGTCTAGTATGATCCAAAGGCTACTTGAGATGCTGGATATCCAGTACAAAATAAAACAAACAAAGCCATCCTCCTATCAAGTTCATATTATAGTAGACGCTAAGCAAATACCTGACATAACAAGTGACATGTCATTTTGAGAGGATGA
The DNA here is from genome assembly GCF_027409185.1 of Cynocephalus volans. Classification (NCBI taxonomy): domain Eukaryota; kingdom Metazoa; phylum Chordata; class Mammalia; order Dermoptera; family Cynocephalidae; genus Cynocephalus; species Cynocephalus volans. Next base: position 136,488,963 of record NC_084463.1, on the reverse strand, counting down.
TCAGAGAAGATATTTGAACAAGAGACTGTAATGAACTGAGGTAGCTAGCTGTGTGAATATCTGGGGAACAAGTGTTTCAGGGCAAAGAGCAGCCATTGAAAAAGCCCCGTGTCAGCAGCATGCTGAGGAACACTGAGAGATGGAAAGACTGCACTTTGCTCATGAGTGAACCAAGGAAAGCAAGAGGTAGAGGAAATGAGGTAGAGATTTATCAGGCACCAGACCATCACAAACCACAACAATCTAGGATCACTCTTGGTCTAAGATTTTACAGTATGAAAATCAATGTATAAAAGTATTTGCTAAAGCTCTTACTGTGTAAATCATTTTCAGCTATTTCTCTCGTTTTCAATGTACTGATACAGCACCTATACCTTTCTTGATTGTCAGCTCTCCATGGTCCTTAAACAGAGCTGCCTTTCCCAGCGTGCCCAGAAGTTGGCCAGGACTTCCTCCCACCTAGCAATTAAGCTCCCATATCCCTAGCCCATAGCAGGCCACCTGCAGCAGTTCCCTCTCACTTTGAACAACTCCTTTGGACCCTACATTTTAGCATTACAAACACTAGCCAATGACCCCTTTGGTTTCATCCCATCCACTCTCCTCTCACGTTAGTCCTGAAAATTTCCAAACCTGCTATTGTCTGTCTCCATCACCTCCTCCACAATCATAGACACACACATACACAGACACAACCCCACTTACCACACATGTACCAGGTTGCTCCAATAAAATGATTCCTGTGACTAGTTATTGAAAACACCCAAATGATTAAACTTAACAGCAACCTTGTCGACAGGATCCTAAAAATGTAAATTATTAATTGATCTTTCCTGATGAGCCATAGCAACACTTGAAAAGCTCAGGACAATTGAACATCACCTAGACAAGATTATTGTGTGTTTGTTTGCATTTGCGTGTTCATAATTGAAAGAAGTTCGTCTATGATATTCTTATTTCTATTTTAGTTATATCAACCTATTTCCCACGGCAACAAAAGCCTATTACGGAGTGTGTGTGTGTGTGTGTGTGTGTGTGTGTGTGTGTGTGTGTGTGTGCGTGTGTTTGATTACTGAAAAAGATTATTACATTTCATCCGTGATCACCTTTCTCTCTCCTCAAAATATCCATTTACAGAGCTCTTTCCAAAACCCTATCATAGAAAAGTGGCTCCTCAGAGTCCTGCACCTAATAACAGGTGTGACATTTTTATCTGATGCTTAAGTACCCCCTGGGTCAAAGAGAAGTAGATAGCAGTCCTCTAGAAGCAGTAATGTTGCAGCAGTTAAAATTGAGGCAAACAGATATGACCTAGGAACTTTTCTTTCCAAGCAGAGAAAAATATGGATGAACTGACAAGTTAGCAAAAAAAAAAAATCGTGGATTGAATTTCGAAGGGCCCAGGACTCAATTCTTTACAGAGACTTTTACAGTCGAGCACATCTTGTTCTTTATAGTTATTAATACATACGTCCAGCAGCACTGCTTCCTATCTCAACTCCAGGCCATCTTCCTCTTAACCTCTCTCCATTCAAGCAGAAGACATTTCTTTCTGGAAGCTTAACCAGTTTTTAATCTATGACAAGATGCTGCTCCTTCACCCATAGTTATTTATTTTCATAATATCTCATTTGTGGGAGACCCTCTCAGGAGCCAAACAAACAAACAAACAAACAAAAAGAAATGAGAAAATAAGAGAAATAATAGAGGAAAAAGAGAAAATCATGCTCAAAAATTATTATTCACAGTTTTATTAACCTTTAGTTTTTTCTTGAATATTTCCACAGTTTAGAAAAACCACGTGGTTTGATCTTATCAGATAACCCTTACCCTGAGGATCGCAATGTTGTATTTTTAAATGATCGTGCTGATGCTGATGTTTCTTAATTAAATCTCCTCATCATTTTTAAAAGCTTTAATGAAGAGCCTTGGCCGGCAATAGCTGAGATCTCTTTTTTAAAAAGTGATTTTATGGATAAGATAATAAATCAATAAGTGAATAACTCTCAAGCATTCCTAGACCAACACAATTTCTTCCCTCGTTCTGTAGATTTGTAGCATAGAAAAAAATACCACTGAGTTATACCAAGTTGATAGGACTACCTTAAATTCTCTTAGGCTTCTTCTCATAAACTGTATTTTCTAGGAATTATCACTTGACTCATTTTCATTCCAGATTTCTCTGTTAAAATAAACTTCCTTAGATGGAAAAAACTTAGATTATCAATGTCTGTTAAAAAACAACAGTAACAAAGAAACGTTTTGATATTGGCTGGCCAGTCAGCTACTTACCCATCTCCTTCAAAACGGTAATGCTTTTATAAAAATAATTTACTGTTCTTTCTTCTACTCTTTTCCTTTCTTGATTTATTCTTAAGTAATTTTATTTAAATTTATCAACTACCTGTGCTGGTGTGCACATATGTAGTAGTTGGAGATGCTGTGTTAGTGGAATTTTCATTAAGAAAATTAACTGAGGGTATTCAACAGACTTAAAGCTCACGGTAAAATGTAATATAAGGTAATTTTAACTATCCTTTGGAATATGATTCTTTTTAAAAGAATGGTTTCAGTTGTAAAAGTCCATATTTATTTTTAAAAATTGTGTGCAAGTGACTTCTGAATACATTGTCACCTGAAAGATTAGATTAAAATGATGTTAATAAATGTCCAGTAAACCTTAAAAAGTGTTTGTGAATGTGAAGGCTCAGACAGCAGGGTTGCCCCATTACACATGTGAACAACTAGGGGGCAATGTATCTGCCAGATTCTCTCAAAGGTAGTTATTTCAGCTAAAATGACATTATCCCTGAAGGAAGATGGAGTTATTCTTTGGCCTGGCTTTTGACAAAATGACTATTTCTGAGATGCATTAGCTGCCCCAAAATTCACTATATAGAGAGGAAATGGAAGAGCACTAAATGTAAGGTAAAATTGCAGATATTACCATACAGCTGACAGGAAATGCAAAAAATATATAGAGAGAAAATGTTAATAACGTAGTGGAACGTCAAAAATCTAAAACACTGCTACCACTCTCAATTAACTAGTAATTTTTAGTGGTTAATTGTTCGTAAGAAACAACTAGAATACTCAGGGAAGTTTGCATTAGAAATTTAGGTGGTAGCAAAGCTTTTGGTTTAGAAGTGAGATCAGTGCATGTTCCGTCTCCTGTACCATATGAAACTGAGGCTGGACAACCAAATTCAGCGGCCTTCATTAATGATGAGTAAACCTCATCATTCCTCTTCTCTCCTCCTCTCTCTCTCCATCTTTTTTACTTCATCACAACCTTTTTGAAAATCGCTACTCCCCAAACATCCACTGCGTGCTACATTCCTAGTTCTGATTGTACACATAGATCACGCCTTCTCTGATACTTCCAAACAACTACAGTAGGTCTCAGTCTGAAATTTCTTAAAATGTATCTTAAAATTCAGCATTCCTAAAACTGAACTCTTCTTCTCCCCACATCCTTCTATGTCCTCTGTTTCTATTGGTGGAGATGACATGGTTTTTAGACACCAAAATTCAAACATTGGTTTCATATTTGAAAAGCTCACACTTTGCCTCACCTGTTTTCGATTGTCAAATCATTTTCAATTCTGTCTCTACAATATCTTATAGATACTGCTTTTATTTCATCACACTCCCTCCATCATTGCTTATATCTTTTTCAGCATCCTCTGGAAGATAGGAATAGCCTCATGCCAAATATCTTCCTCTCTTGCCTCATTTTTTGTCGACTTACACACTGGACCATTGCTAATTATTCTAGATCTTTTAATGGACTTCCCATTTTCTTAAGAACAAAGTCCCAACTTTGCTTAATATCTGCCCTGCACTGTGAAGCAGGCTGATGGAGGCTTCATCATAGAAAACATTGCTGGAATATGGGAGGGGAAAGATAAGGAGGCCCAGGAAAAAATGCACAAGAGCAGGGCTCATGGTCACACCTAACTTCAAGGGAATAGGGAGACACAATAGACTGTCAAATATTTTAAATGGCTTATTGTATTCATAAATAAGCGATTGATTAATTAATAATTAATATATGACCTGCTTTCAGGAAAGAAAAATATATATATATATATATAAATCAAAGGTAAAAATAAGAAGGGTTCAGCAGTCCTCTTCAAGTGCAGAAATGCTGAGTTCTAAATACTTTTATCCAACAAGTTAATCATTCAATTTCTCAAGGGTACAATTTACAGCTAACACATTCTGGTACTGGCATCAGGCTGAAGTCCTTCATCAGAAATAGACGTCATGCAAGGTGTAGACTGAGCTCCTTTTAGAATCATTAACATTAATATTTCACTCAGGTAAAAACTTCTTCCTACAAGCAAATGACATATCTAGAATCTCTGAGTATTTAGCCAAATACTTTAGTAAATTTAAATTTCTTTTTCAGAAAATTTAAAAAAAAATTACATACTGACAACCTGGCAGCCCTTCCTCCAAATGGGAATTGAATGGTACTGTGTCAAGATCAGAGCATGAGCCAGGTTTCTGAACTTTCATATGAGAATGTTAGTTTTTCTGCCTGAATTCCACACATGTAAGGCATATGGATTGCACCTTAATTGACAACACAGAATATTGGCACTGCAGCACTCCTGAGAAAATTCAGCCAAGAATTTGCTATAGCCCAGAATTTGCAAAGAGTTTGCAAATCTATTTGGCATATCTGGCATATCTGGTTAAGAGAGCCAACCTGAAGGACATAATAGCTGCTCGTTGCTCTCGGTTCTTCAAGTTCCTTGACTGTATTAGATTGGTTCATGAGATAATAAACTTTGTTGTCTTTACTACCTTGAATTTTTACCAAATTGTTAAAGGCTTTGTTGAGTTAAAGTCTAGTTTTATGAACTTACTTTTTATAGAAGGTTCATAGAAAATATCCGCTAAATCACAGTTCTCTAACTCCTACTAATTAGTTCGCAAAGAGTTCACATGGTACATGAATCTTTACATATAGAGCTATAGGAAATGTTAGTTTCAGAAAAAAGAATTAACTTGTGTAGTTGTTATTTACAAAATTAGTAAATTAAAATGACATAAATTTATTATCTCTCAGTGTCTGAGGATCATGCATCCAGCTACAACTTAGATTCATGGTCTCCTCTGCTTCATGGTCTCTCTCATAAAGCTGCAGTCAGGGTGCTGGCCAGGACTGGTGTCTCATGTGAAGGCTTAAGTGGGGAAGGATTCTCTTTGAAGTTTTCTTACATGATTTTTTTGGCAGGATTCAGTTCCCTAAGGATTGTTGAACTGAAGGTCTCAGTTTCTTGCTGGATATTGGTGAAAGTCAACTCTAAGGTTTGTGCCATGTGAGCCTCTTCAACATGACAATTTACTTCATCAAAGCCAGCAAGAAAGAGAGCCTGCCACAAGATGGTAGTCACAATTTTGTGTAGCCCAATTACAGGAATGACATTCTATTTGTTGTATTCTATTGGTTAGAAGCAAGTTACTAGTCCAGGCTATGCTCATGGGAGGCCATCGAGAGCCTCCTTGCCACACCTTGCTAGATGAATTTTAATACATCTCATCATTGTATTTTCCTTTTAATTTTACAAGCAAACTTTTAGAGCTAAATTACAATAATCAATTTATCCAAGTTTTTAAATTTATTTTTCTCTTAACACTAAATATATCCTAAATAATTTCCATTTGTTTTTACCTCACTTCACTGTTGCTAGGAAAGTCAAATATATTTTGGAGCAAGGTGTGTACATTAAGAAATTAGTAATAGATGGTTACAGAGCTACTTACATCAAGGTGTTAATACATAAAGGTGCTAATATATCAATTCAATGATACATTTAAGAAGATATAAAAAAGTTTTTGAAGAATGCATCTCTTTCTTACCTCCTTTTTTAGTCAACAATGATCAAAAAAATCTCTCAAGATTGAGTGTAAAAAAAAAAAAAAAGCATGGATTTTGAGTGCTGAATGTCATATAAAGTAATGACATTTAGGAGAAAAGGACAACCTATTCAATAATATGTAATCATGCCTACAGTGCAACTCTTTCCTCAATGTCATGAAACAAGTTTTGAAATCATATGTGAATTTAACTTAATGATTTTGCCATTTCCCTGTGTCTTTATTTACTATCTAATTGTAGTTGTAAAGTAATTCAGCATTTACATTTTTATGCCTTGCTTTTCATGCTGAATTTTATGCAAGAGTGAAAGAACTCCATTTAGTAATCAACACACTTAATTTAAAGCTTGCCTCACATCCAGTGCTGGGTAACAATCGTAAATAATTTTAATGATAATGTCAGGAATGTTTGAAATATTTGAAGAATCATTTGTCTTGCCTGAGTAATATCTGGAAATGGAAAAAAGAAATGATTTACATTTTGGTAATTAGACTTTTCTAATCCCTTTCAGTCTTCAGTCAATCTACAACCTGCTGAATTGAAAATATAAGATGTCAGTGCTTTTCAATACAACAACAAATATTTTCTGACATTTCTCTGGATTGAACAAAATTTTGGTTTCCATGGATGCCAGTTATAAAGCTTCCAGTTGTTCAGCACCACAGCAACAAGACAAAGGAAAAAATCATTTTAAAGCTGCTTGTCTTTTAACATGGAACATAAAGGGAAACCAATAAATGCAGCATTTTGGTGCACAATTGCTCTCCCAGGAGCCTGATACACACACACACATGCACACACACACACACACACACACACACACACAGCCTGACATCTCTCCAGTGCTAAGGAATGGCCTTTCAAGACAATGCTACTGGGCAGATTCCTGGGCAGGAAGGCCACGGAGGTTCAAATAGAAATAATGCTTTCGTGTCTTCCATTTAAACAGGCTACAGCTTACAGCATCACCTAGGAGTAACACAAAATAGACTGATCTTGATGGAACAGTGTAGAATGCACAAAATTAATGAGTTCCTCGAGGCTAACAAAAAAGTGTGTATCTTTTTAACTTTTTATTTCCAACATTCAGCATAATGTCTGGCCCACCATAGGTGAATTTTATAAAAGTTTATTAGGAGTCAATTAAATTTGTAGGTAATCATTTCCATTTATTGTCATAACTACATTTACTGTTCTTGGTATCCAAGGGACTGGTAATCAGCAGTCTACAAAATGGCCAGAGAAACATAGTGAAAGTAGAAGTTAATTGTGAATGTAGAGCAGAATGAGCAAAAGTCAACAAATAATTTGCATGAGCCCATTATATGCTGGAAACACACTGTAGAGTTTTATGCAGAAGACTACAGAAAAATTTGGCAACCTGAGTTAACCACTAAAGTTTATGATCCCATCGATTAATTTTATATTCAATGATTACAATCTCTTTCCAGAGATAACATCACAATATAGATTACATTAATTTGAATGTATCTGTAATTTTGTCCATCTACTGCGTGTTGAGAAGGATTTTTCTCACTTTATGTACTGTGTTGGATATAATATTTTCTTAGCTGGCGTTTTCTCCTCCTGAGACATTTGATTTCTACTGCCTCTAAAATCTAATTGCCCTTGATGAAAGAAAACACAGTTATTTTACAAACTGCCTAAGAAAAATGTGTGTATGTATGTATGTGTATACATTTTATATATGTGTGTGTATACACATACATACATATATATGTGTACATATTGTGTGTATGTGCATGTGTGTGTGTGTATAAATGCCTTAAGGAAAATTTTAAGCCAGAGCTGTACCTAAATAATAAGAAAAATACACAGATCCATCTCTTCTGACACAAAGTGGGTTTACTGTCGAAGCCAAAGAATAATGCTAGGCCGACATCTATGTGTATCTAATAACCTGTTTGGGAATGTAGACAGGTTGGAATTTCAAATAATTTAGTTATTTGGGGGTTCCATGAATTTCATTATCTGATATGACAGACAATATGGGGGGCCCAGACTGGGTCCAGTAAGTGCGAAACAGTTAGCTAATTAATTTTAAAAATAGATAAACTATCTAGCAAACTGAAATAACATTATTGGTGAACTGCTATTGATGCACAGAACCAACCTTTGGAAACTAAGACAGCAAAAGATGAGGACTCATATTCCACAAGCAGAAATATTGCAAAAAGATCTGCTTCTTAGTTCCTGAGTCAATAGCATTTGGTACATCAGCATCCCAATTTAATTTTTGATGGAACATACTGCCTCTTTTTTCTTCCATGGGCACACAATATTTCATGAGCATTTTTCAGTTCAATACATTTTTCAGTTCAACTTCCTTTTTCAGAGCTCTTTAAAGCCCAACTAAAAATTGTATAAACCTAAGAAGTCACTCTGACATAACCTCAAAATCTTTTCTAACAAAAGAAGTATTCCATTCCTTTCATTTTAAATGTTATTGAGTACTAATTCTGTCTAAAGCACTACTCTCAGCATCAAGAGAATGTCTATTACCATTGAGTTTAAAATTGAGAAAAGAAACAAAGGTGAATAAAGTAAGAATTGTTATAAAGGGACTAGGATGGTGCCTTAGGACTTCAGAGAAAATTTCAACATAGAGAAGGACTCAGAAAAAGCTTCATAAAGAACCTAACAGTTGTGCTTGACCTTGAAGAAGAGTAGGCTATATTCTGACCACAAACAGACCCAGTGAATGACTTAAACATGTATTATTAAAAATGATCCTTCTTACCATGGAAGGTCATGTTCAAACATGCTGGCAACTTTAATTATTCTTTGAAATAGGCTTCAGCTCTTTCCCTAAACCTATATTGTCTTTTATTGACAACTTTTTGTTGGTTGACAGAGGGGACTCAAATCCCACTTGTACAATTTTTTCTATATACAGGTATTTACAATTTATTGTCTGTTGCAATAACCAGAATGTAAGCTCCAACACAACAATGATTTGGGCTGTTCTGTTTCACTATAAAAACCAAGTACTTAAAAGAATACCTGGTAAAGAGTCCGAAACTACAAGATTTTTCTTTTTTATTGTGGTAAGAATATCTAACATGAGATCTACCTTCTTAAGAAAATTTTAAGTGTATAATACAGTATTGTTCAATACGGGCATGATGTTATACTTCATATCTCTAGAACTGCTCATTCTGCATAACTGAAATTGTACACATACTTGTTGAAGAGCTGCTTCCCTTTTTTTCCTCTCCCTCGTCGCTGGCAAACACGATTCTACTCTCTGCTTTTATGAGTTTGAGTATTTTAGATATCTCATATAAAAAGAATAATGCAGCATCTGTCCTTCTGTGACTGGCTTATTTTACTTAGAACTATTGCCTTAAGGTTCATCCATGTTGCTGCATATGGCAGGATTTCCTTCTTTTTTAAGGCCGAATAGATTCCATTGTATGTATATACCACTAGAGTTTTTAATAAATAGAATGCAGTGGAATGCCTCCCAAAGGAAGGTCATAAAAAGTGATATAGTTTCCTGTTGTCTCTCTTTCTTTAGGGACAAGCAACTTGGGAGCCCTAAATCCAGCCACCCTGCAAGCACATGCCGAAGAGATCATACAGGAAAAGTATGTAAAGTCAGAGAGATGCCCTAGAAGACCTAGACTATTCCAACCTCAACTTGGAAGCTGCTCCAGCTGATGCCAAGTGGAACAAAGAAGAATTCTCCCGGACAAATCCTGCTTGAATTTTAGATTCCTGAATCAAATTGATATTGCGGGGTTTTTATTTTTTTTTAAGTGTGATTAAATGATGTTTAATAAACTTACAGACTTGTGCAACCATCATTACAGTCCAATTTTAGAATATTTCTAATACAGCAAAAAGATGTCTCATATCCATTTTTTGCAGTCACTTCCCATTCCCACCCCCAACCTCAGGCATCCACTGATCTACTTTCTATGTTTATAGAGTTGCATTTTGCGGACATTTCAAATAAATGGAATTGTGCAATATGCATTGCTTGCATTTGGTTTCTATCATTTAGTTGAATTGAGGTTCATTCATGTTGCAGCATATATCAGTAGTTCATTGCTTTTTATTGCTGAGTAGCATTCCATTGTACCCATATACCACATTGTTTATTCATTTACCAGTTAATCAATATTTGGATTGTTTACCCTAGATACCTAGGAGTGTAACTGCTGTGCTGTGTGGTAACTGTTGTTCAACCTTTTAAGAAATTTCTAAACTGTTTTCCAAAGTGATGGCATCATTTTACATTCCCACTAGCAATATGTGAGTGTTTAAGTTTCTCGGCATTCTCACCATCACTTGTCTTTTTGAACCTATCTTTTGGAATATCATTATTTTAAGCTACATCACCATTTGGGGGTAGTTTGTTACACAGCAATATATTACTAAAACAATTCTTTTATTTATTTTCTGACCTCAATCCCTAGAATATGTTTCACAAAAGCATGGATCTTTGTCAGCATTGTTTATCAATCTAACCCAAACACCTAGAAATTTTCACATTAAAGGTACCAACAATATCTAATCATTGAATCTCCAAAATAACCATATCAAGTAGGCACTATTACTATTCACGGTTTACAATTATTAAAAATGAAGTGAAGGTAACAGTACTAAATAATCTCCAATTTGATCAATTTTTTTTCCTCTCCTAAAATTTAAAGTAGGAAATGTTTTTGAAAGTTGTATAATGAGCACTTTATGTCATCATCAATCAAATTGATAGATAGATAGATGATAGATAGATAGATAGATAGATAGACAGACAGATAGACACATATTTAGATAGATTTAGAATAACAGAAAAAGATGGAATCATAAGTTTGTGTATATGTTTACACACACATTTACACACACATATATACACATATGTACATATATAGAAATATAGATGCAAACAGCCTATTGCCTCTGGGGATCTTCAACATAAGGCAAGCATAATGTACAGTGTCAGAAAGAAAGACATATTGAAATTCCAACTGACAAAAAAAAATTCAAAATAGCTAGTAATTGTCTGCCTCTGATCTGTTGTTAGTGTCCTGTGGAGTTAACATGTAAGGAAAAAATGCTTTAGAGAAGCCTTGAAGAATCTCAGCCGAATCTCAGCCAAATGGGTCCCTGCTGATAGCTTAGTGGGGGTGCTCAACCAGAGTTCTAGGGAGACAACATGCTTTTAAAGACATTTTAGCTTGTGCTCCTGTGATACCCAGGAGTCTAACCCAAGAGCACTTTCCCTCCTAGCTGAAGGGAAAAGAGAAAAGTCTGGAAGCCCAGAGGCAAATAAAAATCATTCATATTAACGATTTTCCCAAGGAAATGTCTAAGTTTTGCTTGAATTACAAGCTTATATTTTTAGAAAAATTGCAGCTTATGCCATCTTCATTTTTTTAAAAAAAGAAAAATCAGTATGCTTTTAAATTGAGATGTAGAGACAGTTAATTAGAAGCCATAATAAAATAACCAAGATATAAGGAAAAATTTGAACGTCCCTACCTTAGGATTATTGAAAAGGTCACTATGATGAATTTAGAGAAACAGAACAAGAAGTCATACAGATTATTTCAGGTCAATTCCCTGCCTTTAAGCAGGACTTAATCTAAATAATTCTATAAAGAGAATTATCTATCATGGGGTCAAAATTTTCAGGAGAATATTATCAATGTTCATTGGCAACATGATCCATAATTTTACAACTTTTAGTCCAGATCTGCAAAACATCAAGTGAAGAAAAATACACACACACACACACACACACACACACACACACACTCACTCACACACACTCACACACACATATGTATATATATATATATATATATTTTTTTTTTTTTTAGTAAAAATTGTCCAGAGGCATGGTCTGTAAAATTCTAGCTTAACTGAATTACTTCTGTAATATATTTAACATGACAAGCAAAAATTTTTTTCTTGATGTGTTCCTCCAAACAATACCTCACTAATCTAGACCTCAGGGACCCCTAAAAAAGTGTTTATAAGCTTCCCAAACTTTTCTTTGGCAAAATATTACTAAACACATTGGACGTAGGATGAATTTCCATAATGAAATAACAGCATATCAAGGAGATGCTCATCAAAATGTGAATGTGGGAGCCTATTGAGATCTTAGAATGAAACTAAAATATGATAATAGTAAAAAATAGTAAAAAGCTATCATTTGTTCAGCACTTACTACATGCACTGTCCTGGGCATATTTGATTCCAAACCTCAAGCTCTTTCCAACGTTCTATGTTATTCTTCAATGATTCCTTCACCTTCGTTGTTTGTCATTCCAGTTTACTATTAACCAAGCATTCTCTGCGGTTGGTTGGAGTGCAGCCTTGTAACACTTTCTGTAAATAGTAGCAAAAGGCAGCAAACTACATGCTGGCAGGATTCCACAAATCCCTCCAGATCATTTTCCGGTGTTGCCTATGCCAACCTTTGATGAGATAAGCAGTTCCTATTATCTAGTGCCTCAGGAATGCAATGTTCTATTAACCAAAAGAGCCTGGAGGCTCCAGTTGCGTCCACGGAGTGTTGTTGTAATAGAAAATTTCATTACAGATAGTCTCAGGTTTAAGGAGTCTGAAAAGAAAAAGATGTGCAACCGCAGTGCTGAAAATTGGAAACATATATAGTTTGGGAAGATTATGGCAAAATATCCAGATAAACAGATTTTTCTCCTTACTCTTAATTGTGGATTTTGGTTCCTTCTAGACCCTGACAAAAGCCAAGACTTGATCAAGGCTGATTTGTTCCTTTACCACCAGTACTTATTGGGGGTGAGTGGGCTACTCTGCTTCTACATTTCCTGTGGTTATGTCTTCATTTACATCCTTCATCTCTAGGCAATCAGGGCACATGTCTGCTCATTTATTTATATCTCATAAATATAAAACCTAGGGCCCTATTTATCTAGTCATTGAAAGTCTATAAAACAGTAATGTGGAATGTAAAATATTCAGCATTTCTAAAGAGAAGAAAATTCTAAATTTGACCTTATTTCCATTGGTCCATTCATCAATGACACTAAATATTATCAGCTTGATAATCGCACATAAATAAGTATTGAATCTCTAATGGGGGATTAAACTAAAATTACTTCAAAAGCAAGCATATCCAAGTCAATGTTTTATAAAACCTTGACTTGGGTCATAATTTTACTTATCATCTTTTTCATAAAAGAAGATTTATGCATCCTATGATAGCACTAACCTTTTTAAAGAATGGCAAGTACACTTCATATATTAAAGTAATTATGAGTTATTTCTCTTATATTATGATATCTAAAAAATCAGATAAAATGTGGGAAATAGGATAACTCAAATGACAGTAGAAAGTGACTTTGTTCTACTTTCAACCTTTTTGTGCGTCTAATTCAGTAATATCATCTGGTACTTTTGGTTAAGTGATTTTTATATATACATATATATGTATTTTATTTTTTTGGTTAAATTATTTTAATTTCCTTTTACTTCACAGACTATAAGTAGAAATATAAATGAAGTAGTTAATTTAAAGTTATTTGTTGAATACCTACTGTGTGCCAAGTGTAAGGTGTTTTCTTGTGCTAATGTTTAGGAGTTTGGGAGAAGAGGCACATTGTGTTTCACGGTAACTCATTCATTCAATCATTTGACAAACCTTTATCAAGTATCACCTTTGGTGTTGGAGTAGAGGTAAATGAGAATCATTGCCTCCCCTTGGGAGCACAGTCTCATGAGAAGAAATAAAAATGTGTGTGTGTGTGTGTGTGTGTGTGTGTGTGTGTGTGTGTGTGTGTGTGTGTGTGTGAGTGAGAGAGAGAGAGAGAGAGAGAGAGGTGAACACAGGTGACTATAACACGGTATAGGATGCACTGAGATAGACATAAGGTACAGTTGTGGCACAGGGAATAAGGAATACTGCTCAGTGATCCAGCAGCCAGGTCTTCAGATCAGCAGCTGGGTCTTGAAGGACAGAGGGTGGCAGCTGTGAGAGGTAGAGGGAGGACACATTTCCTCACATGTTTGAGACAGCAGGATAATCATGTGCAAAGATACAGAAGTACAAAAATATAACTGCAAGTGTTTTAGTCTTGGCTGGAGCTTGGTGTTGGACAGGAAGTCCAATAGGACACCTGCTATAGAGCTTGGACTTCATCCTACAAGAAATGGGGAACTACTATAAGGCTTCAAACAGGGAACTTTTATAGTTTCATCCGCAATTTTAAAAGATTATTGTGGAAGTATCACAGAAGATGGGATTAGAGAGGGAGAGAAGAGATTTTGAGTTAGAGACACCAGTAAAGAGCCAAAAAATAATGAAAACCTAAGCCAACAATAAAAATAATAAAGACAGCAAATATTTCCAGAGTACTCCCTTTGTGCCAAACTTCACACTGAGCATTTGAATTATATATCTTATTGAATTGTTTCCAACATCCAAACCCTGCTTCCCTCTATTGTGTACATCATCAACTACTGCATTTTACAGAAGAGGAAATGAGACCGAAAGAGGCTCAGGAATTTAGCCAAAGTCACACAGCTAGTAAGTGATGGAGCCAAGAATCGAACTCATGGACACATTTGAGAAATGTTTATAAGATGTAATTGAAAGGGATACATAACTGATTAGAAGTAGGAGATGAGAAAAGAGAAGAGCCGCAAGGTGTTCCACGACCTGCCACTTCCCTTTTCCCTGTTGTACCAACAATATCAGAAGGTGTGAGGGAGAGTTGCCATTATTATTATACATATGAAGACAACATAAAGCCTGACAATAGTTATGACTTCCCTCAGGTAACCTATATTATCAGAAAGGAGTAACTGCTACACCCAGGCTGTGACTTACTGAGAGGCACAGAACCTGTGGGAAACCTGTGCCTATCTTGGCGGTTATAACTCCTGTCTTCCTCGTGGATGTATCTTCATTCTACAAGAAACAATAAAGACCACCTAAAATTTTTTCCACACATTCACATTAGATCCCTAAGCCCAAGGAAAGATTTCCATCATTATTTGGAAAACTGTCAGATGAAAATCATTCTAGCAAACATCAAAGTACAGATGCCAAACACCCACAATTGGAATGGCTTATACTTTATATCCTTCATACAATTTATATTCCAATACTCTTTACAGAATTAAAAGCTAAGTAAAGAAGAAACATGTGGTATACATTAGAAAAAGCAATGATGCCATCACAGTGAATAAATTTAAACCCTCTAACATGTGCATCGCATATGTTTTATGTACTATGTTACTTTGGGGGCTTTCATGTCTACATATTTTTTTAGAAATAATACTTTCTATAAGAGTTGAGAGTGTATAATAAATTGGCAAATGTTGTTAAGGTATATTTAATTCACAGTCTGAGGAAAACATAGACAATTAGAATATGTTCCTCTATAAACACATGTTGTCTATGCAAAAACTCATAATTTTACTCATAAAATTAATTCGCAAGCATCCTTCTAATTGTCCAATAAAAAATATTTTTTTCATAGAAAATGGATTCTTAAAAGTTGTAGTTTTTCTGGACTGGCCAATTAGCTCACTTGGATAGAGTGCAGTACTGATAAAACCAAGGTCAAGGGTTCAAATCCCCTTACCAACTCCCCACCCTCCAAAAAATCCAACAAAAAAAACAAACAAAAACTTATACTCTTTCTAACCTAATGTGTTCTTTCAGGACAATTACTTATTTACAGTCACAAAATATTAGAGTTGAAAGGGACATAAGAAATATCCAATATACCATTTCCAAAATGAGTTACATAAAAGGTTCAGTAAAATGGATTTTTCCAAGAATAAGAAATATTCTTGTCAAAGGTTTGAAAAATTGTGTTATACCAAGTTCAATATATTTCTTTACCAAAACCTTATTAAACCATATTCTATAATATGCTAATTGACACGGTAAATTTCCAAGAGGGCTCTAATATGTCTAGAGATTTTTCTAAACTTATTTTAACATGGATCTCTTTTATTCTGTGAATAATTATCGACATCAGTGTTCTCTAGAAGATGGTTCAGAGAACTCATTTTATTTTATTTTCTTCATTTTACACCTAACACAGGTGAACAGAAAAGATAAGAGAAAATTGTCAGTCATAAAATTCAATAGTGACAGAGCCAGGTCTAAAACACATTATCTAAATACCTCATCCAACTCCGATTTTTTTTTTTTTTCTTTTCTCTTACCTTTCATACGTTGAAAATTTGCATTGTTTTTCACAGGGCACATTAAGGGACTCTAGCAACTCGGCTTTCCTTCTCACAACAACATGCAATGTACTGAGGTATGTAGAAGTCTCTCCTTCTTACAGTTGAGGAAAGTGACTCAGAGGGATTTGTAACTGGTCACACAGCTTGAAGGGATGATAAACTGTTTTTCAGACTAAATTTAGAAGAAGTCTAAAGTGGATGTGCTGTGTGAAACAGTCTTTCTGTCTTCCACAGCACACAGTCGGAATCCATCAAATACTGACTTTACCACATTATAAAAGAACTACCAATCTGGACCACTTTTGTCCTCTATTATATTTCTGGTTTTGAAACCCAATGGCCCAAGATATTTTGCTGCTTAAAATGTTCAAAATTATTATTGAGTTATATTCTAACTAATTATTTCAATTAAAAAATAACCAAAGTGTTCTAGGCATAATTTCAGCTAAAGCTGTTAAAAGCGTAACTAGGGCGACTGAAAAATTGTCTAATGAACACAACAAAAAGTATATTAGAGTTTTTAGAGAGAAAGCTAATACATTCTGGCTTGGCTCTACTCTACATGAAGAGTCCACTGATCCAAAATTTTAGAGTACGTTCAAATTAATTCACCATAGTTCCTCCAAATAGCATATATAGACCTATTATAAACCACAGCATTATAATAATATCTTATAAACCATATCAAAACCAAACTCTTCACTTATCTATCTACATTATAATAGAGTAAAAAATTTAGATCACACATGTGAACCAGCAAGATAATCGTAGTAATAATGGCTTTCAAAAATTAGCTAGTTAAGCCACCAAAATATATAAAATGTTCTTCCACCAGTTTGCTTTAGAATCAGAAAAAAATAAATAAAGAGAAAGAAATGGTCTCTCTCTTACTTTCTTCACTGACAAACATTAGAGGAATACTAAAGCCTTGTAACATTCATTAGACATTAAATAGAAATAATTTGCTGACTGTTGCTGTTCTGTTTCCAAGTCACAGAACTTTATTAACAGTATTCATGATCTCAGCGGCAAGGTCATTGATGTGACTGACACCAATAGTAATAAAAATATTACCCTTTGAGGCTTGTCAACTCTTCTTGCTAGAGGCAGCTTGAGGAGATCCCTTGACAATGATTCATGGCTTGAAATTCAGAACCATCTGCTCTCTTGGAGAGTTCCTCAGCCAAGGTGAAGAGGGGAGTTTTCACAGCTGTATTTTTTTTTTTTTCCTTCTAAAGTCTACCAAAAAGCATCCAACAAAATACAGGAATCTGGCACTAATTTGAATGTGGCAGACATTATCCTCCATATGTTCTTGTTTCAATGGACTCCTTTTACAGTAACTATCTCGTCTGATACCATTTCTTTCCTCTCTTTATGATGTAAAGTGTCAATTTTTCTCACTCTATAAATTTTCTAATGTTCTTTCCATCTTAAGCAGTTCAGTTATTTGTCCATTTCTATTTTAATGGAAAACATTTTTTTACTATACATAAAATTTCAGGGTTTCACTAAATCTAATTAAGTTAAATTATTTATTTTATATTTATGGAAACTAAGGCAAGGTAAGGTTAACTGATGATTCTAAAGTCACATAGCTAGTCAGTAAAATAATTAGGACTGACCACGTGTCTCCCAATGTTCTTCCCAGTATTTACCACCCTATTCAAGAGAAGCTTCAGTGTCTCTGCTATTCTCACTTAAATAGCTCAATGAGAAATAATTTTTAGTTCATTTATCACCAAACAAATCACAAGGAATATGTCAAATATATCAAATATTTTGAATTTTTACTGAACCAATTGAGAAGAAATACATGCAATTCTAGAAGGCCACTATTCTTTCTCATATGGAAAAAGAAAACTTTTAAAGCTAAAGGGAAAAAAAATTAGTTTTGCCTATCTTTACCTCATATTCCAAAGTGTAATTTCAAATAAGTTCTAAGAAAATATAACATATGCAAATTAAATAATTATATTATGAGTCAATCCTATTGTTACCTACAGACACCAAGTGAACTTTCACAGGATTCAAATCCTTGCAAGTAGATGGCAGGTACAAACATACTTGTAGTAGATATGAGAAAGATTAAAAAACTTTAAAAAATCATTCTCATGAGCCACCTATGAGGAATGGTTCAGGTCTGCTTCACATATTTAAATCCTGGGACAAATTGAAGGAAAAAGAGCTATGGCTACCAAGGATACACCTTCCTCATACCTTTCTTAAGGCTACTAGAAACCTACCTTTGCTCAGAACTGGCACTCCGTCCTTTCTTCCACATTTCATGGCCAAAATAAGCCACCTAACCAATACCAGTGGGCTGGATTAAACCATAAAAAGGGAAGGGAAAGAAGAAAGAATTATAAGCAAATAATTCACCCTATCACTGTTACAGAGAAAGCAGCAGTTTTAGTGGAATGGTAGAGGCAAAACACCAGATTTAAATGTGTTTTAGAAAGACTTGGAGGAAAAGGAATTGAAAAGATGGAGAAAAGAACTTTTTCAATGACTTCATTGTAAAGGACAGCAAAGAATGAGGGCAGGAGCAGGAGGCAAAGTTGTTTTGTTTGGGGAAAGGTCTTTCTGTTTTATAGAGTTGAAATGA
This sequence comes from Cynocephalus volans, assembly GCF_027409185.1. Classification (NCBI taxonomy): domain Eukaryota; kingdom Metazoa; phylum Chordata; class Mammalia; order Dermoptera; family Cynocephalidae; genus Cynocephalus; species Cynocephalus volans. The sequence goes on along the minus strand of NC_084463.1, from coordinate 136,470,238 downwards.
TGGAAATAATCCTGAATATGGTAAAAATGCATGATTGGAGGCAGGGAGAATTTCTTATGCCATGTCCTTGACAAAACAAGAAAGGGGCTTGCATGAAATAAGATGAGCCAGCCATAGACAAGAGAATGGGAAGTCTATCTATGATGGCAGGAAGAAAGAAATATGTGCCAGTATACGTAGCTTGTTCAATGTGGTGATGAAATCTTATAAAAGTTCTCTTCTGGTTGCTTCAGTTTTCTCAGTTAAAACAGAAGCAAATGTCATTGACTGAGAATAAGGATGGGATATGAAACGTTGAAGGTTCCAGAAAGCAGAAAAAGCTGCAATATTGTCATCTTAGAGAATGGGTAAATGAAAGAATAGAGAAATATAATAGAAATGTCAATGTCATTTAATAGTGAAAAATTATAAATTACCTAAGTATGCAAGTAGAAGCTATTGCTTACATAAAAATTATGAGGGACTTCTGGTTTCCATTCTTATATGCAAAAAAATAACTTAGAAGTTGTCATTCCCATCCTTAAGACAAAAAAAAAATTGAACAAATTAAAAATTTGTAAATTTTCTTGGGCCTGTCAGAGAATTAAGCTCACAGAGCATACTGCCACCTCAAAATCCAGAGAGAGAGAGAGAGAGAGAGGTGAATACAGAGAATCACAGCCATGACCTTCAGCAGAAGCCACTGGGTCTATAAACTGATAGAAACACACTTAAAAGGTAATTTTTACCAACTTTTGGAGGTAAGTGTAGAGTACCTTGAGAGTGAGAACTTTTAGGGGCCTAGACTTATGGAGTCCCCACACATTTAGGGATTTTACTTCCAGGGACCCCACAGGTTTTCTCAGGAAAGACTGAAGAAAAGTCCCTCTGTGTTTATGGCACAGAAAGGAGAAAAGTAATCATTTTGAAATATGCCTGGAGCATTCACCGTAACACAGGCCTACTCTCCAAGGGAAAAGACTTACAAAATCCATCTATTATATGGGGAAAGAGCAATTATCCAACTCCAGCTCTCTCTAGCTTTCCCATCCCACATAAGGGGAGGAAAAAAGTTAAGAAATACTTGTGAAGGTCATAGCACACCAACACAGGCTCATTAAAAGACTGAGATTTAATCATAGAATGCTTCTCCTTTTCCACACCTTTTCAACACATCAACAGAGCTCCAGTATAATAGTAGTAGATTACAGCTGAAATAGATACAATGTACAGACTCTACTTAAGGAGTTCAGCACAGCTCTATTTACAATAGCCAAGATATGGAACCAACCTAAAAGTCCATCAATGGACAACTGGATAAGGAAAACGTGGTATATACACACCATGGAATACTACTCAGCAATAAAAAGAATGAAATTCTGCCATTTGCAGCAACATGTATGAGCTTGGAGAAAATTATGCTGAGTGAAGCAAACCAGGCACAGAGGGCAAAATGCCTCATGTCCTCAAGCCTAAGTGAGGGAGAGAGGAAGAAAAAGGAAAGAAAGTCCGCGGTGTTGTGATGAACTTACAGAGGAAGAGAGCAGACCTAGGGTTGCGGTGGGGGGGTGGGGGGAGGGAGGGAGGTTGGGGATTAACTGGGTGGGGGACATGGGGAATAACTGCAATTTGTGGCAGTGGGCATGCTGATATTATTGATCTGCCCACCACATCTTAGGCACAGTGGTGATGTTCAGCTTTGTACCCCATGAATATGCATAACCAATAAAATTTTTTTTAAATGAAATAATGAAAAAAGAAGGAGTTCTTAGGAAAATTCAAACTGTTGGTGATACATGTCAAGAACACTACAGAAAACTGTAGCCTTTGGCATCTACAGCTACAGCAAACACTAAGCAAAACCCAGACCCTAGCCATATGAACATAAAACCTCCCAATAAAGGCCTGTTTACCTCAGTTTCTATTACCCAATACATCATGTCCAGCTTTCCAAAAAAATTACAAGGCATGCATGAAGACAAGAAAAAACATAGTTGGAGGAAACAAAACAAACATCAGAACTAGTCTCTGATATGACACAGATTTTGGAATTATCATGTAGGGGATTTTAAATAACAATTAATAATATGTTAAGGACTATGAAATGCCCCACAAGAAATGTTGAAATAAGTTCTTCAGAGAGAATGAGAATGATATACGTCAGATATTCAAATCTGCATGAAAAAAGGAAGATTGTCATAGACAAATTAAGATAAAATAAAATGTATTTTTCTGATCTAATACATAACTTTTTATCAAATTTATAACAATACATTAGGCAATTATAGTATATGGATAAGTTAAATAGATGGCATGTATTGACACTTCATTCTTTTTTGTTTGTTTGTTTATTTCAAATTTAATTTTATTTTTTAACCGACAAAAATTGTGTTTATTTATGGTATACTGCTGGTGCTTTGCCTCCCACAGATTTATCACCCCTTTTCCCACTGGGTGATGGAGCCGCCAAAGATTACTCAAAGCCCATCTCTTTTGAGCAGTGAGAAGCCCCCAAAAGGGGTTAATATCCCAGAACTTCCTCATGCAGGAGGCATTTCTTCCATTTGGGAAATTAACCATGAATTGGGGTTCTCTTCATGCATTTATTCTCCAGACCAAGGAGTTACAGAGACATAGGTGGGGTTCTGCTAAGTACAGTTTAACAACTTTTTACAACAGAAGCTGGAAATATTCAGTAAAAACAAGTCAGATGACATTCGATTAGACAATTAAGTGATCCACTAACAAAGGCTTGATTTAGCAAACATTCCTTCTCCCTCCAGCAGCTTTTTAGTAAGTTTACATATCAATCAGTAACCTGTCTGTCTTTGAACCAGCAGCCTTGCTATGTTACAATTCTTTATCTTTCAACAGAGACTTTATAGCCTGGGGAGAATTTCCTGTCCTTTGCAAGGTCAATATTTGAAACTGCAAGGTTTTGGAAAACCAGACCCTGTGAAGTGCATTTGCTTTATGAATCCTCTACAACTCCCCCCATTTTATTTATTTAAAATAAAAGGAAAAGGCTATAGATCTGGTTTGTACAGCTAAGACAAAAGCATTTAAAGCAAAGTTGGTATCATTTAGCATGGCAAGTTCTTTTAATTTATTTCAGTGAGGACTGATGATGTCATCATCTCAGAGTGGCTGCAGCAGCATCATTCTAGGTGCGGTGAATTGGGTATAATTACCAATTGTTGAAACTCTGAAATGTTGCATTTTGTTGCTTTGCCCCCAATGGGTTTGTCACCCCACTTCCCCTGGGTTATGGAGCTGCAAAGGATTATTCAAAGCCCATCTCTTCTGAGCAGTGAGAGAACCCAAAGTGGTTAACTTCCCTTGGGAACACTCAAGCAAGAGGCTTTCCTTCCTCAGGAAATTAACCCCAAATTGGGGTTCTCTTCCTACATTTATTTTCCAAACAAGAAAATTACAGGAAGAGAACATAGGTGGGGTTATAGTTTAACAATATAGGCTGGTAACTTTCAGTGAAACAAGCCAGATGATATTCCAGTAAGGCAATTAAGTGGTCCTATCAACAAGAGCTTGATCTTAGCAAACATTTCTTCTCCCTCCAGCAATTTTCCAGTATCTGCACATATCAATCAGTAACTAGTCTGTCCTTGAGTCATCAACCTTGCTGTGCCACAAATCTTTATCTTACACCAGAGACTTTATAGCCTGAGGAAAATTTCCAGTCCTCTGCAAGGTCAATATCTGAAACTGCAAGGCTTTGGAAAACCAGGCCCTGTGAAGTACATTTGCGTTAAGAATCCTCTACACTGGAATGGGATTCTGTTCCAAATAATAGTTGATTCTGAGTCCAGAGAGTTTGTTAATGTTAATCTGTCCAGGACATTACTGTTTTCAGAGACAGGTACATCTTTTTTTTTTTTTTTTTTTTTTTTTTTTTTGAGCAGTTGGGATATCCAGATCCCATTTATTTTGAAGAACCATTCCTGCTGGTGAATCTATTTGAATTTGAATGGGATAATGGTAGGGGCCATTTAACCTAGGGTATCAGAGAACTCCTAATAGTTTTTGGTAATAGGTTGTGGGAGTGGTAACATCAACTGTTCCTGATCCTAGAGCTGTGGAAATTCGTAGGGTAGCCAGTAAGGAGTGGGACAGCCCATTTATGAGGGACTGCAGAAGAGAGAACTGTGGCATGAAGGGAATCTGAAGAGTTTGATGGTTTGATAATAGGAAATGGTGGGGATCTGGAACACTAAAGTCCAGGTGCCAGACCAGTCAGAGGGAAGGCAGAGGTACGAGGAGGAGATGCAGGGGAAGAAGGCACCTGGGGTAGAAAGACAGAAGCTGTCGTGGAAAGCACTAGCCATGAGACTTGTTTGTTTCCTAGGTCCCACCCTGAACAGGATCTGGAGAGAAAGTCACCATTGAGGGACTGGTAGGGAATGTTGGTGGGGGAAGAGACAAACTTGTTTAGTTTGGGAGTGACAGGAAGGAGTAGGGGCTGTCTGTAATGAGTTGTGGTTGGGAAGATGTTGTTTTGATGAGCCATTAGGCCTTTTTACCTTGCCTGAGGATTGAGGTTTATAAGGGATGTGGAAGTTTCATTTGATTTCTAATATGGAGATTATTTCTTGGGTGACCTTAGCAATAAAAGTAGGCCCATTGTCTGACTGAATTGTCACAGGGTGTCTAAAACGAGGAATGACTTCTTTTATGAGTATTCAGGCCACATTTTTGGCCCTTTCCAAGGTTATGGGAAAGACTTTTATTTACCCTGGAAAAGTATTTACCAAGGTGAGGGGATAGTGGAATTGTTTGACAGTGGGCATATGAGTGAAGTCTAATTGCCATTTCTGTCCCAGGAATTGTCCTCTGGTCTGGGGTGGGAAAAGGGGGTGGTGGAGTTTTTCTCTGAGGAGAGGTGGATGTACAGACAGTGGAGTCTGCAGTAATTGGTTGTAGTTGTGAGTGTAGGTTGGGACAACAGACTTGGGTTTGAATGAGTTTTAGAAGAGGTTTGAATCCCACGTGGGAGTGATTGTGGACATCTTGTAAGATTTGGGTTTGTTGGTAGTGAGGTAGGACCATTTTGTTCTTTAAGTAGATCCAGTTTCCTTGTATCTTAGTCCCCATTTGGTGATAATATAAACCTTCTTGTGGAGAGTATGTTCGAGAATACGTGAGGTTATGGTCATGATCTTGTTATGTCAGGAGGTGGCTGCATGTTTTCCCTCAGTGCCCATGAAACTGTTTCTGTGAGTGAAGGGATTGGGAGAGAGACTGATGTCCTCTGCAGTGTATGACTGTGGCTGCCTTTGGAAGCTTGGCTGCCTGTAGGAGTTTGTGGATGTGGTTCCCATTTATAATGGGAGTTCCTTTGGCAGTTAGGTATTTCCTTTTTTGCCAGGTAACTGTGTGTGAGTGTAGGATACTGTAGGCATATTTAGCATTAGTGTAAACATTAATGGTGGTGTCTATGGCCAAAGTGAGGGCTTATGTTAGAGCAATTCGCTCTGCCTGTTGAGAAGTGGTGCTGGCCAGCAGAGGAGCTGCTTCAATGACTTGGGTATGTGTTACAATGGCATATCCTGCCGGTCTGGAATTGAGATTGGAGCTACTGTTAAACCAGGCTGGAGTATCTGGTAGTTTTGACTGACTGATGTGTGAGAAAGGGGAGAGTAGGGAGTCTACCATTTGTGTGCAGGAGTAAGTAGGTTCGTGTGTAGTTGGCATGGAGAGCAGAGTAGCAGTATTAATGGAGGCACATTTTTGGAAAGTAATAGCAGGGTTGCTAACTATTGAAGCATGTATTTGTTGTATGCAAGACCAGGGAAGAGATGAAAGGGCTTTATGTGTGACTAATTCTGTTAGGTTGTGAGAGGACAGGAGGGTTAGTGGCTGTCCCAGGGTGAGCTTCTGGAATTGGCAGGGTTGCTGCTCCCAGGTCCTTTAAACAAGGCAGCCATCCCTGGATTACTACCCCAGCTGTTTTGATAAGTAAGCTACGGGCTGAAATATCTGTCCTCATTTTTGTGTGAGTATGCCCAAGGCAAAACCTTTTCTTGTGTGAATAAAGAGGTAGAAAGGCTGGGAAGGGTCAGGGAGTCCCAGTGCAGGTGTCTGGGCTAGGGCTCGTTTGAGTTTAAGGAAGGGGATTTGGATTGATTTGGGAGCATTACGAGGTTTGTTTAAGGAGTCATGGGTGGTCTCACACAATGGTTTAGCTAGGATCTCAAAACTGGGGACCCATAGCCTTAAAAAGCCAGCCAGTCCCAAGAAGGATAGGGTACCCCTCTTGGAGGTTGGAGTAGGCCATTACTGAATAAGGGATTTTCTGTTTGTGGTCATTGACTTGTGAGTGGGACTGTTTTAATAAACTAGTCTGGAGTAGCCATTGAATAACTGGCTTAAGTTCCTGGAGTCTTTATTTACTGACTGGATATTGGGCTTGGTGAGGGAATGTGTGTTGCTTTATGTTGCTTTGCCCCCCACGGATGTGTCACCCCACTTCCCCTGGGTGACGGAGATGCAAAGGATTACTCAAAACCCATCTCTTCTGAGCAGTGAGAAGCTCTGAAGTGGTTAATCTAACCAGGACCCTCCAGTGAGAGGTATCCCTTCCTTGGGAAATTAATCCCAAATTGAGGTTCTCTTCCTGCATTTATTTTCCAGACCAGGAAGTTATAAGAAGAGAACATAGGTGAGGTTATAGTTTAACAATATAGGCTGGTGGCTTTCAATGAAACAAGTCAGATGACATTCCAGTAAGGCAATTAAGTGGTCCTATCAACAAAAGCTTGATCTTAGCAAACATTCCTTCTCCCTCCAGCAATTTTCCAGTATCTACACATATCAGTCAGTAACTAGTCTGTCCTTGAGTCATCAACCTTGCTGTGCCACAAATCTTTATCTTACACCAGAGACTTTATAGCCTGAGGAAAATTTCCTGTCTTTGCAAGGTCAATATTTGAAACTGCAAGGCTTTGGAAAACCAGACCCTGTGAAGTACATATGTTTTAAGACTATTCCACATCTCCCTCGTTTTATTTATTTAAAAGAAAAAGCAAAAGCTGTAGATCAGGTTGCTACAGTTAAGACAAAAGCACTTAGGGCAAAGTTGGTATCATTTATCATGGCAAGTCCTTTTAATTTACTTCAGGTGAGGACTGATGATGTCATCATCTCTCAGGGCAGCTTCAGCGGCATCATTCCAGGTGCTGTGAATTGGGTGTAATTACCAATTGTTGAAACTCTGGAAAGAGTTTCTGCTCTGCATAATAGTTGATTCTGAGTGCAGAGAGTTTGTTATTATTAGTTGATCTTTCCAGGACATTAGAGTGTCTAGTCTTTTGTAAAATTTTTGATCAATTGTGAGTCTTTTGTTTAAGAGCAGGATGTCTCATCCAAGTTATAACCACCCTCCTTAAGGCCAGGAAAGTTTAGAGAACTGCTTTTGTAGAGAAGACGTTATTTCCCTCTTTATGATCAAGGCATTCTTCATAAAAGCATTGATGATCAATATCTTGATTGAAAAGGTCTTACTTTTCTTTGTATAAGTCCCACACTGCTGAAAATGCTGTTTCCCAGGTGAAGATCTGTCTGTCTCACATTGTGGGGAAAGATGAACAGCAGGAGGAAGCAGCAGTTTAGGCCAAATTATGGCAAACATGAAAGAGAGATCAGCAATTTGGAAGTGAGACATGCTATCTTATATACAAAGTTTTAAATTATATCCTGTTATAAAGAGAGACAGAGTTAATTTTCATTGAACTTATAAAAATAGCCACATGGCCATAATAATCATAAGAATACTTAAAGTTACTAAATTTGGGGGGGGATCAAATAGGGAGAAAACAAATGCTTCTATCTCTGTTTTAAATGACATTTTACCAAACTGTTGTTAGTTATAGATGGCTTAAGAGAGAGAGAGAGAGTTTTCTTACATTTGGAAAACATTAGGAGAACCAGCAGTGCTTTAAAATAAGGATATTGTAAAGACCCATAATTCTTTTTAATTAATTTACCAATTAACTTCTGTTGTTTTGACCTTAGTGAACAATTTTACAAACCCATCAGTTTCTTTATTAAAATTTTGGAACTTTAGTTTAAAGCTATGAACTCAAAGTTTTGTCAGGAAACTGTACCTATCAGAATTTTTTCATGAAATATTTAAAGACAAACATTTTAAAATTATAATTAAACCAAGATTATGACTGGTAGCATTTATATCAAGACACATATTTAAGAACCTTACAAGATTTTGGAACACATATCCATAACACATTCAGTACTGACAATGCTTTCCCCTACAGTCTAATTTATTAAATAAGCCAATTAGTTTTGATACATTTTTTATATATTCTCTGAGAAACTCCAGGGCCCTTGGAATTCCTCAAAGTTATTCTAAACCAAAAATGTTGGGCTTATGATTTTGGAAAGCTTTGTCAAGTAACAAGAAGGCTTAAAACATTTAGTTGAATAAAATCACAAATTATTATTATTATTATTATTTATTTTTATTATTATTATTATTTTTTGTCTTTTTTGTGACCGGCACTCAGCCAGTGAGTGCACCGGCCATTCCTATATAGGATCTGAACCCACGGCGGGAGCGTCGCCACGCTCCCAGCACCGCACTCTCCCGAGTGCGCCACGGGCTCAGCCCCAAATCACAAATTATTACAAAAATAAAACCCAAGTGACAAAGCATTTCAAAGGCAGTGAGCACAAGAAATTATCATGAAGTAAGTTTCTTAAACCAGTTATCTAAGGGATAAAGAAAACCTTTTACAATTTTGTATTAAGAGCAGTTAAGTGAAAAGACCTCTAGTAATTCTGTTCAATTAGTAAACCCAGGCAATGATGTGTGCTAAGAACATTTTTATACATTCAGGTTAGTAAATAGGCATCCATTTATCAGAGCAAGTTATACAAAGCCCAGTTCGAGTTTTAGCTATATTTACCAAATATATATTTATGGTTTTCCAGCCAAAAACATGGTGTATTAGATCTATACCCTTATCAGTTAATGTTAACTAAGGCCTATGTTACATTGGACATAGGTTTCCTTTCACTAGCCATTTTAGGTCCCAGGTTTCCACGTGGCATTTAGAGCCATGTGGAGCTTAAGACAGAGGGCGCTGTATACATAAAAGATATTATTTCTCCCAGCATGGCCATGACGCAGAGCTGAGATAACAAGGAGACATATTGACCTAGAGACAAATTTAAGTGAAAGGTTTAAATCAAATTTTGAAAGTATATTTATCAAAACTTTAGAAAATTTAAGTCACATGAACTTGAAAAGTATACTTATTTAATGAGCATGCATAAATCATAAACCAATTTGGTACCTTGCACATAAAACGATTACACATACAGACATGAACCTATAGACATAACATATAGGTTACACACGCATGTATGCAGACATAAACAACAAGAGCAAACAAGGATCTTATAGGTTTTGTTCAAGATGTAAAAAAGCTCACTAGTAAAAAGGACAGTCAGGTTTAGATTGTGTTTTTTTTCCAAAAAGTCAATGGTGAGGCCTTACCCTGTCTTAAAGAAAGCAAGATAACAAATTTACACTGTAAAGCAAAGTATGCAAGCCTTTTAAAGAGAAGACTCTCTTCCTTTTAAGAAATAGCATAGAATTCTACAATAGGATTTTGTGAAGAAATACATAGATGATGATGTTTAGAAGTCTGTTTAGGATGCCAAAAAATTTGAGACCATCTATTTAAACAGGTAGATTTTAGGTTAGTTTTTGTTTCTTAAATGAGTTACTGAGCTTAACAGCTGAGCTATTGAAAGCTATTTGACTGTTGAAGTTTTTTAATTTACCCCAGGTTGATTTGGAGCTTGTTGTCATTATTTTTATCACTGGTGGTATGATGTGTACCATCCACGGTGAGATGGATTGAGGTGTGATGGCGAGGCATTGAGATTTTGGGATCAGGTTCAATTCCTCATCTGGTTTGGGGGTCCACATAGGGTTTAATAGCTTTATTAGCAGGAATCCATGGCGGGCCTGTAGGTAAGAGAACAGACACATACCCTCTCCCCTGTGTTAACAATCTGTGTTGACAGATCTCAACCATTGTGGTCCCATCAGCGGGTGGTGGTATAAAACCAAGGGTCTAGGTCTCTTTTTAGGAGGTATAAAGTGTTGCTCTGTGGCTGTTAATTTCTGGGAATTACAGTTTAAAAAATTTAGTGTAAACAGAGCTTTAAAGACCTGTTCATCAGGGGCCATTCCTATATTTATATTGCTCTTCCTTTGTTTACTTATTTGAGATTTAAGAAGGCCATTAGTTCTTTCAACAATTGCCTGGCCAGTGGGGTTAAATGGGGTTTCTGTGACATATTTAATGTTCCACTTGTCACAGAATACTTGGAAGACTTTGGAGGTGTATGCTGTGGTCCATTATCTGTTTTAATTTGATTTAGAATCTGCATGGCGGCAAAGGCAGAAAGATAATGTTTTTAAACATGTTTAGCAGTTTCTCCTGTTTGGGCAGTGGCATGAATAAGACCAGAGTAAGTATTAACAGTAACATGTAAATATTTGACTTCCACTTGCCAAATTTCATTACCTGTTATTTCTCCAGGGGAATTAGATTTAGAAAACCTCTGACAATTGGGAAAAGCACAAACAATATCTTGAGCTTGCCTTTAAGAGATCTGATGTATGTTAGCCAGAGCTCATGCACCCTGATGAAAAAACTGATGAGAATCAATAGCTTCCTGTAAAACATTATTATATATAACAAAGTGATCAGCCATATCATTTCCAATTGATAAAGGGCCAGGAAGACCAGAATGAAAATGCATGTGAATTACATAGAAAGAATGATGTCTTTTTTGAATAAGTTTTTATAAATGTCCAAACGTTTCAAATAAAAGAAAATCATTTCCCTCATGGATAGATGCATCTTGAATTACCTGCAACGCTCCAAATATGTAGGCAGTGTCAGCTACTAAACTAAGTGGCTGATTGTAAAAACGTTGCAAAGCTGCAATGGCAGCCACCAACCCAGCCCTTTGAGTGGACTTATGATGTATAGTAACAAAATATTTACAGATTCCTCATTCCTGCCATGTCACAGATCCCTTTCCTGATCTACCAGAACCATAGATAAACACAGCCAGTGCTTGAGGGACTGGAACAGGAGACAAACAGGATCCCAACTGCATGGGCAGCATTTGGAGTCCCTGCAAAACACTATCATGGGGTAATGAGAACTGCATATTACCAACAAAATCAGTCACAGCCATCTGCAAAGATTCCGATCGTTCAAGGGCAGCCCCAGAAAAACTAGGATTAACAACATCAGGATCACAGCCAGCAATCACTCGACCAGGGTCTCCCCTTAAGGTATTGAGCAAATGTTGTAATTGATAATTTGGAACCCTCATAGAAGTGTGGAGCCAGTTAATGTGGCCAAGTAATTTTTGTAAGTTATTTAGGGTAAAAGGCTCCTGAATATGGAAGGATATACTTTGTGGCCATATATATCTCTGAGAGATCAAAAAGCTCCTTTTTTTGAATTTTATCTGGAGCTATTTGTAAACCAGCATTATTAACTTGCTTGATTAAATGTAAATAAACTTGTAATAGCAGTTCTGGATTGTCATGAGCATTGTCAATTTGTCTAGTTACAGCATCTTGAAGACAATTAATAAAATCTATATAAGGCACAGTGGGTCCTTGTCTAACAGTAGCAAAATATTTAGTGGGAGTATTCCAGGGACAATGCCATGGCTCCAAATGTCCCAACTGTTGTTTAACAAATAAGGTAGCTTGATTTAATTTATCACCTTTAAGAGGCCACTGTTCCACCCAAACCAGAGCACCAGGGGTCCATTGTAATTTGGATGGTGGGACTGTGGCCATGGCCATCATGATAAATTTTGAAGGAGATGTCCCAATATAAATACCCCATTGAACAGGGAGGTCTCAGCCCCATAGAGTTCGAGGGAGATCTAGAACATAAGGCATAATGGAGGCAGTTTGTCCCGCTGGGCCAGTACACAACAAAGTATTTTTGCTTTGATAAGGAATTTTGAACCCACCTAATCTAGTAAGTATAACTGGTGAAGAAGTTACTTTCCATAATAGAGTGCAATCCTTTTAGCAATTATGGTAAGATCAGCTCCTGAATCTGTAATTAATTTTTGTTCAACAGATAATGTCAACAGTGGCTGAATCTTATCTAATCATTATATCAAAGGCACATCAGGGGAAGCAAGAGGTTGAAATTTAGATTTTGTTTCAGGAATTTTGTCTCAAGCCTTTATGGCTGCTCTAGCTGTTTGGTCAAGCAACATGTCCATGCTAATTTGAACCTCATTTTGTAAATTTTCGAGTGAAATAGATTGTAAGGCTTCCTGATATTCTTGTAGCCATACAATATATTGAACAGAAGTTAAAACAGTTTTTCCAAGTATTTTCAAATGCCAAGGGGTCATATTATACCCATTAGCAATTGATTCTAAGCATTCCTTAGTAAAACTACTATGTAAGCCATTTTCTGTGATGCTCTTTTTAAATCTTTTAAACAAGGAGAATGGGAGGTTTTCATGTCTCGACTGAGTCCCAATTCTTACAACAGGAAAGACATGACGAGCATCAACTCCCATGTTGTGTCCTTCTTTAAGACAGGACTCCATCAAGGGAACAAACAAATTGTTTGCCGCCAAAGGTGGAGGTGGGGGGAGAGGAGGAGGAGGAGGAGGCGAGGGTTGTTTTTCATACTCTTTAATGGCATAAACACATTTTTTCCTTTTGTTAAGGTTCTGAATAATTTTTAAAGCACTTCAACAAAATTTCAAAACCACTATAAACAATAACAATTTAGTTAGATGATGGTTAGTTACTTTATAACCTACTGCCTTAAGGAGACATAGAAGGACTATACTATACTGAATTTCCCTCTTAGACAGTAAACTACCCATAATGGCAAGAATAGATAGAGAGCTGAGAGAGTAAGAAAGCAAAACATCTGGGCAAAACCCTATCTAAACACTACACCAGGTGTGCAATCACTTAATCAAAAGCCACCCCTTTGATCCCCCTTACCGGGATTTCCCTCTTGACAGGATGAGTAGACGTCCTCTTTTTCCTTTGCCTCTTTTGTCGAGGCCTCCCCTTTCGACAGGGACTTCCCTCTTGAAGGGAACCTCTCTTTTGAAGAGATGAGTGACGAACACTCTCTTTCTTTTTGCCTCTTTTGTCGAGGCCCCCCCCTTTTGCCAGGGTGACTGGCATACATACTCATTATTTTCCTTTCCAAGGCTTGGCATGTCAGTCTCTGATCCGTGGACCCAGAATTTCCTCACACAGGGCACCATTTGTTGCTTTGCCTCCCATGGATTAGTCACCCCTTTTCCCCTGGGTGATGGAGCCACCAAAGATTACTCAAAGCCCATCTCTTTTGAGCAGTGAGAAGCCCCCAAAAGGGGTTAATATCCCAGAACTTCCTCAAGTGCAAGGCATTTCTTCCATTTGGGAAATTAACCACAAATCAGGGTTCTCTTCCTGCATTTATTTTCCAGACCAAGGAGTTACAGGAAGAGGCAAAGGTGGGGTTCTGCTAAGTACAGTTTAACAAGTTTTTACAATAAAAGCTGGTAACATTCAGTAAAAACAAGTCAGATGACATTCTGTTAGATAATTAAGTGATCCACTAACAAAGGCTTGATTTAGCAAACATTCTTTCTCCTTCCAGCAGCTTTTTAGCAACTTTTCATATCAATTAGTAACCCATCTGTCTTTGAACCAGCAGCCTTGCTGTGTTACAATTCTTATCTTGCAACAGAGACTCAATAGCCTGGGGAAAATTTCCTGTCCTTTGCAAGGTCAATATTTGAAATGGCAAGGCTTTGGAAAACCAGGCCCTGTGAAGTATATTTGTTTTATGAATCCTCTACATACTGCTTTGACTTTATTCCTTTTCATAGCTAACTAACATTCCACTGTATGTATATACCACAATTTCTTTAGCCATTCATCCATTGATGGGCATTTGAGTTGTGCCAAACAGTCCTTGGATAGACTTGGCCAACCCAGTTTCTGCCCCCTCTCCTTCTTGAATGTAGTTCTCATAGTAACTGTAGAATGTGCTGGGAATGCCATATCCTGAGGAAGTGAGGAATTACCCAAAACAGTCTGGGCCCTGTTCCTGTCCCTCAGAAGAAATGTATCATCTTGAATTAGGTAGGTACTGCCTGGGACAGGCCAGGCTTTGTTCTTCTCTGCTCTGAATGCAGGATGTCCTTCAAAGCTTTTCCCAGTAAGTCATGTGATCCCAGAAGTATATAACCCCAAGCAGAATGTCTTTTGGGGTCCCTCTGCTGTAGCTTAAGTGGGGCAAATTCAGTCAAGACTCCATCCACCCGAGGTAGCTTTCTTGAACCTTGGGGAACCTTCTCACAATGGGTTCTAGGTGTCTTTTGTCCTTGGCTGCCTATCTGTAGGTAATAAACCTGCTTTTCATAACTTATTGAACATGAACGTGTTCTGTCTCATCAGACTTAGGCAATTGGTAAAACTACAGCCCAGTTTGCAGTGGGAAGAAGTGTTTGGACTCTTATTCCAGGTAGTTGGCATAGGGATGACTTTTGCTATCCTCTGTATAGTGGGAATCTTCTCTCTGTGTTGGTTACTAGCTGACCTGCTTCACAAATTGTTCCTAGCTTTCCACTATTGTGAATAGTGCTGCTAAGAAGATGCATGCACATGCATTTGTTTGGGTGCCTGCTTTCAGCCGTTCAGAGCATATATCTAAGTTGGGAGGGAAAAATTTGAAACCCTCTGTTATAAGGTAACTGCATTCCACTTGAAGCAGTGTAGTGTCATTTGAAGGTGGCCTTAGATTGTGAATGTACATTGCAAACTCTACTGCAGCCACTGAAACAATTTTTAAAAGTATAACTGATCTAGTAAGAAAAGAGAGAAAATGGAATCATATAAAATGGTCAGTTCCAACTGGATACAGCAGGAAATGAAGGGAAGATAAAGAAAAGAGAAAAAGAAAAGGAAAAGGAGGAGGAGGAGGAGAAGGAAGGAGGAGGAGGAAGGCAAAAAATAGAAAATACAAACAT
This sequence comes from Cynocephalus volans, assembly GCF_027409185.1. Taxonomy (NCBI): domain Eukaryota; kingdom Metazoa; phylum Chordata; class Mammalia; order Dermoptera; family Cynocephalidae; genus Cynocephalus; species Cynocephalus volans. The sequence continues at coordinate 136,455,175 of NC_084463.1, read as the reverse complement.
GGTAAATATTAATCCAACTATATTGATAATCACTTTAAATCTGAATGATCTAAATACACCTATTAAAAGACGGGGATTATAAGAATGGGTGAAAAATAAGACCCAACTATATGTCATCTGTAAGAAACCCACTTTAAATATAAATTCACAAATAAGTTAAAAATATGGGTTGACACTTACTTGAAAAGCTAAACATAGAATTATTATATGATCAAGCTATTCTACCCTAAATATGTACTCAAAATAACTAAAAACAAATACTTAAATAAATACACATACATGCATGTTACATAGCAGCACTATTTACAATAGCAAACAGGTAAAAAACAATTCAAATGTCCTTCAGTGGCTGAGGGCATAAACAAATTGTGCTATATACATACAATGAAATAGTCAACTACAAAAAGGAATGAAGTTCTGATACATGTTACAATGGGTATCATTATGCTAAGTGAAAGAAGCCAGACACAAAAGGTTACAAATTATGTGATTCTATTTATCCAGAATACATAAACCCACAGAGACAGAAAACAGATTTGTGGTTTTCAGGGGCATGAAGAGAGAGTGGAAGAGTAACTGCTTAATGGGTATAGGGTTTAGGATGATAAAAACATCTGCAACTAGATAGAGAAGTGGTGGATGCACAATATCGTGAATGTATTAAATGCCATTCAATTGTTAACTTTCACTTTAAAATGGTTAATTTTATGTTATGTGAATTTCACCTCAATTGAAAAATGCATATTTGGGGGTGAAAAAAGGAAAGGTATGAAGAAAGATACAGCATGCTAATACTAATTGAAGGAAAGTTGGAATAGATATATTAATTTTAAACAAAGCAGACTTCAGAACAAGGGCAATTTTCAGGGATAAAAAGGAGGATTACATAGTGATAAAGAGGTCAATTCTACAAGAAGACATAACAGTCCTTAATGTACATGCACCTAACATCACAGCATCAAAATGTGTGAGGCAAAACTGATAGAACTACAAGGAAAAATAGACAAATTGACTAGTATAGTTGGAGACTTCAACATTCTTTTTTCAGTAATTGATAGATTTAGCAGGCAGGAAATCAATAAGGATATACTTGAACTGAACGGTAACATCAGTCAAATTGATCTAATTGGTATTTCTAGAATACTTCATAAAACAGCAGAATATGCATTCCTTTCAAGCTCACATGGAACATTAACCAAGATACACCACATTCTGGGTTATAAAACGTACCTTAACAAATTTAAAAGAATAGAAATTAAACAAAATTATAAAATGACCATCACATGGATATTGTCCAAAATCATTGGAAATGATATGTTGAAGACTCTTCATTTATAATTTTATTTTTAAGTTGAAATGTATTGATTGTACATATTTATGGGGTACGGGTACAGAGTGGTATTTCAGTACATGTGTATAATGTATTATGATCAAATCAAGGTAATTAGCATATTCATCATCACAAAAGTTTAGCATTTCTTTGTGATGAGAACATTTGAGCTCCTCTCTTCTAGCCATTTGAGAACACACAATAAATAATTGTTATTTACAGATGCCTAGCACTACTGTACACTACTGGAACTTATTTTTCCTATCTAGTTGTAATCTTGTGGAAGACTTCATTGACATGAAAAGTTCTTCACTATATATGTTAAGGAAAAAAAAACAGATACATCTATATTTAATTTTTGACAGCATAGAAAAAGACAGAACATAAGAAACTGTATAGTAGTTGTCCCTGGGATTATGATTAGACTTTTAATTTTATTTATGTAGATTTCCAGTTTCTTACAATTGATATGCATTAATCACGCTATGTTCTAAAAGTTATTAATAAAAATTTCATACACCTTGACTTAACAATTTCACTTCTGAAAATGTATCATAAAATAACCAGAAAGCTGAGGATTTATATTCAAATTTATTTTATACTATTATTTATAAAGGGAAAAAATTACAATAGTAAGAAATTGCTAAATAATATTTTGATATATTTTTATTTAAAATACACTGCAATCATAAAATAACATTTTTGGGAAATAAAAATGACATGAGAAAGCAATCACAATATAATTTAATATAAATTTAATTAATTTATTATTTATTAATTTATTATTAAATTTAATTTAATATAATTTAAAATGAAAGAAAAAGTTAAATGCAAAATGTACCTATATAAAGAGGATCCCAATTTGTTTATTATATTTAATTTTAATAAAGGCTACTTCATATAGTGTGAGAGGAGTAATTTTTTTTTTTCTCTATGGTTTTTGGTATTTTCTGGATTTTCTATAATGAGCAGATACTGTGATTTTTGTCAAATAAATGGATTTCAAAAGAAATTCTCAATAAAGTAGTAAATTCAATACGATCAAGCAATTTAATGGACAATTCATCCAGGGAGTCCCATAAAAGCTTGAGGACGGAAGAAAGTTCAGTTTGTTTTAAGGTGAAAGGAGAGATTATGCCACTATTTCAATTAAATAGCTCAGATTCCTTAGACTTTTACTACTCTCTTGCCACCTAAGATGATCAGGGTGTGGAGTATGCTGCCTAATTAGATTTTGGTCATCATATACACTGTATTGAGAGTGTTCAATTTTAAAAATCAGAATTTCAATTGCTATCTCATTAAAATTATTGCAACACTATTTAATCATTTTTCAAAAAATAATTCTGAGACTGTTTCAGGGTCACCGATGTTGCTTATCAGCTATAACTGGTTAACATTTGTTTAATACAGCTACAGTAATTCAGTCCAAGGTGACGAATGCCTAATAAACACTTTTTGACTTTACCAAATTTGAAAGAACTTAAATAATAAGTTACAAGAAAAGGCTAAGTAAATTAAAACCATATTTTTGTCTCTAAGAAAAGCATAAAAATGGCAAAAAGATAAAAATGTTTCCCACTTTCTCCATTCTTTAATCAAAAGTTTCAGATCACGGACAGACGGAAGGAAGGAAGGAAGGAAGGAAGGAAGGAAGGAAGGAAGGAAGGAAGGAAGGAAGGAAGGAAGGAAGGAAGGAAGGGAGGGAGGGAGGGAGGGAGGGAGGGAGGGAGGGAAAGAAGGAGGGAGGGAGGGAGGGAGGATCATTTGGAGGCTTACAATACCATTCTGGGCATTTTTGGATTTAACATTTCAAGTGTCAAATATTCCAGCATTATCCCAAAGATTCACAATGTGGAACAGAAATGATACCTACATTAGGAAGAACTCTTTCTTTCCTATCTTCGCGTTCCTAGAAGAAGCTTATGCTCAGAAGGAAACTATTAGTATAACACTTGCAGGCTCCCTCTCCACTCCTTAGTCTCCTCATCAAAGAAAAGAGACTTACTGATTTCTAAACATGGAAAAAACTTGGTCCAAGACCCTTTACAGTCTCAGCAGTCTCTTTCTTCCCTATGATGGGTGTCTGCTCCTTGGAGATAAGGTTACTAAGCTGCTTTCTCTATACCTAGTTTGGTAAATTTAATTATTCAATAGAAGTATTATGAAACTCATCTGACAGTCTTAGAACTGCCTCAAAATGAAGAAATTAGGAAATGGTATTTGCAGGGTTTTAGGTCATGGGCTGGATAATTTTCAGTGAGCCATTCAAGGAGGAAAATTGGTTGGGATTTGGTGGAGTTGATGACATAATAGCTTTGGATTGATGAGCACAGATGAGGTTCTTGAGTGAGTCTTTGTAAATTATTCTACTTCATTTAAATCCTTATCTTCCAGGAGCAAGTATTTCCTTCAGGAAGCAGCTAAGATCTAAGACTTTTTTTTTTTTTTTCCTGACTGCTCTCCACGTTATGAAACATAGAGAACGGAAAGTATGTCTGGCCTTACTATGGTTTAATAACTGAATTGATACAGGAAATTTTGTTGGCTCCTGTTCTTTGCAGGTGATATAGGTAGGCAAATGGGGTGGAGAGAAACTAAAGATAAAATTTTAAAGCAAGCTATCTTTCCCCAAATGGGGCAGCTTCATGAGCAATTCCTACCCACTCTAAAGTTCCCCAAAGGAGGATCATGCTAACTGCTTATCCTCTGCAAAGGCCTGTGGTAGGCTGAATATTGGTCCCCAAAGATGTCTACTTTCTAACCCCTGGAACTTGTGAATGCTACCTTTTGTGTAAAAAGAAACTTTGCAAATGTAATTAAGTTAAGGATTCAAAAATGGGGAGATTATCCTGGATTGTTTGGGTGAGTCCTAAATGTAATCACAGGTGTCCTAATAAAGAGAGGCAGAGGGAAATTTGACTGGAGAGCCAGAGGCAATGTGATGACAAGAAAGATGTTATGCTGATGGCTTTGAAGATAGGGGAAAGAGCCCTGAGCCTCTGGAGGGAGCACAGTCCTGTAGACACCTGGATTTCATTCCACTGAAACTGATTTTGAACTTCTGCCCTCTAGCATTTTAAGATAATAAATGTTGGTTGTTTTAAGCCACGAAGTTTGTGATAATTTCTTATGGCAGCTATAGGAGACTAATCCAGAGCCCACTGCTGATAAGAGGTGAACTGCAAATGTGAGACTCCACTCACCAACCCCAGTCATGTCTCCAGCTCTTATCAGCCCACTCCACCTCTTACTTCTTTGTATTTTCTTGGCTCAAAATGAAGACTTGAGAAAAGATATATAAAAAAAATACTTTTAGGAATCCAACAAACCTCATGGTTTATTGAACCAGAAAAAAAACTCAACTAATTGACTAAACTTTCTCAAACACAGGACACTAACTTTTACCAATAGGACTAGTCCACAGTGCCAATGTCAAAGAATCCCTGGCTTGGTACCTCCAGAAAGGCAGAATGCAAGTTAACTGATCCTATAAGGCAAGTTCACTGGGACTAGTTTTAAACTTCAGTATCTAAATGGGACATCTGCTTTTATAATAAATATCATGCAGGAATTCATTTTAAGGTACAAACAAAATGTAGGGTTTTGTTTGTTTGTTTTTTCAGAATTTGTACCCTATAAGTCCCTATGTTTGCTGTCTTTTTATTGCCCCTGGAAGCAACCCCTCTCCTCTTAAAGATCCATGTCAAAAAACATGGAAAAATTAAAAGCAAAACAAACACAAAGATCTCTCCCTGTCATTAAAAAAGTTGAGATTTTCCTCTAACAATTCCCTGCTGTTAAAAATCAATTTACTTTAAAATATTATAAAGTAATTTTTATGCCACCTATGATGCCAGCAACTGAATTCAGTGGTGTATTGATAAGCCAGCTTTCTGAAAAATAGGAAAAGGAGGAGGAAGGCCTCTGATATACAGCATTTGCCATTTCCATGGTGATGTAAATATTCCTCTACAGCCAATTTTGAGTTACTAATAGTTTAACATCCAGCTCATGAAATTCCTGAATAATTATCACTCAGCTCTTATAAGCCAGCCATTTCTAGCAAACCACTGCAAAACGTCAAACTATATGTAAGTATTAAAGGTACTAAATCAGCCTCTCTTAACTGAGTTTTGGCTAACAGAAGACAAAGAATAAAACTAAGGAAGAAATTAGTCAACTATGAAATGCATCTTTTTTTAAATCTTTGGTTCAGTGTTTTCTAATGCAAACAGAAAGGGAGAGAGCAGAGACAAGACACCAGACTCAGTCCCTGACTAAAATTAAGTATGAAGGAGTAAGTTCAATTATCCTAATTACACTAACCCTTGCCTATGATCCAAGAACGTAATGCATCACCCAGCCTAACAAGAAATGAAAAAAACTAGAAGAGAAAATGAAATATAAATAATTGAGTGGATGAAGTTGAGTCCTAATTTATCACACAGACAAGAAGGAGCCCTCTTAGCGTGTATTAAGAAAGATTCAGATGTGCTAACTGGTGTTTAATCTACTTTACTTTTAGTACTAGGAGTTTCTAATTCTCTCTGGAGTTATTTATTACAAGAAGCCTATAGCTACCTTGGACAGAATCAAACCTCTATTCTCCAAGGATGGCAATTAAGAGAAAATCTTCAGAAGACAAGCTGCAGCTAGATCTTATGTTCCCTACTTTTGGCTAGAGATGAGACTCTTGTCTCTGTGATTCACCTTTTCATGTATGAATGAATTCTTTCCTTAAATCTCAGAAGCATAGTTGGCCAAGATTGTGCATTTCATCCAAACTTCACTAATGATTCACACTAACGCAGGCAAATCCAAAGAGGCAAATATTGATCTGACAAGTAGATGTACCTCCTCCCGGGAGCTCTCCCAGCTACTGTCACTTCGTCCAGAGCGCAGCAACCTCCACTCATCAGCGACCCTCTTTTTCCCTTCACCTGAGCTCACCTTTGAACATGACATCAAGTCTTGGCATTGAAATACAAGAAAGGCACTCTCCAAAAGGAAGGTAATTCTCTATCTGTCTGAGTCTTATGTCCCAAATCTCTATTTCCTATCTTAGGACCCCCCTCTTCCCACAACCACTGACATTAGAAATATCTCCTTCTTTTGGAGATATTATCTATCCTTCATTCATAAGCGTGTGGCTAAGACCTGGTTTCTACCAGAATAAATACATCAGAAAGCTGTAAGATGTAGTTTTACTGTGTCTTCAGTGAGTGCTTCAGTAATTTTGAGATCCTTTTTGTTACTTGTAACTACTTCCTTTTGGAGATTCCTCTCCTGGTCCTGAATCATTTTCAAATGCTTTAAGATACTTGCTTCATATGTTCCCTAAGAAGCCTCTTTCATCTGGTTGACTATTTGGAAAAAATAAGATAAAACCTTGGTCACATTATTGTGGAAGTGGGGGTTATGGCAGCTGCACTTTTTTCTATGATTTAATTTGGAATATTGAAACTCTACTAGTAGTATTGAAAACCGGGAACAGAGATGGGGTGGGCAGAGGGCTCCTTGAAAGATTCATAGAAGGCTCTGCATTGTCAACTTATATTTCAAAGAGAAAATAACCTGGAAATTGGCTTGAGATGGGGGAAAAGTATTATAAATTCAGAGTGGATGAAAAAAAGAAATTATAAGCTCTTTAGGGATGCTCTTCTTCTAAAGTAATACTAAGTTAAGTGAGTTTGGTCTTTTTATTCTCTGATTACTTATGAAAAGTAAAATATCAATTCTGGCTTCAGCTGAGAGAACAACATTAGAACCATACCAAGGAGAACTTTACAGGAGAAGAGAAGCATAAGGACCCTATGAAAAAATTATTTCTTCTAAATCTAAGGGTAAAAAGGTGTATCAGTGCCAAGGAGATAATACGTGCATAAGCTCAGGAACCCCAGTGGTAAATCAATGGGTAAAATGTGACTACTTCAGTACGGGCATCATTTCTTATGCTTTCCTTTGGGACAGAGTAGAGAAATAGCTCATCTCATGAGTATGAAACTGCTCAGAATCTCAGGAGCCACAGTCAAGAGTAGTATGTTTAAGAAATTTAAAAAACCTCATTGCTTATAGTATCAAGGCTACTAACTGCCAAGTCGTATGAAAATCTACCCTCTGCTGTTGCAAAAGAAGCTTTAACTGTTCATTCTCTATATGTATCTGGCTATATCCTTATATTTCCCATTCAATAAAATTAAAATAAGGATATGGAACACAATCTGAGGTAGAACACACAACTGTTAAGTGTGCTTTTGCAATATGGTGACGTAATACTCAGTAAGCTCTAAGTGAGAACTTTCCCAAGGATCTTTGTGAGATCCAGATGGTCTCGCTATTATTTAAAACCAACATCCACTTTTTGCAGGTACCTGAAACCTATTTTTTTCCTCATTAAATCTTTCAGTCATTAAATGTGTCCATCTACGTAATGCATGCGGGATTGTAGTAACCCCATAGTAGCACCCCTTATGCAAATTTGGGGAACAGATGCTGGAACATTTTGGGATAGATCATGTGCTAAGGGAAAAAAACCTCAGCTTTTCAACTAAAGTTCATTTTAATCTAAGTTTCCTACTACATGGTTTCAAGAGAAAATATCTCAGTAAAATTGAGCAGGGTTATACTTGCATTTCCTAATGGCAGTTCTAGAACATTAGGTACATAGTCTCATCCTCATTATGAGCACAACCTCCTATAATCTTTCATCTGTCTAAGAAGCCTGCATTAGTGTGATGGCTGAGTAATGTAATACTAAATGCTTTGGGCCAATGAAAATCAATTTCCACTGCTCGTAAACACTTGTTTCACACTCTGTAGCTCAAAACCAAAGTTAAGGCTTGATTTGAATGTTTTTTAACAGAAAACTCTGTGTGTGTGTGTGTGTGTGTGTGTGTGTGTGTGTGTGTGTGTTAGAAGGATGCATATAGAAAGAAATAGATAATTATATAAATAGATATTAAATAATGATAGCTGGATAATAGATGGCTGAATGGATAGATAGACAATTGTTTATCAGAGCTGGAAGCAAGCAACCTTACAAAATTTACCTGGTAACCACACCCATACCTTTGAATTGTTAAATACTATTACCATCTTTTTTAGTTGAAACAACTAAAATTTATAGATTTTAACTATTTTACCAAGGTAAAAATGCCAGTAGAAAGTAGTAGAGTAACAATAGGATCCCAGATCTCCTGCTTCTCCTTTTAAAAATATTTTTAATTTTATTTTTTTAATTGATGCATAATTGGTTATACATATCTGTGGGGTACAAAGGTGGATATCAATAGTTGTGTACAATATGTGATGGTCAACATAATATGGTGTCATTATTAATTCCATTTTCTGCGGTTTCTAATTTTTTTTATTTTTAAATGTTGTATGACAAAAAATTTGCAAAAATGGTACAGAAAGTTCGCATACCCTTCACCCAGCCTCCCCTAAACATATTGCACAGCTGTTATATAATTATCAAAAGTAGAAAATTAAAGTTGGAACAATGACATGAAAGAAGCCACAGATATCACTAGCTATCCCACTAATATCTTTTTCTGCTCCAGGATGCAATCTAAGATCCCTCCCACATTGCGTTTGGTTTTTATGTCTTCTGTGTCTCTAATCTGTGGGATACAAGAACTACTTAGTGAAGGAAATTGGATGTCCTAAAAGGAATAATTATCAAACATAGAGCCCAGAAATTAGTGATAATGTCTTGGAGCCTTATATTCATTCTTATTTTATACTTTATGAAGATCATTAAGTTTTGTATATATTTTTTCATTCTGTATTCTAAACCAAAACCATCCTAGACCTGTTGTTCTTACAGCAAGGAGGATTATGCGCTGCCCTCAAAGAAGAGTGTTGCTTCTACGCCGACCACTCGGAAGTGGTCAAAGATTCCCTAGCTAAGCTTAGAGAAGGGCTAGAAAAGCGCAAAAAAAGAGTGAGAAGCCAATGGTAATTGGTTCCTAAGCTGGCTTTCAAGTTCCCCATGGCTCACCACCCTGCTGTCCTCCCTGGAGGGCCCCCTAGCCATTTTCCTTGTCTTAATCATCTTGGGGCCTTATGCCATTCACCAGGTTGTGTCCCTTATGAGGCCCAACACCACTTCTCTCCTAATGCTCACCCAGGTTGTAGAGGAGGTGGCCCATAATGAAAGCCCTAACAGCCCTTGGGTCAATATGGCCCTTTAAAAAATCAGTCCCAGGGCTGACCGGTGACGCACTCGGGAGAGTGCGGCGCTGGGAGCGCAGCAGTGCTCCCGCCACGGTTCGGGTCCTATGTAAGGATGGCCGGTGCACTCACTGGCTGAGCGTGGTGTGCCGCCGGTCACAAAAAGACAAAAAAAAAAAAAAAAAATCAAAGCCAATCTGTAAGGCTCTGCCCTGCCCCCACTTGGCTGGATAGTCAATGACAGGTAAGATTTCCAGAGGGAAACAACCTAAGACAGGCACAGCCACCAGAGGGAATGGAGGCGAGGCTGGGAAGGTTAGCCGCCTCCAGCTGCCTTATTAAAACAAAAAGGGGGAGATGTCAGACCTTAAAAACTAACGCCACCTTAAGTGACATTACAAGCAGGGCCATTATGGGCCCACAAGGGCGTATTAACGTGGCAGCCTAAGGCGGCACCAGGAGGAAGTAGGGTGGGGGTGTCTGCGGGAACCTTGCCTTAGCCCTTATTGGCCAAATACACGCTTCCGTGCTCCTGAACACTGCGTGATTGCAATAGCTAGGCATTGAGACAGGATGCATGCTCTCCTAACCTTTAAGCTGATTGGAGGATGTAGAAAACCTCCCTCCCCATTTGCTTTAAAAGCAAATGCTTGTGTGATAATAAATGGAACTGCTTGACAGAACCTCCGCCATGTCTGAGTGTCCTTTAATGGGCTGGTTGGGGCCGGTGGCTGTGCTCACCTCTCTTCATGGCTCTCATCCCCCGTCTCCTTCCAGTGGGGACAGGAGGGAAAGAGGAATCTGGGCAATTCGCTCGCCCGCCAAGGGAGAGACTGATAATGAGGCTAAGGCTGTTCAGGTTGGCCGGCGGCTGACCCGACATGAAATTTATTTATCACTTTTCCTTTCCCATAATATGTTACTTTTACAAAGGAGAATATAAGATTCAATAGCTCTGTCAATGTCAAAAGAAAGATCAGGATGGACAACATAGTAAAGAAAAAACAGTGATCATTTACTACCTGTTTAATCTCGGAAAATTATTTAATTTCCCTGGATCTTCATTTCTTTATCAGTAAAACTAAAGCAATAATGTCTACTTCTCAGTGTTGTTATAAGGATTGAATATAAAGTTCCAAGCCCAGTGTTTGGAATATAGTAAGCACTTACTAAATGTAGGTTCATTAATTATTATTCTAAATCAGTGGTACTCAACTGGGGATTATTACAATCCCCAGGGGACATCTGACAATGTTTGGAGGCACTTTTGGCTGTCGCAATTTTGGGGTGCTATGACTGGCATCTAGTGGACAGAAGCCACCCACAGATGCTTATCATCCTACATTACATAGGTCAGTCCCCCAGAACAGAGTATGATCTGGCCCAAAATGCCAATAAGAGGGGTCTTCAAAAAGTTCATGGAAGGATTCATATTATGTTTAATTCCATTTTTCTACAAATTTTTTGAAGTATCCTCATATTGCCAAGGTTGAGAAATTGCGTTCTAAATATGATCAGATTTTCTGCATCCAGGTCCTGGGACATGATAAAACAAATGAATCCAGGTAGTAAAACATATTTCATAAAATACCACCCTCCAAATATCGGCCAACCAAAGGTGTCTCTTCACATATTAAACTGATATAAAGAATGGAAGTAAAAAGATAAAATTGTGAATGTTCTCCCTGGAAACTAAAGTCTTAATAGTCAATGTTGTTCTGCCATATATATCTTCCCCTCCTGACTTTACCTAATCTCAACCACAACCCAAAGAGGAGGAGTATGAAAAAAACTATACATCCAACCTTTCCTTTGATTAAGGTCACGGAATGTAAAATGTTTGCTTTCAGTGTCACCTAACTTTGACAGAGAGCTGACGGTAAAAGTTGGCAAAATCCTTTATGCTTCCATCATACTTTTCATTTAAGAAACTCTCAATACTGTTGTTACCTTTTCCAGACAGCTTTTTCCAGGAATATGACCTGTTTGGAGCCCAATTCAGTTTCCTCTTAGTTAGAAAGCCACATCGTTTTTAACTCCCTGAAAAAGAAATGAATAAACAGGAGACTTGGTAATTAGAATGCAAAAGACAGTTTTCTCAGATTTAACAAAAATGAAAGTTGATTTAATAAAAGTGAAAAATAAAATATTTTCTATTATTATCTTTTACTGTATAAGAACATCACGGGGAATGTGATCATAAAGGGGGCTATTTACCTTGTTCTCACTGGAATCACATGGCAGCCCATACACTGCAGTGAATGTCAAACCTAATAAATTGTGCTGTAACCAGGATGCTGGATATCTTAAAATAACTTAGGTATATAAAGATATATATATGTACTAGGCGGGGAAGCTTGTGTCATTGTAATTTCCAAAAAGAGATAATCTTGCTACTTCGTGGGAGTTGACAGGAGAGGGGTTTGAAGTCGAACCTCAGACAGTAACAGTAATAACCATACTTATAGCAACTAACAAAAAATAATAACAGAACTAATAATTTTTGAGAATTCAACACATATTAGGCATTAGGCTCAAGTTTTTCCACACCTTACCCCATTTCATTTGAACAGTAACTGACTCGGTTAGTTATGAATCTCACTATGTGCATTTAACAATGAGGAAACTGAGACACAATAAATGGTGGATTTGGGATTTGATTTGGCTATTAGCCAGTACACTGTACTGTACAATAGAATTAAAACCTGTGTACAATTAAATCAAGTTTGTATTTATTTTATTAATTTAACATAGAAAAAAAGATTTGTGCTAAGGTTCTTTGTGCTTAGCAAATGTTTCTTCATAAAGAGTGCAAAGTAATTTATTCACCCATTCAACAATCATTTTTGAGTGCTTTGTGTGTATAAGACACTCTCTTAGAAAATGGTAAACCAAAAATAAACCAAATACAGATTACAACCTGAAAGAATTTATAGGGTAGTAGGTGATATTAAAGGAGGAGGACAGGAAGAAGAAAAGAGGAGGAGGAGAAAGTGGAAGGAAAGGAAGAAGAAAAAATGGGATGTTTCCAGAAAGTTGGAAGGAGAGATGTTGCTGCCTTTTGGGTCATATCCATGATGCCTAGGACTGTACATGATTCATAATAGGCAGTGAAGGAATGAATACAGGCACAAATGAATGTGTGAACAATGAAATGTAGCACGCGGACTGGGCCTTAAGACATAGCTAAGACTCACACGCGAGAATGGAGGGAGACCAAATGCAGTAGTATAAACAAGACTGAGTTTATTAGTCTACTGTGTGTCAACAAAAGAAAACATTCTTCCTTTATACAAAGACAATAGGCATTCTTTGTAGAAAATTCAAACAATAGAGTAAGATAAAAAAAAAAGAAAGAAAAATCAAAAAGCTACAGAGAGCCATCTGTAAGTAATAAGTGGATCAATAAGTCTGAGCTAATAATTTTACCCATCCCATGTCCATTTATTAAAGGCAGAGAAAGAGAGGGGAGAAAGGCATCTGGGGAAAGGTTGGGAGACTGGTACAAAGTCACAAAGTTACAGTTAGACAGGAAGAATAAGTTCTGGTGCTCTGGGGTGACAATAGCTACTAATGTTGTATTGTATATTTCAAGATAACCAGAAAAGAGGATCTTGAATGTTAACAACCACAAAGAAATGATAAATGCTTAGGTGATAGATATACCAACTATTCTGATTGGATCATTACACAATATGTACATGTACTGAATGACAAACTATACCCAGTAAACATGTACAATGAAAAAATTTATTGCTCTGTTGTCACCATATATTTTCAGGGAGACATTCATGTTTATTATATAGATGAGAACAAAGATCTTTTTTTTTTTTATTGGATCTTAGACCATGCAATAAACTGCCAACAAAAACAAAACAAAAGAAAAAGTGAAAAAGCACATTGGAAAACTTGTATGTAGGGCCATAGATAAAAAAAGTAATTTAAATTTTCAACATTTGCAAAGGCATGGCCTCAGAGACTAGATCTCTGGCTGTAGTTGACCTGCATTCTGCCCTTTCCATTTTAAATAGAGATCAATCAGAAAATAAAATCTACTTTTTTCTCCTAAACAAATAGGAGTGCTTGAAAAAAATACCATAGGTCTTAAACTCTTCTTAACATATTACCTCTTCCAGTAAAATATAGCTGTATTTTTAATCCCACTCACCCGTTCAATTTCAATTTCAACAAGCTTTGATAAAGACACAAAGATTCATAGTGCTTTAATAATTGTATTAGGCTATTTTAGGATCCCCCCCACCCTCAAAATTAAACTCTTGATTCTGTCTACATTTTTAAATTTAAAAAGTTATGGCATAAAATATTTTCAAACAAAACCTAACAGGAAATGATACAGGCAGAATCTATAATTGCCCAAATCCCCAACTGATTAAATCACTTGCAAGTGGCACTTTCAATGTCTTGACCAGAACTGTTGAACTTGTTTGAGGAATTGGTTCCAGGATAAACATCTACTGTGTATTGAATTGATAAGAGTGTGCTTAGTGCTGTACATTTTCTCAACAAGTATATGAAAGTCAATACCTTTTATTTTCCTCCTGGGGGATTCAAAAGGATTGACTATCACTTTTTCTCTTTACGACATGACCGTAGTCAAGCAGTGTGACATATGAAACTTAAATAAGGTGAAATTCCATCAAACCTACATTGCCCACAATTCTTACATTCCACTTGATGAGACACACTGACAATAGATGGAAAATAGAGCAGTGTGTATACTTTTACAGCCAGTGCATCTAAGCCCATATCTAACAAGAACATGCACTTGTAGCATTACTTGAAGTCTGCTCTTCCTCATTGCCAGTATTTTCCTAATGCCCCAAGGGCCTAAGAACAAAAAATTATATATAAGCCAATTGGTAGCTGCTGCATAAATCGTACTAAAATAAATAGAATTCATGGCTAAAATTAAACAGCCCATAGCAAGGCTCTTGTGTAAATAAAACCATTGCTCCTTTGTATATTAAAATTGTATTTATCAAACACAAAGAAAGAATGAACACAAATTGCATGAAAAAGGCAACTCATTTAGGACAAGATGATGGTGTGTAATAAAAAGATTTATTGTGTGACTAAAATGAAAATTAAATTCCTGTTAAAATATTTATGTAGATGTGGCTGAAACATTCTGCTGAGAGATAAATCAGAGCAGCCTTTGGCATTTCACAGGCATAATTCCTCTATTCTTCTGCTGCAAATTTAGAGCTTACAAGATGCTAATGGCACCGCAGTTTCCAGGACAGTCTCTGCAGACTACTTTTGCTCAGCAGGTGGTAAGAATTTGCATCCATATTTCAAATATACTTCTATCTCATTACTGGCTTCTTATTTCTTTGTGATTTATATCTCTATAAAATTCCAGCTAGTGCAATGGGGAATGGGATTTCAAAACAGCAAATTCCATATAATATGAACATTTATCACTTCCTTCTTTATTTTTTTCTTTTTCTCCAGGGAGATGGCATGAATGACAGTTAGCACTTAAAATGGGGGGGGGGGGGAGGGAGCGTACTTTTCTTAAAATAATGTCATTCAAAAGCTTTTAAAATTAGGAATATTGCTCTAAATGACACTTTCCAGAAAGTGGCAATATTATTTGCATCGTTACCTTCATTTAACTGAACTGTGATTTTTAAATAATATATGTACATTAGAAAGTAACTCAATTGGTAAGTATTAATTTGTAAGAGTCTTGATCACTTAAAATTCAGAAAGTGCTTTTTGTAATAAGCTTGAACATAACAAAGCTATTTGGTATTCATGCAGATGTCACAAGCAATTTCAGAGTTGTTACACTATAATTCTGTGCTACTTAATAGATATTAGGGCGGTAGCAGTTGTGTCACTGTAGATAAGACTCTTTCACAGTTCCTATGTCAAATTCACCTCTTGCTGGTGTTCAGAATTTAGCTAAAGTAAAATTACATGCTTGTGAAATCTGACAGGTTCAGGGATTTAAAGGCATTTTCCAGGGACAAAAAAAAGCAAGTTATAATGCAATAAAGGGCAGCAGGGAGGTATGTAGGCAAGGTAGTTGGATATTACTAAGACTAAACTTAGAGATGTAAATTTTTAATTTGTATGGTAAATTAAAGAATATAAATTCATGCATTTCCTTTCAGGTCTTCCCTTTTTAGTATTTCATTGCAGAAGAGAAATTAAAACACTTAATAAAATTTTACAAGCCATATGCCAGAATGCCAGGTACTAGGGTGTCTATTATATTTTTAGAACATATTGATATTTTAAATAATATATCTGTTAAATCAAAAACATTTTGCCATTTGACTCAAAGTATAATTATTGCATTTAACGAACAGTTATTATATATGGACTCAGAAACTTTTATTGGATATAACAAAAAATTGAAATCAACAGGCCTAAGTGTATTGGCTCATACAATTAACATATTCACAGAAGAGATTTGGTCCAGCAGCTTAACAGCATCACCAAAAACCCAGCTGTATTCTTTTTCCCCCTCTGTTTCTTCGGACATCAGCTTCCTTGCACCATGGCTGCCAGCAATGCCTGTCCTTCCTCATTCACATCCAGCAGAGGTAAGGAATATCTGTTTGGGGAGTTCATGCAGAAGAGTAAGAAATCATCATTCTTGAAGCCCACAGAAAATGTCCCCTTGAGTCTCATTGTTCAAAACTGTGTCATGTGCTATCTTTAAATTAATGTCCAGGGTCCAGAAAAACAGGTTGCACTGAATTGCTTAAACTAAGCAAGTTCAAACCCTGCTCCTAGAAATGGATGTCAAGCCTATCAAAACAGAGTGGTAGGGAAATCCGTGGGGGCCCTGTTGAGAATGGGAACCCACGAGACAGATGCCGTTGAGGCTATGAACAACTTGGATTTTGGGCACTGTGTACTTTCCGTCCACGATTTCATTACTCAGAACAAACTTACATCTGGACTTTGAAAACTCCAAATGCCCAAAGCATAAAGAAGTTGAAAAATGTTTTAAAACTCACTCTGATACAAAGAATGGAGAAAGGCTTAAGACACAAGTTATTGAGATGCTAGGTAAATATGATTTTTCCAGATTCTATGATTTAACCATCTTGTTACTTGTGAGATTTCAGGACCTGGTCATGTTTCTTTCTGTTAGAAACTTCATAATCGAAATTTCAAATAATATAGAAGACATGAGAATCATGTATCTATTCATTTAGGACTAATTATCTAGTTTTAGGTATGAAGCCAGAGCAGGTTTTGTTTTGTTTGTTTCTTTGTTTCTAAACACGAGATGTTTTCACAAAGACTTTCACATGGTAAGTTTTTTTTTTTTTTGTCTTTTTCGTGACGGGTACTCAGCCAGGGAGTGCACCGGCCATTCCTATATAGGATCCGAACCCGCGGTGGGAGCGTTGCTGCACTCCCAGCGCCGCACTCTCCCGAGTGTGCCACGGGCTCGGCCCCACATGGTAAGTTTCAATGCTGCTTTCTGTCCTCCTCAGACACAGTGGGGAAATAATGTAAAGGGTCCCTGACCACAATATATGCTCCATTGAGGCAGGAAATTTTTGTCTTTTTTTTTTTTTTTTTTTTCTCATCTGTATATGCTTAGTTCTAAGAACAGTGCCTGGACCAAAGTAGATATTTCGTATGAATGAATGAACAAATGAGGGAATGAATGAATGAAGAGAGAGAAGTTTAAAGTCATGGTCTCTGGGTAAGGTTGATGACTATTGTTAGTGGAGGTCCTTATATACACAGGAGGTCATGGGACCTCGGACTTTCTATAGCCTGCAAGGCCTTTTCTTGCCCAGTTGGGGAGGAGCAATACTTCAGGGGTCTCAGCAGATGCAGTTGAAGAAAAACAGACCAGGTTTGTGTTATGTAGCCCTGAGCTACTCAAGAGAGTGAGCTATCTGTCTCCCCACCATAAGCCAGGAAGAGCATAGTCCTAGCTCCTACCAGGGAGAGCCACATTTAGAAGCCGGACTTCCTGGGCACATTAAGGACAGCCACACACTAAGTCATGAGTCCACTTAGGCATGAGCAATACATACATTCTTTTAGATATTCCTAGTTAAAAAAAAATCATAAAGCAATATTTTGAACAAAACATCACGACTTAAATTTGACTGCACAAGCCAGCTTTATATTTAAGGTTTGAGGCTTAACTTCTTTATGAAACAGTTTTGTGACTAAAGAAAACTTAGTTTCAAGGTGGTTTATGCTTGAGCAGGTCTTAAAATCCACCAACTTTCCTAGGGATACACTTGCCAAGATATATGGATTTTAGACATCTCATAAAGGTGTGCAACCCAGTTAAATCTGGATCACATGGTCCTTCCTGACATAGAATCTCATTTTAAAAGTGCATTCCAATAGTCAAGGGTAGTCAAAAGTCAACATCTATGTTAGTATCACCTCAGTATAGAAATAGAAATTCTTCACTTCCCAGAAGCCCCCTGTGTGTTTTTAATGGATTATGACCTCCTCCTCTAAAAATAACTACTATCCTGAATTTTATACTAATTAGTTACTTTTGCTTATGGTTTTAAGCCTATGTACACATCTCTAAAACAACCTAATTTATGTTTTACCCAGTTTATGTTTTGCCTACGGTGAACTGAATATATGCATTACTTTAGATATATATTTTTTATATAGATATATATCCTACTGTATATATTCTTCAGTGTCTTGCTTTTTCCCCTCAGATATATATTATTCATTCATGTTTTGGTATATAGAGCTGTAATTCATTCATTTTTATTATTTGTATATGTATTTGATTGTCTGATTTTACTGCAATTTATTTATTTGTTCTACTAGTGGTGGATACTTAGATTTATTTACCTTTACTAGTTTGGGGATCTTCACATATATGTATCCTGATGCAAATATATACAAGTTTCTCTAAGGAATATAGTTAGCATTGGAATTGCTGAATCATAAATATACCTCTCTCCAACTTTAGTAGATATTGCACATCAGTTTCCTCAGAAAGCAGATTCTGCAGCAGAGATTTACATTCACAAAGTTGACTGGGGAGTTTTTGCAGGCTCCACACCCACGGAAGATGAGAAAGAGGCAAGATTGGACAAAATAAGGTCACAGTCAGCTCCACCGAGATCTTGAAGCTGTGATGATGCTTCAGAGTTATTGTAAGTTTAGGCAATGGGGCTAAGCCATCACACACAGCCATTGACCAGTCATTAGATGCAGGCTTCTCCTGAGAAGGAAGAGTGACCTTCTGTGAAAAGTCAATCTTCACCTGGGGCAATTCCTGGAGAGGGCTGCAAGCTGAGGGCTATTCTGCCAACACCCCTTCCAGCAGCTGGGAAAATAAGTGCTTCAGACCAGACCAAGGATCTGGGCCATGCGGCAGAGGGTTCACTACAGTAGGTAGTACCAACTGGCTGTCCAAAGGGGTCATTCATTCAAACCTTTACATTATCTCCTGAAGAATATCAAAGGAAGGAAAATGCCTTCTCAATGCAAACATCTTCAGTTTCCTCTTTGCCTTGCCACTGTCACCGAAGCCATATGGAGTGAAGATTCTCCCTCAAAACTCTCTCTCCTCCAACTCTTCAGTCCAAACAAAGTCTTGCATGAAAAAGAGGAGTACAGAGTGTGAGAAGAGTGATAGAGTCTTTCTGATACATGGAGAGATGGGGAGGAGTTTTCTCCACCAACAGAAGAGTTTGGAGGGTAAGTGAGGGAGTTTGCCAGGAGAGGGACCCAAGAAGTAGAAGACCCACTGACAAAGACCTGAATGAGAGTCCACCATGAGGGATATCATTTTTGTACTTGCTATCTATCTATAATCAACCATTGCTTACCAAGCCTCCCTCCCACATTTACTCAAGGGCAAACTTCCACCCACATGAGTCTGGAGCCCTGTTATGGACATCTCCTCATCAGCTTTCAGCATCTGCCCTGTTGATATCTCAGCAGAAGTGAAGTCTGTTTGTAGCAGATTTTGTCTGATTCCCTTGTCACATCTGTCATCCCCCCCCAAAATAATGTAGGACCTATACACCTTGTAGAGTAATAGCAGAAAAGCCCTGGCATTTAGGAAGAAAGAACTGATCTTAATAAGTTAAAAAACAAAAACATCAAAACAAAAAAACCTTGAACTGTGAAAGTAATAATGGCACTTTCCTTTACATTATTACTTTATACTTTGATGCCTTCTAAACTTTGATTTTATTTCCTACCCTAAATATTACCTTGATGTCAAAAGTAAACATTATTTACCCCTTGCCAGGACAAAGAGAATTATGCAATTGAGTCATTGTCATGCTCAAACTCAGACAGCATTTTGAGCTTCATATTTTTAAAATGAAAGTATCAAAGTGCCTCTTCCCAAGCAATCTGTTAATTAAGGGATTACTGTACCTCTGACAATCCCATAATTTATCTGTGAGGCATGTAGGAAAATGGTATTCATTTCCTCACTTTCTTTCCCAATTAAAAAGGAGCGGGTGAGTTCAGATGGCTTGTCTAGGGTCACAGAGCAAGTCAGCGGTGAGCCTGAGTTGATTAGTTCCAAGCAGACAGGTGCATTGAGCATTGCTGAGAGTCTCTGCTCGCTTAGTGACCACAGAGTGGACAGAAGTCAGATATATGCTACAAGGTTTTCTCAGGGTAATACCTACTGACCTGCAGAATATTGATTGAGCCTTCAACATTGCCAAGTCCAGTGAGGACAGCTCACTAGTAAATTAAACTCTAGCTTACAGTTTCTCCTTCATTTCTAAGCAACCTTGGGATGAATCAGGAAGACATCACATTTTCAAATACAGTAAAAGTGACTAGCACAAATATTTTATCAGCCGTGTTTTGCTCAATTCCCACAACCAAGAAGTAGGCTGAAAGTCAAGGCCATAATGTATTTCATGACTCATGAAAATGCATGTGAACTACGTTCACATAACCCAGATGGCTTCATAAATACTGTTCAAAATTGATCCACCCAAGAACATCAGAAGTGGTTAGTTCTTTTGTCAATTGCAAAGTAATGGATAAACACAAGTGTGTTGTAAACAGTTCTATTAATAGGGAAAAATATGAAATAAAATAAGGAAAGCTCATTCTTGTTTCTCTGTGATTTTACCTCCTACATATGACTACTTTAATCAAGGTAGTGTACATCATTTGACATTTTACTATGAACTGTTGTACTTATATGTGTGCATGCACATGTACATTATATAAAAATAGGACTATACTACATCTACTTCTTAGCAACTTCTTCCTGCAGACATCCTCGATTCCCATTTACTGGAACATGATCCTTCCTGTGCTCAGATTAAAAATCTTTTAAGTCATCCTATACCTCTCACACCCAAACTAGTCCATGGGCAAATCTTGTTGATTCTACCTTAAACATATGTCCAGAAATCATCTGCAGCCATCACCCTAGTAGAAGCAACCATCGCATCTTGTCTGGATTACTGTAGTAGCTTCTCAAATGCTGTTCAGCTATCTCCCTTTCCTGCTTCTGTCAGTTCTCAAAACAGCAACCCAGGAGATCCTGTTATAATATAAAGCAGAATCTGCCACTCTTTTTGCATAAAGCTCCCAAAGTAGCTTCAAAATTCACTCAAAGTAAAAACCAAAGCGTCCTGATCAGGAATCACAGATCCCCTGGCCATTACTTCTCTGCTTTCATCTCCTGCTCGCTCCTCACTCAGGGCATTCCGCTTTCAACAGCCTCCTTTCTGTTCTTCCAACATGCCAGGCCCAGTACCACCTTTGAGACTTTGCCCTTGCTGTTCCCTTCTCCAAGAATACCTTCTGCCAATCATCAGCATTGTTAACATCCTCCAGCTCTCAATTCTCTAGTCACCATCACAAGTCACCTTTCCTAGCCACTGTATCTAAATTTCAATGCCCACTAGTGTGTCATAGTCTATTCCACACTTCACTGTATTTCTTGTTAGCATGCTTCACTAATATATTATGGTTTTAATACTTGGTTTATTATGATTCCTTC
Organism: Cynocephalus volans; assembly: GCF_027409185.1. Lineage (NCBI taxonomy): Eukaryota > Metazoa > Chordata > Mammalia > Dermoptera > Cynocephalidae > Cynocephalus > Cynocephalus volans. The sequence goes on along the minus strand of NC_084463.1, from coordinate 136,433,687 downwards.
AGAAGGATGTAAGCTATGAGAGAAGAAATTTTTCTTTCACCATTGTGGTTCTAGTGACTAGGAACTACATTCAATTTTTGAATGAACGAATAAATGAAATCAATAAATAAACCAGATTTTTTTCACCTAACAATTATTGCATGTCTATCTTTCCATGCCATTATATATAGAATTTTCTATGTCTACATAATATTATATTATGTGAACATTTCATTTTTTAAATTTGTATTTTAATATATATATTTTTAATTTTAAGATTTAATTTTACATATTTGTGAGGTATAGTGTGTTATTTCAATACATGCATATACTGTACAATGATTCACTTGGAATAGATAGCATACTTTTGTACCCATTAATCCACCAATTCTACTCTCCCTGCCTCCCCTCCTTTCCTCTCCTGTCCTCTAGTAACCATGATTCTACTGTTTGCTTCCATGAGAACAACTTTCTTTTTTCATTCTTTTTTTTTTAGATTCCACATATGAGTGTGATCATGTAGTATTCGTCGTTCTGTGTCTGGTTTACTTCATTTAACATAATGGTCCATCCATGTTACTGCAAATGACAGGATTTCATTTTTTTATATGTATAGCTGAATAATATTCCACAATTTTTAAAATCCATTTATTCATTGATGGGCATTTAGGCTGATTTCATCTCTTGGCTGTTGTGAATAATGGTGCAAAGAACATAGGAGTGCAGATGTCTCTTTGATATTCTGATTTCATTTCCTTTGGGTATATACCTAGCAGTGGGATTGCTGGTTCAAAAGGTAGCTCTACATTTAGTTCTCTGAGGAACCTCCATACTGTTTTACACAATGGTTGTACCAATTTACATTCTCACCAACAATGTAGGAGAGTTCCCTTTTTTCTGCATCCTCGCTAGCATTTGTTATTTTCTGTCTTTTTTTATAATAGCTGTTCTAAATGGAGTGAGATGATATCTCATTGTGGTTTTAATTTGCATTTCCCTGATGATTAGTGATTTTGAGCAACTTTTCATGTGCCTGTTGGCCATTTGCATGTCTTCTTTTGAGAAATGTCTGTTGAGGCCCTTTGCACATTTTGAATTGGGTTATTTGGTTTTTTGCTATTAAATTATTTGAGTATTCCGGATATTAGCCCCTTGTCTGATATGTAGTTGCAAACGCTTTCTCCCATTCTGTAGGTGGTCTCTTCACTCTGTTGATAGTGTCCCTTGCTCTGCAGAAGCTTTTCAGTTTGACATAGTCCCATTTTTCTGTTTCTGCTAGAGTCACCTGTGACTTTACAGTCTTGTTCAAAATAGTGCTGCCCACTCCTATTTCATGTAGCATTTTCCCTTTGTTTTCTTCTAGTAGTTCCTTAGTTATGGGTTTAAACTTATGCCTTTAATCCAATTTGAGTTGATTTTTGTGTATGGTAAGAGATAGGGATCTAGTTTCAGTCTTCTGCATGTGGATATCCAATTTTCCCAGCTCCATTAAGTGAAGTGACTATCCTTTCTCCAGTGTATATTTTTGGCACCTTTGTCAAAAATCAGTTGGCTGTAAATGCATGGGTTTATTTCTAAACTTTATATTCTGTTCAACTGGTCTATTTTATCTGTTTTTATGCCAGTACCATGCTGTTTTGGTTACTATTGCTTTCTAGTATATTTTGAAGTCAGAAAGTGTGATGCTTCCAATTTTGTTCTTTTTGTTTAATGTAGCTTTGGCTAGATGGGTTCTTTTGTAGTTCCATACTAATTTTAAGATTTTTTTTTCTACTTCTGTGAAGAATGTCATTAGTGTTTTGATAGAGATTTCATTGAAGTGTAGATTATTTTGGGTAATATGCACATTTTGATGATATTAATTCTTCCAACCCATGAACACAGAATATCTTTCCATTTATTTGTGTCTTCTTCAGTTTCTTTCACCAATGTTTTATAGTTTTTATTGTAGAAGTCTTTCACCTTCTTGGTTAAATTTACTCCTGGGTATTTCATATTTTTGACAGCTATTGTGAATGAGATTACATTTTTGATTTCTTCTTCAGCTATTTTGTTATCAGTGTATAGAAGGCTACTGATTTTTGCCTGTTGATTTTGTAGGCTGCCACTTTACTGAAAGGATTTATTAGCTCTTGTAGTTTTTTGCTGGACTCTTTAGGGTTTTCTGTGCATAGAATCATGTCATCTGCAAATAGGGATAGTTTTACTTTCTCCTTTCTAATTTGGATGCCCTTTATTGCTTTCTGTTGCCTTATCATGCTCTCCAGAACTTCTAATACAATGTTAAATAAGAGTGGAGAAAGTGGGCATCCTTGTCTTTTTCCACATCTTTGAGGAAAAGCCTCCAATGTTCTTCCATTCAGTACAATATTAGCTGTTGGTTTGCTGTATATGGCCTTTATTATATTGAGGTACATTATTTCTATACCTAATTTGTAGAGCATTTTTATCATGAAGAGGTGTTGGATTTTATCAAATGCTTTTCTGCATCTATTGAAATTATTATATGGTTTTATCATTTATTCTACTGATGTGATGTATTGCATTTATTGATTTGCGTATGTTGAACCATTCTTGCTTGCTGATGAATCCCACTTGGTCATGGCGGTCGATCTTTTTAATATGTTTTTTGAAAATGATTCACTAGTATTTTGTTGATGATTTTCTCACCATCATGAATTTTGGCCTGCAGTTTTCTTTTTTTCTTGTATCCTTTTCCAGTTTGGGTCTGAGGGTAATGCTGGCCTCACAGAATGTTTGGAAGCATTCCCTTGTCTTCCATTTTTTTGGAAGAGTTTAGGAAAATTTTATATTAGTTCTTCTTTAAATGTTTTGTGGAATTTGGCAGTGAAGGCGTCTAGTCTTGGGATTTTTTTTGTTGAGAGACTTTTTGTTATTGCTTCAATCTCATTACTTTTTACTGGTCTGTTTAGGTTTCTCTAGTTCTTTATGATTCAACCGAGGTAAGTTGTGTGTGTCCAAGAATTTATCCATTTCTTCTAGATTTTCGTTTGTTAGCATGTAGTTGTTCATAGCAGTGTATTTTGATCCTTTGTATTTCTGTGATAACAGTTATAATGTCTCCTCTTTCATTTTTTAGTTTATTTATTTGAGTTTTCTCTCCGTTTTTCTTTATTGATATAACTAAAGGTTTATCAATTTTGTTTATCATTTTAAAAAACCAACTCTAGTTCATCAATCTTTTGTATTTTATTTTAATCTCTGATTCATTTATTTCTGCTATGATCTTTGTTATTTATCTCTTTCTACTAATTTTGGGTTTGGTTTGTTCTTGTTCTCCCAGTTCCTTGAAGTATAACATTAGGTTGTTTATTTAAAGTCTTTCTTCTTTTTTGATATAGTCATTTATTGCTATAGATTTCTTTCTTAGAACTGTTTTTGCTTTTTTCCATAGGTTCTGGTATATTGTATTTTCATCTTCATTTGTCTTCATGAACTTTTAATTTCCATTTTGATTTCTTTTTTGACCCACTTGTTGTTTAGGAGCGTATTGTTTAATTTCTATGTATTTGTACGGTTTCCAATGTCCCTTCCATTATTGATTTCCAGTTTTAATTTATTGTGGTCTGACAAGAAATTAAATTTTAACATTTTTAAATTTATTGAGGCTTATTTGTGACATAATATGCGGTCTATCCTAGAGAATGTTCCACATGCTGCTGAGAAGAATGGGTATTCTGTAGTTATTGGATGAAATGTTCTATATCTGCTGATCAGTCCAATAGGTCTAAAATGAAGATTAACTCTGATGTTTCTTAGATAAGTTTCTGTCTGGATGATCTGTCCTTTGCTGAAAGTGGGGTATTAATAGCCCCAACTATTATTGTGTTGGAGTCTACCTCTTCCATTAGGTCTAATAGGAATTGCTTTATATATCTGGGTGCTCTCGTGTGGGTACATATGTATTTAGAATTGTTATATCCTCTTGATGAATTGATCTCTTTACAATTGTATAATTTCCTTCCTTATCTTTTTTTACTTCCCTTGGCTTAAAGTTTATTTTATCTGAGTATAGCTACCCCTGCTCTTTTTTGATCTCCAGTTGCATGAAATATCTTTTTCACTTTCAACTGATGTGTTCCTTATGGTGAAGTGAGTTTCTCGTTGGCAGCATATTGTTGGTTCTCACTTTATAATCCATCCTGCCACTTTGTGTCTTTTAATAGGGAAATTTAATCCATTTACATTTAGAGATATTGCTGATATAAAGAAACTTGGTGTGTTTCGCAGATCCTTTCTTCCAAAGTCTTACAGTTGGATTTGTGTGTGTGCGATAAATGTTTTACTCTGGTAATATCTTTTGATTTCTTGCTATTTATTTTCAGCATATCTATTATAGGTTTTTGTATTATGGTTCCCATGAAGGTTACAAAAAAACATAATACAGTTAAAACAAATTATTTTAAACTGACAGCATAACTTAACTTATAACTTAAGTTTGATACCTAAGAAAAAAGACAAAACAAAAGACAACTCTGCACTTTGACTTAGTTGCCCCCCCACTTTCTGACATTTTGTTGTTTCATGTTACATCTTTTAATATTGTCAATCTCTTATAGAGTTGCTGCATTTATTATTATCTTGTTAAAGTTGTTCTTTAATCTTCATACTGAGGATATTAGTGATTTGTTCACCACCCTTACAACATGGAAAATTCTGAGATTGTATACTTACTTTACTAGTGATTTATGTAACTTAAAATGTTTTCTTGGTATACTTTACCATTGTCTTCTTTAGCATTTCTTGCAATGCATGTCTTGTGCTGACAAATACCCTTAGGTTTTGCTTGTCTGGGAAAGACCTTATTTCTCCTTTACATTTGAGGGTTAGTTTTGCTGGATACAGAATTCATGGTTGACAGACTTTTTCTTTCAGCACTGTGAATATATCATTCCACTCTCTCCTGGTCTGTAGGGTTTCTACTGAGAAATCCACTGAGAACCTTGTTGGGGCTCCATTGAATGTTATGTGTTTCTTTTTTCTTATTGCTTTTGGTATTCTTTCTTTGTCTTTGATTTTTTATAATTTAATTATGATGTGCCTTGGGGTATTCCTCTTTGGATTGAATTTGATTGGTGACTTCTGAGCTTCCTGTACCCTGATGCTGACATCTTTCCCCATGGTTAGGAAATTTTCAGCCATTATTTTCTTAAATATGCTTTCTGGGTCTCTTTTGTTTTCATATACCTTAGATGCACAATTATGTGGAGGTTATATTGCTTGAAGTCCCAAAATTGCTGTATTTCTCTTTCATTTTTTCTTATTCTTTTTTCTTTTTGCTCCTTTGATTGGATAATTTCATATGTTCTGTCTTTAAGCTCACTGATTCTTTCTTCTGCTTGACCAAGTCTGCTGTTGGAGCTTTCTATCAAGTTTTTCAGTTCAGATAACATATTCTTTATTTCTAGAATTTCTTTGGTTTTTTTTTTTTAATTGACTGTATTTCTTTGTCAAGTTTCTTGTTGTGCTCCTGGATTGTTTTCTAAATATCATTTAATTTTCTATCTGTATTTTCTTGTGACTCCTGAACATCTTTAAGAGAATTATTCTGAATTCTCTGTCAGATGTTTAATAAATCCACTGTTCTTCTGGGTCCGTTGCTAGCACTTTGTTGGTTTCCTTTGGTGGTGTCATATTTTTCTGCTCTTTGTCAATCTTTGTGTCTTTACATTGAGGCCCATGCATTTTTGCAGACAGCTACCTCTTTCAGATTTTAGACAGCTACCTCTTTCAGATTTTAACACCACCATGTTCTTTGGTAGTGTTAAACAGGCTCAATGTGAGAACTTTGTCTCTGGTCTGTGGGTTTTTTCTGCTCTGTGGTGCATTAATAGCAATCACCACCACTTAAACACTGCACTGGAACTAAATTGCTATCCTGTAGTTAATTCCTGGATTGAGGGAAATTTCCTGCAGAAACTGGAATCTGTGCCTGAGCTAAATTACTGCTTTGATGTTGTTTCTCAGACTGGGGAAAACAATTTTTTTGCAGACCGGATTTTGATTTTTGGCCTTTTAGTCACTTCTGAGTCTTGCAAGGTCTCCACAGATGCAGAAAATCTGTGTGGAAAATCCAGCCTAGGACTGAGTTGTTCCTACAAACTGTGCCCCACAGTTCTATCACACTGACTTGTCCCCATTGTGTGGTGCTTGTGCAAAATGGAAGGCATACAGTGTCTAACACTGTACCCTGATGCTCTCCTGGTGGATCAGCCTCCACCCCACCCCAACCCCAGCACTCCAAATGATTTTCATGGGACAGCATGGGCACAAGTTTCCCATGAAGCCCAGTGATCTTGGCGTGATTCCTTTCTCTCATTCCCTATAGAACCTCACTCCTATGTGGACCCAGAGGAAGGTTGCAAGGAGCTGTGCTCCTAAGAGATGGGATGGTGCATGCCAAACTGATATTTTTTTTTCTTATAGCCAGCAGTCATGGCACCCATCTCCCTTGAAGACTCCAAGTAGCTTCATGCAAAGGGCATCACTGTAGCTTTGCCATCTCCAAGCAGCTGCTCTGTGTGCTGACAGATGCTCTGTGCACTGTGCCATGCCAGCATGAGGAGTGGCTGGGTCTTGGACTGATCAGGGTAATCCGTCCTCCCACTTGCCATGCCTTCACAGACTCTATGGGTCCCTTCTTCTCTTCTTCTGTGTTTCAGTAACCTTAGGATGGCAGTTGTTGTGCTTTAATAATTGCGGGTCGGTCTGTTGTTTGCAGGGAGTGATGCTGGAGATCATCTATTTTACCATCTTGGTGACATCATTATCTCATACCAAAAATCTGAGCATATCATTTTCATTTAACCATTTCCCTATTGATGAATATTTATTTCCAATTATTTTTGTTATTAGAAACAATAATAAACATATTTTTACATACATGTTTCTGTTATGTACAATTTTATGTCCCCTTACTTGTGTTTAGAAGAGAAAGAACTAAAGCCCAAATGTTCCATCAGGGTTGCTTGTGATTAGGGTGTGTGAGAATGGCAGAGTTTACATCCTGTTTTCAGACCCAGGCCTAACACGTGTTTCCTTATTTGGTGCACTTCACCATCACTCTTTGGTTGAGGGTGTGTGATCTCACCCTTTAGCCAAGTCATTTTAATTAATTAATTTATTTTTTTACTTACTTATCTTTGTGGCTGGCTGGTACAGGGATCCAAACCCTTGACTTTGGTTTTATAACACTATGTTCTAACCAACTGAGCTAACTGGCCACCTGCTAATTTCCTTTTAAAAATGGATCATTACAGGCTTTATTGATGACTAGTGACAAAGAATACCACAAGACGAGCCAGAAAAGAAAGAATAAGAGAAGATCAACAATGAAGTCAACAATGACAAGCAAGAGGAATAAGTGGGACTGATAAGATAGAGGCCTTATAACTCAGAATGAAAAGTGGTCAATAATTCATGTAAATATGTAAATACAATGGATATATAAGCAGGGGCACTGAGGGGTGAGTGGCTATAAAAAAAATTGTAAGCAAGCACATGAGAAAATAATTATAATTCTGAGAAAGGAAAGGTTGAATTATTAGCTTTGTGTGCCTAACAAGGATATCTTTGTGAAAGTGCAGGCATCCCATCATTAACTAGATGCTGCAAGGAAAGCTTGATAATTATGCTAGGTTTGTACCTACATAGATACAGTATGGTTCATAAAATAGCACAAAATATTTGAATGCTCTGAATTTTTACTCTTGTTTGTCCTGAGTATGGAAGAGTTAAAGGATAGAGCTCATCTCTCATGTGGTCTATAATTGAGAAGTTCTACCTGTGGTAGACATGATTATTGTTCTCAATTCCTCATGCACTTTCTGCTTTAGAATTATACATTCACATCCTTTGCTATCTTTGCTATTTGTCTTTGCAGTTGCTCCCACTACATCAAGCATCACTCCCCTCCCTCCCCCACCCTGCCCCAACCCCAATATTGGGGCTTGGCTATATAAATTGCTTGCTTGCTTGCTTGCGGAAGTGACAGTGTTCCAGTTTTGGGCCAAGGCCTTAAGAGACATCATGTGTATCTGTTCATGTACTTACACTCCTATGATCACCATAAGAAAAGCAGGTCCCAGAAACTTGCTGACTTTTCAACATGGGACTAGAATAAGACACATGGAGTAGCTGCACTTGACTGAAGCCTATAGCTGAGTCAAGCCCACTAGCTTTATTGCAGACCAATTAGCAAGAAAAATAAATGTTCAGTGTTGTGAACCATGGGATACAGGGTGGTTGTTATACCACATTATTGCTGCAATAGCTGCACTAATACACTATCCATAGGACTTACTTCTCTTGCTCTTACTCTTCATACCTATATGAAAGCAGAGCCAATGCTATCCAAGTGGCTGACTTCAAGTCTCACTTCCATCACTTTCTGTGTTTGACTGTGAACAAGTCATTTAACCTATCTGAGATTCACCCTCTTCATTTTAAGCTTGGAATGGTAAAGTTTGGGGAAGGACTAAAAAAGAGAATGTTTGAAATGAACTTAGCACATAGGAAGCCTTCAATAAATATTAATTGTTTTTGTTGCTGGTGGTGTTGTTATTCTTCCCACCACTACTAGACTTTTACCAGCCAAAGCCTTCCCCTTGGCCATGTTCCTGTTAGTTATTTTGGCCTTTCTGGGAAGCATCCCTCACACCAGCCTCCTTGTTTTGACCTTCCCTCATCTAACAAGTCCTCCCAAGATCTAGACTTCGAAGCAAACTCCTAAGGTATCTCCTAGAAAAGGAAGGAATTCAAAAGGAGAGAAAGAATAGCTATAACTCAGCTTGAAGATCTAAACACTGTGCTTTCCCATATTAGAAACCTGCCTTCACTCAGGTTTCATGTTTTCATTTACCCCTGAGACCCTGGCACACAGGGAAACTCTTCTAGGAGTCTCTAGGACTTCTGTGAAATCACTTATCAATTAATCTAACTCAGTTCACATACACAAGTAGATGAAGCTTTATCCAAGATGAAGGATCTTCACTGGGTAGAAATAATTTCTGAGGAAGTTTCTTTATTCAAAACAGTAGACTTTAAATGGAAATATGGCCATAAACATTATTAAAAGCAACCCCCATGGGATACAGAGTAAAATCCAGAGTCTTGGGAGGTCAGGCTGCTAGATGGGGCTGTATGTCTCCCTAAATCTGGTTCAGAGTCATTTTTACTACAACAGTGCCTCCCATGTGGGAAGTTGTTTGTAGTAATCTCCTTACTTCTCACAATGGAGTTCAAACCCCCTAGGAGATAGAGGGAAACCCACTGGAAGATACTTAGAGGACCTCTGAGCCCCGCAGTCATGCAACTACACTGAATTCTTAGATACACATCTAGAGAGAAACCTCCTTACCTGTTTGGCATTTCCAACTGTAAAGAAAATGCCAGAGAAAAATAAGTCACATAAATGTTTTAAGAAACACAAATTGCCTTTATGGAAACATCAAGCCCACAGAAAATCCTTAGAGAACAATAATGAGGAGCAAGATCTTGGCTTTTGGCTGCATTATTTTTCTTTTTTCTTTTTCTTTTTTTATGTCAACTTCTCAATATACATTGTAGTTGATTTTCATGACCTTTGACCTATTCCTCTTCTCCTCTTTCTCTCTCCCCTTCCCCCATGTCATCTCTGTTTACTTTCTTGACAAGTTCAATGAATTGTTGTGATTGCTGTGTCTTCTTCTCTCCACACCCTTTATTTGTTTGTGGTTTTTTTATCTATATCTCCTACAAATAAGTGAGAAAATGTGGTATTTCTCTTTCTGTGCCTGACCTGTTTCACTTAATATAATTTTCTCTAAGTCCATCCACGTTGTTGCCAATGGTAGTATTTCATTCCTTTTTATAGCAGAGTAGTATTCCATTGTGTAGATATACCACAGTTTCCTTATCCACTCATCTGATGATGGACATGTGGGCTGATTCCACCTCTTGGCTATTGTAAATAGTGCGCCAATAAACATTGGCATTCAGGTATCCCGTCAGCATGATGATTTCCATTCCTCTGAGGATATTCCCAGCAGTGGAATGGCTATGTCATATGATAGATCTATCTGTAATTGCTTGAGGAACCTCCGTGCCATTTTCCATAAATACTGCACCATTTTGCAGTCCCACCAACAGTATATGAGAGTTCCTTTTTCCCCACAACCTCTCCAGCCCTTATTATTCTCAGTCTTTTGAATATTAGCCATTCTGACTTGAGTGAGATGGTATCTCAAAGTCGTCTTGATTTGCATTTCCCAGATGCTGAGTGCTTTTGAGCATTTTTTTCATGTGTCTCTTGGCCATTCATATATCTTCTAACTTTACAGCAAAATAAAAAACTAATTATTTTTCATTTTAAAATTTGGCACCTACTTCAGCCTTTTTTTCATTGTTAGAGCAATGGAGCATTTTCCTACTTTGTAAATTTTTCCTTAATTACCTCCCCTCTTGAAATGTTAACACCACAGATATACTGCATATATACTAGATGTATATCTGTGCTTCATGTATTTTTATTTATTTATTTTTTTATTTTATTTATTTATTTATTTTTTAATTTTATTTTGTTGATATACATTGTGGCTGATTATTGCTCCCCATCACCAAAACCTCCCTCCCTTCTCCCACCCCCCCTCCCACCCAACAATGTCCTTTCTGTTTGCTTGTCATATCAACTTCAAGTAATTGTGGTTGTTATATCTTCTTCCCCCCCCCGTTTTGTGTGTGTGTGTGTGTGTGTGTGTGTGTGTCTGTGAATTTATATATTAATTGTTAGCTCCCACCAATAAGTGAGAACATGTGGTATTTCTCTTTCTGTGCCTGACTTGTTTCACTTAATGTAATTCTCTCAAGGTCCATCCATGTTGTTGCAAATGGCAGTATTTCATTTGTTTTTATAGCTGAGTAGTATTCCACTGTGTAGATGTACCACATTTTCCATATCCACTCATCTGATGATGGACATTAGGGCTGGTTCCAACTCTTGGCTATTGTAAAGAGTGCTGCGATGAACATTGGGGAACAGGTATACCTTCGACTTGATGATTTCCATTCCTCTGGGTATATTCCCAACAGTGGGATAGCTGGGTCGTAAGGTAGATCTATCTGCAGTTGTTTGAGGAACCTCCATACCATTTTCCATAGAGGCTGCACCATTTTGCAGTCCCACCAACAATGTATGAGAGTTCCTTTTTCTCCACAACCTCACCAGCATTTATCGTTCAGAGTCTTTTGGATTTTAGCCATCCTGACTGGGGTTAGGTGGTATCTCAGTGTGGTTTTGATTTGCATTTCCGGGATGCTGAGTGATGTTGAGCATTTTTTCATATGTCTGTTGGCCATTTCTGTATCTTCCTTAGAGAAATGCCTACTTAGCTCTTTTGCCCATTTTTTAATTGGGTTGCTTGTTTTCTTCTTGTAAAGTTGTTTGAGTTCCTTATATATTCTGGATATTAATCCTCTGACAGATGTATATTTTGCAAATATTTTCTCCCACTCTGTTGGTTGTCTTTTAACTCTGTTAATTGTTTCTTTTGCTGTGCAGAAGCTTTTTAGTTTGATAGAATCCCATTTGTTTATTTTTCCTTTGGTTGCCCGTGCTTTTGGGGTCGTATTCATGAAGTCTGTGCCCAGTCCTATTTCCTGAAGTGTTTCTCCTATGTTTTCTTTAAGAAGTTTTATTGTTTCAGGGTGTATATTTAAATCCTTAATCCATTTTGAGTTGATTTTAGTATACGGTGAGAGGTATGGATCTAGTTTCATTCTCCTGCATATGGATATCCAGTTATCCAAGCACCATTTGCTGAAGAGGCAGTCCCTTCCCCAGTGAATACGCTTGGTGCCTTTGTCAAAGATCAGATGGCAGTAAGTGTGTGGGTTGATTTCTGGATTCTCTATTCTATTCCATTGGTCAGTGTGTCTGTTTTTATGCCAGTACCATACTGTTTTGGTTATTATAGCTTTGTAGTATAGCTTAAAGTCCAGTAGTGTTATGCCTCCAGCTTTATTTTTTTTGCTCAGCATTGCTTTGGCTATGCGTGGTCTTTTATTGTTCCATATAAATGTCTGGATAGTTTTTTCCATTTCTGAGAAAAATGTCTTTGGAATTTTGATGGGGATTGCATTGAATTTGTATATCACTTTGGGTAGTATGGACATTTTCACTATGTTGATTCTTCCAATCCAAGAGCATGGGATATCTTTCCATCTTCTTGTATCCTCTCTAATTTCTCTCAGTAGTGGTTTGTAGTTCTCATTATAGAGATTTTTCACCTCCTTGGTTAACTCAATTCCTAAGTATTTTATTTTTTTTGGTGGCTATTGTAAATGGGCAGGCTTTCTTGACTTCTCATTCTGCATGTTCACTATTGGAGAAAAGAAATGCTACTGATTTTTGTGTGTTGATTTTGTATCCTGCTACTGTGCTGAAATCATTTATCAATTCCAACAGTTTTTTTGTAGAGGTTTTAGGCTGTTCGATATATAGGATCATGTCATCTGCAAACAGGGACAGTTTGACTTCATCTTTTCCAATCTGGATACCCTTTATTTCCTTCTCTTCTCTGATTCCTCTGGCTAGTACTTCCAACACTATGTTGAATAGGAGTGGTGAGAGTGGGCATCCTTGTCTAGTTCCTGTTCTTAAAGGAAAAGCTTTCAGCTTTTCCCCATTCAGGATGATATTGGCAGTGGGTTTGGCATATATGGCTTTAATTATGTTGAGATACTTTCCCTCTATACCTAATTTATAGAGGGTCTTTGTCATGAATGAGTGCTGAACTTTATCAAATGCTTTTTCAGCATCTATAGAGATGATCATATGGTCCTTGTGTTTGAGTTTATTAATATGGTGTATCACATTTATTGATTTGCGTATGTTGAACCAACCTTGCATCCCTGGGATGAATCCCACTTGATCGTGATGAATAATTTTTCGTATGTGTTGCTGTATTCTGTTTGCTAGTATTTTAGTGAGGATTTTTGCATCGGCCTGTAGTTTTCTTTTTTGGTTATATCTTTATCTGGCTTTGGTATCAGGATGATGTTTGCTTCATAGAATGAGTTTGGGAGATTTGCGTCCTTTTCAATCTTTTGGAATAGTTTGTAAAGAATCGGTGTCAATTCCTCTTTGAATGTTTGGTAAAATTCTGCTGTGAATCCATCTGGTCCTGGGCTTTTCTTTGTTGGGAGCCTTCTGAAAACAGCTTCAATCTCCTTTATTGTTATTGGTCTGTTCAAATTTTCTACATCTTCATGGTTCAGTTTTCGGAGCTTGTGTGTGTCCAGAAATTTATCCATTTCATCCAGATTTTCAAATTTGTTGGCGTATAGTTGTTTATAGTAGTCTCGAATGATTCCTTGTATTTCAGATGAATCAGATGTAATGTCGCCTTTTTCATTTCTAATTTTGGTAATTTGAGTCTTCTCTCTTCTTTTTTTTTTTGTTAGCCATGCTAATGGTTTGTCTATTTTATTTATCTTTTCAAAAAACCAACTTTTTGATTCATTGATCTTTTGAATTGTTTTTTGGTTTTCAATTTCATTCAGTTCTGCTCTGATCTTAATGATTTCTTTCCGTCTGCTAACTTTAGGTTTGGATTGTTCTTGTTTTTCTAGTTCTTTAAGGTGAATTGTTAGGTTGTTCACTTGCCATCTTTCCATTCTTCTGAAGTGAGCGTTTAATGCAATAAATTTCCCCCTCAATACTGCTTTTGCAGTATCCCACAGGTTTTGGTATGATGTATCATTGTTTTCATTAGTTTCAATAAATTTTTTGATTTCCTGCTTGATTTCTTCTTGGACCCATATGTCATTAAGTAGACTGCTGTTTAATTTCCATGTGTTTGTATAGTTTCCAGAGTTTCATTTGTTATTAATTTCTAGTTTTAACCCATTGTGGTCTGAGAAGATACATGGGATAATTCCAATTTTTTTGAATTTATTGATTGGTGACCTAATATGTGATCTATCCTGGAGAATGATCCATGTGCTGATGAGAAGAATGAATATTCTGAGGTTATTGGGTGGAATGTTCTGTAGATATCTGCCAATTCCAATTGGTCTAGAGTCTTGTTTAGATCTTGTGTTTCTCTACTGATTCTTTGCCTAGATGATCTGTCTAATATTGACAGTGGGGTGTTCAGGTCCCCTGCTATTATGGTATTAGTGTCTATTTCCTTCTTTGGGTCTAATAGCATTTGTTTTATAAATCTGGCTGCTCCAACACTGGGTGCGTACATATTTATGATTGTTATGTCTTCTTGATGGATCAGTCCTTTTATCATTAAGTAGTGTCCCTCATTGTCTCTTTTTATGGTTTTTAGTTTAAAGTCTATTTTGTCAGATATAAGAATAGCTACTCCAGCTCTTTTTTCTTTTTTGTTTGCATGGTAAATCTTTTTCCATCCTTTCACTCTTAGTCTGTGCGAATCTTTATGGGTGAGGTGGGTCTCTTGTAGGCAGCATATAGTTGGGTCCTCCTTTTTGATCCAGTCAGCCATTCTGTGTCTTTTGATTGGGGAATTTAAGCCTTTCACATTAAGAGTTGTTATTGAAAGGTGTTGATTTATTCCTAGCATTTTATTGGTTGTTTGGTTGTCTTAGGTGTCTTTTGTTCCTTGCTTTCTGATTTATTGTTTGGTTTCTGTGTTTGTTGGTTCCTTAGGTTGTAGATAGCGTTTTTGTTTGCTTGTTTTCTCTTCATGAATGCCATTTTTATTATACTAGTGGGTTTTGATTTTTCTTGGGTTTTTATGGCAGTGGTAGTTATTTTTCAGGAACCAAACCCAGTACTCCCTTGAGGATTTCTTGTAAGGGTGGTCGTGTGGTAGTGAACTCCCACAGTTTTTGTTTGTCAGAGAAATATACTATTTGCCCTTCATTTCGGAAGGATAGCCTTGCAGGGTAGAGTATTTTTGGCTGGCAATCTTTGTCTTTTAGTATTTTGAAAATATCATCCCATTCCTTTCTAGCTTTTAGGGTTTGTGATGAAAAGTCTGATGTTAGCCTGATTGGGGCTCCCTTATAGGTGATTTGACGCTTCTCTCTTGCAGCTTTAAGATTCTCTCTTTGTCTCTGAGTTTTGCCAATTTGACTATAACATGTCTCGGAGAAGGCCTTTTTGGGTTGAATACGTTTGGAGATCGTTGAGCTTCCTGGATCTGAAGATCTGTGATTTTTCCTATACCTGGGAAGTTTTCTGCCACTATTTTGTTGAATATATTTTCTATGGAATCTCCATTTTCCTCCCCTTCTGGACTACCCATGACTCGGATATTTGAGCCCTTAAGGTTGTCTGATATCTCTCTCAGATTTTCTTCCATGTCCTTGATTCTTTTTTCTTTCTTTTTGTCTGCTTGTGTTATTTCAAACAGCCCATCTTCAAGTTCAGAGGTTCTCTGTTCATCGACAAGCCTGCTGGTTAAACTCTCCGTTGTGTTTTTTATTTCGCTGAATAACTTCTTCAGTTCAGCAAGTTCTGCTACATTTTTTTTCAGGACATTGATTTCCTTGTATATTTCCTCTTTCAGATCCTGTATACTTTTCCTCATTTCATCATGATGTCTAGCTGAGTTTTCTTGTATCTCATTCAGTTTCCTTAGAATTATCACTCGAAATTCCTTGTCAGTCATTTCAAAGGCTTCTTGTTCTATAGGATCTAGAGTTTGAGATTTATTAACTTTTGGTGGTGTACTTTCTTGATTTTTTGTATTTCTGGTGTCTTTTTTTTGGTGTTTATTCATTGTGGCAGGGGGTTTCACAGTCCACCGGTTTGAGACTAATGACTAACTAGGATGTTGCTGTGGTTGCCAATTTCGTATGGCTACCTCCGTGACTGCTCAGATGGCCTCTATTGCCTTGTGTGTGTGGTTGCCTCGGGTCTTGGGCTTCTCCAGGGAGCCACCTTTCTGGTCAGCTTGGACTCTGCTGGGCTGGTGGATCACATACCACAGGGTGTGTGATCTCTGTTGAGCTTTCACTTCCTGTGCAGGACTTCTCCCTGTTCCGTGTGCTCTGGCCCAGGCTGTTGGATTGTGCAGTGGCGACCCCACAGGGTGTGTGGTTTCTGTCGAGACTCCGCCTCCCTGGCCGCACGTCTCCCCACTCTGTGCACACTGTGCTGGGCTGGGGCGTGTCTTCTGCAACCCTCGTCTATCAGCTGGGCCTTCAAGACCCTGCTTGACACCACCTCGCCCAGGAAGTCTACCAGGTTTGTGCTAGGCACAGACGACCAGTCGCTCTGGGTGCCTTTGTAGCACTGTGCAGATCTTTCTCGGGACTTTTTCACCTTTGTATCCCCCCGGTATAAACTGAGTCTAGCACCCGCCTGCAGCCAGCTCTCTGGCAGTTTCAAGCGGACCTGGGAACTCTCCTCCCACACCATTCCCAACCAGAAATTGGTTAGGCTTTTTTCCGAACTGGTGGCCGCCGGGATGGTATCTGCCTCCCAGTATCAGGAAGTTTACCGGGGGCCGGAGTCCAGGGTGTGGTGGAGTGACAGTCAGCCCCGCCTGTACTTCCTTGCCCTCCCGACACTGGCCGGGGACGCCCCACGCCACCAGCCCCGCCATAGAACCGCAGAGGGAGTAGGAGGGGAGGCCGGCCCGCAGGCTCCGGAAAGCCCCGCCCCGGGCCAAGCAAGTGGGAAGGCTCAGTGACGGCCGAGCCAGGCAGAGCTGCCAGCACCTGGGAAAATGGAGGCAGCCCCGGGGTGGTGAGTGAACCGGTGATGCAGGCGGGAGCCGGGTGGGCGTCCACCCCCCGAACAGGGCTGGGCCAGGGATCACTCACAGGGCTGTGCCAGGTCAGGTGCTCACTCTCTGCCTCTGGTTTGTTACCTTCCCCGTTCTCGGCCACTGCCGCCTCGAGCTGTTCAGTCGCAGCGCGGCTCAGGCACTCACAGGAATCTTCTTAAATGCCGGCCTGAAACCTCGAATCCTGAATAGGGCAGCTGGCCGCTTTCAGCGTGGCCCCGGCCTCCGGGATCCTGTCTGCATCCACAGCAGCCCTGGCGCCGTGTTCCCTGTTTCAAGACTCGCTTTTGCAGCTAAGAAACAGTTCTTTTCCTGCTCCACACTTCAAAGCTGTTGCCTGTAAATGAGGCAGCCTCTCCTGCTGGGGGCAAAGTGGCGTTCAGCCCCCACGACCGGCCAGCAGCTGCGGTCCTCCCTTAAGAGATGGCAAGAGGAAGGTCCACAAGTTTCTCGGCTTGCTGAGGCCCAGTGGCCGCCTTTTCCACCTCAGCTACTCCACGCCAACCGCCGCAGCCACCGCCATCTTGAAACCTCTTTCCTGATATTCTGTGCTTCATGTATTTTTAAAAATCAGTTTTTTACCACACCCTTAAGAACAAATGTTTGCCCCTCAGAGGTGGTATGACCCCCATTACCAATGCACACTTTAAGCAAAGCATAATGTGTAGTACTCACATGTAAATCAAATAAGGAAATAAATGTGATCCAGTTTGTAATATACATCTTATATTATTCTGGAGTTCATTAAGAGCAATTTCTGAATCTTTACCATGTCCTTTTATTTATAGGATAACAGTCTATTATCTTTCCATAACTCACTAATCACATTTTTGGTAGACTTCAAGCGTAAGGACTAAAATCTCATCTCTTTTTTTTTTTGTCTTTTTCGTGACCGGCACTCAGCCAGTGAGTGCACTGGCCATTCCTATATAGGATCCGAACCCACGGTGGCGGGAGCGTCGCTGCGCTCCCAGCGCCGCACTCTCCCGAGTGCACCACGGGTTTGGCCCTAAAATCTCATCTCTTAAATGAGGCCTCAGAATCATGGATAGTGATGTTTATCAACTTACCATAATTCAGTAATTTCCCAGAATTATCAGAGTTGGAGGAATAATGAAAGATTTCACTTAGATACCTTTTATTTATCTTGATGAAACTGTCTTAACCTACAAGGTCTATAGGTATTGGTCGGTTTGGGAGGTACCCAGCATTTATTCAACTTCCTAATAACATCTTCATTTCCTTATGAGAAACTGCTTCTGCCTCATGGTGTGCAGGCTAGATGGAATGGTGAATGCAGGTGCCTGATACAGGTCCTTTATTCTTCCTGCACAAGCAAGGAAAGTTGGGATCCTCTCCTCCCTCCAAAAGAAGGGCATATGAGAGGACTTAGCCAATCAAGCTCTCCTGAGACTTTGAAACTCAAGCAAATAAAAGCAAGACAAAAGAAACATATGGCATTTATTCACCTCAGGGAGCCATCCAAAGCCAACTGTTGCAGCTATGATACTACCACTGAGGGGACTACTTTCTAGCTTTCTGGAATTACCTCTATCTTTCCCTCTTTTTAATTCCATCAGCCCACTGTTTCTTTCCAGTATATTTTGATTAAATTATCCAGAATTAAATTCTGCTTCTTAAAACTGAGAAATTATTAAAAATACCAGAGATTTGATAAGAGACAAGTGACTTATTTGATTTGGTAAGTCTCAGGAGAAAATTCTAAAGCTGTGCTATCTAATGAGGTAGCCTCTAACCATGTGTGGCTATTTAAGTTTAAATCACTTAAACTTAAATGAAAACAAAAGTTTAGTTCCTCAATCACTCTGGTTACATTTGAAGTGCTCCACAGCACGTGTAACCTGTCACTGCCCTGTGGAACAACACAAATAGAAAACATTTCCATCATTGCAGAAAGTTCTATTGGATTATGCTGTCTTAAAGTGTCCAGAGTCCATAGTGAAACATGAGAGGTAGTATCAAGAAATCCTCGGAGAAAAATAAAAGTTAGCACATGAGCATAGGATCTATCATTTCCAAGATACTAATTTGATAAAATCTCTGATATAAATGGATCTGAATCTAGCACAGTGCCTGGAATGTGGTAATGCTCAGTCAATATGCACTGAACGATTAGCTGTTGTGTCAAAGCCTTCCTGGGCTGTGAAGATAAATAAACTTTCTATTGGTGCTATATCTGGACTTTTTTGTTTTTTACCTTCCATAGGTCCCTTGGAAGAAATTAAGGAAACACATAATGCCTCTTAGATTTCTATTACAGGCAAAATCTTGAAATGAGAATACAAATATGAGTGTTCTGAACAGCATAATGGTCTAAGGTAGCAATATTCAGAGTGTGTTCCACAGCTGTTCAAATGTGTTAATTTATTTTTAATAGGTTAAGGATCCTGGTAAAATAAATTAGGGAAACAGAGTCTATTAAACAAATATAAGTGGATAATATTTTTGAGATAGAAACCAATATATTTTTCTTCATACAGGTGGATTTCTTCTCCAAACTCCTGCAATGCCCCAATTAAAGCTGATGTTCTCTTCTGCGTGCAGTGCCTTAGGGAGGCATGTGATACGATGGCAAGCAGAAAAATAGCTGCCATGCTACAGTTGGTCTCCAAAAGTCTAAGCCCTTAGGGGAAAAGACAGGACTAGAGGCAGAGACAAACAGTTTGGGAGAACTATTAGTAGTGAGAACAGTGCCTAAAATCTGCACTTCACCCACACCCCCAAAAAGATGATTTTCTGAGCTAAGGGAAAGAAAAGGAAAAAAATAAAAATAAATTGGTAAGACTACAGTCACTGGTGGTTTCTGGAAAGTGGGGCTCTGAGCCTCTCCTTGGCAGGTGCAATCCCCATAGATGAAATGTCTGCATAGTGTGCACAGTAAGTATGTCTCAGCAGAGGAGTGCTTAAACAGCCTCACTGAGAGCTCTCTGTCCCAGTGTAGCAAAATCACCTCACAATGGTTCCTCTGCAGCCACACTCAGCCTAGGGGTGGAAGAGGGAGTATGAGACGCATAGGAGCCAAGCAGACAGAAGTAAACATTATTCAGCTACGCTCAACTGTGGCCTGCCTTGAGCAAACATGCAGGGCAACCAGACAGGATAAAGGACATATTGGAGGACGCTTTTCATAGCAGATATTCCTGCCCTTGGGGCAAGCTAACTTTCAAGCAGAGCAGAGCCCCATTCAGGGTATCACTGTTCAATGAATGGTTTAGGAAAGCATCACTTGGTGCAAACTAGAACTAACATTTTACAACTACCAGAAACAAATGTCTCCCCCATTATCTGGGCATCATGTGGATACCTACGATTGGGCAGGCACCACTGGATTATGCTCTGGAGAGGGGTCTTGCTCTACTGCTGACCTTTTAGGACTCACATGTGAGCAGCCTCACAGTTAGGATGTTAGGGTTTAGGGAAGAATTGTGGCAGTGCTGGGGACCCTGTTTCTTTGGAGCATATTGGAACTCAATCAAAAATGCCTGTTCAACCAAATGGTTATATTGGAAGATTAAGAATAGTTATCTCTGGATGGCAGGTAGGACTAGTATTTTAATCTTCCTACTCCTCTAAATTTTCCAAAATTTCCATAATAATTATGTATCAGTTTGAGCACGCAAGAT
Organism: Cynocephalus volans; assembly: GCF_027409185.1. Classification (NCBI taxonomy): domain Eukaryota; kingdom Metazoa; phylum Chordata; class Mammalia; order Dermoptera; family Cynocephalidae; genus Cynocephalus; species Cynocephalus volans. The sequence goes on along the minus strand of NC_084463.1, from coordinate 136,413,298 downwards.
GAACTCCACTGGAAACACTATCTGCACCCTTAATAGTCTGCAAATTAAGACATTAATTAAGCAAAACTTAACTAGATCTGACATGATTATAGCCTAATTTTTGAATAATGACCCATTGACCATCCAGGTCATATAGTATTAATTACATTTAATTCATTCATTTGTTTATTCAGCCATTCATATCTCACTTATTCTTCTATCCACTACTTAATTTTGAAAGATGTTTTATGACACAGGTGAGCAAACTATATAACTCGAGGGCCACACCCAACACACCATCTGGTTTTGTATGGCTTGCCAGCCAACAATGGTTTTTATATTTTCAAATCGTTGGGGAAAAAAATCAAAAGAAAAATATTTCATGACATGAAAACTAAATGAAATTCAAATTGTTTCCTGGGTTATAGTTTTCTTATTTCTAAAAGGAGGGGAGGTACACAAAATATTTTTTAGTTTACCTTTCTTAATTCATGTTTCAAAGGACATAAAGTCAGCAAATGCAGACTAAAGACAGAACATGGTGGCTCTAGGGTTTGCTGCACTGTCTAGAGTGGTGATAGCTCCCATGGCCAACTCCAGGGAAATAAAATACTGTATTTTTAACCCTGAAATCATCTACCTCATGGTTTGATATACCTGGAACATCCCTGAATTGTTATACAAATAAATCAAATCAATGAGATGGGACGTCAAGGGCCTTAGCCCTGTCCCCTGGCTGCAACCAGGCCAGCAATGGAGCCAGCCATTAGACAGCCCCACCCTTCTTCCCCTGTCTTCCCCCAACAACATCTTAGAATATACTTATTAAATAAAAAATTTTACAAAAAGAGCATAATTGAGGCTACATTTATAAATTTCAGGCATGGTACTCCAAATTTTAATGAACTCACCTGGAGCTGCTGTCTACCATAACTACACGTACACTCATTTCAGAACTTTGAATATCCAGAAACAGGCCAGGCCAATGATCTTTCAGGCAAATCCCCAACTTTCACACATTTAGAGCAATAACTGAGAATTTCCTAATGCCTCCAGCTGCCTAATATATTAAGAAGAGGTTTCTGATGTGCTTTAATGACTGAAATAGAGACCTTAGGCAAAGAGTTTATGACAGTTTGGGTAGTTTCTTTCTGATTGTATTATCTATAATAGCACTTTGGGACAATAATAAAAGGAAATCTTGGATGAAAATTAAATGCTAAAAGAAATTTGATAGGCTGTTGATGGATATAAGATAATGCAATTAAGTTTATCAGAGATATGCGTGGAAATATGCATTTAGATTGAAATATTCAACCACATGGGTCTCAGAGAAAACACTTTAATAGCCATCCTTAGTGAAAAAAAGACATAGGTTTCACGAACAGCAAGCTGAATGTGTCATCTTTTAAAGGTCCTTGCATTCTACTAAAAGGGAGGATGCGTGGTCCCCACCAGGGCCAGCTTCAAGTGTGAGTGACCAGTGCAGTCACACAGGGCTGAGCTTGGAACCTTAGAAGGATCCCATACTTCATTTAATGCAATGTTCCAGGCCTCCTGAAATGCTTAATAATTTTTGAAGAGATTTGCATTTTAATTTTGCACTGTGTATTAGTCCGTTTCTGTTGCTTATAGTTGAATACCTGAAACTGAATAATGTACAAAGAAAACAAAATTTATTGCTTACATTTTCAGAGGCTGGGAAGTCTGAGGTCCAGTGAACACATCTGTGAAGTGTGTCACTGGCTGAGCAAGAGAAAGAGTAAGTACTCACTTGCTCTTCATATGAAGCCATCATAACCACACCTATGACCACCATTAAACCATCAATGGGTTAATCCACTCATCAGGGCATGGTCCTCACAATCTAAACACCTCTTAAAGGCCCCTCCTTTCATTTACCATAATAGGATTTCCCACCCTCTTAACACTGTCACAGTGAGGATTACTTTCCAATTGCAAACTTTAGGGGACACACTTACACATACCACACTGGGTCCTACTAATTATATAACCAGTTCAGGTCCCTCCCTCATGAAACATGAACTGAAACTGTATTAATAGGAACTTAGTGTCTAGAATGCAAGAGTTCATAAGTCCATATACTGGTTAATCCCTTTTTGGGCAACCCCACCCCAACCTAGCCCCATTCCTATCCACTTTGACCTGTGCTTTAGGATGCATATAGTTGGGAGGTGGGAGATAAAAGATAAAAATTCAGAAAATACTGACTACAGAGTTTTGCATTTTTCATTCCAAATTATTTCATGAACATTTTTACATGTATTTGCATGTTCTTTGATGACATATTTCTTTAGTATGTGTACAAAATTTTCAACCGATGGAACTAGTATAATTTATTTAATCATTTCCCTACAGTTAGATGCTTAAATTGTGTCCAGTATTTTTCTATTGTAAATACCAATGTACTTATTTACACATCTTTTCCTTTTATTTTTTAATTTAAAATTTCTACAAGTGAATTGTAGGTCCAAATAGTATGAAATTTTATTTTATTTTATTTTATTTTTTTAAAGATGACTGGTAAGGGATCGTAACCCTTGACTCGGTGTTGTCAGCACCACGCTCTCCCAAGTGAGCTAACCAGTCATCCCTATATAGGGATCCGAACCTGTGGCTGTCGTGTTAGCACCACTACACTCTTCCAAGTGAGCCATGGGCTGGCCCAAATAGTATGAAATTTTAAAGACAATTGAGACATATTGCCAAATTCAGAAAATGTATAAAACTTTGTACTCCCTTCAGTTGGGGGTACATTTACTAACAATATTTATAAATGGTTAAGAGTTGATAAATAAAAATGTCATTTTTAAAAATGAAATGTATTTGAATAATATTAAAGTTAAACATTTTTACACGTATATTGGTCATATGGGTTTCATTTTCTTTGAACTATTGGCTCTTGTAATTTGTCTATTTTTGACGGAGAACCTAGCACTTTCTTTCACCTTGTACAAGATTTTATATATAAAAAAAATGGCATCTATTATATTTGTTTAGGTTAGTACTTTAGGTAATCATTTTAGGTAATGTGATGAGGAATATAATCCAAAAGATAGTTGGAAACATAAAACTTGTTTTAAAGATACTCCTTTTTAGACCTCCTCCCTTTGTAGATATCTTACTAATATTCTGAAAAAGCAACAGAGGGAAAACATTAAATATCGTAAACATTGCCCAGGAAGCAAAGAAATACTCATTGAAATAGAATGTGTTGGAGAACAGCGTAGGTAGAGTTCTCCATTCATTTAGGGCCTCTTCGCTGCTGCCAGTCAATTAGTCACAGCAGACCATATTGCTCTGGTACTGCCTTTCTCTTAAGCTTGAATCTGTGCTTTTCAGTGATGTACAAAACCTTAAATAAATTCAAAATAGTTAGCATTGCTTATAAATTCAGGTCACAGGAATTGTATTTAAATCTGTATAATTTCCTAAACCCTCTAACTCAAGCTGCCAATCTTTTTTAAGTGAGAACTTTGTAAAGTGGGAGATGGGGGTGTAAGTCAGTGAAGAAAAGACTCACCAAGGTCCCCCCTGCCCATTACCCAGCATCTCATTTTCTGTGTATACTCGTGGGAGGTATTTAGAATGCACCATAAAATAAAAAAAATAATGATCCATCCCATAGGGAAGTTACTCTAATTAATAGCATATCGTATTAATCCAGTCTGAACAACAGCAAGATCACATAGCATATAAAAAACAGCACACTGAAAAAAGTAACTTTCTTTTCTCAGTCACTTGAAGAGATATGATAATTTTATGATAATTTAAAGTAGCAAGATAATTGACTCCAAAACTAAAAAATAGTTCAGGTTACCATGGCCTCTTCAATTACAAATAAAACTAAGTCTTTGGGGACTGGGGGTATGGGGGGAGGGGGTCTTGAGGGAAGAAGGACACAGATAAAGCCAGCAGGGGTTTATTATTCTTAAAAACCAGCCCCAGCCCCATGGTTTTCCAAGTAAGATCAGTAAAGGGCCTAGAAATATATCTGACATTTGGCAGGAAATAGTGAGATCTAAATCATTTCAAATACATTTACATGTCACCCATCTCTTCGGGGATAGTTTATACTTGTAATTAATTACCAAACACACTATTATAGCAAAGAGAGAATTATTCTATTAATAAGAAACCTTCATGTGATACTTTGAGAATTAGGATTCTTTAAGCTGAATACATAAATTGATATGCTGCAGTTAATGTAAAATATTGTTTTTTCAATTTATGGTGGAAAATGCATGCATTCCCAGGCAACAGTGCCTTTTCTTATGATTAATATTGGTGGGTAATTAACCGTTGTGGAGCTGAGGCTAGGGTCTGAAGCTCACAGACCCCTCAAGCCCGTTCACAAACCCTTCACACGCAGGTCTATGAGCTAGGTAACTGGCAAAAAGATTGTTGGAGCCTTGGTTGAAGTAGGAACAGTCTTTATTCAGCACACACACCTCTAGGAGCTAGGCAGTAAGAAGAGAAACTCAAAAATTCAACTGCTACCGGCAAAGTCCAAAGAAAAACTGAAACTGAGCAGCTGCGGGCACAATAAACATGCTCTATTGCTAGGTGCAAGCTCTCTTCACAAACTGCAGAACACACAATAGCTACAAAACTAAAAAGATACATTGGCCCACATGAGCACTAATTCCACCCACACACAACTTGTTTACAAGAAATGTAGAGGGAGCCTAAGTTATTCTATTTTCCCCACAACTGTGAATTATTATATAAAATGGAACCATAGTACTGTGAAAAGTGCTCACAGAAAACAAATAACTTTCTAATACCAGGTAATTCAGACACCCCTGTAATCTGATATAATATGGAGAAATCACAGGATGGTAATATTCAGCAGCTGGTTGTGATCTTAGCAATCATCTGGTACAATTACCTCAAGTAAGAAATGAGAAAAACAACAACAACAACAAAAAAAAAAAAAACCAATGACCCAAAAATATTGAGTGACTAGGTCATGGCCATGCAGCTTATTAACAGCAAAGACTGAAACTGAACTTGGGTCTTCTAACAATATGTCCAGTCCCTTTTCCAGTGCACCTGCTGACAATCCTCCAGAGACCAGAATAAGTCAAAATTTATCTGTATATTCAAGATCTATTTTGATGAAAGAAGGGAGTCATCCTAAAGTCAAGTGAAAAAGAAATGGAACAAAAGTATATAGATATAGTATAATGTAAAAAAGAAGATGTGTAAAGGGATAATAGCAAGCATCTCTACATAGGGTGATTAGAGATAATTTTTACTGTCAATAATCCTCTGTATTTTTTAAAATTTATAATCAAAAAATAATACTAATTACACATATAAACAATACCTAAATATTACATATTGGAAGAAAGTGTTATAATATCATATATTATGAGAGGGTAATATTGGATAAGATATATCTCATTATACTATATGTAATACATATAGTATAATATACTTACATTCTTATAAGAAACTTACATCAGGGCCACAAAAAACAATCACATTGTATAATGTTGAATGTACTAGTTGTCCTGATTTTAGCATCACATATTGCACACAGGTATTGATATTCAACTCTGTACCCCACAGAAGTGTACAATCAACTATGTTACAATTTTTTTAAAAAAGAAAGAAACTTACATCAGTGTTTCCCAAAACAATCTCTGTTTAATACAGGTCTGTTAGAATGACTCAAAAAAAAAAAAAAAAAAAAGAGCTAGTTGGAAAACCCAGCTTTGGAATATGAGTACTCTATCTCCAATTTAATGATTCCCAATTGATGCTAGCATACTAATAGTTTCGAGACATACTGCAGCAAAGAAAATGACTTGTTTGCTTAAGACAGCTTTTTCTAACTTATTTGACCACAATACTGTTTTTTATAAAGTACATGACACACTTACTAAATAAGTTTTCAAAGAACACACTTGGGAAAACCTCAAATCTCCTTAAAATTCCAACTCATCCACTGTCAAGAAGGTCAATAATTTAAGACTATTAAGTGGGCATTGCTTACAATGGTACACTTATAAAATTTACTGTATATTTGAAACATATACATAATCAGGCCTATATCAAAGAGGTACCTTTTTAACCCTGTGAGTATGCAGTGAAATAGGTAATGAGAAGGTGATTTTTATGAGCTATTACTGCAAGTCTTCACAAGTTTTTGCTCATTGATTTTAATGTTCCATATGATTAATTCTAATTTTGCTTTTGCTTTAAGGCTTCCTTACAGGAGATCAATACTATCATAATTAAGAACATAAATTGAAGTAAGGCCAGAGCCGTGTCACTCTCTTTATCTTGGTCTGGACTCTACTGCTTAAAATGGCATTAGTTCAATGACTTTATTTTCATACCCAGGGCATCAAATCAGCATAGTGACTTCAGAAATCCATACCAATAACTTTAAATGTAATTTGAATATGTATATCCTTTCCATCGCTCTTCTTCCTAAAATATCGTCCTGCATTTAAACTATTTCCACTAGAATCAGTCAGTCCATTCACTTCAACTGCACGCATTTCTCATCCACTTTGTGTCTCAGCTTTTCCGTTTTTCAGCTAGTAGAAAGAAGAATGTAGAAAGTAATGAATGTAGTAGAAAGAAGAATGGTACCTATCATCAGATTACTGTACAAATTAAATAACAGAGTACATAAACTATGCTTAGAACAGTGTCTGACACATAGTATGTTCTCAATGAGTGTTAGGTATGAAACTAAAATAGGACATAATTTTTTTCTCCTTTTTTTTTCCCTGTTATCAGAAATATCGTTTGCTCTCAATTATGCAACAAAAAAATTATATGGCCATCTTTGCTTTCTCTTTTATGTTCTCAATGCTACACTGTACACACACACATTATACAAAACTTACCTTGATCATTCTCAGCCAACACGCACGCACCACAAAACATGCATACTACACAATCTATTTCAAAGTCCTTTTAGTTTCTCTTTTAAAATCACTGTTAAATCTATCCTTTTAATTCCATTTTGTATCCTCACCACTATATCAGGGCTTATTCCCCTACAACTGAACTAGTATAATAGCAGAGTACTTGGTCTCTATACTTGAAAATATTTTCCCCAATATATCATGTAAACAATATGTCCTGAAAGTCTCCTTTAGTCCAGTTAGTTCTCAGCTCACAAGCTATCAATAACCCCCTATTTCTTATAGGATCATGTCTAAACTCCAAAGACCATTTTAGACATTGTACAGATGGGCCATAAGTTCTATTCTGCACTCCACAAATAAAGTCTCCACTACAGCTTTCATATGTTCTGTGCTACTGGTATGAAATAATAACCAGATCCCTCTTCTTAATCTTTCCAAATGGGATTACTTGATCTTAAAGACCCAACTCAAGTCACAGTTCTTTATAAATCCTCCCTGAATACTTTCATTCTGATGTAAACCTTCTACCATCTTGTGAATTTCTGGCAATTCCTAAAAATGACAAATCACATGTTTTGGGGAGAGCTCTATTCTATTTTGAATGTATATAATGAATCTCAATATGTTTAGACAGAAGCATGAGGTGAAGACGGATCCATATTCAAAGCGTCTATTCCAGTAAGAACAAAGCACTGCCTCTTCCAGGATGGAAATGGTCCAATGTAGTCAACCCAGGGAACAGTGCCATACTGGGGATTCAGTGGTGGTATCTGCTGCTGGAAAATTGAGTACTCCACAATGGCTGTAGTCACTCACCTCGGTGAGTGAAGTCTGTGTTGCTGAGCTCATGCAAAACTATCCTTGCTACCATGGCCACGTTGTTCATGAGTTCATTGAGTAATAAAAGGGGCTGACAGGTATACAATGAGAAAGTCATTCTACCCACTTGATTCATAACATGGTCTTCTACTAAGATTGTCCATTGGTGTGTATTTACATGTGACACAAATATTTCAAATATATTCACATTCTTTGCTCAATCTGAGAGGTCTACCCACATACCTCTCCTCCAGACCTCCTTGTCACCAATTTTCTAATTATGTTGCTTCCAAGTCCCTGAGACCTTCTTATTTCAGGAAAAATAAGCAAAAAGTTCATCTGCTTGAAGTTAAGCACACTAGTAGGATTTGTTTACCACTATTGTCCAGGGATGTTCCAGAAAGGGGCTATAGTCCTACAGCTTTCCACTTGCAAGTGGTGCCTATATATCTCGCAGAAATGTATGTAAACCAGGCCTGAATTTTTTCTTCCATATTCAGCTGGTGACGACAGGTAATTCTTCATGAGACCACAGATGTAGGTGGGGACAGAGACAGTAATGTAGCAAGAGTAGGAATCATGGACATTTGAGCAACTCACACACATCAGAGCCTGTTTGAGCTCTATTTCACATATACCACTTCCATTTGATAATGGAGGGCTGGTATGTGCTCCCAACTTTATGGACTAATGAGCCAGTCAACACTCAATGCCTGATGGGAAGCTCAGGACAACTAACTTGACAGGCAGAGTTCTAGGTCTACCAAACATAAGTCCAATTTGAATCACCAAAACAGAGAATCATGACTCCTCAATTGATTCCCAGACTTGATTTAGTTTACAACTCCTAACCCCTCGAGTAAAGGGCAGATTGGGTCCTCTTGAAAAAGGACTCGGTTATACCACCAAAACAGAGCGATAGAGGGCAAGACAAGTCATGGCAATTCATACTCAGTATCCTCTAAACTGCTAAATTGGCTTACATGTATTTCTAATAGGAAAATAACATTCACTTTGTTTTAATAATTCCATTACTCATTTAAAATAATTGAAGAAATTCTTGGATACTTCTATCCTACATCAGACAACAACTATCAAATACTTTGCAGAATGCCTCAAAAATAATGTTTAATTTAAAAAAAAATGACTGCAACAAAAGTTCTGTATTTATTCAGAAATGAATTTTGTTATCACCTAGCTTAATACAATGTTTCAAGATAACAAATCCATCCAAGGCCTGAAGCACAAAATTGAATAGGAGTATAAGATAAAAGCAAATTGTGTGCGTGGGTGTGTGTGCATGTCTGTGTGTGCACACTCTGCTTATGCAGTTGGTTTTTTTTCTTCTTTAGAATCAGGTGTTAATTCAAGCACAGGCGATTTAAGCTCTAAAAGGCCCTGAAATCATTTAGAGAAAAGATAAGATGTCCTGAATTTTCTCTAATGCATTAGACTTTAATGCCTTCTAAGAACTGTGTATCCTTTTTTTCATTTTTTGAAAGTAAACTTCTTGCAAGATAAATCTGTCTATTTAACATAATTAAGAAAAGTAAACAAACCTTAGATGTTCTGAGAAAACTCTACTGAGCTGAAAGAGTGGTTTATATTCTACTTTGACTCATGTGTGGTTATCAGCCAAACCAGCTGAGCGATTACAATCCATGTTTCATAAAGGAGACTCGGGTCTGCTTCCTCCGTGCCTGAAATGATACATAGGGACACATCTGCAGCACCAGCAAAGCCATCATAGTCCCCAAAAACGAGTTCTTAGAAGATGAGGACTGGTTGAAAGGTCAGTGAGGTTAGCAGTCATAGAGTAAGAAATCTCTTGCTTCCTCACTCTTTTTACACGTGGAGACCCTAGCATGCATGTATGCAGACAAATACATTAATGTACCCATTGGCCTTCCTCACCAGCCTGTGAGGCAGCATGGACTCCTCCCTGTCCAGTTCAATCCAATGATCAATCATTAGTGCATGCATCTTTCACTTCCCTGTCACTCTCGGTTCATCGTGAATTCTCGGCAAAGCCACAAGCTACGTTAATCCGTGCATGCTCCCCATCTGCACCCACACAGCTGAGTGAGGCTAAAGAAAAACATCCCACCACACAGACCTGTTCACTTTCACTGGATGACAATGAACCTCAGCAAGGCACTTATTCTACCAGGTGATTACACTACTTTTCCCTAGTCCATTCACTCACTCAGTCTCCTAGTTAATACTTTTGTCTCTCTCAAACTCTCAACTGTCCTCTTCCAACCTCATTCAGAGCTGATAACCTTGCTTCCTATTTGTAGTGAATTGAATTATATCCCCCAAAACTCCTTGAAGCTTGAATCATGTCCCCCAAGTTTTATGTATTAGAAACTTAGCCCCGACTGTGACTGTTAAGAGGGAAGGAAATCCTATTATGGTAATTGAAAGGTGGAGCCTTGAAGATGTGATTGGATTGTAGGACCGTGCAGTGGTGAATGGATTAAAAATGGTGGTCAGGGTCAGGGGTATGGTTCTGAGGGCTTTAAAAGAAAAGAGTCTGCCTTTTGCTCTCTCTGCTCTCTCTGCTTCCACCATCTTGCAATATGAGGCCCCTGGGTCACTACTGCCACCACCAGATGGACTTTGGACTTCTCAGCCTCAGAAACTGTAAGCAATAAACGTCATTTTCTTTATAAATCACCCAGTTCAGTGTACTTTGTTATAAGCAACGAAAACGGACTAATACGCTATTTGACTAAAAAAAAAAAAAAAGGGGAAGTAGTCATAAGAATACTACCTCCACCACCACATCTACCCACCTGCTAGCCTCCGATTCCCACAGTCTGCCCTCCCACCCATTCCCACAGAGGAACCATCCATGCTCTTATCAAAGCTAATGCTTCCACTTATGTGCAAGTTCCCATCTCTCTCACTCAAAGGATTAATCTCCAGCAATTCTCCTGCTCTCTCCTTTGTCATCAAGGTGTTCACAATCTGCTAGATTGTAACCATCTGCATAAAAACATGCTGCTATTTCTTCTGTCTTAAGTTTATCTGTACCTTTCAAGCTACTGTCCACTTCCTTAGCAATCCTTTCAGAAAAACTCCTTGAAAAAAAACTCTACACTTTCTTTTTCTGACTGTGATTCTCTCATCCAGTTTTTAGCTCATTTTATTGCCACTTTCACCCCACTCCTGCACCAAGACTGCTCTTGCCAAGGTCCCCATGGCCTCCACATTGATTGGTAGCACCTGTCCCAGTCACGCAGTCCCTGTTGATATAAACCCTACTGGCTTCCAGAATGCCAGACCAGACTCTTCTGGATTTTTTCTCTTCTCTTACTGGTTTCTCATTCTTAGTCTCTTTTTCCTACTCTTCCTCTTGTCCTCACTCTCTCAATTTTGGAGTGCCCAGTTGTTTAGTCTTTGGTCTTCTTGTCTTTTCTATCTATATTTTCCTTCTTGGTGACCCTGGCTTAAAATTCCTGGGGTCATTCTTGATGCCTCAGTTTATCTTAGTTGGATGAGTCAGACATATCTTGGCTATACATATGCACAATCTGACTGCCTTTTATTCCCCCACTTGCAACTATTACTGTCTGAGCCATCCTTATGTCTCACCTGGGTTATTGTCATAGACTCCTAACTTGCTGCCCTACTTACACCTTTGTTGCTACAGTTTATTCTCAACACAGCAGCCCAGGGGATCTTATTAAAACAGAAGAAACATAGGTCTTTTTTTTTTTTAAATAAAATCCTCCAATGACTCATGATCTCACTCAAAGTACAGCAAAGTCCAGGCACTGGCCTGAAAGTCTACTTATGACTTTAACTTTCAGCACTCCCACTCTTCCCTTCACTCTTTCCACTGCAGCCTTACTTTTCTCACTCGTAAAATAAATGCTTTTTCCTGTGTATATTTGCAGTGGCTGTCCCCTGTACCTGAATGATAGAGTATGGATGTGTTGTCCCTGCAAAGCTCATGTCAAAATCTCATCCCCAACTTGGCAATGTTGGGAGTGGTTTGGGTTATGTGGGTGGATCCCTCATGAACAAATTAACTCCCTGGGGCTGGGGAGGGTGGGAGGGTGGAGTGAGTGAGATCTCATTCTGTTAGTTTCCACAAGAGCTGGTTGTTTAAAGGACCCTGGCACCTCCCCCCCATATCTCTCTCTCTCTCTCTCTCTCTCTCTCTCTCTCTCTCTCTCTCTCTCTCTCTCTCTCCCTCTCCCTCTCCCTCTCCCTCTCCCTCTCTCTCTCTCTCTCTCTCTCTCTCTCTCTCTCCCTCTCATCATGTGATCTGCTTGTACCCGCTGGCTGCCTGCAGCTTTTCTCCATGAGTAGAAGCAGCCTTAGGCCCATTGCAGATGCAGCTGTACCTAAATCATGAGCCAAATACCATAAACTACCCAGTCTCAGGTATTCTGTTATAGCAACACAAAAACGGACTAGTACACTGAATCATTTCACTCCAAATATCTGTGCTACTAACTTTCTCACCACCTTCAACTCTTTGCTCAATATGATCTTTCTCAGTGGGGCCTTCCCTGATCTCCCTATTTAAAATTGTAATTGAGCTCCTCATGGCCCCATTCCTTGCTCACATTGCTGATGTCCCCTACACTGCCTTGATCCTTCTGGTTCTATAGCAAGAATCACATACTTTTTTGACATGTCTGTTTCTGTTATTTAACACACTAGAATTAACCTCTAGAATTGAAGGTCTTTGAGGACAGGGATTTTTGTTTTGTTCATTGCTGCATCCCTAGAACCGAAAATAAGAACTGCCATACACTAAGCCCTCAATATATGTGGTTTAATTGTTAAAATGAATAAGACAGTAAGAAAACAACTTTCCCGATTTCTCCCTCACTCTCTTCTTTGAATTATCTCTGTACCTACACATGTGTCATTAATATATTCCATTTATCATGTTTTTATTATTTGTGTAAGTGCCTTCTCTTTCAGACTATGAGCCCCTGCAGGGCAAGATCTGTACCCCATTCCTCTCTGCACCTCAGCTCAGGAACTGGTACCCACTGCACTCAGTTAACATTTGTCAAACCAAATTTTCTAAAACAGTACTTTTTTCAAAAATTTATAGATATATGATAGAAAAGTTGGCAAAATTCAGAAGAGCAGAGGAAAGGATAAAAAACTCATACCTGCATAATAAAAAGGTCAACATTTTGTTACATATTCTTCCAATTGTTTTTCCATGGATATTTTTGGGTGGTTTGTTTAAAAGATTTTTTATTTAATTAAATTCATACGTATACACATATCTGTACCCTGCTCCTTAGCCTCATTATAATAAGCATAAATATGGAAGTTCAACATTATTTTCAAAAGATGTGTTGTATTTCATAAAGTGAGTATAACAGAATGTTTGCCCTCTTCTGTGGTTGGATGTTTGGGTTATTTCCATCTTTTTGAACAAATTTTTTAAACGGCTTCACTCAAATTATTCAATAGAGGTAGGCAACCTTCTTGACTATGATGTGATAATGAGGGAGTTGCCAAATTTTCCAGTTAATTTAACAGATGCCCCTATCTCAGTTTCACAGCATGAGAATTTGAATTTAATTTGATGTCAAATGAACTGAGGGGGAAGGTGCCCCTTCTCCCAAACAAATGGACGTTTTAGTTGAAGGCCATAAAGCCTATTTTTTGAAATTTCCACGTTTCTTTTAGTAAATTTCCATCTGCCATCCAAAATGACCTCAACTATTTGCAAGGGCACAGGTTGCTTTACATTTAAGAAAATATGCTTCCAAGGAACTTTTTTCACCCTCTGCCAGGTCTTTCTATGCCAGGAGGAGTAAGTGACTTGTAACCTTTACTTTTTGACACAAGGGCCAGATTCATAACAGATTCAGACTCTTGAGGTAGCTGCGAACTGATGTTCCTGCAGAAATACTGATGACATACCTCAGTGCCGGAGGCTGTTGCATCTATAAGCTTGGGTGAGGAAGAGTTAGCTCAACGGGATTTTCTTTTCTATTTGCTATCTCTAGGTTCTACCCTACTAAATCTGCTACAGGAAGTTCAAATTAAAGTGCAAATGTGGTATTGTACTGTGGTATTTTTACTTAATTTAACTTTCCTACAAAAATATACCAAAACTGAGTATATATATGGCTATGCTGCCAGTATGAATCTGGCCCTCACATCATGGGCACGTGGGGTGGCAATTAGCTTTGTATCTCAGGAATATTCATAATATAAATAAATAAAGAAAGAAAGAACAATTTGACTTCACACTGCCAAAACAATTTTCCAAGTTAACTAACACAGTAAAAACTTTAATTAATGAATTGAAAACATGCAAAATGACTTTTCTACTAAATTGTCAGGTTATTTCTATAAGTTAAGTAATAGAAAAGTTGTTCTGATTTCCTGAATATGAGATGTGTATGCTCTTTTATCCTTGCCCTCAGGACAGTGGTTAAAAGCTGATATTCTCATTTGTGCCTGGAGTTGCAAGAAAGGTAACCAAACTGTTTTAAGCCTTTTGACACAATATCTAGAACAGTTACCAATCTGAGGATGTTAGGCAATGAAAGTTTTCTCCTACTTCAAAATGACTTATCTTAATTTTCCTTTTTATTTAGAATGGTATGATAGGAATAGCTACCACTTATTCCAAACTTTCTGTGTGCCTAGTACCATGATAAGCACTTTAAAAATATTAGGTTATTTAACTTTCCTAATAACCCTGTGAGGTAGGTATTATTTTTACCTATTTTACATATAAAAAATTAAGACAAAGAAATTAAGACAAAGACCCGTCCCAAAGCACATTGATTAAAAATGCTAGAATTAGTATTCAAACTTAGAGCCCACATCATTAGCCACATGCTCTTTTCTTGTTTCCATCTCTGTGTCTTCCTGACTCTTGGTCCATCCCTTTGTGCTTTTTTCTAAATATGTATCTCTTCCTAACATCTCTTAATATGTTCTTTCCTTTCACACTTCTCTCTTTTCTCTTCCTTAAATTGACTTGAATATCAAACAAAACTATCTTTAATTGAAATTTTTATTTATGTTACTGAGCTTTATATTTCATGTTTTAAGTTAAAGTGTGTGATTAACATGTTCTAGAATACTTTTAAAATTTGAAACAAATTGCTTTTATTTATTCCACTGAATATTCACCTTTATTCCTCACTTTAACATACCCACTCTGGAAATCTCTGTCTCTTGACTGGCGTATTTAAAGCATTCACATTTAAAGGGATTGTTGATTAGTCAGATTAATATCTACCTGTTTTCAACTGTAGCGGATTGAATGATGTCCCCACAAAACTCACTGAAGCTTGAATTTTGTCCCCCCAGTTTTTTATATTAGAAACTTAGCCCCCACTGTGATTGCTGAGGGTAGGAGATCCTATTATGGTATAATTGAAAGGTGGAGCCTTGAAGAGATGATTAGATTGTAGGACCATGCCATAGTGAATGGATTAATAATGGTGGTCATGGGTGTAGTTCAGAGGGCTTTACAAGGAGAGCAAATGAGGAATTTGGCTTCTGCTCTCTCTTCTCCACCATTTTTGCAATGTGATACCCTGCCATCACTGTCACCGCCACCAAGACCTTCATCAGCTGTGTCCCCTGAACTTTGGACTTCCTAGCTTCAGAAAATGTAAGCAATAAATTTCATTTTTCTTTATAAATTACTCAGTTTCAGGTATTTTGTTATAAGCAGCAGAAACGGACTAATACAGTAAACATTTTCCATTTGCCATGTTTGTTCTCTGTTTCTTCTTCTCTGCCCCTTCTCTTCCATCATTTTCTGCCTTTTCTGGTTTGGATTGAGCATTTTATATGATTTCATTTTTCTCAGCATAACAGTTATATTTCTTTAAAAAATTGTTAGTAGTTGTCCTAAAGTTTACAATACACATTTTTAAACTAAGTTCACCTTCAAATAACACTATATTGCTACGTATATAGCACAGGTACCTTATAGCAGAATATTCCCAATTCCTTCCTTTCTTTCTTGTGACATTGCTGTTATTTATTTCACTTATCCACATGCTATACATTGCATTATTACTTTAAATGCATAGTTTCCTTTTAGATCAATTAAGAATAAGAAAAATAAAAGATTTTATTTTACCTTTGTTATGGAAAGGACTTCAACATAGGAAGGAGTAGGCACTCAGAAGGTTGGAAAGTCAGGTATTTATTACGCCAGCAGGCCCAGACAAGTTAATGCTTGAAAATCTGGACCCCAAGCTCAGGTCTCACAAAGTTTTTATAAGTGGGCACTTTCAGGCTAGCATAGATAAGTGAGCTCCTTTACAGAAGACAAAAATGCAAGTAGTGATAGAGGCCAGACTAGTGTAGCAAGCAAACATTGTTTCAAATTCTAAATATTGTAGATCTATCTGTAATTGTTTGAGGAACCTCCAATATTTTGTCTTTGAAACAATGTTTGCTTGTTACACTAGTCTGGCCTTTAATCACTATTTGCATTTTTGGCTTCTGTAACCAACCTTGCCCAAATGTCCATCATCAGATGAGTGGATATGGAAACTGTGGTATATCTACCCAATAGAATTCTACTCTGCTATAAAAAAGAATGAAATACTACCATTTGCAGCAACATGGATGGACTTAGAAAAAATTATAGTAAGTGAAATACATCAGACACAGAAATACCACATTTTCTCACTTATCTGGGGGAACTAAAAATAAATAAATAAATACACAAACAAACAGGAGGGAGGCAGGGAAGAAGATACAACAATCACAATGCCTTGAACTTGTTAAGACAAGTGAACAGATATGATGTTGATGGGTGGGAGGAGAGAGAGGGAGGGGGGAGGGAGGAATCCGTAAAGGGACATGAAAATCAACTACATTGTATATTGATAAAATAAAAATAAAATAAATATATATATATTATATATTTCAAAGACAAAATATTACTTCAAGGACAAAACAGGATTATGAGAAAATTATGTGGGCATTTTCCCAACACACCTTTACTTATTCCTTATGCTTTTTCTTTCTTCGTATACAGCCAAGTTTCTTACCTGTATCATTTTCCTTCTGCCTGAGAACTTCTTTTAACATTTCTTGCAGAGAAAATCTGCAGGCAATGATCTCTCACAGTTTTATTTTGAGAAAGTATTTTTCCTTTAACTTTTGAAGGTTAAATTCACCACACATAGAATTCTAGGTTTTCTTTCAACAATGTAGATATTTTGCTCCACTCTCTTCTTATTTCCATGGTTTCTGACAATAAATTTGTTGTAATTCTCACCCTTATGAGGTGTTCCCCCACCGCCCCAGGTTTTTTCTAGATTTTCTTTGCTTTTCTTCCTTTTTGACTATGAACATTCTCCCTCAGAGTCTGCATCCTGCAGCTTTTTCTGCTATAATCCACTGTTATTTTTCTGGAGCACTGTCATGGTAGGAAAGTATGGAGGACGAGTGTTCTATAATATATAATTAAATCTTAGTCTTTTAGTAGGTCTGTGCCTTGAGTGTGGGTCCTTCACAAGTGTTTCCCCAGTAGCACAGATTACCCCTACCTCTCTTATGTGAGACAAGAAGGCTAGAGGAGACTAGAGAGGAAACAGTGCCCTTACTCTAGGTGGGATCATGCTCTGGCAAAATCTTCCCATGGAGAGTAGATATTTGTTGTGAAAAATCCTCAGGATTATTTCATAATGATTACTCTCTCCCCTCCCCTGCCATATCCATGAGGGAATCTTTATAAGACCCTGACCATAAGATCCTGGCAGGGTTCTTGAGGTAAAGTCTGTGAAAGTGTGATCTCGACCAATGCCATGGCCCCCAGGAGTTTTGTTCTCTCGTGCTAGTCCACACTTAGCCTCCAGCGAATCATCAAAATTATCATTTAAGGGTTTCTATCAATTTCTGCTGCAGGTAAACAGACCTTAGCTGTGACTTAGCATCACCTGTTTCTTTCAATTTTCAGGTGATGGTATGATCTGCAACCTCAGTTCTCTAACGGGTCAAAAAAAGTTGCTGATTTTAAATTTGTCCAGCTTTTTCCTGTGGAAAGGATGAAAACAAAGAATTCCAGGCTCCTCAAATATTGGGCTTAAAAACAGAAATCCCTCATCCTATTTTTAAAAATATGTGTTTTTAAAATTTTATTCAACTGAACTTTTTGCAATTGAGATAGTGACTAATAGAAGAAAACTTTGATCTTTCATTCTTGCTCCACGTAGTTATTGTTTAAAGCCTCTAGAGAGAATAACATCTAAACTCTCTGAAATCCACATAAGCATTAGCTATAGAATCTTCATAACTTCTATGAAGAAGATACATGTAAACCACTGATGGTATTAAATCTCTCATCATCGTATGACTCTAGATTTTTTTGCTGATAGAGGCATTTAGATACATTTTAATGGAAACAATTATACTAACTTCTCTTAAATTATCCTAAAAGTAATATATCCAAACTATGCCTCCTCACCAACAATTTACTTTAGAAATGTTTATTATTTTCTGCTCATTGCTGATAAAAGGCAGCTAGTTATTATAATAACATTGGGATATCTTTGAATTTCCTGATTTTCCTTGAAGAAAATGTCTGTTTAAGAGACAAGTTACTAGGAAAACTCCAGTCTGGACTGAATTCGATCGGCGGTGAAGAGTCAACTAGGAAGTAGAGATTATGAAAATTTTATTAAAATGTTGTCCTCTGAACACATTTTAAAGTCAGGATGGGGAAGGCTCTGCAGAAATAGGTGTTTATATGAAACTGGAAAAAAATAAATAAATAAATAAATAGAGAAATAAAAAATAAATAGAGAAAGAGTGAGTTAGATTATATGGTGTGATATTCAAAATGGGGTGGTTGGCTTAACAGAATTGAGACACTCTAAAAAGCAAGTGACTAATTTAGAAAATTGCCACCAATACTGTGAAAAGAGCTGTCTTTATGATTTATGAAAAACATCTAAGAAACAAAGACTGTTTAGCTAGATAAAAGAAATTTGGAGAATGAGAGAGCTATTTCAAGTACTAACAACTGAAGGACTGAAATGTATGAGAGAACTTACCCACACTTAATATGGCCTCAAGTAGTAGCAAAAGTACCAATAATTAGAAATTACAGGAGGCACAGGAAGTGGTGAAGAAAAATATCCTAATCAAAAAAGTTCAAAGATAGAATAGGTTATCTCTTTATTATTATTAAAATTGACAACTTTATCTTATTTTGGGGGCAGGGGGGAATCACTTTAAATCCTACCTGAAGAAAAAAAAGGCAAAGCACTAATAAGTAAGTCTAATTTTGTATTTGTGTCCCTGTAATGAGTAACACATTGCCTAGAACATGGTAGGTGCTAATATGTTTGTTGAATCAATTCAATTAATATTCAAATGACCACTTGGGTAAGGGAAGCAAAGTTGCAGAGGGGATTCAAGCTTTAGAAGGATGGTTGGATAGATGATCTCCCAAGTCCCTCTAACCAGAAGATTGCATGACTATATTTGTTTATGCAAATATTCTTCTAGTAATAAAGTAACAGTGTCCACTCTGTATTTCAGTATAACAGTTTTAGAGTTAACCAAGCTCTTTTATATACATATCCTATTGTATCATCACACTAGTGCTATAAGGCATGAACAGTCAGGCAGCTGAAGCTAGACCATTTGAGTATTTTGTCAATGTTAAATTTGATAACTAGCAGAAGCAGGATTTGGACCTGCGATTCAAAAGATATTCAACTTCCTCTTTATCAAGTGAAATAATTCCAGTTCCATCAGTTCTTCCACAAAGTTCCTGGTCTTAAATTCTTTCCACTGCAACCTTAAGGAGTGCAATCAGGCAACTATGGAGAGTAGAAACAATAATATTTTTGATAACTTTTCAATCAATTACATTGATTATCAATTTTTATTGACTATAATTCCCGTCATGTGGTTACATACTTTCCAGGGACAAGACTTAATCAATAATTAATCCTGAATAATTAAAATAGTTGCTAAAACTTATTAAAATATATATATGCCTGACCTAGATATCCTTTACATGCATTATCTGAATTGATTCTTATACAATCGTATAAGAAAAGTACCATTATCATCCCAGTTTTACCACTGATGTCAAGGAAACAGACAGGGTAATTTGCACAAAATTATACAACTAAATGTCAGAGCAGGATTCCAGCTCAGGCAGTCTGATGTTAGAAACTGTGCTCTTGGGTATACACCCAGAAGTGGGATTGCTAGGTCGTATGGTAGTACTATCTGTAGTTGTTTGAGAAATCTACATTCCGTAATGGCTGTACTAATTTACAGTCCCAACAACAGTGTAGATGAGTACTCTTTTCTCCACATCCTTGCCAGCATTTGTTATTCTCAGTCTTTTCGATAATAGCCAGTCTAGCTGGGGTGAAATGATATCTCAATGTGGTTTTAATTTGCATTTCCCTGATGATTAGTGATGTTGAGCATTTTTTCGTGTACCTGTTATCCATTTGTATGTCTTCCTTTGAAAAATGTCTATTCAGCTCTTTTGCTTATTTTTTAATTGATTATTATTAATTTTTTCCTGTTAAGTTGTTTTAGTTCCTTGTCACATAGAAGGGATACCCACACTCCCATGTTCATTGCAGCTCTATTTACAATAGCCAAGACATGAAACTAACCTAAATGTCCATCAAGGGACAAACTAGATAATGAAAATGTGGCATATATACACAGTGGAATACTACTCTGCCATAAAAATTAATGAAATTCTGCTATTTGCAGCAACATAGATGAGCTTGGAGAAAATTATATTAAGTGAAAGAAAAGTACTGCATGTCCTCACTCATAAGTGAGAGCTAAGAAAGAGAGAAAGAAAAAAAGACCATGATAAAACTTTGAACTTTCAAAGGAGGGAACAGACCTATAGTTACTAAAGGTGGGAAAGAGGGAAGGAGAGGGGAGATAAGAAGTAATTTGGTAAGGGATACAAAAAGTAATTATGAATTGAACATGGTAATAATATTAATTTGATCATCGCATACTGTACACAAATACTGCTAGTCAACTCTGTACCTTATAATATGTATAAATAAAAATAATAATAAAAAAATAAGAACAGAGAAGAAGGATCTTGGAACCAACTCTAGTTAATGAAGGTGTGTCCCTGCCATATTACCATATCTGATATATGAGAATGGCAACTAAAGTAACGTGGAGAAAATAGGAGCTGTCCAATAACATCACGGCAAGCACAGATTTCTGTCTTTTCCTTTGCACCTGAACTAAAGAAATCCTTCTGAAATTAAAATCCTAGAAAGAAAATATTGCTAGCACTTCTCTTCTAATAAAAGTACTGTTAGCACCAGCTGGGCCTGTCTTAAAGAGCATCCCCTCTCCTGATATATATTTATTGGCCTTGCCAGAGGTTATTGAAGAAAGCACACGTTCTTATAGAAACAATGGCAAAATTATGCACTAAAATATTAGCAGCTGTTTTTCAGTTTGTGAGGTTATAAGCAATTTCTGTTTTCTTCTGCATGTTTTAAGTTCATCAATGAGCCTATATTACACTTGAAGTTGGACATATAAATGTTATTAATAGCAGAAAAAGAAAGCACCTCTCTTAACCATGCATTGACTTGTGCAAACCTATCATAGAAGAATATTCTTTGAGGTTAGAAACTATATAATGAAAATATATATTGAAAGCATAGTATGGATTAGGCACCACTGGGATCTAAAATGAAAAAGGTGAAGACAAAATCTCTAATCTTTAAAAAAAAAAAAAAAAAAAAAGGTTTAATGGTCCTCATCTAACTTTCCCCTACTTTTTCTTC
Source organism: Cynocephalus volans (assembly GCF_027409185.1). NCBI lineage: Eukaryota > Metazoa > Chordata > Mammalia > Dermoptera > Cynocephalidae > Cynocephalus > Cynocephalus volans. Next base: position 136,391,805 of record NC_084463.1, on the reverse strand, counting down.
TATTTCTATTAATACCAGACAATTCATTAATTTGCCAAACTTCTAAGTTGCAATCACTTCGATATTTCTTTCAACCTCTCCCATGAATCCAATCTGGGATCATTTCATATTTATTCTCCCTTCATAAACTTTCAAATACCTTCTCTCTATTTTATTTTTAGTTCTCTAGTGCTCCATTAATTATTGCTATAATTTTCCAATCATAGAATATTTTAACTAAAAATATGTAAGAGAATTTTAAAAACCAATTCCAATGTCCTTCTGGAAAAAATAGAACTCACCAAAATTAACCTTCTTGACTTCATCTAATAAATAGTAAAACTAGGTCTTGAGCCATTCCTCATGACTGTGGATTTAATTTTTTTTTTCACCCCACCATAATAAGTAGTATATAGAATAACTGTAGATTATTTACAGTTCTTCTCTGGGTTACACTAAGAGGATACTACATTTTAAAGTGTACCTTGCGTTTTCCTGCTTTCATAACTTGCTCAGACTGTTCTATCTAATCAGCATGTCTTTAGATCCATCCTGTTATTTTCAACTGGACTGACACTGCTCAACCTTAAAGATTCAAATGAAATACCACCTCATCCATGAAGCTTTTCATGATTCTTTTAGCAGAAAAAAAGTTATTTGCTGAACTTCCATAGCAATTTTTCTTACCAATCTTACAACACTTTTAAAATCCTACCCGGGATGCAGTTATTTTTTGTTTCTCATTTACCTACCAATATTTTTTAAGTATTTTGATGACTAGGCTGTGTACACTAACCCTGTATCTTCAAAGTTCCCTAATAAGTGAGGAAGCACTATAAAGCCAGGTAGTTTTGTGTTAAGGCTTAAACATTCTAAATCACTTTAACCAGGGCTTCTATGGTTTAAAACAATTGTCAGCAACATCTTTATCTTAATTCTTCTCAGTTGAGTGAAATTAATGTATAACAAGCATGTGGAGACCTATGACAAAGAATAAATAGAGGGGGAGAAAAGTACCCAGGGTTAACAGAGGTAGCTTGTTAACATTGACTATCACTCAATAACACCTGGGCCACACATATTCTGTCTGCCATATGACAGGCAATGCCTGCCTTTCTTATCTCCTGCTTTAATTGGCCGTTTTCTTTAGATTCCCCAGTCTCCGTCCACAGGAATCCCAAAGTGACTGATACAGTAGCTCTTTGTCCTGTAGTTTAAGGACTTGCTGATTATAATGTAGGGTCACCTGGGTACTACTTCAGTGCTTTTTGGTAACAAATTCCTTGAGTTACAAAAGTTGATTATAGTTTGTACCTTTCCAAGAGGAAAATAGACTCGTGAGGCCACCACTGCAGCGGCACATGCACCAATCTTATAGGTCAGTTTGTTACACTCTTGGAAATAACCAAATCTGAAAAAAATCAACATTTTTTATTTCAGAGAAATTACACAAAAAATATTTTATGTGACATACAGTAAACTCAAACCACATTATTCTTGTCACAACCCTGTAAAGGAATCTACCTTCAAACATCAAGAGCTAAGGAGTGACCATCAAAAACATTGAGAACTGTTAATGTGCAGAATTCTTCAAACATGTTATTGTTACAGGGAGATCCAGCAGGAATGAAAATTCTAAACAGAATATTTAACATTTTAAGTATCTAAATTGTAGCATGTCTTTACTCTTTATTTACATGTACACATGAAAGAGAGGCAGAGAGAGACAGAATGAAAGAAGGACAGGGAGAGAGAGAGACTGATAGCCTCAGACACCTGTAGGTATGTATAGAGATGTCAGCACAATAACAGGGGCACGGTATAACATAGGACACATGAATCTGACATTTTTCTGGTATGGGAAGCAATGACAGTGTTCAGATGAAGTTATTTCCAAGGGCTTACATGTATAATCTACAACCTATCTATAATATAGATTTCTTGCATAATTTATCCAAGTCTGGCAGGTGCCTCTTTAAGGAGCCAGGAAGAACAAGACGCTTTAGTTTCTCACCACACCCCTTCTCATTGCAATTGTTTAGAGGTATATTGAAGATATCACAAAGCAGAATTATTTTCCATAAAATATCTTCCAGATGAACTTTGTCCTAAGGGTATGGGAATTAAAAATAATAATAATTTTTTGTTCTGAAGAGGCCTGTATGGACCAAGACAGTCCCTTGATTTGAAATGAATGCAAGTCAACAACCCCATAATCCAAATTTACTTTTCCTTTCCATACTGGGATGAATGTAGCCTTTGACGAGGAATTGAACATTTGAATTTGCATTTTATCTGTCACTGTTATTCAAATCAAGGTGACTCAAATATCAGCCAATGTAAGATGTGTCCATTCTTCCCCTTATTTTCTATCTCTGTAAGCAACTCCCCTATTTGAATTTTCTATGGATGGTTGTTAATGGGAACTGAGAAAAACAGGATAGAGAGGGTCTAAGTGAGCAAATCCTGATTATTTTATACCATTTAGGCTCAATAGCAGGAAACAAAAATCTAGCTTCATGACAAAATAGCAGGTATAGTACCTGAACACTTTGAAACTTGCAGCATAATTTAATTTAATATGGTAATGAGAAAATGTCAGAATTAAAAAGAAAAAAGAGTCAATTATTAACCGGAAAGTTTTTTAATATAGAAAGTTGCTTACTAGATATTCCTTTTGGTTAGATCCAAATCACAGATTTGCCTAAAGAAGATAGTCATGGCTTTGGGGCCATAATACTCCATTTGGTAGATTTCAATTAATAAATGTGATTTAAAGGCAGACTCAGAACATCCTACCTTTGAGAAGTGTCTCATCAGATGAACAAAAAGCCTTTAAAGATTTAAATTCACCGGTGGTGATTTTATAAAAACTCATACAGGCACTGCTTTAATTCCAATTTTTTTTTACTAAAAAAAATAAAATAAAAGTCTTTGCTGTGTTCAAAGGCACAGATCAAATTCCAAGAATTAAAATTTAAATTAGTGAGCAATCAAAACAGGCCTCTGACAGAGGTTTAAGATGGGAAAGGAGCTGGACACACCAGCACTGAAAGAGACTGAAAGTAAAAATATTTTACTAACTTTTAAAAACATTAATACTAAATTTCCTCCAAAATAATAATGGTTCTGAATGTATAAAGCTATAAAAATCTCTGTGAGAATAAAGTGAACACTAAGACACCTGAGTCATGCAGTTAAATTTCAGTGAGAAAATATAGTGGCAACTTTCTTACATTTTATTGCAAGCACAATTTCAGAATGCAGTGAAACTGTTATAAACTGGTACATAGGAGGGCATTGGTACTAGTTAATTGAATTCCATGGCTAACACAGAAATGCCTGACTAAGGTGGGGTTTTTTTTGCTTTGTTTTTTTTTTTTACAAGAAACACTGCAAGTAAAAAAAAAAAAAAAGCTTATTTCCCAATCTTTCTAAAAGGATATAATGCTGCTACTATTGCCGATGATGATGTTAATAACAACATGAGTAAATCTAATTATTCAAGGATGACCTTGGATACAGACACCTCCTATCAACTTTACTTTTTGTGATCCAGAAATGTAATTCTGAACATATGAAACATATAATATTGGTCCTTTTATATTTCATCTCAGACATTCTCCTAAGAATCTTTTATAGACCAAATTTCTTATATCAGTTTATTTTGTTGTTATTTTCTCTTTTTGTTTTGTAGAATTTGAAAGTTTTGGATACTCGATTATCAATTATATTGTAGTCAAAGTTCTATACTATAATCCCCTAGAATTGGTAAAGATATAATATTGGCATAAACAAAGAAATTAGGGACTTTATTAGAAAGTATTTTCTTTCAAGTGATCTAAAGATGACCTTGTACTGAATTCTTCTGCTGTTATTAGGCATGAATTTAGATTAGGTACAAAGTAAATCCTGAATGTTTTATTCCATTGTTACCTGGCTTCAAAAAAATAAGGAGGGTGTATCAAATATTTGTAGTTTCCTGTCTTAAAAAATGACACGTAAAAATTTTTTTAAAATCCAGTTTTTTAAAAAAAAAGTTTTATGTTTATCATACTACAATCCTAGAATATGTAAAACAATAGAGATCTAAAATGTCATTTTATATTTCCAGTGATGCCAAATTTGAGACAGGATAGCTGAGAAGGCAGATATCAGATATTCTACATAGTTTCCTGACAAAAGCAACACGGTAATACATGCACTGGCAGGAAAACACAGAATCTGAAGTGGACATCTTTGTATCTACTTATTTACCCTTGTTCAGGAACACCTCTCTGGGTTTTTGCTGGGGAAATCACATCTCTTTTTTTTAATTCTTGTGGAGCTAACTTCAACTCAAGCATCCAGGGATAAAGGTATGACTAGTCTGCACCAGTTACAGCATCATTGTGTTGAAAGCAATTAATGACGCCATGAAGGGTAACTGGGTGATATGGATTGAATTGTGTCCCCCAAATTTTATGTATTGCAAGCTTGATCCCCACTGTGACTGTTAAGATGTTAGGAAATCCTATTATGGTAATTGAATGGGGCGGGGGGACCTTGAAGAGGTGATTAAATTGTAGGACCATGCTGTAGTGAATGGATTAATAATGTTGGTCATGGGCATGGTTCTGAGGGCTTTAAAAGGAGAGCACGTGAGAGTCTCTCTCTCTCTCTCTGCTCTGCCATTCTGCCATGTGAGGCCCCTGGGTCACTGTCGCCACCAACAAGGCCTTCACCAGATATGTTCCCTGGGCTTGGACTTCCAGGCCTATGAAACTGTAAGCAATAAATTTTGTTTTTTAATAAACTACTCAATTCTAGATATTTTGTTATAAGCAACAAAAACAGACTAATACACTGGGTATAGCAAGAGTGTGTGGTTACTGAAGGATTTCCTGCTGCCGCTCTTCTAATGACTTTTGTGGAGCCTGTATTTAGTAATACATCACATGCGTATCTATTCTTTTAATTTATTTGGTCTTCTTTACACTGTTGCTCAGAAAGAAATCCTGAAGTTGGGAATCCTGGACTGGAAAAAAGATGTCCTTTCCTGATGTTCTGAGTAGAGGTTCAGAGCAATCGAAAAGGTTTGGTGTTTAATATGTACTTACCTTCACCCCAGTAGTTAGGTCCTAAAACAGGGAGAGTAAAACATAGTCAACAAGTATCACAAAGCTCTCTTGAAAGAAACTGAGGACATCTTTAGAAGTCTTACTTTTACATCAGGAACAATAAAACAAGGTCCATTTTCAGTGCTTCAAGTTAGCATTGTACCTGAGGTGTTGATGAATATAGCATGACAAGAAAAAAATAAAGAAAAGATATATTTGGAAAAAAGAAACAAAACTACCATTTATCTTGGGCCACAATCATCTACATAGAAAATCCAAATATACAAATGACTAAACTAGTAAGAGATGTCAGTAGGATTTCTGAATATAAATTTAGTGCATAAAAATCGAAAGCATTTCTATAAATCAACAATTAGAAATGTATAACTTTAAAATGTCATTCACAGTAAAAATGAAAACTATAAAATATCTACCATCTAAAAGAAAATATGTAAGATCTTAGCAACATATCTGTACATATAAATTTTATTAAAAGGCATAAAATAAAATCTAAATAATTAGAGAGGTATGCATATATATTTGGCTGAAAAAAGCAGTATCATGAAGACGTAGATTTTTAAGAAATCAATCTATAAATTCACAGTGATTAAAATCAAAATGCCAACAAAATTTTTCATGGAAATGATGAAAGGATTTTAAAATCTTCATGGAAACATAAAAGATCAATTACAATCAAAACTCTTCTAAAAACGATCAATGTGAACTTTTTTAGATCCGAAAGATCGAGGTGGGTAGCTTGCCATCTCAGATATCAAAAGTTATCATGGAGTTAGAGTAATTATGTCAATGTGCTGTTGGGCCAGGGACAGACAAACATAACAATAGAACAGAACAGGGAACACACATAATAGTGCTGAACAAGTGATTATTCATGTATAAAAAATAATGTTATAGTCCCACCTCATGTCATATACACAAATAAATTCCACATCAGTTAAGAACTTTAATATGAAATGCAACTAAGTTAAACTTTTAGTAGAAAACTTGGACCTGGAGTAAAAAAAGATCTCTTTAAGAAACACAAAAATTACAATTCCTTAGGAAAAAACCTTGATAAACTTGACTACTTTGGAATTTAAAAACATCTATATAAAAAAAAATAACAGAACCATTAAAACTCAAGCAGAAAGGAAGATATTCACAATATTGGTAATAATAAGCAAACTCTTTGGGTTATATGAAAAAATCTCAAAATCTATACAAAATACAAATAATAGAAAGATGGATAAAGGATGTGAATGAGTAAGTTACTATAAAAGAAAATTGAAATCACCAACATATAAAAAGGTGTTCCACTTGACTAGTAAACAGGAAAGCTCAAATTTTAAGTAAATATGATAATACTACTTTATACTCATTACAAAAGCAAAAATTAAGATCTGTTGATAAAAATGATGGGAAGCAAAACTCATGCATTTCAAATGGGAGGATAATTTGGAAAGTATATTAGACTGTTTTGTGTTGCCATAACAGTATACCTTTATCTGGGTAATTTACAAAGGAAATGAAATTTATTGCTTACAGTTTCTGAGGCTGAGAAGTCCAAAGTCCATCTGGTGGTGGCAACAGTGACCCAGGGGTCTCACATTGCAAGATGGTGGAAGCAGAGAGAGCAGAGAGAGCAAAAGACGGACTCTCCTTTTCTTTTAAAGCCCTCAGAACCATGCCCCTGACCACCATTTTTAATCCATTCACTACTGCAGGGTCCTACAATCCAATCACCTCTTCAAGGCTCCACCTTTCAATTACCATAATAGGATTTGCCACCCTTTTAATAGCCACAGTGGGGGCTAAGTTAATAGCCACAGTGGGGGCTACATAAAACTTGGGGGATACAATTCAAGCTTCAGGGAGTTTGGTGGGGGGGGGACATAATTCAATTCACTACAGAAAGTTATTTGGAAATATCCAATAAAGTTGAAAAATGTAATCAGTGATTCAGCAATTCCACTTCTAGAAATTTACCCTAAAAAAAAAAATTCACACATTTTCAGAAGGAGACTCACACAGAAACAGTAATTACAAGGCTGTTCGTAATCGTAAATTACCCTATACAGTAAGACTTATTTATTTATAGAATAATATCAGCAATGGAATAAATGAACTACATTTCAGTGAATAAACATAAATAAATCTTTTAAATTTTTTATTATTTATCATAAGTATATTATTATTGCAAATTGTGATTTTCTTTATGCCCTTTACCCAACCTATCCCTCCCCAACCCCCACACCTCCCTCCATCTCCAGTAGTGAAAAAGTCAATTTCAAAAGATACATTTAGAATAATACAATATATATAAAATTTAAAACACACATATAATTTTCCATGAACATATTTTGTATCAGACATTGTTATTTGCCTACCTGGTATTTATTTTCTACTTCTTGGTTACTAACGTGTTTAATTTTTTTTTCAGAATGGTGGTGTGTCCAGTTAAAAATTATCATACACCAGACTCCCTTGATCTGTGGATGGCCGTAGAGCCAACTCTGGCCAATAGAGGAGGTACAAAGCAGCCTATCAGTAGACTTTCTGGTTTAGACCATTGTTATGATAGTAAATGGAAGCAAACTCAGCTACCACATGACTTTTGACCTAATCCGTAATGCCCCATCTCCATGTTCCCGTCAAACACAGATGCAATGCTTGAAAGCATCTATCTTCTGACCATTAGCATAAAAGCTGCGTGCTGAGGACAGTAGATCAGGACGCTGCATGGTGCATCTGAGTTAAGACTGATCTTAAGATCGCTGATCCGCAGTCGGGTTTCCTTCGATGACTTCTAATCCTTAGAATATGTGTTTCTAATGTGTCTTATCAGAGTAATCACACATGACTGTTTTGTTCATTTTATTCCCAACAAATTTCAGAACTGCAGAAACAAGAAATAAAGAGAACAGCAAAAGAAACAATTAACAGTGGAGAGACAACCTATGAGTGGGAGAAAATATTTGCAAGCCATACATCTGTTAAGGGGTTAAAATCCAAACTATATAAGAAATTCAAACAATTCAATAGCAAGAAAACATATAATTTAAAAATGGGCAAAGAACATGAATGAACATTTCTCAAAAGAAGACATGCAAATGGCCAACAGGTACATTTAAAAATGCTCATCATCACTAATCACTAGGAAAGCGCAAATCAAAATGGGTATGAGATACCAATTCACACCTCTTAGAAAAGCTTGTATCAAAGAGATGAAAGGTAAGTGTTGGCTAAGATGTGGAAAAATGGGAACTTTCATACATTGTTGGTGGGAATGTAAATTAGTACAGCCATTATGAAAAGCAGTATGGCAACTCACCAAAAAACTAAAAACAGATCCAGCAATCCCACTTCTGGGTATATACCTAAAGGAATTTCAATAAACTATCTTTAAAATAAGCAAATAAAGTAGATATTGAGGTAACGAACCTCAACACAATAAAGGTCATAGATGGCAAATAAGGGATAAATGCACTCCCATGTTCATTGCAGCATTATTCACAGTAGCCAATATACAGAATCAACTAAGATTCCATCAAAGGATGAATGGATAAAGAAACTGTGGTATATATACACGATAGAATATTATTCAGCCTTAAAAACAGAAGGAAATTCTATCATTTGTGACAGCATGGATGAACCTGGAAGACATTATGGTAAGAAAAATAAGCCAGGCATACAAAGACAAATACCTCATGATCTCACTCATATAAGAAGTTTAAAAATGCTGAACTTGTAGATGTAGAGAGTAGAATGATAGTTGCCAGAGGCTGTGAGGGTTGGAAGGAGGAGCTTGGGAGTTGTTGGTCAAGAGGTAAGGAGTTGCACATAATCAGGAGAAATAAATTTTGAGTCACAGCAGGGTGACTATAGTCAATAATAATAATGCATTTTATATTTCAAAATAACTAAGAGAATAAATTTCAAATGTCTCATCATAAAAAAATGACAAGTAAGTGAGATGATGGATATGTTAATTAGCTTGATTTAACCATTCCACATTGTTTTTCTGTATCAAAACATCAAATTTTATCCTATAAATATATACAATTATGATTTGCCAATTAAAGTAATATTAATAAAAATAAATAAATATATATATTCAAAAAAAGAAATAAAGAGAAGATAGACACCAAGGCTTGAAGGAAGAAGGGCTTTTATCGTCACTATAATCTGCATCTATTTTTCCTCCCAAGAATATAAAATGAGTTAGAATTCATTCTTCCCAGAGTGTTGGCTTTTGATACAGAAATTCTAGAACTGCTCTGAAGCTGAGAAAGGGCAAGGAGCAATCAAGAGGACATGCAAAAGGAAATGTCAAATAATGTATTTGACATGTATTCTCAATGTATCTCACATGTATTCACATGTATTCTCCAAGAGAGAAAAATCCTAACTTATGACAAACATCAAGGAATCATTCTGAGCAGTGGGCAGAGAAGAGAACAGGTTGGTTACTAGTTGATAAAGGTGATGATTTCAAACCTCGTCCCACCTCCATTTCATAGTCATTCCTCAGCAACTCCCACTCATGCAATGGAAATACTTAAAATCCCCTACTGCTGTCTTGGAATGACATTCTAGAGCTGCAAAATTAGGTTTTAGAATGACATTCTAGAGCACCAAAATTAGGTTGTAGACAGAAGTTTTTGTTTTGCTTTGTTTTGTTTTAGAAACAGTAATAGTATTAGGATTTAGATCCTTGTCACAGATTGGGTTCTCTAGAATCAGACGCTGACAAGGATTTTGGTGTGCAGAATGTTTATTAGGAATCAACACCTGTGGAGGGGAGAAAGTGGAAATAGGACTGGACAGAGGGAGAAACTGAACTGCAAGGCAGGGCCAACTTAGTCTCAGCCGACTGAGCAGGGAGTTTGGGGGTACATGGCTCATCGGGTTGACCCACAAGGGCAGAAAATGGCTGTCCTCTATCCCCTGCTATGAACAGTCATTGGCTTTGGACCACTTGGGAAGAACACACTCTTGAGTAAGAGGGATCTCTGAAGTTGAGGCACACTCCAAGGAGCTGCCAGCTGGAGGATATTTGCTGACTGTGCTCCCAGCAGCTGTGGAAATACAACCCTCTGTGAAGGGGGAACTCAGGTATCCATGTCTGAGCTCTAGTATGATATATTTATGAGCTCTTGCATACGTCACTAATAATCTGTGCCTCAGTATTTTCACTTATTAAATAAGGCAAGCTGAACTGGTGGTTTCTCAAGTACATAAAAACTTCAAAAATTATTTTGTTCTCTGCTTTTTGTAATAGGAAAACCACTTTTTTAAAAAATCACTACTTTGTCATAAAGCAACTACAATAAATTTTGACTATAGAGGATGCAACATTCCGTATCTTTAAAATCAGAATTAGGAAATAATTTAAAGATAGTGATAATAATAATAATAACAGCATCAATAACAGCTGTCATTTATTGTCTTTTCTACATGCGCCACATTGTGCTAATTATTCTAATTATGTCATTTCATTTACTCCTCACGATCCCACTACAACGTATCATCAACCTTATTTCATAGATGACAGTGTGAGATTTGTCGTGGAAATGTACTTGACAAAGGTCGCACACTTAATATGGTAAAGAGACAGAACTTGAACATAGCCCTAGATGATTCCAGAATCTGCACTGCTAACTACTATTACCATCTCATGAGTGTATTTCCCTTCTTAATAGCAGGATATTTTTATAGAAGTGTCTAGGTTATTTTTAAAGACCTTTAGGAAACTGCAATCTCAAAATATAAACAAAATCCATGTTTTTAACCATCTTGATTTTTATGCTTGATGATTCATTAATTCCCCTCTCCTAGTTAACACTTCTCAGCATATTTGAGATGATCTGTTATGCTGAGCAGGCAACTTCTGTACTCCCTCTTTTTATCTCACCCCTGGCAAGCACTGTCAATATGAGTTTATAGAGAGAAGTTTGATTTAAAATGCATCTATGTGCTGACTGTTAAGTCTATAGATTGCATGTTAAAATATCCAGCTTGCTAACCAAAAATGTTAAAAGGTCTCTCAGTATCAGATAATGACAGTTGATGGAAGTGATGGTCTTCCTGTTTCAGTTCCCTTCCTGAAGCCTCTGTCATAATCTCTGCTTCCTGCTTTCTATTATAATGGATACCCTTGGGATTGTGTCCAGTCTAAAATGAGTCCCTCTATTCAAAGATGTTAGCTTCCAGCAGACACTCTGAACACCATCACCTTGTGACTGTGGCCATATGGTATTGGTCCAAGATGAATTCAGGTTCCACACGGACTAATCAGACTCTGACTTCCTTAAATTTAGAATTTAGAAGAAAAAGTCACAGAGATTAATAGGTGTTTGCAATTCATTTTAACTGAAACAATCTAGGAAGAAAGCCTAAAAATTCACACTACCAAGGTCATAGACCCAACCTGGTCTCAGTACTTTCTGTGGCTCTGGGTCAATTTTCCCCTATTCTTGTGTAATTTAAGTGAACCAATCACTAATCCTTTCTTTCTATCCTTTACCTCTCTTCAAAAGCACCAGACCACTATAAAAACATTTTCACATACATATATATATATATGTGTGTGTATATATGTGTATATAAATATACATTTATCTTAACTGAGACAAGTCAAGTAGGTTAGAATGCTGGGTGGAATTTTCTCGATTACATAGTTGAGTAAATTGAGGTTGGAGAGATTCTCTCTTTACATAAAAGAGGCAGTAGTCAGGTTAAAAATTCACTGTGGAAAATCTGTAGCCTGAATGTTGGCTATTCTTACAGATAAAAAGTTTAATTTTTCTTAAAATAATTGTTGATTTGTCAGCAGTGCTTCAGCAAGATTTATGCTTGAGGGCCATTTCATTTTAGGTCCTTTAAAGATTCTTCTCCCATATGTCAAGCCATCTTGCTTTAACAATAATCATTTAGTAGTTAACGTATTTTATTATCAGTACATAACCTCCTCCTCTCCCTTCTTTCCCATATCAAAGTGAAGTGTCACCCACTCTTCTAACGCCTTCCTGCCAAGACTATATTATTTATCATCCAAGATTGTCTTGGAAAAATGTGTTCAATGTATAGGAGAGAGAATTGATTGCCCTGATACCACTAAGACTCCTTCAGCCCTATGCTTGCAGAGGGGTACTTAGGTCAATAGGAATTAATTCTCCAGTAAAAGATTCAAGATATCTAGTAAAATGTAAGTGCCAAAAGAGCAGAATTTTTTTCTTTTTTGTCCAATGTTGTACTCCAAGACCCCAAAATATTACCTGCCACATAGTAGGCTTCCATAAATATTAAATGACTAAATAAATTCTAAGTATTGCTGAATGAAAAAAAAAAAAAAACTCAGAAAAAACCTTGCAGGAGGTCAGGATTAGAATACCTGTTCTATTACTACACTTCTTTTGTCTCATTGAGCCCCAATATCAAAATGAAAAAAAATGCCACCTTCTTAACAGGAACATTGTGAGGATTAAATAAAATATGGGAATGGACCTCGTATATAGAATATGCTCATAAATATGTACAGAATAAATGAATAAATGCATACATAAATAAATGCATAATTTATTAGCTCAATTTAATCACTTAAAACTGAAAATTTATTTCATAAAAATAGAGATGTAAAAATAGAAATCTAATCTTAGCCGCAGATTTCTATAGACCAGAGCTAGCCATTTATTTATCTCTTCATTATGTCCTAGTGGCTTTCACAATAAAACTCAAAGTCCTTAGACTTTCATGATCTGGTTCTTGCATTCTGTAACTGATACCCTACACTAACCTATTTCAAACCACTCCAAGGTACTCAAATACATATGATGCCGTCTCATGTTTCTCTGCTGTTGCCTATTTCCCCTATGAGGCTGTGAGTTCTTTGAGCCAAAAGACCATATATTATTCAACCTTGAATTCTAAAAAATTTACTATGTGCCTGAAAAACGGTAGTTGCTTCATAAAATTTATTAAAACAGGAAAAAACATTTTTATGTAATTAAACAAATTATAGGCAGGCAATGGGCTACGTGCTAGAGATATAGAAATAAGCTATACAGATTTATGTTCCTTAACCTCATGGAGTTTATAACGTAATGGGGAACATAAATAATAAATTTTTTATTCTAAATGTGATTATTACTTTGAAAGGAGAGAGACAGGGTACTATGGTAAAAAATAGTCAAGGAAATTAGCTTAGTCTATGGTCATAATTCTCTGACTTTGTTGCTCATAAGAATCACCAGACATGTTAGCTCAAATTGAAGATGACTGAACCCTACCTTTTAATTCAATAGGTTTAAAGAAAAGCTCTGAAATCTAACTTTTAACTAACACAAGTCCCAAATGACACCAATAGAAGCAATCTGAAAAACACACTTGAAAAATCACTACCATGGGATCCAAGATTTCCTTTCTGAAGAAGGTAATTTTAGTTTGAGACTTAAATGGTGAGTAAGATTTAGCCAAGCTGGTGGGGATGGGAAATGGATTAGGAGTTTTGGACAGAGGGAAACTATGTGAAGACCTAAAAGAGGGAGGAAAAAATTATAATGCCCCTAATAGGAAGCTTGACTAATAGATGAGGGATTAGAGGAAAATGAAGAGGTGATAAGGGAGGTCTGCATGACCATGGTAGGAATACAGAACATTAATCTAATGGCAATGGAAAACCATCGAAAGGCTTCAGACCTGACAACTTCTCTGTGCTTCAGCTACTCCCTCTGTAAGTATGCCTAATTCATAGACGCATTGTGAAGATTGAAAGGGAGCAGTGCCTGATACATAGTTAGCATTTAATAAGTGTTATATATCATCATGATAATAATGTTTATATTTGGATTGTTTTAAAATCTCAGGTAAGGCAAATTAAATGAAATACTGAACAAATTTTAGAGCAGCAGTCCAAGCAACTTGGTGAGTCTGGGGAGCAGAGTGCAAGGCAGTAGTGCAAATGCCAAGAAAATAAGCACTATCTAAAGCAACAGAAGTTTCATGGAATAAGCAGAAGTTTCTCAGAGCACAAATACATGAGAGTGAAACAGGACCAGAAATGATTTACTACTGAAACTGGCATGGTAGTAGACACTTTTTAGTTAGCAGAATTAGGAGAGTACTATAACTGGCTTTGTGTGAAGAGTTTATTTACTGTCTTTGAAACTCCAACCCATAAGTCAGGAAAAGGTAGCTCAGCAAGAATATGGGTTTAAGGCTGGGCCTAATTCTCTGTTAGGTTGGGTTAAGACATTATAATGCCAGCTAGTCCTTGAATATGTTCTAAGATTTCTCAGCATCATTTCTCCTCAGGTGAATCCCAGGAAGCGGCACCTTTGGATTGATGGCCACCTGCACCATCTCACTGGTCAGCTGATCCTTCTCCCTTCCCACTGCGTAGCTTACAGACCAAGCAAGCACACTCAGGGCCAAGCCAAGGAGCAGCATCCAGCCTTTGGAAGCTCTTACCTGGAAGTATCTTTAAAAGCATTGTATTAGTCCGTTTTGTGTTGCTTGTAAGAAAATACTTCGAACTGGGCAATTTATAAAGAAACAAAATTTATTGCTTACAGTTTCTGAGTCTAAGAAGTCCAAAGTCCCTCTGGTGGTGGCGATAGTGACCCAGGGGTCTCACATTGCAAGATGGTGGAAGCAGAGATAGCAGAGAGAAAGCAAGAGAGATTCTCCTCTTGTTTTAAAGCAGCTCAGAACCACACCCCTGACCACCATTTTAATCCATCCACTACCGCGAGGTCCTACAATAAAATCACCTCTCTAAGGCTCCACCTTTCAATTACCGTGATAGGATTTCCCACCCTCTTAACAATCACACTGGACGCTAAGTTCCTAATACATAAAACTCGGAAGACAATTCAAGCCTCAGCGAGTTTGGGAGGGACATAATTCAATCCACTACAAGCATCCAGGTGGCAGTCAGAGATGCTTAGCTTGGAAAAAGCTGACCCACCTGCATGAATTTTGTGCAACAGAAGGAAATGGGCAATACATTCTATTTTTTCTGTCCTCAGTTATATCAGTGTTTTTTAACTATGGCTTTTCTTATCTGGGGAGGTTTTTTTTTCTTTTTAATTGTGTTTTGTTTTTGTTTTTTAAGATAACAATGTTCCAGCCGTAAGAGAATCCAGAAATTGCAAATGAGGATGATATTCAGAGGTTCTCATTTAATAATTATGGAGACTGGTCCAAGAATCTATTTTTAAAAGTTCCCAGATGATTCTAATATCCAGACAGGATTTATAATAAACCACTGAATTCTAAAGTTTGCTTAAGGCTCTATTGATTGCAAGTACAAGAAAGAATTCATAGCAGGAGAGTGACACAAACTTGTATTCTCAAAATACTAAAGTAAGTGATGTTAATAGGTAAAGCAGATTTGGGTTGGGGCCTCTGCAGAAAACTAGGGAGTGCAAGACCCATGCAGAGGGGTCAGCACACACTCAGCTACAGCCATTTTTTAGGAAGCAGAAATGCTTGCTCAGTATTGTCAGATTGTTTCATCTTTCAAGAGCAGCCAAAATTTTACGTGTTGTGTTATGTACATATCCTGATATTTAAACTTGACAATAATTTTTTTAAAAACTCTCGTGGAATTTATACTAAAATGTAATATTTAACAAAGTCTCAATTCCAAAGACTCTGATAGCCCTCCTAGGATCAGGTGTCTAGCCATAATCTTATTGGTAATAACCAACGGGTAATGTCTCATAATAAATGGCTACCACCCCTCTTCAACAGGATGGGCAAGCAGTTTGGGGGACTTAAATTGCCCAAGAGCATCCATTGTAAAGAGTCAGAAAAATAGAATGACGAGACTAGTCTTGTGCATTTCTCAAACAAGTAAAACTAGAGTTCAGTGAGTAAAGTTACAGAAAGGGAGATTTATGACTCATTAGAGTTTTCCAGCAACAGAATAACCTTTGTGAAGTGGTGAGTTCTCAGTCACTGCAGCATTTAAGCAGTCCTTGAAAAATCACCCAATGGGTAACTCCTCACATGTGGGCGTTCAAGGATCATTCATGTCCCTCCTGCTCTAGTATTCTATTAATATACATCCACCCTGCTGAGTTAAACTGAATATTCCTGACCCCAAGTCTTGTTAAATTTTTTAAATAAAATTTGTGAAGCCATTGATTTGAACTGAGCTCCTGTTCTATGCCCAACAGAATAACCCGAAATGGAGTTACTCATGCGGAAGTTCCATGACACCAGGCCAAAACTGAGTTGTTTACATGACTCTCAAAGAAATTAGGAGAGAGGGAGCTAATACCTGAATTCCCAAACAGGCCAGTTTTAGCCGGCATGATACGGAAGTCCCATCTGCTTTAACCTTTAGAAGGAAAGTAGCTTTGAAATGAATGACCAATCTGCTTTTAGTTCTCTGTTTCTGCTTTCCTTAGCCCTTTCCTGTCTATAAAACCAACCTCCTCTGAACACTCATTCTATGTACAGAACGACATGTTGCCTGAATCTAGAATCACAAATAAAAGCCAATTAACACGTATAAACTAAACTTATTGTAATTTTGTCTTTTGCCAAATTGAATGTATCCCAAAAGAAGGTACAGATTATTTTTCCAATCAGAAGAGACTTGCAGTAGAGGTTATCATGAGTGAAGAACCCGTAGGAATACATTCTTATTTATGCAGAAGAAACTTCATTTTCAATGTAATGGGCTTCACATTGTATCATGTGTTAAGTTTTTCTTAATACTCTAAAGGAGATCACGAACCTTCCTTTCAACAGGGAATCTGTGTCTCAATGTCAGGCCTTTCTATGGGATGCATTGGGAAGAGGAAGAGTCACCCTAACCAGTCTGCCAGATTACAGGTCAAGATGGCAGGGACTTTCTCCGAAAGTAAAAGGATGACCAATCTTTGTATAAAAAAATAATAATTTCCAGATTCTATGAGGATTTCACTGGCTTCAAAATTTCCAGAGAGAGAAAATGCAGCTGGCTAAATATGTCTGTAGCTCTGAGGATAAAATCAGAATTTAACAGATAGCAGCGCTAATAATTGAATGTCTCCATGCATTATCTTATTTAATCTTTGCAACAACCCTTGAAAGTATTGTCGTCCCCACTGCATACGTGAATAAAATGAAGCTTAGAGAGACCTTAATGAAATGGTGGTTTAGAGGCACAGACGAGGGTCTGTGTCCTGACTCTTCCAGTTACTAGGTACATGAGGTAAAAAAAAAAACTTCATTCTCCACAGAGGAGGAATTGTGTGGGAATTGAATTAAATAAGATTGTCTTGGCACATAGAAAATTCTTGATAAATATTAGTGGCAATTATAACTTCCAGCAAATGGCAAAATTGAAACTCTAACTGATACATAAAAATTCAGTTGTCTTGGCTTTAGTCTCCTTCACTGTGGCTTTACACTCTGTCAGAATGACATCTCCACAGAAAAATATGCCACCTGCTTTGTTGCCTCCATCTGAATCTTTTTGATCCAGTCAGTGGAGCAGACACCCCTGTCTTTGGGACTGACTTACTGTTTTCACTTGCCTGTAGGAATTTGATACAAGTCTTGGCCCCTTGCCCATACTGATCTCATCTCCCCCCTACATATACCACCTGGCTGAATCAGTTGTCTCTCACCGTCATAATGGTGTGCAACATAATCACAAAATCTCAGTGGTATACAACCATAAACTTTTTTTTTATGCTCATGGGTCCACGAGTTCGCTGGATGGTTCTACTCTTCTGGGTCAGACTTATCTGGATTGCTCATGAGTCTGTGGTCAACTGGCACGTCATCTGGGGCCTGGCTGGTCCAGGAAGCTTTACTGGAGATCACTTGTCTCTGCTTCAGATGTGCTCTAATCACCAGTAGGCTAGCCTAGGCTTGATTTCACACAGAGCCTCGGGTCTAAGAGGGAACTAAAATGCAGCAGGTCCCTTGAGATGTAGGCTCAGAACTGGTACATCATCATTTCACTTGCATTCTATTGATCAGATAAATCATATGTTCAAGCCAATGTGTAGGAGTGGGCAAATAAACTCTACTTTTTGATGAGAGGAGCTGTTAAATCACATTGCAAAAAACATTACAGCGATGACAAAATTTATGAAATATAACACACTACTCCATCACTGTTTGAGGTTACAAGTTCAGTAGTCAGCCCTCATGACCAAATGGAAGGAGAAGGCCCATCATGGATTGGTAGGAGGCATTAAAAATATTTTCAATCATGAATTTCAAGACAACATATACAGCAGATTTTTTATGCACTCGCCTCAAGGCCATTTGCTTTTCCAAAAGGAACATCAAGGTACACTTTGATACCTAGTACTAGAGTAACTAGTTAATACCAAAATCATTGTAAGGTTCATCTTTAGTTTTGGGGGGAATGAAAGGAGTCATAATGGCCTCTGGCCTTTTTAATTTATTGGTATCAAGTCATTTTTCCCTGAAGTGGGAAGATCAATCTTTTCATTAATGTGGGAGTTTCGTTTTCATTCAATGGCATTTGCTTAGTCCAGGAAGAATCAGAATGTTATTGGTTTGCCAAGGGTTACAATCCCCTTACAGGTCACAAGAAAAAAAAAAAAAAAAAAAAAGAATGTTATTGGTTTGTGATTTCCAGGAACAACTGGTACAAGCCTATCAGCTTAATATTCTATTTGAGTCAAATAATAAGCTTACATCAACATGTTTTATGTAAAGTAACCCTGTCATATGTCAATCCAGAACTTGAAATAAAATTTAGTTATAAAACTTTAATAGTGAAGCGTTTGAGTCCGGGAATAAGACACTCACATAAAAATTCCCTAATTTTTCAATTTCCAAAGCAAGCATGCATAAGACCTATAATCTCAACCGTAGACCAAAATCTGCATTTAATTTACTGGGAGACATGAGAAACTACGCATTTCTCTTGAAGGCTTTTCTTACACCAGTGTAAATTTTGATTCTATCTGGCAAGTATTAACAACACACCTTAATAAGGGCTTAAGGCTGTGCAGCATACATAGAAGATGGTGCAATATCTACCCAAAGAAGTCAAAATTCCTGTAGATTTTATTTTCTCATAACTTATCATAGCTGTTCTTGTATTTCCATCCACATTAGCTCATATTCTAATCACCTTTCACGGGGACAATTGGAGGAGTCCCCTAACTGTCCTTTCTACCTCTGGTCCTGTGTCTTCACTATCCATACTACATATTGCTTCCCAGTTGATCATAAAAAAGTAAATCTAAGTTTCTCTCCATAATGAACAAAGCTTTCCATGATCTTCCCTCCTGTTCAACTCTATGCTCAGTTCACCTGACTCCTGTCCCATTTTACAATCTATGGTTTGTCCTACTCAAAACTTCTTGCCCTTCTATGAACACACATCTGCACCAGAGCTTTTATTTATGTTGACCTCTCTTCCTGCAGTTTCTTTCCCTGCCATCACCCCTTTTCCTCCTCACCTCTCTCTGTTCTCATTCACCTAATAAACATCTCCTTTGGCTCACTGGAGTCTCTCCTCTTAGGTCTCGTTCCTTCCCAGTAATATTGGTCAGTCCCTCCTTTGTGCATGCAACGTGACCTTCTTACATTTCTATTATAGTATTTATGTCCAACTGTGCTTATCCCTATGATGTGCTACATTATAAATAGGATTTCATTCATTCTTGTATCTTTGGCATCTGGCACAGTGCCTGGTATGGAATATGTATCCTAGAAATGTTTCTTCAATTAATGAATAGGTAAATGAGTGAATAATGAACATATGTTTGGACAATGAGACCTAAACGGATATTTGTCTTAAATGTGTAGCCTATATACTAAATGCCAAATAAGCAATGTGACCAGTAATTTGGGGAAGGGAAGATGGATCTGGGTTACTATCATAAAGGATATAAGACTTAAACTAGGTCTTGAAAAGTTAGTAGGATTTTATATGTGTAGAGAGAGCTAGGAAGGGCATTCAAGTAGAAGAGGGAGAGAGTAAGATCTAAGGTGGAGAAAGAGAATTATAGAAAGTGTTCTGAGGGTAGAAATGTTTGCATTCTCCCTGTGGGCTTCCTGTGGGACAGTGGTGACGAGATAAGTTAGAGTGAAATGAAGTTTTATATAATGAGCTTTTACAAATTAGAAATCATACATATATTTGCATGAATAAGCCACCCTCATTCTCTATTTTACTTTAATTTTTCTACTTTGTTCCTTTTTATATGCTGCATTTCTTTCATACTGATTGTGTGTAAAAGCCAAGGAGGCCTCCAGATTACAGCCTTTGGAGTTTAATGAGAATGAAAGAAATTGATAACATTATTCCTTTCTGGTTAAGATGTTTTACTTCCAGGGAATTAATGTGGGGGGAGGCCATTTGGTATTCCTCTCAGATTATTAGTCACCAAATGAGATATCAGGCTGCTAATGGCTTTTACACTGTTCCTCAGATAGCCTGTGCATCTCTGACCTTTCAAAGTTTGGTGACATAATTGGTTGGCAATGTTTTCTCTTTTCCCCAGGGTAGTGAAACTTTCAAAGACACATAAGAGAAAGGAAAAGTTAAATATTAATAAAAAAGAAAAAAAAAAGGAGAGAGAGAGAGAGAAAGAGAAGCCAATCTCAAAAGACTGGGACGGACCGGGAAAGGACAAATCCATCACCACCACTCGAAAAGCAACTATTTTCTCAGCTGACTGTAAGTCCATCTTAAGATTTGCAAAGCCCTGGAAACATGGCCCATATATCCCATTGACATCTATGCAATAATGAGTGATATATTTCAGTAAAACATTCATTTAAGGATTGAGAGAATGGAGAATTTGGGGTAATAACACCTGACAACTGTTTCATCAGGGTAATCATAGTCTCCTTCCTTTTCAATCATTTTTTAAAGTATTATGAACTTTGTTAGAATATATAACACTCAATTAGCTCATTTGTTGAATAAATACTATTTTATAATGTCTAGGGAAAATAGATTAATTTTTGGTTTCAGTTGGTGAGTAAAGGTTTTATGACATATTGTGGGATGATATTCTGAAGAATATCATTCTCCATGATTATACATACACAAAATAAAAAGAGAAAACTTTACAGAGTCTGCCTTGATTCTAGGGAAAAATAAAAAAATTAAAAAAAAAAAAAAACAACCATCAACTGTGTGCTTAACACTACAAACAACAAAAAATAATGTATGGTATCATTTGAAACCAAGCACACAAACTGAGGAGGGTGTGGATTAGATAATTTTTAGTTACTTGAGATTGAACTTCACAAAGAGGAAGGAAGGAGGGGACGTAATGGATCATGCCCACTCGCCAAGCAAACCTTGATGTCCAACCCAGTGTGGTAGCGCCTATGAAAAGCACAGCTAAAGATGAATGGGAGCTCTCTAGGGCCCTCTTCCAGAAAGAAATATAACTATTTCCTCTAGGAGGGAATGTTCACTCATATGTAAATAAAAGTGATTAACATTTGGCTTTGTTTTAGCATAGTCTTAAACCACATAGGAATGTGGGTACCTGCAATAACACAGGGCCATCCGTTCTGGAATATTTTTATTGGAAAGCTAATATTCTTCAAACGTGACTTTTCTAAAATATATATACTGGTTTGAAGTTCACAGGATGCTGGAGCAGAAATAAGGACTCTCCCTAATTCAGACTTTTGTTTCTCACACTCTGATGAAAGATTAGAATCTGGGGCAATTGTATTAAATTACATATGTACCTGTGAAAGATTGCATTTCCCAAAGACAGCTCCAACAGTACCTCCCATCTCTAGGTCTCTTCTTACAACCTAACTCTGACTCTCCCATCTAGTGGCACCTCTATATCACCTCCCCCTGAACCTGAGCAAAGCTTTGCAACTGCTCAACCAAGAGTGTGACAGAACTGAAGCTGTGTGACTTTTGCAGTTACAGGATAACATTTCCCGCATTTTCACATTCCTCTTTTACAACATTTTTTCTTGGAAGTCAGAAGCCATGCTATGAAGCAACCCAAACTAACCCACCTACATGGAAAGACTACATGGCAATGCCTCACGGAGAGGTCACATGTAGGTATTATGGCTAATAGCTGAGCTTAAGTACCAGTCAAAAGCCCACATCACCTGCCAACTATGTGAGTAGAGATGTCTCCAAATGATTCCAGATCCCAGCCTTCGAGTCTTTCCAGCTCTGTGGAGGAAAGATAACCTGTTATCGCAGTGCCTTATCCAACTTTCTGACCCACCGAATCTGTGAGCATAACAAAATGGTTGGTTTCCCCACTAAACTTGGGGTGGTTTTGTATGCATCAATAGATAACTAGAATTTTATATCTTAATCTTGCTATTTCATTTACTCTTTCTATAAATATGTATTGAATAACTACCATGGACTGGGTACTGCGGTAGGCACTAGAAATGAAGAAAATAAAAAAAGACAGATGTGGCCCATGCTTTTGTCACATTTGCATGCTGATTGAGGGAGAGACATGCACACAAAAAAGATAAATACAGACTGGATAAGCACAGTACAGAAAATTAGCAAGACTAAAGTGTTAGCACAGAACTAGGCGGGCTACTTAGACAGAGGTCTTTAAGAAGGTGATATTTCAGCTGAGACCTTGACTCTTTTTTAGACTACCCTTTGTTTTACAGATGTGGAATATGTGGTCCACACTGTGGAGGGCAGGGTTAAGATTCAGGCCTCCTGACTCCTACTTTAACGTGCTCTGTTGACCCAATCTCTTCTAAAGAAGGGAACATTAACATATAAAGATATCTTTGTTTATCCATTCAAGAAAATACAGAAGCATGAGGTCTATACAAATTATTCCCTTTGTGGTGAGACTACAGAAACTGTTTGGGAAGGAGAATAGTAACAATGATAGCTACCATTTATTAAATAATAATTGTGCTCCAGACATTGTGATAAGCAACTTCTGTAGCTCAGTGTCAATTCTTTGAGGAAGTATTGCAGATAGGAGTCATTGGAGGCAAGAGCACACCATTGCAGAGAGAGGAATACACAGAAATGGAAAAAAGAAAACGAGCGATCTGGTGAAGCACTCACAGCAGCCACTGCAGTCCACCGCCTGCATCACTCAATGGACTTACATCTTATCACCCTGTCATGGTTTCTTCCTGATGGTAGTTGGTCATAATTTCTAGAAAAAATCATACAGTCGGTTGTGAACTGCATTCTCCACCACTATGATTCATTCTGAAGCCTTAACTGGTATTTAGCATCTCCTTCCTCTTCCACACATTTGAAATTTTTTTTATCTTTGGTGAACCCTTGCACTGGTCTAGGTTGCTTGACATGGGGAATGACCCAGACTTTCATCCCTGAGGGACCAGATTCTCTGGTTATTATGATTTATCAGAATGTGGTTGCAATAATAATCCACTCATAGTTAAAACTGGGCAGGAGGAATGAGGAGTGAAAAATACCTCAGTTCACTATTTTCAAAATATTATTCTCAACACACTATTAAATTCCTAGTAATGAAATAAAGATGAGGAAAAAATCAAAAGTGTTTCTTTTTGCATCTACAAATTTCATTATTTAAGCATCTATAACTTTACTATATATTAGCTTATGGAAGGGGAATTAAAACTGTCCTGTGTACTGCCCTAGGAGCAGAAATGAAACCACAAAGTTGAAGATACAGGAAGTAGATTCTGAATAAAGCTTTATACAATTTGAAATGAATTAACACAAAAAGGTATGAGTTCCTTACCTCCTTATGTTGCTGTATCTCAGCAGAGAAGGAAACCCTCTTAAAGCACTTCTAATACATGAGTCCAAAATTTTAAGATTACGACTTCATTTACCTTCATGCACAAAACCAGAAAAAACTAGGTAATGGAAGCAAAATGAATGACATTCATAGCCTATATCTAGTTTCCCCCAAATCAGAAAATTACAGGAAGAATTGATCATAAAATTGAGTTAAGGAAAAAGAGATTTAAATTCTTGAAATTTCTGACTCAGATGCCTTTTAATTACCAAACCAGAAACCTTGCCATCTCAGAATAAGTATAATATGATATCATATAGGATAAATAAATAAATAAGGTTTATAAGAAATAAGGTAAATAAATAAGCTGTTAAAAAGCCAGCAAACATCAACCTTAAAAAGTAGTTACCACACTGGATTTTGCAGATGCATCCTCTAAGCATTCTGTCCATAGTTTGAATGGCCTGATGCAACATATACACTTCTCATTGGATGGAGTTAAACAAGTGCTCCTGGAAAATGGAAAAGACACAGAGGTGGACAGTGAGATGGACTGGAAGTTAAGAAATCAAGTTCAGACCCTGCCACTATGTAGTTATTTGAACTTATACAAATATATGACCTCCTAGAAATTGAACAATATGATTTCTAGCTTCTCTGCAAGGTTTAATATTCTGTGCTTCTAATACAGCTTCAGGTCAGTCTTGCAATATAAGCTAGTTCCAGAAATCTATATCAAAACTGTCAGTTCTTGAAAAGAACACACGTAATTATAAGCAGTCCTAAGTTTCTAGGCTACCTCATTCTTGAGAATTCTACTCTACTTTTAGCATTGGAGGAGAATCAATGCTTCTAATACTTATATTTAATAATGATTCTGAAACTTTAAAATTGTCACACTTGGGTCTTCATAATAAGTACTCATTTTATTTATGCATATAATATCATCACTTATTCTGGCTTGTGAGGAAACCCCAACTGTTTTAATTGTTGGGGAATCATTGTAAACTCCTGTACTTACATTGCCCTCCTCAAGTCTATAAACACCTCTTTTGTAAATATCCTAGGTAAAAAAAAAAAAAAAGACCATATTTGAACATTTCCACTCCATCCCAGGCTCAGATGAACCTATTCCTCTTCGAAGAAAAAGTTGTTCCTATTCAGTACAGAAAGAATAGGTAAATATTTAAATGCAGCAGAACAGTTTAATAACCATTCAGATTCACTAACTGTCAGATGCAAAATAAAATCAAGATAATTTCTAATGTTTTGACTTTCAGGATAGTGCCTCTGTGATTCATGTACACATTCTTCCCTTTGCCTTTTCTCTTCAATTGGCTAACTGCTGTTCATCAGGCAGGTTTAAGCTTAGACATCACTTCTCGCAGGAAGCCCGCAAAGGCACCTTCATTTAACCCAATGGTTCTCAGCTGGGAGCAATTTCACTCCTTCCCGCAAGGGACATTTAGCAATGTCTGGAGACCTTTTTTGTCCCCTCTAACGATGTGGGGAGTCGATATCTAGTGGGTAGAGATAGGGCATGTGCTAAACATCTCACAATGCACAGGGCATCCCTCCCAACAAAGAATTATCTGTCTCAAATGTCAGTAAGGCTGCTGCTGAGAAACCCCAATTTAACCCATCATAGCACTTAGCATACTGTACTGCCTTTACAGGATTCATACTCCTGAACAGCAAGAGCATGCCTTGTTTTTCAGTGCATGTTTCCTGTATACCTGGTATTCATTAGGTACACGGTAAAAATGAAATGACTGGGTGGCTCAATGAATAAATGAGATTACTAAGTACATACAAGTGAAGGAAGCAGAAACAGACCATAGCATATTTACTGTTAATAAAGTATTTTTAAATTGTCTAGTTAAATGTTTACAGTTTACTAAGAACTTTAAACCCATTTTCATGCAAGAGCCAGCAATGCAGCTAAGCAAGTAAAGCATAAATTATTAACCCCATTTTTACAAAGAAGGCACCAATTCTCAGAAGAGTTAAGAGCCTTGCTAACTGAAAATAATAAGAAGTGATCCAATGCTGGAGGGAGGTTTTTTACAAAGCCTTTACTGATCTGTAACCACATTTTAGGCACTTAGAAATAATGAGTTAGCTGTGGAGTGGATATTATACTATCTCTTTCTTACTTCTTCAAAGAGGGTAAGTTTTACCTTTGGGCAATCAGAACCCAATAAACTTCTCAACTTTGTCTAAGTAAAGCAAGCAGGTGCCATTAAGAAAAAGATAGTTACTGACTCTTAGAAGGATTGGCTTAATAATACAGTATAATTATGGGACAATGTGTTACTTAGCAATTACCTTCTAGGTAGCTCAAAGGCACCAGGGACATATCTTAGGTAATGACTAAAATAAACTATTCCTTGTTAAACTCCGAGTTCATCCAGATTGCCTGAAGTCTTAGAACATAGAACATATAGAAGTCAGATTTCAAAAGCCGACTTGCTGGATTTGAAACCCAACTCTACAACCTATTACCTGTATTTTCTTAGGTAAATATCTTAACATCTATCTATTTACCTCCCCTTACTCTACTGCAAAGTGAAGATGATAATAATAACCAATTCATAGGATTGTTGATAGGTTGAAATGTGTTCATACATATAAAGCACTTAAAATAGTGACTGAAAAAAAGCAACTGCCCAATAATTTTTATCTATCTATCATCCATGTATCTTTATCATCATCATCATTATTGTCATCATTTCTGTACACTTGCCCCTGTAAAGAATTTGCTATATGTCTCTCACATATTTTTTAATGTCTATTTAAAATTCTTCATAACTACTTTGATGTATTGAACATTGTATTTCTTGGCTCCCTAACATCCTATTCAACTCAGCTTCTTTGGTAACAAACCAAATTCTTTTGGGGGCAGTGCCTCACTCGGATGGTACACAGTTTTAATGGGACTGCATATCAGGTGCTCTCCTCTCCTTTAACCAGGGTTATGTGTTGGGTTCAAGTGTGACTCACCTGTTTTCTCTCCAGGGACTCTGTATCTTAAAAAAGAAAATGTAAAGACCAAAAACAAAAACAAACAAAAATCTGGAATTTGTTACAGTGACTACCAATGAAGAGACTATTAAATACGTAATCCCTGTTACCTCAACTTTCAAAAGCATCCTGGTACCTGGCCATATTGGGTTGCCAGGGCTGCCATAACAAAGTACTACAACCTGTTGGTTTAAACAACAGAAATGTATTGTCTCACAGCTCTGGAAGCTAGAAGTCCAAGGTTAAGGTCTTCTGTACCTCTCTCTCCTAGCTTCTGGTGGTTGCCAGCAACTCTTGGCATTCCTTGGGTTGTAGATAGAACACACCAAGTTCTGCCCCAATGTCTTTGTGGCATTCTTTCTGCCTGTGTCTCTTTACATGGCTTTCTTTTATAAGGACAACAGTCATATTAGATTAGGAGCCCACCCTACTACAGTATGACTTCATTCTAATTTAACTAATTAATCTGCAACAACTGTATTTCCAAATAAAGTAATATTCTGAGGTACTGGGGGTTATGACTTCAACCTATGAATTTTGAGGGGACACAGTTCAACCCATCACACTGGCCTCTTCCAAACCCACATCTGTGACTGTCACTATTCTGTGAGCCATTCAACTTTCTTCAAATAAATTTCTTTCCTTCGTAAATTACCCAGAATTCATTTCTGTTCCTTCCTACCAAAAAAATCCACAAGTCACACCGAAGATCACTTCAGCCCCAGTAAAATAGTTTCATAGGTAGTTTATTATTCAAAATAAAACTGATTCTTTTTATGTTACCTAGAATTAGCTCTCCTTATAAAGGGGAAAAAGCAAGATCATATAGTTTAAGATTATTGAGGCAAACTTGAACAAATATATTACTAATTGTAACAAAATAGAAAATAAAAAAATAGATGCAAAACAATGAACACCATTTTTCATATTTCAGATTGAGAAAAAATTGAAAATTATGTTTATGTCTAAATGAGGCAATAATAATTGGAAACTGATTGTCTCATGGATTGTTGGTAAGCTTGTTGATGAACCATCTCGGAGGACAAGGTAATAATATCTTTCACAATCTTTGCAGTGTGTACCCTTTAATCTCACAAGTAAATTTCAAGGAAACTATCCTACGATAATGTTTGTGCACATACACAAAGATATTTGTAAAAAAATGTTCTTTGCAGTTTTGCTAATAATGGTAAAATTCTGGAAAAAATAGAAACACCCATTATGCATTAAAAAGTTAAAAATTTAGTAGATTTATATGTACTGTTATAAAAAAATTTAGTTTTTAAAATAAAAAGTTGGCAAATGCCATGTGCTGTAATTTTGCATTATTTTAAAATAAAAATTTACAGACTACATACCCATGTATATGTATATTTATCAATATATCTAGAGAGGGATCTTCAATAATAGGCCAAATCTGTTGATAGTGCTTTCATGCAGAGTAGAATTGGTTACAGGAATGCTCAGGGATCCTTTTGTATTTCAGTTTATGTATTTCTTTAATTTTTTTTTTTTTTTTTTGCAAAGCACATATATTACTTTGGCATAAAAGAAATCAGTATTGTTGGGCCGAGCTCGTGGCGCACTCGGTAGAGTGCTGCGCTGGGAGCGCGGCAACGCTCCCGCCGCGGGTTCGGATCCTATATAGGAATGACCGGTGCACTCACTGGCTGAGTGCCGGGTCACGAAAAAAAAAAAAAAGAAATCAGTATTGTTTATACTTGAATAATGTAAAGAGATTTTCTAAAATAAATTCTCATTGACTACCTTTCCAGTCTTGACCTATGTAATTTTTTTTACCTACATGTTAATTACAATGTTGCATAAATGTATTGATACATAAAATAAACCTAAGCATTAACTCATTAAGCTAAATTCAATGTAAAACTAAAAATAAAATAAAATTTTGTTTTAAATAAAGTGAAAAACTGATACTGGATCATCAGTGCTGGATTTACTATCATGTGGTAAACACTGAGCTGCACCATGCAGATCACCCTTCAAGAAAGGAACTTCTGACCAGCTGTGGGAAGTACAGGAAGCAGGCAGACTCCAGCTGTCACCTTCTCCAAGGTCTCCACAGCTGTAGCCTCCTGACCCATGGTCATGCCTTTCCTGCAACAGCCTGCATCTGATGATTGAGCAAGATGGGGGTGTCAGGGCCCACCATTTCAGCTTGAAGTTGGATGGTCTGACAATAGACACTTGCCTGGGGCGCCCTGCCAGGTTGGTTGAGGTATTACTGGCCTTCACCACAATTCACTTCCTTCTTCTGCCCACTCTTGTCCTGTCCTCCTTTCTTTCACAGACATTGATCTCAAATAAATATCTTGCACCCCAAGCTCTGTGCTTCCAGAAAATTTTATCTGCAACACAAGGAAAACAATAGAGCCCATGCATCTATATTTTTTACTTTGGTGATGCTAATACCAGGAATGAATGTTTATTTAACAACATAAAAAAGTATTAATAACATCAAGCCTATATTTGCTTTCTTCAACTAAATCCATGCAATAAAACTAATGGCAACTTGTGCACTTAAGAATTCCATTCTTTTTCTTTCTATTACCTAATAAGCTATGCAGTTGTACCCAGTAATTAAAAGCTCCAACAGCTCATCTTCCCATTATGCAGAACAGAAAATCTTTAATGAAATATTATAGTGAAGAAGATTCAGGGCAAATAAAAATGCTACAAAGCATAAACAATCGCTGGGTGAAAATATTGCACTAAACAGGCAGTTATTTCAATGAGGCATTGTACTAGCTACTAATTATTTCATAAAACATTGCACACAACATGAACGATAATTCAGAATCACACCTCACAGGGTAATTATTCAAGGCTGTTCAATAAATGTTTACTCCAAACTGGCAATTATTTCTTTAACAATGCTGATACATTCAGAAGGAGTCTGCAAAACCTGCCATGCATAAATATGTGGAAGGAAACCTATGCATGTACCAGAGTCTAAGTTCAAAGGCTTTTAAGAGGGTAAATACAAGTGGAAAAAAAAATCTTTTTTTTTTATTGCTGAACAAGCTCTTTCCCCTAGATTTCTTCAATTCATTTATTCATCACATACTTATATGTCACCTACTTTATATCTTAAACTGTTGGGATAAAGAGAAATAGTTCCTGTCCTCAAGGAGTTTACAATCAGATGGTGAGAGTGCATAGAACACACACTCAGTATGAACTCAATGTGTTGTGGTATGTGCTGCAAGGAAGTTATGAAAAGTTGCCCCTGTCTGTCTCTCCAACCTCACCCCCTACCACTCTTCCCTCTGCCCAGCCAATCGTAGACCATTTTCTTTTTCTCAATTCTCCAAATTTGTTCTTACTTTAGGGTGTTTTCACCTGCTGTCTTTTCTGTCTGTATTTCTGCTTCCTAATATAGTAGTTCCTAATAATGTAGCCACTGAGAGCTTGAAATGTGGTTACTGTAAATTGAAGTGTGCTGTAAGTGTGAGATAATCACTAGATTTTGAAGACTTTGTGCAAGATATCATGTAAAATAGGCCACTAATAATTTGTTAATATTATTACATGATGAAATAATATTTTGGATATCTTAGGTCACATAAAATACTCTATTAAAATTAATTTTATCTGTTTCTTTTTTTAATATGACTGCTAGAGAAATTAAAATTACATGTGTGGCTCACATTATATTTCCTTCAGATAGTTCTGGCTAGAAGATTCTGACCTACTCATGCTTGTGTCTTCTCACTGTAGTTTCAGCATGTTGTTCTCTACTCAAAGAAGCTTTTCTTGCCCAACAATCTAAAAATGACACAAAAACCTCACCTGCCCAGTCACTCTCATATTATCCCATTGAATTTTGTATGTGTGGTAATAAATAAATAAATAACATGAAATCTACTCTTTTAATAAAATTTTAAAAGTACAGTACAGTTATGTTGTTAACTATATGCACATTGCTGTATCACAGAGCTCTAGAACTTTTTCATCTTGCATCACTGAAATTTTACATTCATTGAACAGTAAAACCCCATTTTCCTTTCCCTGCAGCCCTCCTCCCACCCCCTGGAAACCACCATTCTACTTTCAGCTTCTTTTGAGTTTGAATAGATATCTCATACAAGTGGAATCATGCAGTATTTGTCCTTCTGTGACTGGCTTATTTCACTTAACATAATGTCCTCAAGTTTCAACCATGTTGTCACATATGACAGAGTGTCTTTTTTTTAAGTCTGAATAAGATTCCGTTGCGTGTGCATGTACACATTTTCTTTATCCATTCATCTATCCATGGATATTAAGGTTGTTTCCTCCTCTTGGCTATTATGAATGATGCTGCCGTGAACAGCCACTGAGCAA
Source organism: Cynocephalus volans (assembly GCF_027409185.1). Classification (NCBI taxonomy): domain Eukaryota; kingdom Metazoa; phylum Chordata; class Mammalia; order Dermoptera; family Cynocephalidae; genus Cynocephalus; species Cynocephalus volans. The sequence continues at coordinate 136,360,655 of NC_084463.1, read as the reverse complement.
AATAGTATGGAGATTCTTCAAAAAATTAAAATTAGAACTACCATCTAATCCAACAATACCACTTCTGGGTATTCATCCAAAATAATTGAAATTAGAATATTGAAAAGATATTTGGACACCCACATTCTTTTAGTTTTCTTCGTAGCACTCATTACTATCTGAAATTATCTTTTTGTCTTGTTTATCTCTTTATTTTTTTATTATCCTTACCTGAATATAAGCTCCCAGAGAACAGAGACCTTATACATCTTCTTTACCATTGAATCCACAGATAACAATACAAAGCTTTCCACTTAGTAGGTGTTTAATAAATAATTGTTAAACAAGTGAATGATGATGCAGTGCAATCCTAAATAAAGGAGCATTCAAGTCTTACTGGGAAGACAGAGTAGAAAACACTCGAGATTGAGGGTAGGTGGTCAGGTTCACAAACCAGCGGACACTCCATTCATTCTTCTATCTAGCCAACCATCTTTCTATCCACCTTTCCACCAGTGGTCCATTTACTAAGAAAATCTTTTTTTTAAGCACTTCTATATTTCAGGCACTGAGATAGTTGTCAAGGGATACAATAGTGAATAAAATTAACCGAGCCCCTGCTAATCTGTAGCTTACAGTCAAATGAAGAAAGCAACTAAAAAAAATAGTTATTTAATTACATAAACAATTATTTAATTATAGTTTTGATGAGTACTAGGGAGAACAATGTGTCTAGGGAGTCAGAAAACGCTTCCCTAGACATGGGTAAGCAGTATTTTTGCTAAGACCTGAAAGATGAGAGGGGGTAAGACTGAGCAAAGCTGCGGCAAAGGGAAAAAAGGAAATTTAGAGAAACCCAACTAATTCACTTCTGCTGGAGCACAAAGTATAGATGTGAAACAGAGTGGCCTGTAGAAATGTAGATAGTTTTACTGATAGCATATTTATAAGCTAAATAAATACAAGTTGATATAGAAGGTATAATTCAACAGTGACCTTAAACTTCAAAGTCAATGCCACATGACACTGGATCAGTCATAAAAGTCAGGAGTATCAGATTGAAATGAATATTGACTAGCCTTACATGAAGTTCTAATCACTTTTTAAATATGATCGAATAAAGTAATAGAGGTTTTTGTTCGTTTGTTTGTTTTAGGAAGGTTTGAAGGTTTGAAAACTACCACTAAAAGAAAGCTATAATTATTCTTGATCCTGCTTTCCAAAGATAAGTACCGTTAAGATTTTGGTTCACCTACCTTAAATGTTTTTTTCTATACATATATAGACATATTATTATTTTAAAAAACTGAGTACAGAAATTCTTATGTTCTTACATGTACCTCTAAAAGAATAGCAGGACCAAAGGTTCTAGGAGTCTTGTAACTAACTCCCATTTTTATAGAAACATAAAGAAAGTTTAGAATCTGAATTTTTTAAATTATTAAACTTTCCCCTAAAGTTTAGAAAGTAAAATCAGTAGTTTTTACCACATTTCCACAAAACTAGGAGTGTCACAGGAAGTCTTGAATTTAAAACCAAGGAAAGATGCTGCTCCTTTTTCCAAATATATGGCCAGACACCCATTAGAATATTATAAAGTCTCACTATAAATAATTAAGCATAAGCTGCTAGTGCCCTTAGTAAAATACATGAACCAAACATATTTATGGGATGCAGTACCTAAGCTGATTATCATGTGCTTATTCCCTTACCTAATCAAGACTGGTTTGTAATTCAAAACAAATGTCACAATCTTCAGAGCAAAGGAAAATTAATAAGCATGAATAGCCTATAACTCTAACTTAAAAAAAAAAATTTAAACCAGGCTAATCAAAGCTTTCTCAGGGAAACCATAATCTTCTCAAAACAGATCACTTTGGGAATTAAAACAACAAACCTCTTGATAATTTTCTGTAATGTACCCAGTGTGCAAAAGACACAGTATGTGACCCAAGCCTTTTTTTTTTTTTTTTCTTTTCCTTTATTAACTAACATTTCATAGTAAGGAAACTATAGTAAATTAAGAGTCCCTGTTTTTCGCTATCCATGCAGTCACATATACTTTGCAGTGCTCTTCTGTTCTAGGTGAGTGTTTGCCTCACCCCTTGACTCTGGCTCAGCCATGTCAACAAGCAAATGTGAAGAAGAGACTGAAAAAGTATTTGCATATTTTAGTTTGTTCTGTTGCTTCTTTGTGATTGCCACGAACACATGCTTGAGCTAGTTTGCTGAGCAGAGCAGAGTTAAATAGCTCCGGTCAGCCCAGCCAAGACTATCCTAGATCAGCCAATAGCCAGCTGATGCCCAAGTGGGCAAGTGAGACTCAAAGAACTGCCAAGCCAATCCCAGCCTAAAATTGCAACCTGCAGACCTGTGAGCAAAATAAATGGTTAAACTATTTTAATCAATAGAACTTTGGGGTGATTAGCTACACAGCATTATTAAGGCAATAGATGATTAATACAACAACTACACCCTAAAGTAAGAAATATCTTCACCACTAGCATTATTATACACTTCTCAAAATAAGACAAAATATATCGGAAAAGGCAATAAATAAATATTAATTTCTTTATTTATAAATAAATTTCTACCAAAAAAAAAAAAACCTTGGTCATGAATTACAATTAATCTGTGGTAAAACCTTTACTATTCATGGTATTTTGATCAATTCCAAGCTTCCATGATGAGTATAAAAATAGAAATAGAGTTTAAACTGATTAATAGTCCTGAAGACTGATAAAGTTACTCTTAACAATTGTTGATCTTCCAAATTGGTTTTCTTTAAAATTAAATTTAAATAAATAAACAAATAAAATTAAACAGCGTCAATTTGAAGTTAGATTTGCTCAAACACAAGCAATGGAGAGATGTTTAGAACAACACTTCTAACAAATTTAAATACAGACATACTAAAAAGCATGACACCATTATTGCACCATTAAAATCTATGGGAACAGTAAAGAATCTATGTAGAATCAGCACTATGAAGGCTCCAACAAGATGAAATTTATCAGGAATAAATATCATATTTTGTGCTTGGGATTAATTAATCACCCATACTTATGAATATGGTGTGAGAGATGTAACTTAGCACACCAATTATTTAAAATTCAATTGTAATTAATAGCACAAAAAGCATGATGGAGTAAATGCAATTAAACCAAATTAAGGTTCCAGAATTGCCTGGGAAAAGAAAAGAGTACTAATTTATATTTGCTTACAATAAATCAAGATGCATGTTGTAAAGTAGCCATGAAAAGTAAGTAAAATAATTCACAACTAATAAGTTAATCAAGGAAAAGTATGGATTTAAAAATATATGATTGATCCACAAGGTAAGAATGTAAAAAAAAAAAAAATCTTAAAGTGAGACAAATAGAAAACAAATATTAATTATTAACATAAAAACTTAAATATATCAATGACTGCATTACATATAAGAATATCAAAGACTGTCAGACTGGAAAAGAAAAAAATGATTTGCAAAATCACATCTTTAATATAAAGACACAGAAAAGTAACAAGTAGGGTAAAAAAGCATCTATGAGCTATCTCTGGCTAAAAGATAGCTCACATAGCAAAACTAATAACAAACAAAGTGAATTTTAAGACAAAAATCATTTCCAGAGACAAAAGCAGTGGAGGTAGAAGATGGGAAAGAATATTCACAATGGTAAAAGATTAAACCACCATGAAGATATAACATTAGAAAGTGTATGTAGCAAATAACAGAATAACAGATTGAAAACACATAAATGAAAAATGAGAGAAATAAAAGGAGAAAACACTCGATAATTTTGTAATCATAGTGAAAGACTTCAACGTATTTCTTTTAATAACTGCAAGAAAATGCAGACAAATAACTAGTGAGAATAAAAATCTTTACAATATGTTTAACAAACTTGACCTAATTAAAATTTATAGATACCACACCAAACAATGCCAGATGCACATTCTCTTAAAGTGCACAAAGAATATTTACCAATAAGTAAGACCTTAAAATGAGAATCAACAAATTTCAAAAAAATAAATCATTTAAAGTATGTTCTCTGACCACACTGAATTTTAAGCTAAAACATCTATGGCATAAAGTCACTAGAAAATTCACAATTATTTGAGAATTATGCAGATCCTTTTAAACAATACATGTAGTGAAAAAGAATTATAAAAGAAAATTTAAAACATTTGTAATTTAGTCATAATGAACACATAACACAGCGAATGTTGAAGGATTCAGCTAAAGCAGTGAGAGGAAAATGTATAACCTAAATATACAAATTAGAAAAGAAGAAAGAGTTAAAAATCAATAATTTTAAATATATACTTCAGAAATTGATAAAATAACAGCATATTATTTCAAAGTACAAAGCAATGGCACAATAAATGTAAGAGCAGAAAGTAATCAAAAAGAAAACACACACATAATATAGAAAATGAACAAAGCCAAATGTAGTTCTATGTAAAAGCTAATAAAAATAATTAACTTAATAAAATAATAAAGAGAAAAAGCATGAATTAACAATATCAAGAATGAAAAGGGAGTCATTTTCATATCTACACACACTACAAAGAAAATAAGAATATATAATAAACAACCTCATTTAAATACACTATGGCTTATACACTTTCTTTTATGTATATTATACTTCAATAAAAATTTTACTTTCAATAATCTAAGAAAAAAATTTAATTATCATGGTGCTCGAGCAGCACATTTCTTTCCTAGTAAACTCTTAAGTTCTCATACTTAGGCATTGTGCATTATTTTGGCATTACCGGCTACAAGAAGGCAGGGGAAAAATATTCCTATAAAAAAGTTCTAACTAAATATAGACTAAACCTCATCTTTTCTCAATGAACATAATATAGGATGAACATATAACATTAGCTCCTGATCTCAGTTTGCTCAAGGTTAAACAGGTACAGGTGCAAGCTCATTATCAACAACTGAATTTAACACACTACAACCAGTTTAAGGATTATGGTAGAACTCGGAACAAAGAACTAAGAAATTATGTTTTAATAGAGACTTGACTTTTGAAATGGACCTTGGAGAATGAATGGGAATTTATCAGGAAGAGGAGAAAGAGATGAGTTTCAAGTCAAAATGGATTAGAGGGCCTATGTGAAATTAGTAAACAGTTTGCTAAACAGATACCCTAGCCCTTTCTATACAACCCCCTATCCCCTTCATCCATTCATGAGTGGTCATAATTCAGAAACAAGAGTATAAGAAAGTATTATTTTCATATGGTAACACCTTCTGCTGATGTTAAACTATAAAGAAGTATTTGAATTCAGGAGGAAAAAATTAAAAATAGATCTACCATAAGACTCAGCAATCCCTCTGCTGGGTCTGTAGCAAAAGAAAACGAAATCACCACCTCACAGAGATAGGTGCACTCCCATGTTTATTGCAGCATTATTCACAATAGCCAGGATTTGCAAACAACCTAAGTGTCCATTGATGGTTGAATAGATACAGAAATTATATACACAATGGAATATTACCCAACTTTTAAAAAAGAAGATACTGCCATTTGTGACAATATGAATGAAACTGAAGGATGTATGCTAAGTAAAATAAGTCAGACTCATAAAGAAAAATGCTGCATAATCTCACTTATATATGTGGAATCTAAAAAAAAAAAAAAGAACTATATAGAGACAGAGTAGAACAGTAGTAATTAGGAACAGAGAAGCAGAGAAAATTAAGAGAAGTAGGTCAAAAAGTACAGTTATGTAGGATGAGTAAATCTGGAGATCTAATGTACAACATGAGAGATATAGTTAAAAACATAGCATTGTATATTGAAACTTTGTTGAGAGAGTAGATTGTAGATGCTCTTACCACACACACACACACACACACACACACACACACACACACACACGATAACTACAGAAGGTGATGGATAAGTTAATTTGCATTTCACTAGATATATGTATATGTATAGCAAAACAACATGTACACCTTAAATATCTACCCAAAAAAAGCAAAAAGAAAAAAAATTACCAGTCAGAATCAGTGATTTCCATGCCTTGGTGAGTAGCCTTGTAGTTCTGTTTTGAGAAAATGCTTCAAAACGTGTCCCTGTGCTCTTCTGTTTTTGTAACCCCTATTATTCAGCAGAGACATCCATTGCCTCCAGAAGAATTAGGACTGTTAGAGGTGGAAAGTGTAGAGAAAGAAAGTGTCACTATTCAGTATTTGACTTCCAAAATAGTCACTTGAAGCTTGTTTCAAAGACAATACTCCTGAAAGCTGAAGCCTTTTAAGTGAAAACTGAAATGTTAAAGAGGTTAAAAAAAATTGCAAAAGGATTTTATGTCAAAAAGGAAAGCCCTGAAGAAGCAGAGAATAAAATTCATTCACAAAGAACAGATCAGAAGAAACTGATGAAATGCTAAATAAGTCTACCCGAATGGAAAAATTGTGGTTGCTCTGTCACGAGGATAGAGAAAGAGGACACTTGAGAAGGACAACAAAGAAAGGGACCTCATTGAGAGGCAAAGTGTAGGATCTCCCACCCATGCTCTGCCTGAGCCACGAGGAAACCAAGGCAACCCGCACAGGACACACTTGGTTGTTTGAGTGGCCACATAGCCAGGGTCGAGACAATGTTAGTTTTCCTTCTCTTTGCCAAAGGGTGAGAACATTCCATCAAGAGTTGCCCACAATTGCACATTAATTACACAGCAGGAGTGGTGGTCAATAATGAGGCAAGACTTTGCTCTTACAAACTACCTCATACTTATAATGCCCTCTTCCATGGTCCAAGCTATCTTAAGTCCTTTATTAGTCCATTGAACCTGGGTAACTTTTAAAGAAATGGAATTTATTTCTTACAGTTTTGGAGGCTGGGAAGTCCCAAGTCCAGGGAACACATCTGGTGAGGGCCTTCTTTTTGGTGGGAACACTCTAGAGAGTCCCAAGCTGACACAGGCAATCACATGGTGAGAACGGCAAGAGCGCTGGTTAATGTGCTCACTTGCTTCCTTATAAAGTCACCAGCCCACACCCATTAAAACCCTTTAAACCATTAACTACTCCATGAATGGAATCCATTCATGACAGCATAGTCTTCACAATCCACTCACCTCCTAAAGGCCCCTGCCTTCCAACAACGCCACATTGAAAATCAAGCTCCCACATGAGTCTTGTAGGGGACATTCACACCATAGTGAGTCACTGAAACAGATTTAGGCACTCTGAATCCCTGAAGGAGCAGTGTGAAAAAGCACCCAGCACCTACACCTTGGAACTGACCAGAACCAACTTGAGATTCTTCCTCACTCCAAACCAGGACAAGGTGAAATTCACCCACCACAAATTATGTGACCACGGACATCTCTAAGTCTAGAAACCTATAATTCCTTCAGATCTATAACTGTAGCATGGTTTATATAAAATTGTAATGTGAGAGCAGTAAAAATACTTTTTTCCTTTTTATCATAAGTAAATAATTTAAACAATACCACAAACAAAGGGGGAAATTCTAACTTACAAAGATCTCACAGGTTAAACAAATTTATGTCAGAGCTGGTCAGATTATTACTGATCATCTCATGGACCATCCACCTCACTGTAGAAATTAGGAAACTGAAGCTTAGAGAAGTCAATCAACTTGCCTAAGGTCCAGCAGAGGAAATAAGACAAACTCAAGAAGTCACTTCTCTCTATCATTTATTAACTGAATTTTAAAATTTCTGCTTTATTGCTCTATATCTTGCTTTATTGTCAGCTATATAAACAGTTCGATTGTAGTCTTTGAATACCTTGCTAACTCTAATTTGCTATATAATAATAATAATAATAATAATACCTAATACTAGATTCTTCTGAGTTTAATTGGTGAGACTTTTCTTCTGCAAAACAAGCTCTATCTCTGCTCTCCTTCTGGGGGTGACATTTCCTCTAGTTTCCCATAAGCAACCTCCCTTTAACCCCAATTTCTACTTGCTTTTTACAATAGTTTCATATGAGGTCAGTCTATACCCTGTCTGTCTCTAATTAGCTTGGAGAGGCTGTTTTGCTGAAAATTATTCAGAACTATTTAACAACTTTAATTTCTAATAGTGTCATACTAGTATTCAACTGATATATCTTAAACATAATCAACTTGCAACATAACATTTAAATATATTATGTGTCATTTTATAATGTATAAAGATACATTGTATGCATTTTTTTTCTTCACGAATATGCAGTTATATCTGGTACTTTATTTAAAATATGTAGCATCTAGAGGTCATGTAAGTCAAGTACCTTTTGAACACTAAATTGGAAAGCAGGATCAGTAATCCAGATCTCTAATTTAAAATTCTATGTTCTCCCTACTATGTCAAACCTTCTTCAGAAAAATTGCTAGGCTTGGCCCTCCTATCTCTGGAGAATCAGAGTTCACAGAAGCAGAATAAATTCAGGTGTAAACTCCTGGTTTGGGGGAGCAACCACTCAATCACAATGCTGGCCTAGCTCTTCTGATTAGGAACAGGACAGGCAGCAATATCTGGTGATCAACATTAACCAATCTCTTTTTTTGACAGAGACAGAATGATAGGCAAAGTACCTTGGGCACTCATTGAGGTCAGATAGGAAAGGGATGAATAAGCATCACATACGGGTAGACAATGATTGGAGAGAAGGGTTCCAGGCGATGAAGTTTGTAGAGGACTGAAGCAAGAGGTTCCACATCTGGCGATTGCCCTTAAGATAGACATTGCCCTCATGTGCCTGGGCTCTAATCGTCTTCTCAATTGAATTAGAATGGATCTGAGTATAAAAATGGACCTTGCTTCTCAAGAGAGAAAATGATCCTTAGAATCTGAAGGAACTGCAAGTTTTGGCCTTAACCTGTGACTTCAGTAGGATTTAGGAGGAATGCCAGTCTTGGGGGAGGCTCACTGGGGAGTGCAGCAGGAGAGCTCACACACCACACGCATCTCCCCTGACACCTGACAGTGTGCGAATCTACCTACTTCATGCCCATCTCACACAGGACAGAATTGAGGGAACCGAATCAGAAAGAGTAAAAGGGCACTTTTTCTCTCCTACAATCCCACAACCTCTCTCTGCTCTATTTTGAAATCTAAACTTTGTGCGGCCTAGTACTCAAAGGAAACACAACCAGAGGGTTAAAAACTGTTTTTCAATAGGTGCTCTCGCGTTAAACAGTGTCTTCCACCATGAAGGTCGATGGTTTGAGTTTCCAGTTGGACCAGCCGTGCAAAAGAAACTGTACATGTGTTCAGCTGTACAATTAAGTCACAATTCTCATTCTGGCCCTTATTTTTTTCTCAGACTATAAGATCGAAGTGGCATTGCTATATACCCTCAATGTATAATGCATACAAACAAGTCAAAAAGAGAGCTTTTTTTCCCTTAAGTTTTTAAGAAATTTGTAGTTAAATCTTAGAGGCATCCTCACAATCCTTGAAGTAGTGGCTGGGCTCCCTCAACTGTAAGATTGAGGTATTGCAAGACGTCCTTGGTGGCTGTCATGACTTAAACTGATGCTTGTAAATAAAGTGCTTGATTTTTCTTTTTAATCTTCATAAACAGAAGGATTTCAAGAATCTCACTAGGGGATTTCAAGGCTCTAAATTTTTCCATTCTTCTTCTTTGCTTTGATGATCTGTATAATTTATCCATTTATCCTTTCATAAATGCTTTCTGATCACTGCCATATACTATGCTAGGCCCTATGCTAAACTCAGTAAGAGCACATGTGGAAAATTCTTCAAATTTGAACATGTAATTATGAACAGGACTCCGAGAAATTAAAGGGTATCCCAAGGAGGAACTCCGGGGACTACATCTTGAGAACAACAGTTGAACTAATTACAAATGTAATTACAAACTAATTACCACATTTAATCCAATTACAAATATTTAGCCTGAGCAAGAAAAAGCTAACAGATAAACTGTCTTCACACATCAGAAGTTCTCTCATGCAGAAGAGAGCTTATACTTAGTTTGTATTGCTCTACAGTGGGGTTTCTCAGCTTTGGCACTATTGATATTTGAGGCTGGATAATTCTTTGTTATAGAAGGTTGTCCGGTGCATTACAGGATGGTTAGCAGCGTCCCTGGCTTCTACCAACTAGATGCCAGTGACATCCAGTTGTGAAATTCAAAAGTGTATATAGACATTGCCAAATGTTTCCCAGGGGTCAACATTATTCTACTTGAAAACCCCTGCACTGGAATCTAGAGTAGTGATTTCCAAAGGCATTTTAGCAGGATCCTAAATACCCTTTTACCAAAGTGTCACCGTTCTTATATATTTGTTTATGAGTTGAGAAATGCTATAGAGATGTCATAATTAGGTCAATTTAAGAAAAAAAAAACTGTTCAAAAACCAATGTTTCAGGACAAGTGGAATTGTGAGGCTCATATTTTAATAAATTCCTTTTCCCTGAAAGAAGTTGACAGAAGCATGGTAACATCACTAGGAGAATCTGTAAAAAAATTCTACACAACAAGTATGTGTTAAGAGGTTCATTTCTAAAATCTTCATAATTATGATTCTTTGTCATGATTATATATGGTTTTGTAATCCAGACACAGGCACTGTGGCCACACAGAATATCACTAATTAATTAGCTACAAATTTGATCAGCTGTTCCTTTGAGGAACTTGAAGACATTTATGGCCATAATTTCAATTGTGCCATTTAGTTTTTGTACTGATCATCCAAAATGCCTAATCCTTTTTAGAATGTATGATTAAAACCCACCTGCTTTCTTTTCACATTATCCAAAACGTGATATTCCTATTTTACACTTTTCTTTTTTTTGGCTGTCTCAGAATATATACTGGAATTACAGAAAGAAAGAACAAAACCGTGCTCACCAAACACACAATAGAGGTTGTTTTAGATCATCAATATGAGCATGTTTTGGTTAGAGTGTATTTTAATATTTTATCGTGTTGCTAATTATAAAATTGTTTCAGAACATTATTAAGTATGTTTACACATCTTCCAATAGAGAAACATATTTCTTTGGCAATGCCCTTACCTTTAATGAAAAGAATGAATCTGTTTTTCTGAAATCATCCTAATTCCAACTATTTCAAAAAAAGTGAGAAGTTTCCCAGCATTTCTCTCAGTACTCCTCAGCTTAGAGAAGTCAGAAAGAAACAAAAGTTAAGGTCACCTCTGGGCACAAGCACAGAGTAAAGAACTTTTCAGAATTGCCTAAAAATGAGCCATTTTAAACTGGTAATGAGAAGATTGTGTGCATACCAATATTTCTTTTAAAACGATTTTAAATCCTAGAGAATTTCTGAATGGTTGAGTAGACCTATTACTGGGTTTTTAATGCCTCAGTTATTAGATCATTTTTAAAATTACAAATACAATGGATAGCTCTTCTGACCAGACCTATATTGGTTCCCCAAATTGTTTCTAAGCCTCATAGTTTGCTGGTTTAAGTTACTTTCCTTAAGTCAAAAATAGCCATTCTTAGAAAGTGTAAATAAAGATTACGTGAAACCTTTGAAGTCTGTCTCTTCCTATCCCTAAACCACAAGGTATTTGTGAAAGACACTACCAAAGGTGTTAACCACGTTGGTTTGTTTAATAAGTCTTCACTCATTTTTGAGATATCTAATACACTGAGAGAACTTGAGTTAAACTAAATGTCTCACAAAGTGGGTAGTGAATATAAAAAATACTGGATTGACATTAACATTCTTGCACCTTGCTTTTCATTCCTGTGAGATCATCAATGATTTGCATGATATGATGAGGCATGTCGTCTTCATAGGACTCAGCTTCCCCACCTTAATACTACCAAACAGTTCTTATATTTAAATAGAGTTACAGGAATCCACATTAAGCAGGCAAATGGAAATAGAACAAATTGCGCTTTTTAAAAGTAAGTGCCATAACTGTATCTCTGTTTTTGGAAAAATTTGCTGTTGTCAACGCATTCACTGAATTCAAGTGTTCTCCCATCGCTAAAGATATAAAAGAAATATTTGGAAGTTAAAATAAAGGTCAAGAAAAAAATCTTCCATTGGTGTTTCAAATTAGTGCATCATTATTTGACTTAGATTGTTGGATAGTCGTTTTAAATAAAGAAGACTGTGCTTAATGGGTGCTCCCCACACCAACTAGGCAATATAGCTGGGTTTTCTTCAATGGATTTAGACCAAACAAAGCACCCTGTTCTCATTTCCAAAGACTTACTGAATGAGAGTGGTGGGCTAAACAAATTAATTTCTACCTCTGCCCACCATTACAGTAAAAACAAATTTGCTCACATCGGACAACCTATGAATTTAGCAGAATGTAGAATTCCAAACACGGGAATAAAAAAGAGGAATTAAAACATGCAGTTCTTCTCCAACATTGCTTCTGTAGCCTTAGAAAATGCTTCTGAATGATTAAGGTAAAAAAAACAAAAATTCATTCTCTGACAAAAGCAGATACAAGTTCAAATAAAATGAAATGACAGAAAGTTCATCAAAATAGGCTATAGCTGCTCCAGCTTCACAAAATGCCCATTAGTGTTTGTGTCTTTGCTTAAACTCAGGTATGCTTCTGCGCATGTATAGGGAAAAGGTTCTGAATTAGCAAGATTAAGACTCAAATTTTAAAAAAGGCTTGACTAGGAAAGATGCTTTAAGTGTTCTGACTCAACCTGCAAAAGAGTCACTGGTTCTTACCACCCAAGCCAAAGCTTAAGGTCAGCTTCAAAGGTTGAGAGGACAACGTATAATAATTAATATTGAGAAAGGACTATGTGCATACCTCTAAGCACTTTCTAGGTATTATCTCATTTAATCATAACAACCTTATGAGGTAAGATCTGTTAATAACTCCAATTTATAGATGAAGAAATCAAGCACATATAGCTTCAGTAATGTGGCTTTGGTTACACAGCAAGTATCAACAAAAAGCAAGAATTCAAGTCCAGGCAGGCAGTCCTACTCCACAGCCCTCAATTTTGACCACTAATGATAATAGCAAAATAACAATAGCAACAATTAATACTACTATTAACCATTATTAATATTACTTAGCAGGCACTGTGTTATATCTTTTCTCATTTAATCCTCACTTTCTCCTTATGAACTAAAGATTAGCACTCTCCTTATACAGATCTGAGAGGTTAACTAAACTGTGTGAAAATGGGAGAGCATGAGTCTAAGCCTGTGCCTTTAAACCATCGCCATGCCATACTATGTAGTCAATTTGGCGTTACACAAGAAAATCAAGGGATGCTGGGTATAGTTCCATTGGGCTAAAAGCTAATCAATCAACAAAATATGGACAAACTCAATGTAAACTAATCAGAGGAAAAAAATAAAAAGCTGGAGCAGATATATGAATTAAGGAATTTCATGGTTGAGACAAATTCAGTACCACTCAGACACAAACAAGACCCTTTCCAAGCCTTGTCCCACTCTACGGGCCAAGATTACCTGACCACCCGAAGCCAATACCCCTTCTTCTAGACCACATTTTGATTATCCAGGACTTCAGAATTCCTTGCCCAAATGGCCTTTTGAGCCCTGGATCCAGCTTCACCAGGATCAGTCACACCAATGATATGCATAGCCAAAGGTTGCCCAGGGGCAGTGGTTTGAGGGGTGTAGGTAGAGCTTGGATATGCAAACTGGGATACCTGCCTTTGTGTGGAAAGGAACTGGAAATGGAAAGAGAAAGACAGCAGACTATGGGCTGGGGACTGGGGGCTGGGGACACTAACCAAGGGCTCTCCTGCAACAGCAGGTTTCAACACAGGTTTATGATAAATCCGAGAATGTCAAAGTTGAATCTGACCTTTCAGGATAATATGAAGTTATATTTGTCAAGAGAGGAGAACAGATTGTATTTTATGTAAACATTTGTGAGCATGATTTATAATTTCTAAAGATATATGTCCTTTACACCTACATTTGTACTCTTGCCCTGAGCTCTGCAGATGTGATAGGCCAGCCTTTTTTCTTGTCCTTTTGTCTTCCACCAGAGGTGAATATGCTGCTATGAACACTCTCTAGGTATCCAGTTAAAACCAGTTAACAAACTTACTCTGTCTCCATCAATGGTACTTGCAATAGAGTCTCATCAAATCTCAAGTAATGGTAACTTCCTATAATCCCTTCCTCAGACCCTGCTGAATACAAAAAAAAAAAAAACACCTGGTGTTATGTAGGAATTGCCATTTACATGACACTCTGCTTCATTGGAAACAGCTGTTCATTGATACATTTCAATGTTCATTAGCTTGACACATAAGATTATGGTGTGCTGTCAACATGATGCCAGGACAACCAGATGATTTAAAGAGATTTAATTAAATTCAGTCCAATAAGCAGACAATTTATTGGAAAGAGAAATTAGTCTATTTTTCTGCTTGCTTTTGTAACAATTTTTTTAATTGCTTATTTTTAACTATGATTTCTATTAAATTAACAGGGAATCAGTCATCCCTACTCCCTTCCTCACCATTCCAGCCAACACAAATCATGTAGCAATTTTTAAAAATCCAGGTTATCAGCCAGTCAACGATGGTTCCAGTACTTATCTTCATCAAGCACCTAAGTGGATATTCCATATTGGTAAGACATCTGTGCAAGGATGTTACATAGCAAGGGCCAGAATTCCAAAGCCAGCAGCTCAAAAATGCATTGGAATAGACACATACTCTAAGAAGGAGCCTTTCGTAGAGGTGACTAGGCTAGACTCACCAAGGTGTGATGACTGTGCTCACCCCTCATTCTGACATGTGCACTCTCACAAAATCCAAAATACCTTCGTATCACATTCCTGCAAACTTCCAGCATTCCTCCACTTGTAAAACATAAGAAAATGTTAATAAAGGTGATCTTATAATAATCATCTGTGCCATCATTTGGTGATCAGGGATTGCTTGCCTCAACCCACTACCTGCTTGAAGGGAAGCGGCAGGATGTCATGTTGCAGGAGATACATAAACAGGCTCTGCGACTCAAGATCAGTTGCTTACTGTGTGAGATTCCCATCACTGACAACCACACTGCAGCATATTAATAAATTGAGCCTCTAATTGAAACCTGTGTGAGAATCTACCTTATGCATTTTCCATGGGTGGCTGCCAGAAGCAGAATAGAGCTATGGGAAATCATTAAAGAAGGAGCCCAGCAGCCATAGCAGAAAGTGCCTGCTGATTTGGGGAAAGCACCTTAGAGAAGTGAAGCTCCTCTATTTAAAGATGGAAATTCCTGCTCTAGCCATTATTTTCCAATCTAGCCTACAAGTCACTTGGGTTGTAATACAAATTTGGAAGGCTAAACGCAAGGAGTAAATTTTACCAAGCGTTTTCCTTCCCAAGCATTTCCCAGGGCCGCTTTGTTAGAGCGCACTAGATCACAGCTTGTGGTAGGCAAGGCCACAGCGCAAGCTAAGCGATTTCATTAGGCACATGCTGACTTAGCCCAGATTGTTCCCTTCGGGTCCTGGATCCCACATGGAATTGAATCATCTTCCATCATAATTACCGGAAGCATCGGAAGCAGCTGTTGCCTGCTCCCTATTCCTCGCTCCAGACAGCAGGCAGCCTAAGGGTCCCATCATCTGACAATGACACACTTCATTTCAGTGTGCATGTCTGAGCATTGCACTGCCTGAGCCAGGAGCCATTACCTGCCCACTTGCTGCTGAACGTGGTGGGAAAGTTCTATCTACAATAGAGCATAGTGAATAGAGCATCTATCACCACTGTGTGCTGAGCACTGAGCTACGTACTGTATATGCATAATTTTACTTCATCCTCCAAAAAAATCCCTGAGATTAAAATGTTATAGCATCACCCCCCAGGGCAGAAGAGAAAGTAAAACATGCCTTCTTTGTGCACAAAGTCTATGAAAATAAGAAGGGAGAAGAAGACATGGCACCACCAATCCAGAAATTCTAGACTAAGGGAGAATAGTTACAGGCAATCTATAAGCATTTGTGATCATCTACTGTGTGATAGGTCCTGTACTAGATGCTTGGGATGCAATAGAAGACAGTGGCATGGGCTGTACATCGGAGGATCATAAAGGAGGTGATTTTTGAACAGGAAGATGATGCACACAGCTTGGTAGAGGGGAAGCGAGGAGGGGGATGGGGCTAGCTAGGCACTGCAGCACACTTTGGGGGGTTTCAGTCCAGAGATAAAAATTGGCTCTGAAGGAGTAGGGAGAGAGATTGATAAGAAAAGAAGGGAAGAACCGAGGTTTTTGAACCCACATAAGAAGAGAATCAAGACCCCCAACTCTTCAAAGACCTGTTCCTATACGATAGCTGTAGAATACTAGACTCCAACTCATCTGGATGATTCTTCCTATTTTCAGGGCAAACAAGAACTTGAGAATCTGATAAAATAATATTTCACTTGTAATAAACAAAACGCACATACCAACACACACACATATATATGTATACATAAAAAAACTTTACATAAATTCTCTGTCTGTCCATGTTGTAAGATTGCCAAGACTAGGGAATTGAGCAGGAACACAAATGTCCTTTAAACTGCTCTCAAAGGGGTTGAGAACAGCCCACTTATCAGAAGGTATGAAGATGCGTGGGGAAAGCCATCACCCCAAGGATCTTAGTATTTGGGGGCACTGGTTGTATTGGGTAGATGATTCAGGAGTATTGACCAGCACCCTTCAGGAACAAGAAAAAACTCAAATGTGACCTGCTGACTAAAGAGAAGAAAGAAACTTTGGAACAAAGTATAAGAACAGCCTAAAGAGTTATAAGAAAACAATACTTACTGATGAAGGAAGCTCTGCATGCCATCAGCCATAATGTGAGTCACTGTGGAAGCAAACAACTATATCAGTTCTTATTTACAAACACCTGGAGAAAAGGTTAAATTGGAAAGATCTTTCATTATACTCTCCATGTTCTCCAGAGAAAATGTAGAAAGAACTGAAAAAAATTATCTCAGAGCCTTGGAAGTTGGATCAGCTGTATATATGCCCCTAAAATGTAATCCCATCCATGATTCGCCACTGAAAGGTGTTGGCTGGGAGTAAACAACAACAACAACTGAACGATTTAGTCCTTCTGGCAGCCAAAATGAGATTATCACTCCAATGATAATGATGAGGAGCTATCCTTCCCAAGGATATATAGCTAGAAAATGACAGAACTGTGCAAACCCAGGTCTCTATGTCTCCAGAACCTGTTTTGTAATCATCATATTCTACGGGCAAAGAGGATTCTAGGCAGATGAAAAATTACATTGAAAAGGCAGGACGAGAATCTTACTCAGAAAATGTCTGCTTTCCTCAGTCCTTGCTTCCTCTACAGAATAGACATGCTGAGGGCACTATCCTAGCTCCAGATACTCTCCTGTGCCTTGGCACTGAATTGCCTGCTGGTAACACAAATCATGCTAGAATGCTACCTTCCCCAGACTATTTTGTTTATTCTTGCTGAATGTTTTTGTTTTTCTTTTTCTTTACAAGGAATGCTTATCATTAATACAGAAATTCAATTACTGTTTGGACTTATTTATTTATTAGCTTGATGCATGGCACCCACCACCCAGTACTATGCTTGTAATGAAATCACCGTATCTGACAGAGGGAGACAGTTTTCATGTCCAGACTAGACATAAACTGTGCCAACTGAGACCCAACAGACTTGCATTATCACCTCCAGCACACTGCACTAATCATTTGACCTGTTCTTTATGCGTGTGTGGTGATCAGTGGTGACAACAAATATGTGGCTGCATGAGCAGAGGCTGGAGCTGGAAATGCCCTTTCCAAGGCTGCCTTTCGTATATGGCAAATGAAGCAGAAATGGCCTTGTCCAGCACTTGACAAGGAGGATCCTCGGGAGACAGTGCACCTCTGCAAAGTGAGTCTCATGCAAGGTAAATTTTTTTACCTCCAAATAACAGGTGGACACAATCATATTACCATAAGTTAGGCCAAAAAATAAAGAGAGGGATTCTGATTTTGTCCAAGTTGCTTTTATATTTATTTAGGGACTTGTATATCCAACTTTCTTTGATTTTCTAGGAGCATATGGCTCAACCTGGCACAGACAATCTTGGAGATACACTGAGCCCTCAATGAGAGTGTTGTACAGTGGAGATGAGAGGGTAGGTTTCAGACACAGCAGTCTGGGGTACACAGGGGCAGCTCTACGAGTCAGCTCTGTAGAAGTAGGAGTGTAAGAAGAGGGGAGAAAATGTAGAATCAGATATACCTAAGTTTAAATATCCACTCTGCCGTTTACTTGCTGTGAGACTTTGACAAAGTCACTGAATTTTTCTTTTTTATAAACTGGTGATAGTATTTTCCCTGAATGGAGCATGAGAGGATTAGAAATGGCATGGGGTAAACTATCTATCACTCATGGTGATAATGATTCCACAAGGAACCGTCAAGAGCCACTGAAAGAAAGAGACATAAATCTGAAGTCTAGGAGAGGATAAAGAATTAAATCAACAGTAACTTACAGAAAGGAAGGGCAGGGCAAGTCTTTTTATTGACTACTCATGGAGTGTCTCATTTTAAAGGAGACTGGTTGCCTTCTGGAGCTGTGGGGGTTCCATCTTTCTCCCAATGTTATCGATGAATTCTGACCACTCTGATTCCTGAAAGCTCACCATGGTCCTGATGGTAACAATATAGTCTTTCTTTTTCTCTTGAAAGCAGAAGCCCTTTATTATGCTGAAATTAGAAAGAGCAAAGAAGCACAGTAAGAATGTCTCTATTCTCAGAATTTTCCTGCTAAGTTCTGAAGATTAAGCCATAGTTTTAAATGCCTGTTCTACTTGAATTAGTTATTTTCTAAAACCTTCTCTGAGTCAAAATTCTGTAATTTTATGTTTCAATGGTGTAACTCTTAGTGGTGTCTAAATTAAAAGTCTTCTTTCTTCCTTTTTATATCTTGTACAAGACTGATAAAACAACAGAACTAGGCAAACCCAGCTACTGTTATAATCTTTATTCTTACCTCTGTCCATCCACAAGACTATAAATTCCTTCAGGGAAGAAAGAGGATTTTTATTTCCCTAGGAGTTAACCTACTTCCTAGCATAAAATAGGTGTGCAATAATATGATTATTATTACGTAAGTGGATACTATGAACTAATGCAAGGCAACATTGTGAATGTGAGCATTTATGTCCCAGTTTTCCTTTCAAGCTAAATATCTAAAATCACCTTGGGAAAAAGGTAGTTTCCAGACTAAAAATATTAGGATGAGAATGTTCCCAGCTCAAAATTTACTATAAATCAAATTCTGAGAATTAAAATTCTGTTTGCAAGGAAATTAAAATCTGCAATTTTTACAAGCAGAGTTTTGCAATATGTTTGCAATGGAAGAGTTCATATAAATTATCCAGAAATATCTGAAGAATCTAACATTTCCCTCTAAAATGATTTTTTTGTAGTTTCCCTTACTTGTCTCACTGTTGAGTAAAAACTCAGTCTCCAGCTGAACTGTATAACTCCAATCTTCTGTAAGTCTTTGCACTGCATTTCTAACCAAAGCCAATCACCTTGCAATCATATATCAGTCAACTACAAGGGGAAACAATGGCAGTAATAATAGCTATCATTTATTGGGTAAATGTTACATGTATGTCTATAACTTGACATGTATTATCTCATTTGCTTCTCAAAATTATCCTCTGAAAGAGCACTACTGACATCACTGTCTCGAGATGAAGAAACTGAAACACAGAGAGGGTATGTCATGTATCTCACAGGCAAATGTGTGGAGATGACTCAACCCAAGTCATCCACTGTAAATGGAGCAGATGAGAATGATTTAAAAGATATGCTGAATGACAACGAAGTGGTGACTTCCTTCATTTATTTTGTAGGAACTCCCTCAGCTGTGCCATTTGATATCATTTCATCATTATGATCTATCTTGGGATTTGCATATTCTCTCAGAAACAATTCTCAGCTTGAGGCAAAGAAATGATGCATTTTAATATAAAGCAGTGGCATATCATTAGTTATCATTTTATTTATCTATAAACACCATAAGGAACCAAATTTCACAATTTCTAAAATTCCCAGAAAGGCTGCAAGAGAAATAAACCAGAGAGAAAATCAGTATAAAAATGCATAAATCCCCAGACCTTGCAATGGAGGCACTATTAGACAATCAAGAAGGAACATTGTTCTTGAAGTGGAAAGAGAAGTATACTTTATATCTGGTTCATCTATTTTTATATTTATGAACTTCATTATTCCTGAGTTTGTGCCACCACAGTTCCGAAATTTTAAAGTGATCATTTTTGATACTGAGCAAAGTTTGTTGTTACTACAAGAATGATAATGGGTAGACCTAATTGCAGGGATCCTACCTTTTTATAGAAAAGTGACACTGTTGGCCTACAGTGAATCTCAACTGTACACTGGGTTTTTTTTTTTCTTTGGTTGAAAAAATAAATATTTCTTGATCTACCAACATTCAAACAGTTCCCTATAGACTGCCAGCCATCTACAACTAAAGTGAAGAAAATTAGAGCTAATGGGATTGAACCTGAAAGCATGGCTTAATTCACCCACGCTCTGACAATTTAATTTCAAAAGTGATGAATGTGGTAAAGTAAGAGAGGAGGAATGGAAAGCAAATTGGCTACACAGAAAAAAAAAATGTATATCTTTGAATTATCATCCTTTAGAAATCCTTTATCTTAATTTTCTCTTATTTTTTTTTTCAAATTTTTGTAATCAACTTGAAAAAGTAATAGAGAAAATGATCTAGGAAATCCCTAACCATGAAATAACCCTAAATTCTATCCTTAATTTAGGAGCCCATGTCTGACTTTAGGTTCCTAGTGCACAGTGTAAAACACTTAGAGTAAATGTTTCTTACTCCTTTTAGAGAAGAGCTCATACCACATCGCCAATTAGTACCTTACTTTATGCCTCCCTGATCTTTTAGACCCTGTTCTATGCCTTCTTGACATTATCTACCAAAATCAGATAATTCCTTAGGTCTCTTTGCTTTCTTTGATCTCTTGTTTACTGACAAGGATAGGATATAACAAAATTAAAACTTTGAACAAGCAGGTAGAAATGATGCAGAGGCGTATTGTCAAAGTCAGCTTGGTAGATCATTAGTGACTTTTGAGATATATTTGGATATCAGAAGGGCAGATGTCAAAAGTTCTGTGAAGTGCATAGAAGAATTAAAAGGTTAAACCAGAGCAAATGAGGCAACAGATAATGGTAACTCAAGGAGGAGATTCCGGCAATATAAAAATTTTGGCAGATGGTGTGTAATTAGTAACAATTATAACAGTAACACATACCATTTATTTAGTGCTTATTAAGGGCTAGACGTTATTAAGCATTTTACATAGTTAAGTGATTTAACCCCTTCATTAGCTCTATGAGAGAAGAATGCCATAGTTTTACAAATGAAGAAAATGAAACTCAAAGAGATAAAGAAACTTGTCCAAGGTCACACAGCTATTAAATGAAAAATACGAAATCAAACCCAGTTCTGTCAGACTCGAAATCCCATTATTCTTAACACCATATAATATCCTTTCCTTACTTTTCTTACCATTAAGTGTAAACTGTCTCCTTTTACAGGTATATCAGTGGATTTTTTAGACAATGTTTCTGTGCAGCTGAAAGGTTCAAAACCCTTCAGCTTGACTAAACTTTTGGTCCAGTTCCCTCCAAACCAGTTTAGTCCCAATGGCAACTGTTAATTGTCGTTGTGTTTTGCTTTTTGTTTTTTGCTTTCAGTTCTTTGTTCAAAAGCTACACTCAAATCCATATCCATATTAACCAGTGCCATTTGCTCAGTGCAACAGATCATTCCCATTTCCCCTTTCTTGGCTTCCTTCAGAATTTTTTTAGTGTGTTATTTCTAGACCAGTTGTTGACTATGACAGTATGAAAAGACTCAGAGCATCTGCCAACTGCCTGCCAGATGGTTGAACTCTGGTGAATGGCTACTGACCTATGAACTACTGAGAAGTGTCTGAATACTTCTCTGCTTAATTCAGAAGCTCTTGATAATTTCATACAGTGCAAGCCTGGGATTTAACTTATCTTCAGAAGATGCCAAAACCTTAATTTTAATAATAGTAATAACAATAACATATAACACTTACCAAGTGCTTCTGAGTGCTTACTATGTGCCAAGCACCGCACTAAGCACAACAGAGGTGCATCATTTAATCTTCTCAATAACTGAAGGAAGTAGGTATTATTATTAGCCCCATTTTACAAGTGAAGAAACAGAAAGCACAAAGAAATTAAATGAGCCAAGTCCACACGGATGGAAAATAGTAGAGCAGGGATTCGAACCTCACAATCTGATTTTAGAATTCCTGATTGTTATCTGTATCGTGTTCTGGTGAGGCAGAAGTTTGGATTTTGTTTGCTACCATTTATTTGTACCACAAGAGACCCAAGACACAAAGCAGCAGGAAAAGCAGAAAGATCTCTCATAGACACCTTGTTCATTCATGGTGAGAAAGAAAATAATGGTAACAAATAGCTGATATTGATTTCCTCCTCTGTGCCATTTGTATACATCCCGTCATGTAGTCTCACAATAACCCTATGAGACAGGTCATAATATTAACTCCGATTAAAAGAGGAAGAAACTTAGATTTCAAGATAAGTATGTTGCCAAAGGATACAATCAGTAAAACACAAAGACTGTATCATATGTCTACTACCACAGCAGTGCTGCATAACAAACTACACTAAAACTTACCAGCTTAAAACAACCACCATTTATTTAACTCACATTATTCAGATCAACACTTTGGCTTGATTTGGTTGGGCAGTTCCTCTGTTTTTCTTGGGATTCCTCATGCATCCAAGGTCTGCTGTGGATTAAATAGGCAGTTTTGCTCATCTTAACTGGGCTTTCTCATTTCTGGGGCTCAACTAGAATGACTGAGCTGACTCAGCTCTATTTTACATGGCAGAGGCAGAATTCCTAGAGAGTACACAGATATACGCAAGACTTCCCGAGGCTTATGCTTAGAACTGCCAAACTATGCCTTCTACTACTTTCCGTTAGTCAAAGCAAGTCACAATCCCAGCTCAGATTTGGAGGCTGAAAAATAGATGGGAAAGGCTGAAAAATCATACTGTAAAGGGTGCAGATCTACAAAGGTATGAACAATTGTGATTACTTTTGTGATCATCTACCACAAAGGCAGAATTCAAATCCAGCTCTGAGTAGCTTGAGTCCTTGCTATGAAAAACTATATCCAATACAAAATTCAAGTTTGCATACCCTTAAATAGTACATTCAGGAAGTACATTGATATGTCCTTTCTTTCAACACTTTAAATATTTTATTCCAGTCTCTTCTTGTTTGCAAGATTTCTGAGGAGAATCAGATGTAATTCTTATCTTTGCTCTCTATAGGTACTGTGTCCCCTCATCCTTTCTTCTTTCAAGATTTTCTTTCTTTATCTTTGCTTTTCTGCAGTTTGAATACGATATGCCTAAGTGCAGAATTTTTGGCATTTATCCTGCTTGGTGTTATCTCAGCTTCCTGGATCTGTGGTTTGGTATCTGACATTAATTTGGGAAAATTCTCAGTCATTAGTGATTCAAGTATTGTTTCTATTTCTTGATTTATTCCCTTTCTTATATTCCCACTACAAGAATGTTATACTTTTTGTATTTGTCCCACAGTTTTTAGATATCCTTCTGTCTTTTGTTTTGATTCCTCCCTCCCCCCAGTCATTTTTTCCTTGCTTTTTAGTTTAGGGAGTTTCAATTGACATATATTCAAGCTCAGAGATTATTTTCTTAGCCATGTCCTGTCTCCTAATGAGCCCATCAAAGACATATGCATTTCTGTTACATTGTCTTTGATCTTTAGCATTTCTTTTTTATTCTTCCTTACAATTTTCATCTCTCCGCTGACATTACCCATCTGTACTTGCATGTTTTCTACTTTTTTCATTAGAGCCCTTAACATATGCTGTAGATTGAATGCCCTCACCCCCAAACAGATTGAAGCTGAATTCCTACTGTAACTGTTGAGGGTGGGAAATCTCATTGTTGTAATTGAAAGGTGGGGCCTTGAAGAGGTGATCAGATTGTAGGACCATGCCTAGTGAATGGATTAATAATGGTGGTCATGGGCTTGGTTCTGAGGGTTTTAAAAGGAGAGCACATAAGAGTCTCTCTCTTACTCTCTGCTCTGCCATTTCTGCCATGTGACACCCTGCATTGCTGTAGAGTCATCTCATCAGATGTGTTCCTTGGACATTGGCTTCCCAGCATCTGAAACTGTGAGCAATAAATATTATTTCTTTATAAAGTACTCAGTTCCAAGTATTTTTTAATAAGCAGCAGAAACTGGCTAATACAGCATATTAGTCATAGCTGTTTTAAATTCATGGTCTGATAATTCTAATTCCACTACTATATATGAGTTGGTTCTGATGCTTGTTCTGTTTCTTCAAACAGTGCATTTTGCCTTTTAGTATTTCTTGTAATTTTCTGTTGAAAGCCAGATGAGATAGACAGGGTAAAGAAAAGCCCAGTAAATAGACCTTGAGTGATGTGGTGGTTTGGTGTGTGAGGAGGGGAAGTATGGTAGTAGGGCTCAGTCCATCAGTCAGCCTGTGTCCTTGAGCTGTGCTTTTCAGTTCTCTCAATTCCACAGACATTCTCCGTGTGGGTGGAATAAGATGGATACAGAGTATTGGAGTTGAGTCTTTTCTTTCCCCCAGGTCAGTTAGGCTCTGATAAAACCTCATTAGGTTAGGTTTCTGATAAAACAGCTTCTCTTGAGGGGAGTACTTGTTAAGAACAGAATGTTCCAACATATTTCAAAACAATTCTTTCTCTCCTCCTTCTGTCAGAAACATGAGGGAGTTTTCCTACACTATTCACTGCGAGGTCCTGGTAGAGCTCCTATAGCTAAAACAAAAGTGCAGGATCTCCCTAGGACTTGGCCCGCTGAAGTTCTTAACTCTCAGACTTATCCACACTGAGCCTTCAGCAATTCATCAATTGGAGTTTAGGTTTTCCCATCCCGGTACTGCTTTCCAAGGAGATTTCTGCTCATGGATTTCTGTCCCAGTAAGTCATGATGATCTTCATTTGCTTGTCTGTCTCTCCAGTTTTGGAGACAATGGTTGGTTTGTCCTATGATCTCATTTCTCTGACAGATCTAAGAAAAGCTGTTGATTTTTCAGTTTGTTCATTTTTTACTTACTGTTAAGACAGATTGACAACTTCTAAGCTCCTTACACGCCAGACTATAAACCAGATGTCCTAGACTAGACACCAAAAGTGATCTTTTCAACAAGTATTTTTCAAGTTCCTGCTATATACAGGTACCTACCAAGCTGGATATCTCTTTCAACGGGTTTGCTAAAGGAACCAAAGAAAAATGGAAAATGAGAAAATGGCAGCTTCAAAAAGGATATGTTTCAATTTTGCACAAATGAATCTGTTTTCTTATGGACTTTGCATGCTTTCTAGAGAAATCACCTGGCTCTAGACAGGAAATGAGTAACAAGACTCAAGGCAATTTTACTAAAGTGGACTAATCTTGGTTCCTTGTGGGGAGTAGCATAGCACATTCAATAGAAACACAAGAAAGCCAACATTCCTTGAGGACTAAACAAAGAAGCAGCAGAAAAATCTCATCAGACTTCCAGTTTCCTGCCCCTCTCTCAGCTTCTGTGTGTGCCAAGCATTGGCCTGAGTGTTTTACATTTGTACTCGTTATTTTAACTTATGTTTCATGTTCAGAAAGAGCTACATTGAGACAAGAGACATTCCCAAAATCCAGCATACTGACTGATATTTGGGTTTCAACATGGCTGATTCCTCCAATCCCCCATGTGTTTGAATGCCTCAACCTGGAACATACACTGCTCAAGCACCAAACACAACTATTTCATCAACCTCAATTAAAATGAGAAGTAAAGCAGCAGGCTAATTTTGTTTGGCTTATCTCCATTTTACTCTTTTATCATCATAATTATTTATGGTTTTCCTGCAGAATTCTTCAAAAGAGAAGTCATGCTATGAGAAAACAATGTCTTGAAACTCAAATAATGAAAAAGTAGTCAATAAAGGAGATGCAACAAATCAGCCAAAGAAATAGCTTATTTTACATCTAAGTCTGCTTTTCTCTTAAATTCGTGCAGTCTCCTTTAGCTAAAAAATATGTTCATTCAAGAAAAGAAACTTTTGTTTCAGGCAGTGTTCCCAGAGGAAAAGAAAAGGTAAATTCTTTTTCCTGAGGAAAAAGGTTGGCAAATGATATGACACTTCCCGTTCCTACTTAGTATCATAGAGGAATAAATATGGGTGACATGGAACCAAGTAGAAGAAAAGATTCTTGGAATAATAGGACGTGAAATTGGGATAGTTCCTCAGAGATCAACTTGTTCAACTTTCTTATTTTCCTGATGAGCCCTGACACCTGGAGAAGTAAATTTCATTGCCCCATATAACCCAGAAAGTTAATAGCAAAATTGAAGCTAAAGTCAGAACTCAAAGATCCCTATTCAGTATCCTTTTTAATCAATTTTACATTATTCAAAGAACTTTCTGCTAATGTCTGCCTCTATCTGTCCATCTTATCTTCTAGCAAGCTACCATATAAAGGTCAAATTCCACCCTCTAGAAAAAAGAAGATATAAGAAGCTTTGGTACATGGATGTCACCAAGGAGGTCCACGATAGAATTAAGGTATAGTGAGCTTCAGTGGAAAAGTATTTTCTTCTAATCTTCACTAACCTATAACTACAATTGAGTATTTCCTCAATTACAAATGTACACAACAAACCACAGTTGTAGTAGTAGTTCCTGTGACTTTGTCACTATAAAATCAGATGTTTTCATATCCTCTACAATTTTTGTGCATTTGGAACATCATTGATGTTCATAATGATTTTGAAATAATAATACATATCAGACCTGCTCCTAGATATTTATATTTAATACATCATAAAAAGGCACATAAATTCTTATTTCATAAATATGTTTTTTAATATTTGGTGATTGGTTTCCCTGGTAACCATATATAATTTATTTTATGGCAGGCTGTGAATAGGCAATTATATAGAGTTATACAACATCCTCCTCCAAAGGTCATCTGTATCACAAGATTTCTGGGTCCAATTAATTCTCGGATTTGAAAAGGGCCCAGGAGTGTCCTAGCAGGGGAGAACACCTTAAAATATATCCACAATTGGAGAACAAAGATGTGATCCCCTGACACAAAATCGCTACAAGGAATTTACAAGTCTGCTTGAATTAGCCAGATTCAGCAACAAGGCTTGAATGTTAGGCTTATGGGTTCAAATTAAGGCTGTGCTTGTCGACTCCTCCTGTGCAGCCCTCTCCTGCTACCTGTTCTCCTCTTTCCTGACCCTGGGAGACAATACATCAGGGAAATTACCAAATCTGTGGGGCCCAAGTAGCTTTGCTATGGGATACCACCAGGAAAGAGCTGGATCTAAGCAGGAAAAAGAATTTTCCTAGAGGAAAGAGGACATTGGCTGCAGTGTGAGCCAAAGCCTTGAGCAACTCAGAGATGGGAAATCCTAATGAGAGTAGGAACATTATGGACCATGGGCCATAATTAGCTGAACATCAATTAACAATTCAGCAGAAGGAAAGCCTCAGCATCAACCATCACAGCAGACCTCACATGTCACACATTGCAGAGTGCAGTGGTTAAGAACACAGATGCTGGTCCCAGACTATCTAGGTTTGACTTGATTCTGCTTCTTCCAAGATGTATGCTCCTAGGCAAGTTGGTTCACATTCCCATGCCTCAATCTTCCTGTCTGAAAATATGATTAACAATTGTACCTACTTCACAGGGTTTTGCAAGTACAAAATGAATTAATTTGAGGAAAGTGCCTGGTGCACTGTAAGCACTCAATAAATATGTGATATTAGTGGCAGCAATAGCTATGAATTTTTACATAGAACAACTATACTGTCCAACCCATTGTGGAACTAACCCTTTTTGAAGGCACAAACTACTGCTGGCATTAGAAGCATGTTCGGGTTACATTTGTAAGACCCCTTGCAATCCTCGGGAATACTTGAGGGATGAATTTCTTAGAAATAACTTGACTCCCTGTTAGGCAACTTGATGAGGCCCCAAGGTCTCAAATTTGAGGGTGTTATTAGAAAGGCAAAGCATGAGACATAGTAGTTAATACTTCAGAATAATTCTATTTGGGGAACTCTTTACACTAAAGAATAATGGCACTTATGATTTCTTAACTAAAAATAATATTAATTTTAAAAAATTAAATAAATAAAAGAATAATGGAAATTATGTGTACAATAAAAAGAAGAACAAGTTTCTGAATTATCTTCAATTTTAAAGACTAAATTTTAGTATTCTAAGCCATGTGTTATATCTTGATCACTCATGCCCACAAGAAAGCACCTATGTCTAACCCTCTCTAAGAATCTAATAAATGCTGTGGAGTGAGTGAAGAATGAGTTTGTAAGAGGACTCTCCTGTGAAAAGTAAGTTTTGTGGAATTCACAATTACCTGTAAAGTCTATGTTATTTTTCATTTTTAATGGCTGCTGATGGCCTGGCATAATATACATTCTAATAATTACATGAAAAATATATGCATTTGGGGCATAAATAAAAATGGCATTTATTAGTGTATTAATCCTTCTTCTACACTGCAGATGTTATCTAAGGCATAGTGGCCTGGGTTGGAGCTATTATCTCTGGATATTTATTTATTCTAATCCCACACTGTCACATAACTTTGGTCACAATATTTTATGAGTCAGTTTCTCTAGAAATAACAGCCTATTTATGACATGCACTAGGGACTCCCACACTCACATTCCTTCCCCCTGCCCATTCCCATAGTGACTTCCATTCCTCATCCATGCAAGAGTGATAGTAGCAAGTCTAAACAATTGTTATTCACTTCTTAATTAGGTATCCAGAGAGACCCCAGTGTTCACACATGTGCTGGATTGTAAATGGAATGCTTAATCTCCTTGGTTGCTGGGATGCCTGCCTGACTGGAAGATGAGTGACTTTTATTTCTAAAATATTTGTGTAGTCAAGGCAAAGTTTCCGCATCCCTGGGAAAGTTATCGCCTGCAAAGTGCAGTCTGGAATGGTTCTCCCATCTGCCCTGTGGGCACTCTGTTTTCACACAGCCTCCCTCTCCCTTTTTCATTGGCTCCAGAACTCCACAGGCTGTTAAAGACCCTCACATGTAAATCCTAATGGCCCAGGCATCTAATCACTCACAAACTCAGAGCCTGAACACTTTCCTTCCCCATTTCTCCTCTAACAAGCTCTGGAACATAAAATTCTAATCCCTAATAGATAACACAATTTGAACAATATTGTTTACTGTCCTCTCTGCCAAATGGGAGCCCTATCTTTCTAGCAAAAGCGGAGAGAAAAATACAAGTTTACATTTTGATGATGTATTTATTCGGCTACAAACAGGATGATAAGAAATATCCTAAAATTAATTTAAGAAAATATTTATCGAGAACCACCTCTGTGCTGGATGAGATAGAAGCTATTATGAAAGTATCTGACATTTTCAAGGCATTACTTTGAGTGATAACACTAACACTGAGATGTTATTGGTTAATACTATATAGGTAGTGGTACCAAAGAAAGAGATATCAGTTGAACTAGAAGTAGATCGGTGAGCATCAATAACATGAACTTGGATTGGACCTTTAAATGTATCATCAAACTTGATTCTAGATAAAATGTGGAGAAATAAAGAATTTTAATTTTTCAGTGGCAACACACACACAAGCGCACACACACACACTACTGTGTCTTAATAAACCTTACACAACACGTGTTCTTAATTGCATTTCTGTCTTTGATAATCTAATCTATTAAGATGTCTTGATATTCCTAGTAAGTCTGGTTGTCTGGGAGTATTAGAGTGAGCATATATTTCTTTATTCTGCTACCTTTCTGTGTGGAAATATACAATTTACAAATCCACCATTTCCCCATTGTACTTATCATTCCTGGAAGGAAGCCTTGGACAATGTGATCAAAACCTTTCATATTCAAAGTAAGTTCTCAGGAATGCAAATAAATAATAATAATCACTTAGCTACTTCGGTGGTATTTTACTTTCAATTTTCCTTTCAGGATGACACACTCCTAATATTTTAAGCACAAAGATCCTTACTAGATTCGTACAATAGCAAATGACAGAAACACTCTTGTGAGTCCTTACTATGTACTGGACCCAATAAATCAGGTGCTATTATTATCCCCATTTTACAAATGAGGGAACTGAGGCTCAGAGAGGTTAAGACACTTACCCAAGGATGCAATCCTATTAAGTTGCAGAGCCAGGCTTTGAAATTAATGCTGTCTGAACCCAGCAGCTGTTCTTAATTATTACTCAATGTGGGAGAATGCCTTTAAGGCACTTTTCCAGTTTTCATAAGGAGGGATTGCTCCTAAATACTTCCAAATTCTTGGAAAACTCCTTATTTCTCTGTACAAAGGTGAAGTGAATTACCTGATTGCTGGTGACAGCAATTGAGCTGTTTCTTCAGTGAGTGAATTTGATCTATTAAATGCTAGATTTAGTCTTTTTCTACTTCTTCACTTGGACCAATGGGAAGAAGTGACCTACCTCTAAAAAATTCACCTTTGCTTCAGGTAGGTCTCAGCAAACTAACTTTGGCTCCCAAACTAAGACAAATCCCCAACCTAATCAGTAATACAAAATCAGAATAATATTTTGGTTTTCTATTCTAACTTCTTTGCCTTATTTTTACGTTGATTAAGAAATC
The DNA here is from genome assembly GCF_027409185.1 of Cynocephalus volans. NCBI lineage: Eukaryota > Metazoa > Chordata > Mammalia > Dermoptera > Cynocephalidae > Cynocephalus > Cynocephalus volans. The sequence goes on along the minus strand of NC_084463.1, from coordinate 136,329,901 downwards.
AGGCCTGTAGATGCATGCTGTTATATAATCAATCTATTGCTGTTTAACAAATCACCTCAGAATTTGGTGGCTTAAAATAAAAACCATCATATTTTTGTCTCACGAATTACAATTTGGGCAGAGTTCGGCAGCCTGGGTTCTTCACAATCCCATGAAGCATCAGCAGCCCAGTTGGTCTGGAGGCTACAATTCCCAGATGGCTTCTTTACATGGCTATCGAATTTGTGGGCATTGTCAGCTGGGAGTTCATCTGGGGATGTTGGGCCAAGTGCCACTCCCTGGGGCTGGTGGGGCTTCTTTACAATATGATAGCTGGGTATCAAGAGCAAGTGTTCCAAGAGGCTCAGATGGAAGCTGCAAGAGTTATTACGAACCAGCCTTGGAAGTCCCAGAATATTCCTTTGCAGAATTCTATGATCAAGCAAACCTCGTGGAGAACTCAAATTCAACAGGAGAATTGCCATCTTTCAATAGAAGGAGAAGCAAAAAGTTTGCCCTTCTTGTTAATCTATAACAAATGCTATTGATTTAGTTTCTTCTAAAGGACCAATGTCTTGAAAGGTAAAACTACATAAAGAGTAAAATATGAATCATATTTAAAAAAAGAAATCATACTCCAGCTTGCTTATTTTTCTGTAAAGTTAAAGAACTGTGTCAAAAATATAAAAGTCTATTTCTAGATTCAAATAATCTTTAGCTTTATGGATAGTGGCTAATTCATAAAAGAATCCAGCAAGTAAGAAGAATTAAAAGTTCCAGGGCCTCATAAGATATCGATATAAAACTTTATTTTCTGTCATTAAACCAAACCATTTATAGCCTGATTTCCAATTTCTAAATTGATCCCGAGCCAAACTATAACCAGAATGATGTTTTTAAACATTATTTCTCATCTGCATAATATTTTTCCATTTATTTACTGTTTTTTTCCAAAACCCATTAGAGGGAAGAAAAAAATGACAAAATGACACCCCAAAATTAAAGATGCCATTTCTATTGCCTAAATTGAAGAGTCTGAACCAGGTAATCAAAAGATTCTCTGAACTCCTGTTTTCATGCAGTTTCAATTAACTCTAGCATGATTACCAAAAATTTTCACCAGACACAAGCAAAATTAGAAAGATAAAGTCATGCCCTCACAATGTGCATGCTCTGGGTTACTACCGCCATCTATCGAATTTTGTTTTTAAAGGCATTCACTACCATTGACTCAAAAATTACAGGTGCGTGTATGGTTTATAAATAGTCAGTGTGAGAGATTCAAAGTGAGATCATTATCTCACAGGTGTCTTCTGATGTGGGAAAGGAAAACATTTGGTGCTTATGCTTTAATTTTATAAAATCCAGGAACACAAGAGTTTGCCATTTGGAGTTTATGTAGCAACTAAAGGAAAGTTCGGTTTAATGTCATTTTTTTAATAGCAGAAACAAAGCATTTTTCCCAGGGGAAATCAGCAAGATCTGTCTGGGAGACCTAAAGCCACCTGGGAGACATCTCACATGTCCTTTACTCCCTAAAATTGTTAGAGTCAAAGGTTTCAGCCTTTTTCCCACATTTATTATGGATGCAATTTTTTATATAAAACAAATTTTTAAATTCATCAACTGCCAGTTATCCCAACTAACAACCAAGAAAGGAAAAAAGAACAAAAACAACAAAAAAAAACTTCTTGTAACATTTTATGGTTTGCTTTATAAAAAAGCAGAATTAGCAATGCATAAAATAATGAGGATAACTAATAAATAGCTAGCTAATCCAAATCTTCACTTCAAGAAAATATGACACAATGGATTCCAGCTATAAATACAAAAAGAATGGTATTTACTTGGTTACAGCTTTATCTAGTCGCCTATTTGCAGGAAATACAGAAAATGGAGAAACATGAATGTGCAATTAGCACACTGCACCAAGATTATGTATTAGGAAAATCCTGATTATGATAAATGGGTCATGGTCTGCAACAGATAAAATGTAAGAAAAAGAATTGCAGAGGAAGAGAACATTTCTTGGGCTACAAAGTGGAGTTGGGGGGAAGGAGGAGGGGGAGGGAGGTTGGGGATGGCTGTGTGGGGGATGCAGGGTGCAAATGCAGTTTGTGGTAATGGGTATGCTGCCAGTGTGAAACTGGCCCTCACGAGGGATGACAATCAACTTTGTATCTCATGAATATTCATAACCAATATTTTTAAAAAGAGGAAAGACAAAAAAGCTGTACATTAAAAAGAAAGGGCATCAAAAAATAATAAAATGGTCAAGATTAGGATCTAGTAAAACAAACTGGGTTGGTTAGACTATAAAGAAATGCAAAGAAATAACTACTTTAAAAGTCAGGATAATAGTCATTTTGAGAAGAGGGAGGGATTTATGATTGAGACAGGGCACACAGAGGGACTTCTGGGGTGACCAACAAAGTACTGTTTCTCAATCTGGATGGTAATTTCAAGTGTATTTGCAATATATTTTATTAAGGTACACATTTGTTTGTGTGGTTTTTTGAATCTCTGTCACTTTACAATAAAAAGGATAAAAAAGAATAATTGAAAGTATATATTTGTATTTTTTAAAATACACGTACAAGTAACTCAAAATTTTTTAAGAAATCGGAAAGGAAAACTTAGAACTGAATGATAATTTAAAAATGACTCATATTAAAAATTCTAAGATGTCACTAATGCAACAAATTTAAAGGCAGAAATATCACCTTTGATAATTATTCTTGAAAAAAGGAAAAGTTAGACTTTAGTGAGTTAAATCTCTATATTAAAAGTTAAAAAAAGAAAAAGAAAACCTGAGAATGAAGGACAAAAATGTAACAAATTCAGAAATCTTTTAAATAGAAGAAAATTATACATTATAGAGAAATATCGAACTAATCCATAATAAAAACTAATTCAGAATAAAAGAAAAAAGAAAATTAACCAACAGTGAAAATTGATGGGGAATCTAATTACACATGCAGCATATATTAAGAGATAATGAAAATATTACATAACTTTATGCAAAAACCTTAAAAATATATACAGAATAGCAAATTTTTAGGAAAAAATAACATAATAAAATTGAGTCAGGAATAAATAACATATTTGAATAGTCCTATAAATATTAAAGGAATGTAGTTAGTAATAAAAGAAAGAAAATCTTTCCACAAAAGAAGCATCAGGCCCAGAGATTTTATAAGATAGTTCTATCAAACATTCAAGAATGATTCTAATTTTATACAAACTCTTCCAGAAAAGAAAGGAGAAGTAGCACTGCCTGAATCATTTTATAAATTATATATAATCTTGACAACAAAACCCAATAATACATTAGAAACAAAGGAAAAAATTAGCCAATCTCACTCATAATTATTAATGCAAAATATCTTAAAACATTAGCCAGCAAAATAAAGCAATGTAAGAAAAAGATAAAGCATCATGACCAATTTTGATTTTATCCCAGAAATGTAAGGTTGATATAACCCTGAAAATATTTTCATATGCTTTACCACAATAGACAATTAAGGGAGAAAACTCACGTAACCCTTTTAATATATATATATATAGAAAAATCATTAGATAAATCTATCCATTCAGAAAAAAAAAATTCTTAAATAACTAGTAATTAATTCCACAAAAGGCAACATACTTCTTTTTTTATGGTAAAAATAAAGCGTTCTCTATTACTGTAAGAAGACAATATCCATTATAACCTTTCCCATATACCCCTATAATGAAAGTACTAGCCAATGCAGTTTGGAAAAATGAAGAAATAAAAGATGTAAAGATAAAAAAGAGAAATCTACATTATTCCCAGATGAAATAGATACATATACTTATGTATACCAAGCACCCTCCGTGTGTGTGTGTGTGTGTGTGTGTGTGTGTGTGTGTGTGTGTGTGTTTGTGAATAAAGGGAGTAGAAAGATTTTTGGCATAAAATTAATAATCAAAACTTATTTCCATTTCCACATATCTGCAAAGCAAAAACTCAGACAATCTTGTCTTTGCAACATATATAACTACACTTTTTAAAAACATGATTAGTATCAAGAATATATATAGAATTCCAAATAAATCAATAAGGAAAACTTTTTAATAGGAAAACAAACTAAAGATATAAAAAAGTATTTTCTAGATGAGGAAACAAACACGGCCAAAAAAATTATATGAAAAGATGTGTAACCTCATCAACAATTGGAAAAGTAGAAATTAAAACCACAAAAAGATGCAATTCTGTATTCTCTATATTGGCAAAAATTGAACAGCTTAACAATAAATGCTGTGGAGAATGTGGGGCAATGGGAGATATCACACACCTTGTGAAAACACAAATAGGTATAACCACCATAAAAATAATTTTTCTTTATCTAATACATTTAAGGAGGCGAATCCTTAACTTCCCCATGCCTTATTTTCCTAATCTGTAAAATGGGGCTTATAATATCTTATAAATGGTTCTAAAGATCTAAATAAGAAAATGCATGTAAATTTCCATAACTCTGTCTGATACTTATAAACTCTCAAAGTGCTGTTATTAATATTATTGAACAGACTAGACATGCATCCCTTTCATTTGTGTAGTATAATCCAGATATTGTGGATGCTAGAGTAAAAAGAACAAACAAACAAAAACAAAAACCCGACCTTTTTGAAACATATCACCATGCCTAGAAGAAAAGAGAAAAATCACTGTACTGGAGACTAGAGAAGTCAAGCATGGGGAGATGCAGAGGCAGGAGGATGAGGTAGTAGCTTGCAGGATGAGGTAGTAGCTTGCAGGATGGAGGAGCGACCAGCCCATGAGAAGTGGTACAGTCAGAGCAGAAAGGTGTGTAAACTGATGGCAGGAGACCAACTGAGGAATTCCTCTGAGAGTTCTGAATATATAAAATGATACACAACAAAACAAGCCAACTTAATGAGTTTACCCTCCAGCAAACAGCAGGAAAAAAAAAAAAAAACAAGCAAAGGAAAGAAAAGAAGCAAGCAGGACACAGAGATCAAACCCCTCAGTGAGGGGTGTGGCAGTTTAAAGATAGCTCCAAATTCTTCCACCTGTCTCCCCCACTGAGTGATGAGGTCATGTCCCTTCCGTTGGGTCCAGGCTGGCCTGCCAGAGCTTTGAACAAGTGAGCATGGAGGAAATGCCAGTTCTGGGCCTGTTTTCTGAAAGAACTGGCAGTTTCCCTTTCTTCCTCTTGGAGCCCTATTGCTTATAGAAAAAACAAAAAAACGCCAAAAAACAGGCTGTCTGCTGGAGACAGCAGCTGCAAGGAGGAGAACAAAGGCACACAACATGTGAGTGCAGAGGCCTTCTTGGATATCCAGCCCGGTTGAGCCTGCTGATGATTCCAACCTCAGCTCTTTCCCGGCTGTAAATCCCATGGCAGATCATAAGCAAGAATCATCCAGCTTAGTCCATTCAACCCACAGAAGTATTAGAGAGAATAATAATCTACTGTTTAAACCACTAAATTTTTGAGTAGTCTGTTACACAGCAATAGATAAACAGAACAAGATATATGGTGGGGAGAAAGGACATTCTGTTAGAAGAAAACAGAAAGTGAAGATGCAGTCTAACCTTGCCTTAAAAAAGTAGCATCAAAGTATCTGGAGCGCTTAGCTCTTGGAGCTTACTTCTACTGGTTCTGTGAGATGCTTTGGGTACGTTTTCTTTATTGCACAAAGCAAAGCCAGGACCTAATCACTCAGCTGTCTACAAGAGACTGTGACCACCAACAGTGGATCTCTTTTTCCTGGTCTCATTAAACGGAGGCCAAAATGATTTGGAGATTTTTTTCCTGATATTTTCCTATAAAACACTATTGTGCTCCTACAAACACTCTTATTAAAGTCTCAGGATTCAATTTATATAATTAACACAGTCCAGCTAATTTTAGGAAAATTACAACCTTGTGAAAAATAACTGTTATATGGTATTTATGGCAAAGGTGTTCTGGTTTGTGTTAGGCATAATGAAATGAGTAGGTTTAAAAATTAAGAACAAGTACCACCAAACGCTCAATGTCATTTTAAAAGTGAGAGTAAGCTGTTAAGAAACAGCTTTGCATGTTAATCACAGAGCTTGGGAACATTCTGTGTTAAGATATATGATTTTCAACCTTGTTAAAAGAAATATTGAAAGAGGGAAATTGATTTTTTTTTCCCAGAAAATTTGCCTGTCACACTCCAAGATAAGTTACTGTTATGTGTGTCCATTAAATAAGTATATTATATGAAAAGTCACACTCTGGGAAAAAAAAGTTCAGTCAGCATTGACTTCAGCTAGAATTTATACAATCTCTTAATTCAAGGAATCAAGGTTAACTGAGTTGATTCTCTTTAATGTGCAATTGAACTAGTCATAGAGTGGATAGTGTATGGAATAGAAACAAGTTATAACTACTTTTGGGAAATTGTGTTGGTCACCTCTGAAAGGGATTATTGGAAATACTATATTCAAGGAAAGAATAAATAAATGTACCACTATTACATATGCTAAAGGTCTGGTAATTAGTGTGCAATACTTGGTAAAGAAACTCAGTGAGAGAATGAGATAAAACTTTTAAATGAGAGAAAACATTGAGTCCAGAGGTTTTCAAACTGTTTCCAAGAAAGCATGTGTTCCACTGAGCTGTTTGTGGGTGGAGAAAGAGGGGAAAAAGGAAGCCTGAGGGTACACACAGAACCCCCACACCTGTCAACCATGGTGCTTCTGCTTGTATGTGTTTTCTGTACTGCGATGATCATAGGATTTTAACTGAAAAAAAATAAAAATATCAACTAACTCAGAGCCTAATTAAAATCTCTTAGGTTGGATCTTTTCAGAAGCTGACCAGGAAGTGATTCCTAAAAAACTCCAGCAAGACAAAGCAAAAGTAAGAGGATGAAGGGAAGAAACCCAGGACAGGATACGAAAGTAAACAGGTTAACTAACACCTTGCAACTGGGGTTCAGTCTTACTAGGAACCCCTGAGAGAGGATGCAGAACATATCTCTAAGTGATGTACTTCACCAGGGTAAAGAAGCTGGTGTGTTCATTCACCAACTTTCTTACCTCATTGATTGAGGGCTGCTCCCAGGGTCACTCATTTCTCACCAATTCTGGCTTGTGATGTCCACAAGCCAAGTGTATTAGTCCATTTTTTGTGGCTATAACAGAATACCTGAGACTGGGTAATTTGTAAAGAACAGAGGTTTATTTGGCTTACGATTCTGGGACAGCTGCATCTGGCATGGGCCTCAGGCTGCTTCTACTCATGGCAGAAAGTGGCAGGCAGCTGGTGGGTACAAGCAGATCACATGGCGAGAGGAAGTGAGAGAGAGAGGGGAGGTGCCAGGGTCTTTTATTTTATTTATTTATTTTTTGGCATCAGAAGGGCCTGAGAAGAAAGAAATTTTTTTTCTTTCTTTTTTTTCTTTTTTTACGTAGTACTTCTTTTATTGGTTATGAATATTCATGAGATACAAGGCTGATTGTCACCACTTGTGCCCAAGATGTGATGGCCAGATCCATACTGTAGCAAGCCCATTACTAAAAATTGCAGTTATATCCTGTGTTCCCCACCCAATTATCCCCAACCTCCCTCCCTCTCCCCCCTTCCCCCACTCCACCTTGTATTGCTAGGTATGCTCTCTACCTCTGCAAGTCCAACACACCACTGTGGTCTTTCTTTCCTTCCTTCTTTCTCTCTTAGCTCCCACTTATGAGTGAGGACATGCAGTATCTATCCCTCTGTGCTTTGCTTATTTCACTCAGCATAAGTTTCTCCAGGTTCATCCATGTTGTTGAGCAAATGAGAGAATTTCATTCATTTTTACGGCAGAGTAGTATTCCATGGTGTATATATACAACATTTTCCTTATCCAATCATCCATCGATGGACATTTAGGTTGGTTCCATACCTTGGCTATTGTAAACAGAGCTGCGATGAACATGGGAGTGCAGGTATCCCCTCGACATGATGATTTCCATTCCTCTGGGTATATACCCAGAAATGGGATTACTGGAGTCATATGGAAGATCTATATGTAGTTGTTTGAGAAACCTCCATACTGTCTTACATAGTGGTTGTATTAATTTACAGTCCTACCAATGCTCCAGTATAGGAGCATTTCTTTCTCTCCACACCCTATTGTCTTTCTTATTTTAGTCAGTCTAACTGGAATGAGGTGATATCTCAATGTGGTTTTAATCTGTATTTCTCCAATGACTAATGATGTTGAGCATTTTTTCACGTACCTATTGGCCATTTGTATGTCTTCCTTTGAAAAATATCTATTCAGCTCCTTTACCGATTTTTTAATTGGGTTATTTGGTTTTTTACTGTGGAATTGATTGAGTTCCTTGTATATAATGGATATTAATCCCTTGTCACATGCACATAGTTAGCAAAAATTTTCTCCCACTCTGTAGGTTGTCATTTTGCTCTGTTGATTGTTTCCTTTGCTATGCAGAAGTTTTTTAGTTTGATATTGTCCCATTTGTTTTTTCTTTTGCTGCCTGTGCTTTTGGGCTTGTGTTCATTAAGTCTGTGCCCAGACCTAGTTCCTGAAGTGTTTCACCTATATTTTCCCTTAGCAATTTTACAGTTTCAGGTCTTATACTTAAGTCCTTAATCCATTTTGAGTTGATTTTTGCATACAGTGAGAGGTGCATGTCTGGTTTCATTCTTCTGCATATGGATATCCAGTTTTCACAGCACCACTTATTGAAGAGGCAGTCTTTTACCAAATGTAGGTTTTTGTTGCCTTTGTCAAATATTAGATGGCTGTAAGCCTGAGGGGTGATTTCTGGGTTCTCTATTATACTCCACTGGTCTGAGTGTCTATTTTTTATGCCAGTATCATGCTGTTTTGGTTATTATAGCTTTGTAGTATAATTTGAAATCAGGTAGTATTATGCCTCCAGCTTTATTTTATTTTATATTTTGCTCAGGATTGCTTCAGCTATTCAGGGTCTTTGGTTGTTCTATGTGAATGTTAAGATTGTTTTTTCCATTTCTGTGAAGAATGTCTTTGGTATTTTGATGGGGATTGCATTGAATCTGTAGATCACATTGGTTATTATAGACATTTTCATGTCAATTCTTCCAATCCAAGAGCATGGGATGTCTTTCCATCGTTTTGTGTCTTCTTTAATTTTTTTCAGTAGTGGTTTGTTGTTCTCATTGTAGAAATCTTTCACCTCCTTGATTAAATTGATTCCTATGTTTTTGTTTTTGTTTTTGAGACTGTTGTAAATGGGTTTATTTTCTTGATTTATCTTTCTGTTAATTCGTTATTGGATAATATAAATGCAACTGACTTGGGGGCATTTTTTTGCATCCTGCAACATTACTGAAATTACTAACCAGCTCTACGAGTTTTTTGATAGGGTCTTTAGATTTTTCTATATATAGTATCATGTCATCTGCAAATAGGGACAGTTTGACTTCATCTTTTCCAATCTGGATGCCAGCATCTTTTAAACAACGAGCTCTCATGGGATCTAACAGAGTGAGATCTCACTCACTACCCCCAACCCCCAGGGAGAGCATTAATCCATTCATGAGGGATCCACCCCCATGACTCAAGCAGCTTCCAACACTGCCACATTGGGAATCAGATTTCCACATGAGTTCTGGGAGGACAATACATCCAAACTACATCACCAAGATTTCATCTTTCTACTTTCTGCTCCTTTTATCACATTCAAATGAGCATGCACACACCTAGGCTCATTTAGAAAAGAAAAAAAAAAGTCTTTATCTAGAATGCATGCTCAGAACTCTCAAAGAGAAAATATTTCACAAGAAAGGATTTTAATGGTTAGAAGGTATCAGTTATTTTTCGTGGTCTCCTTTTAAAAAGTAAAAAATAAGGGGAAGAAAGAAAAGAAGAAAAAGAAAGAATACATTTAGTTTTGCTCTCTTCTATGATTTAGAATTCCAATATGTTTTCAAAAAGCTGAAACAGTCATTTTTTGTTTAAATTTATTGAGAGATACAAACAATTGGAAGAGAACATATGAATAGTTAAGGATACATGACAAATAAAGTTGCATTGTGTTATAATTGGGATACTTAGTATTATGTTATACAGGCAAACACTGAGTTTTAAAAGTTTGAAAAGTATGTGGGAGTTAACCATCATCCTTTTAATTTACATTTTGCGTGTGTGTAGAAAGAAAGTGCTAACTGGTTGATTTTTTTCTACAATTAACATGGATTCTTTATATACCTTTCTGTATACCTATACTGAAATGCAGTATAATTTTCAGATAAATTCAACAATAAAGATAGGACAGAAGAAGCTACCAAACTACCCAGATAATTGCTCTTTCTTTTCATTTTTTCAATATGTATAAATATAGTTACACTTTATGTTGATGATAATATGCGGAGAGATGATGTGGTCAATTTCATTATCAATTGAAACACTTATAAACAGCTAATTCACTGGCATAACCTGGCAGCTTTCTAGCTAACTGTCCCAATAAGTTATATTGGGTCCTAAGTTTGAAACTTGCCAAAGCTCAAGGGCATTTAGACATGTTTCTAAGTTTATTCTTTCATAATGAGATATATTTAGCTCTCTGATTTATATGAAGAATAATTAATTAATATTATTATAGAATGCACTATTGAAGTAGAATGACCTACATCAGAATTGGAGGGAAAATATGTAACCTCATAGCATGGATATTACCATTCAAACTCAATTCAGTGCTACATTTCAAATCTTCTGAAATAGAAGTTCTTAGAATTCTGAATGTGATAAAGAAGAAGGAACAAAATATTATCACCAGGCCATTTTGCCAAGTAAAGAAATACAAACATAAAACAAAATAAAATAAACTTACTACCATAGTTTATTATCACCACCATCTTAAAAATGAAAGACAATTTTAACATCAACAATATAATAAGGACAATCTGAAAATAAATAATTGCTATCTCACAAAAGGATATTTGAAAGAATTTAGCTAGAACTGATAAGCTTCTTAATGCAAAACCTTGGTTGTAAGAAACACACTTGATTTGAGTTTTCATACCGCTTTTCCCTTAAAGATAGTATTTGACATTCCCATGAATTTTTTTGGTGCATTCAGGAGAACTAGGCTGATTTGATACATGTTTGGTTAAACCACTGTAAGTTGAATTTGCTGCTAGCTAAAGCTAAACATAATTCCAAGTGGTATAAAATGGTTTTTTCACTTGAAAACAATGAATTTTAGGTCTATGATGTGCTTATTTAGAAATATGATTAATTACAGAAGCCGAACTGCAATAGAAACTGAAGAGACAAATTTTTAAATATGTATGTTTCTAACTTCTCTGAGCCCCTTTCTCATCTGTAAAAATGGTGATAATAGTAGTACAGATATAATAGGATTTTTGCAAAGACTAGGTAAGATAATGCATGTAAAACATCTAGCACAGTGCTTAGATGTAAGTATTCAATACTATAGCTTTTATTTAAGCATCATTATTACAAAAGCATAGTTGGAGAAAACTGAGCATGACATGACAATAAATTTACTAATTTATAAGTATCCCTCAATGATAAATAATTAATACTATTCTTGATTAAATAATTCATAAAATACTGTCTTATAAAAATGTCCAAATTTGGCATCCATTTAATCACATTAGATTCACATTTTCTTTATTCTTTGACATTTTACCTATCGCATGGCCACCACCATTTCTTATCACACACCCCCACCAAAAAATCATCTAAGAAGATGGAAAGTCTAAAACAACAGTTCTCATCAATGAATAATAGACTATCTAATCCAGAAATGTTTAGTCTGATCCAAATTTCAGGAAATACATAAGAATGTGAAATTGGGTGAAGGTTCACTTAGGTAAGGAGGAAGGGTATATTATTAGAGGGTCTATGACTTTCAAAAAAGTTAAGAACCACTGATCCCATCCCACTGTGTGATTTTACAGTTGAAGAAACAGGATAAAATAATTGGAGTCACTTGCTCAAGAGCACACACATAGCTTGAGACAGAATTGTAAGCAGAAGTAAAGGTTTCCTTGTTCCTGGTCCCTGATGACCTGGGCAGAGCTTCTAGTAACAATATAGACAGCATGGTCAAGGGAAGCATGGCAGATCCCAACAGAGAAGGACCTTGTCAAAGTTTCCAGACAGTACAGTCTGGGAGTGGTGAACTCTAGTTCATATTTCAATTCCACTGCTCATTTATGGGCTAAATTTGGGCATGTTAATTAACTTACAAGCCCTGGTTTCCACTTATATAATATGGATACAAGAATTGCTTTTAGCCAGAGTTTGGTGCAGATTAAATGAGTTAAAACTTATAGGGCAATTGGAATTATGCCTGGTAAATCACAAAGAAGTTATTGTGATTATTTTACCCCTACTTCCTTTTCTGTAAAGTTCCTCTTGTCACAGCTAGCCCAGTTTCTCCATATTCTCTCTATTCTTTACTCCTATTAACATCTAATTTGGGGATATAATTTAATGAACAGTTGCACAACGATGCTTCAATAACTGATAACCTCTCCTTGAAAATCTCCTTTTAAATCATAAGCAGAGCCCCAAGCCACAGCATGAAGCCTAGTGATGGAACTTCAGCTTCAGCAATTCATGGGAGAGAAATTCATCTTTTTATTTTACAATGGAAGAAGGGAATTTCTAAGCTTTTCTTCCAGAAATCACACTTGTAAATATCTTCCCTCACTACTTGTTATGGGACTGTGTGCCCAGTGACGAGTGAAATGAAGCAAAGAGTATCACTGGCCAAAGAGCTCTTTCCCAGAATCCCCCAGAAAAGCAGGAAGCATCTGAGCGTGAATGATGAAGTCCATGCACGAGTGGATGTGATTCACATACCTACATCTTCCTTAACCTAAATTCCCACAGTAAAACAGCAGTGCCCTCAGTTCACACTAAATAACAATAGTCATTTCCTCCTATATATCACCATCACAAATAAATAGCAGATGATTTGTCTTCCATATGCTTGACATGCCTGTCCAGTTTGTCTGCAAACTAAGATCGTCACTGGCTTTATCATTCCAACTATATTTAATCTATTCTGAAAATGATTTTTTTCTGCTTTTCATAATTCAAATATATCTCCTGATATTGAAACAAAAACTGAAAAACTCATTTTCACTCTCTCCCTGGTTTCTGTGTGTATCTGATGTACAGGTATTCTTTACCAGGTAACTTAATTAACAATATGCAAAAGCTACGTGAATTTTATTGCAGTTCGTAAAAATGAGCTAGTAGCAGATTATCAGTTTCTAGTGTGTTCTTACTGAGGTTAATCCTTCTCAAGGCATGGGGCACAAGTTGTTACAACCTTGTAACGTAGTTTTAGGCCTTTTTATGCAGCTTACCTCTTGCTGATGTTTTTTGAACATAACTAGAGCCAGGAGATAAGGGGCAGAGGGAGTTGCTAACAACAAATTCTGGATAAGCTATGAACACAACTAAAGTGCTGTAGCTGGTTTAAAATCCTCATGTTTACCCCTCAAGCACTAAACTGTTTGATTTTCTGTATATCCAGGGTTGATTAGTGTTAGGAGACTTACTCAGGGATAATTCAATTGCCAACTTCAAATGCCTGAGTTACCTATACTAGTATTTCACTAGGACTGTTGTCTTCATGATAAAAATGAGCCTTATCCTCCTCCCCAGGGTAATAAAAGTTCAAAAAGTACTAGGAAGAGAAGGACACAGAATTGGCATTATTCAAGTTGTTTTCTACCTTTCAAAGAGAGGTTGTGGATTGCACTACTAATGGGGCCTTTAAAATGAATACCCGCTGTTTATCATTTTTTAAGCGAATCAAATATATTGGGTATTTTAAATGACAGGTGCATTCACATAGTGACCCATCAGACAGCTAATATACATGTGAACTAATTTTTTTAAGTATTATCATGAGAAAAGGAAAGCACAATCTATTGGACCAAACACAAATGCTCTGTTCTCTGGCAGTCTCTTACCCAGATATGAAAAGGCATACTCATAGCTCACAACTCCAAGTCACTGCAAGATACCAATGCCTTTTAAAGTTTAAAGGATAGCCAGTACTTTATATCAACATGAAAATAAAGTTCAACTGGTGAGCATTATTTCAACTTCTTTCTACTTGGCCTCAATCTAGTACAAATCCCTTGCAGCAGAAGAGGCAATCTTAACCAACATGTTGCAAATGCCTCTCAAGCCCTCCTGGGCACCATTCTCCATCCGTTTCAGCCTACAGATGGTCTTGGTGTTTCCTGTGCCCCTTCACTAAAACCCATTACTCTTTTCCTCCTCACTGCTGTTCATTGCTGCACTTCAACGATTTGCTTCTAAATCCAAATGGTTGTGCAGTTTCCTGCCTCGGTGCCCAGGCATGTATTTCCCTGCTCCCCAAATGCCTTTCCCAGCATATGTCCACCCATTTTTAAAGCTCCAGTTGAAGCATCTCCTCCCCTGTGCAGTCTTCCCTTCCCAACCACACACTCACCCTCTCCCTCAGCTGACCAAGGTCCATCCTTCCTTTATGTCCCTGTGGTGCTTGGCATTACATGACACATAAGCACTGCGATAGATAACTACTCATGCCTCCCAGTATCCATCTCTCTTTGTTCTTTCATTCTGAAAAAATAAAACTTGTAAAACTCAGAAGACTAGAAGAAAGTATTATGTCATGGAATAAGTGAAGAAAAATAGACCTAAGAAATAGCTTATAGTAAGTCTGAGGTGAAAAGAGCAAGTTTTGCATCTGACATGGAGAATGACTCAGGGATCAAGGAAATAATATTATTTTTCATCCAAGCAATTATTTTATATGTTATATAAATATAAATTAAATATGAGGGGTCTTCTAAAAGTTCATAGGAAGATTCATGTTATCTTTTAATTTTATATTTCCATGAACTTTTTGAAGTACCTTGTATATGCATATTTATAATAATGAATTCCATATGTAACCTTCCTTGTATTCTCATAATATGACCTACTTCATTGTATTGTTCTTTTAATAAATGTGTTCTTTTAAAACATAACAATGTAATTTGCATCGATTTTTTTCTTTTAGAATTTTTGCTGTAGTAACATAAGTGACATTATTTGTTTTGCTAATCTTGTTAGGTTTTAGTTTAAGTATTAGGCTTCTTTCATAAAATACATTTTGAAGTCTTCTTAATTTGGAACAGATTCAGTATTTTTCCTTTAACAACAATGTGTTTATTTATGAATTGTTTGGGACTGTCATCTTTCAGGAGCTCTTAAAAACTCTTTATGTTTCTTTTAGGGTAATTAATCTATTCAGATTTTTTACCCCTTCTTGAATCAAGTTTGAGAAATTTTATTAGCCTAGAAATCCATGAAATCTATAGAGACTTTCAAATTTATTAACAAATAGTGAGTATGTATATGCATGAAATAACTCATACATTTTTAATCCTCTTAATATTGCAGTTATAAATCCTGATGATGTTTAATAGTAAGTATTTTTGCTTTCTCATTCTTTTCATCTCATTTCCATTCTGATCACAGTAATTTTTCATTCCAGGGTCTTTGTACTTGTTATTCCAGCTTCCTCTTTACTTAGTGAATTATTCCACAGCTTTCAAGGTTTAGCTCAATAATCTGTCTCACAAAAATTTTCATGAATTCTCTAATTAGTTATACTCTTCCTGTTTTGCACTGTAATGTCGCATATCACTTAAAGTATTACCTTTAGTTGTGATGATTTCATGAACTATGTTTTCACTACAGAAACCATAAGAACCAGTACCATTTCTGGTTTCTCAACTCTGTATCCCTGTGTCCAATCTAATTTTTGCTCCTTTCTAGATAATTTTTTTTCTGGGTGGCTACTTATAGATTTAGAATATTATTAATGTGCACTTAAAGGTCAAATTCTTTTCACAATTTTGACTGGAAGATAGTGAGGCTTTTCACATCCACATGCGCAGTCATGCTTTTTCAAATTAAAAAAATGTTTTTTTAATTACATCTTTAAATATATTTCCATTCATTTCTTGCCTCTACATATGGAGCACCATTTAGCTATTTATATCTTTTCCATTGTCTGTCCACCACAGTTATTATATTCTCTTTTATACATTTCCACATCATGGGAATGCTTCTCAATTTTATTATCTGAGTCAATAATCCAGTTTTCCACAGCATCACTTCTGCTTTTTTGCTGCCTTGGGGTGGATTCTAACTCTGCCATTTTATTACTCCTTTTAAAAAAATCTTTACTTATATAATCCATCTCCTTTATCGGATCAGTCTATTACCTTTTATCTTTTTATAGACCTTTCCCTTTTTCTAGATGATCATGTCATCTTGCTCTCTATTTGAGTTGTCAGTTTCCTTAAATACTTTTCTGGATCTCAGATAAAGTACTAGGTAAGGTATTATTTTATGATCAAGACATTCCTCATGAAAGCATTGATGATCAATATCTTGATTGAAAAGGTCTTACTTTCCTTTGTATATGTCCCACGCAGATGGGAATGCTGTTTACCAGGTGAAGATCTGTCCCACGTTGGGGGAGGGGGAAAATGAACAGCAGGATGAAGCAGCAGTTGGTCCAAATTACCACAAACATGAAAGAGAGATTAGCGACTTGGAAGTGAGACATGCTATCTTATATCCAAAGTTTTAAATTGTATCCTGTTATAAAGAGAGAGTTAATTTTCATTGAACTTATAAAACTAGCCATATTGCCATAATAATCATAAGGATACTTAAAGTTATTAAATTTGGGGGAGATTAAATAGGGAGAAAACAAATGCTTTTATCTCTGTTTTAAACAGCATATTACCAAACTGTTGTTAGTTATAGATAGCTGAAGAGAGAGAGTTTTCTTACATTTGGAAAAACATTAGGAGAACCAGCAGTGTTTTAAAATAAGGAAATTGTAAAAACCCACAATTCTTTTTAATTAATTTACCAATTAACTTTTGTTGTTTTGACCTTAGTGAACAATTTCACAAACTCATCAGTTTTTTCATTAGAATTTTGGAACTTCAGTTTAATGCTATGAACTCAAAGTTTGTCAGGAATACTGTACCTATCAGAGTTTTTTCATGAAATATTTGAAGACATAACATTTTAAAATTATAATTAAACTAAAATTATAACTGGTAGCATTTATAGCAAGACACAGACATTTAAGAACCTTACAAGGTTTTGGAACACATATCCATAACACTTTCAGTACTGAAAATGCTTTCCCATATAGTCTAATTTATTAAATAAGCCAATTAGTTTTCATACATTTTTATATATCCTTCGAGAAACTCCAGGGCCCTTGGAATTCCTCAAAGTTATTTTAAACTTTCAGAATTTCATGTTGGAAAGCTTTATTACATAATAAAAGGGTTAATACACTTAGTTGAATAAAATCACAAATTATTACAAAAAGTAAAACTGAAGTGATAAAGGGTCTTAAAGGCAGAGAGCACAAGAACTTATCATGATAAAACATGAAATAAGCTCCCTAGGCCATTTATCTAAAAGACAAAGAAAACCTTTTACAATTTTTTAATAAGAGCAGTTAAGTGGTTTTTTTTAGAAAATCTGGTTGTTCCATCACAGGACAGAAAATTTTAACACTGTATTAGAATACTTTAAACATTAATTTTTAGAAAAACTCACACATAATTTGTTTTTAAATCCAGTTATTTTTTTACTGTAAAACCCTTTTAACAAACTTATATACATAAACCATTATCAAGAATTACTCGGACATTCTGTTTTTGTCCTATACTTCCTACTTTCTAAATAACTAGTCATTTTACTCTAGGACAAAAATACACTGTACCAGATGCTTTCTTACATAAAAATTATTTTTCTTTCTCTCTAGCCCCTCAAACCATAACCATATCCCCACATCCATAGCCTTCTTTAAATCACCTCATTTTTACATACTTGTTTCTTTTTTATCAATGTTAAATTGGCCTAATTTGTTTAAAAATTATATATAAAAAGGGGGTTTTTTTGTATTTAGTTTTTTTGGTTTGGGCAACCAAAGCCTTAAACCAAAGCCTTACAACTTGAAAGCCTCTAGCAAAGACAAATGTGGTCCTGTTTGATTAGTAAACTCACCAACAATATGTGTTGATAAGAATATTTTTATACATTCAGGTTAGTAAATAGGCGTCCATTTATCAGAGCAAATTATACAAAGCCCAGTTTGAGTTTTAGCTGTATTTACCAAATACATATTTATGGTTTCCCAGCCAAAAACTTAGTTTATTAGATCTATACCCTTATCAGTTAATGCTAACTAGGGCCTATGCTATATTTGGCATAGGTTTCTTTTCACTAGCCATTTCAGATCACAGGTTTCCATGTGGCATTTGGAGCCAAGTGGAATCCAGAGAGGCAGAGGGCAGTATTCACTATCTATGTCTAACAGATATTGTTTCTCCCAGCATGGCCAGGAGCCAGAGCTGAGATAACAAGGAGACATGTTGACCTAGAGACAAATTTAGGTAAAAGGTTTGAATCAAATTTTTAAAATATATTTATCAAAACTTTAGAAGATTTGTCACATGAACTTGAAAAATATACTTATTTATTTAATGAGTGTGCATTATTTATAAGCTAATTTGGTACCTTGCACATAACACAATTACACAAACAGACATAAACAACAAGAACAAACAAGGATCTTATAGGTTTTGTGAAAAGGACAGTCAGGTTTAGATTGTGTTTTTTGAAAAAGACTTATTGGTGAGGGCTTACCTTGCCTTAAAGAAAGCAAGAGAGCAAATTTACATTGTAAATCAAAGTATGCAAACCTTTCAAGAAGATGCAGAGAAGATTTTCTTCCTTTAAGAAAACAACGTAGAATTCTACCATAGGATTTTGTGAAGAAATACATAGATGAGACTAGGAGAGAATTTAGAAGTCTGTTTAAGATGCCAGAAAATTTGAGACCATGTAGTTAAATAGGTAGATTTTAGGTTAGTTTTAGTTTCTTAAATGAGTTACTGAGCTCAAGAGCTGAGCCACCAATCAGAGATGAAACCGTTTGACTCTTGAGGTTTTTAGGAGCAGTATACCCAATAGGGGTCTGGTTGGCACCATAGCTGCATTTCTTCATAAAACCCTTGAATCTTCAGCAAAAAAGAGTAGCACATGCAGTTAAGAAAAGAACCACTGCTTTTAAGAGAGGAGAGAAGCATCATGCAAATAAGAGAGAAAAACATGCTCAAACAATACTAACACTGTAAAGAAATTAACTTATTTTACATAGACTGTCCAATTTAAAGTTTTCTTAGTCACTGGCAAAGATTGTTTTATCCTTTTTTGGTGACATAAACATGTCTTAGTTTTTGTTAAGGTCTTGGATAGGTCTCAGAGCAACTTGACATAGATTCCTAATTGTTAGGTGGGAAGCCTTAACGAGACCCATTGCATAATTAACCAGTGACCAATTTGTTCCCAAATTTTTATGTTAAGTCTCCCTTCCTTCAAGTATCAAGGACATGGTTGTTTAATATCCACTAACAGTTTTACAAGCTGCCATTCAGTTACTTACAGTCTGCTGCTTTAAGGAGACATTGGAATTGTAATGTATGTTCAGTCTCCCCTTTGGTTAATGAATTATCCATATTTTAAAAGTAAAGAGAAGGAAACAATATCCCTGGGGTTGAAAAGACCTAACTTTGACCTGCCGAAGGCATGCAGTCACTAATCAAAAGCCACCTGTGATTCCCTTACTGGATGTGTCTCCCTTATTAGGGGCTCCCTTGCTGGGATGAATCAGACGTCCTTTTCCTCTCCAATGCTTGGCAGATCAGTCTCCCATCCATGGAGAACGTCCTCACACGGGGCACCATTTTGTTGCTTTGTATTGCTTCACCCCCAATGGATTTGTCACCCCACTTCCCCTGGGTGATGGAGAGCCAAAGGATTACTCAAAGCCCATCTCTTCTGAGCAGTGAGAAGCCCCAAAGTGCTTAACTTCCCTGGGACCCTCCAGAGAGAGGTAACCCTTCTTTGGGAAATTAACCCCAAATTGGGGTTCTCTTCCTGCATTTATTTTACAGACCAGGAAGTTACAGGAAGAGAATATAGGTGGGATTATAGTTTAACAGTATAGGCTGGTAACTTTCAGTGAAACAAGTCAGATGACATTCCATGAAACAATTAAGTGGTCCTATCAACACAAGCTTGATCTTAGCAAACATTCCTTCTCCCTCTAGAAGTTTTCCAGCAGCTTAGATATCAATCAGTAACTCATCTGTCTTTGAGCCAGCAACCTTGCTGTGCCACAAATCTTTATCTTACACAAGAGACTGATAGCCTGAGGAAAATTTCCAGTCCTCTGCAAGGTCAATATTTGAAACTGCAAGGCTTTGGAAAACCCGGTCCTGTGAGGTACATATGCTTTATAGTATACTCCACACTCAGGGACTATGCATCAAAACCTAACTCGTTCTTTGTAATAGCCTTATAATATAACAACAGTACTAAATTACTATATCTTAATCTATCTTTGTAATATCCTATTAATACATTTCAGGTTATTAACAGGGGCTCCTCCCCTTTCAAACAAAGTTGCAACAAAAATCCTTGCAGATAAATTCTTAATAGTACTATTTTTCCCAAAGGATATATTCCCCAAAGTGGGAAATACCAAGCAAATACCACCTGTTGCCCTACCTTATTGTCAGTAGTAAATCATATCCAGGCTTTTCATTTCAGCTACTGTGATGTTTTCAAAGCTTCACATTGTTTGGTTTTCATTTACAGAAGGTCTAAACTTCTTTTCATGTTTACTTGGCATTTTTCATTTCCTTTTTTATAAATTGCCAGTTATATTTTTTTCTTAGATAGATATTTGTACGTGTATATATACATATGCTTTTATATATATTTATATATATATGTATGTATGTATATAGCAAATACTTTATTCTACAAATTGTCTCAATTATTTGTTTATTATGTTATTTCCCACTAAGAAAATGTTATTAATATGTAACCAAATTCACAAATTCTTTTTTCTGTAGTTCTAGGTTTACATCTCATTTAGACATCATTTAGAATGTCCAACTCCAAGGTTATATAAACATTTTCCTGAAGTGTTTGAATGTTTTTATTGTTTTACTTTTTACACATGGTACTTAAATCCATCAGGAACTTATTTAAAATAAGCTATGAGGTGGGATCCAATACTTTTCTTCTAGATAGCCATTAATGCCAGTATCACTTATGTCAACCATCATTTTACCTCTGAAATTAAAGCACATTCTTATCATATATTAAGCCCTCATCATGCTTAGGTCTATTCTAAAAGTCTATCCCAGACTCTGTTCTATTCCAATGGTCTATTCTTCTGTTCTTATCCCATTATCATATATTTTGATTTTGGAAAATTATGCACATAATTAATATATTTTACACATACATTATTTTATGTAAGCTGTATTTTCTTTCAAATTTATTTTTTTAAAAATTTGTAAATAAAATCATATGTATTCTTCTTGTACAACATGATGCCTTGAAGTATATATACATTGTGGAATGGCTAAATCTAGCTAAGTAAATATGAATTACCTTACATAGCTAAATTTTTGTGCTGAGAACACTTAACATTCACTCTCTTAGCATTTTTTAAGAATACAATGTATCATCATTAACTATAGTCACCATGCCTTACAATAGATCTCTTGAACTTATTTTTCCTAATTGTAATTTTATATCCTTTAGCCAACATCTCCCCATCTCAACCCCCGGGTGCCTCAGCTTCTACACTATTCACTCTCCATTTCTTTGAGATCAACTTTTTCAGATTCCACATATGAGTGAGATTAAGCTCATTTGTCTTTCTGTGACTGATTAAATTCACTTATAATGCTCTTCAGTTTCATTCATTTTGTTACAAGTGACAGGATTTTCTTCTTTTTGATGATTGAATAGTATTCCTTTGTGTATGTATACCACATTCTTTATCCATTCATCATCAATGGACACATAAGTTGATTCTATATCTTCGCTATTGTGAATAGTGCTTCAATAAAAATGGGAGTGCAGATATCTATTTGACATATTGATTTCATGTCCTTTGGCTAGATACCCAGGAGTGGAATTGCTGAATCAAATGGTAGTTCTTTCTATTTTTAATTTTTTAGGAGCCTTCATACTGTTTTTCATAATGGTTGTACTGATTTACATTCCCACCAACAGTATGTAAGAATTCCCTCTTCTCCACATCCTCACAAACACTTCTTACCTTTTGTCTTTTTGATAGTAGCCATTCTAAAAGGAGTAAAGTGATATTTCAGCACGATTTTGATTTGCATTTCCCTAATTATTGGTGATATTGACTGTTTTTTATATACCTGTTAGCCATTTGAATGTCTTTGAGAAATATCTATTCAGGCTTTTTGTTCATTTTCAATTAGGTTATCTGTTTTTTACTATTGAGTTGTTTGAGTTCCTCATATATTTTGTCTATTAACCCCTTAAATGTATTATTTACAAATGTATTCTCCCATTCCTTAAGTTGTCTCTCACTCTGTTCATTGTTTCCTTAAGCTTTTTAGTTTGATGTAATTCCATTTGTCTATTTTTGCTTTCGTTGCCTGTGCTTTTGAGGTTACATCAAAATAATTATTGCCCAAACTGATGCCATGAAGCTTTTCCCCTATGTTTTCTTCTAGTACTTTCATAGTTTTGAGTTTTACATTTAAGTTTTTAACTCATTCTGAGTTGTTGTTTATATATGGTGTGAGATAAGGGGTCTAAATTATTCTTCTCTCTATGAATATTCAGTTTTCCAAACACAATTTATTGAAGAGAGTGTCCTTTCCCCATGTGTGTTCTTGGCACTTTGCCAAAAATCAGTTGTCTGTAAATGTATAGATTTATTTCTGGGCTCTCTAATTTTATTCATTGTTCTATGTAACTGTTTATATGCCAGTACCATGCTGTTTTGGTTAGTAGAGCTTTGTAGTATATTTTGAAGTCAGGTAGTGTGCTATCTCCAACTTTGTTTTTTTTGTTTGGTTGGTTGGTTTTTTGTTTGTTTGTTTGTTTGTTTTTGCTGACAATTGCTTTGGCTACTTGCAGTCTTTTGTGGTTCCATATAAATTTAGAGACTTTTTTTTCTATTTCTGTGAAGAATGTAATGGTGTTTTGGTAGGGATTACATTGAATCTTTAGGTCACTTTGGATATCACTAATATTAATTTTTCCAATCCATAAAAATGTTATATCTTTTTGTTTATTAGTGTCTTCTTCATTTTCTTTCATCAGTGTTTTACAGTTTTCAGTGTAGAGATTTTTCACCACCTTGGTTCAATTTATTCCGAAGTATATATTTTTTAGCTATTGCAAATGTAATTGTTTCATTGATTTCTTCTGCAGATAGTTTGCTATTAGTTTACAGAAACTCTATTGCTTTTTAAATGTTAATTTTGTATCTTGCAACTTCACTAAATTTTTGTATTAGTTACAAAAGTTTTTTGGTGGACTTTTTGAGGGTTTTCTACATATGTAAGATTATGTTGTCTGCAAACAAGGACAATTTAACTTCTTTTCCAATTCGGTTGTCTTTCATTTCTTTCTCTTCCATAATTGCTCTGACTAGAACTTCCAGCACTATGTTGAATGGAAGTAGTGAGAGTGGGTATCCCTGTCTTGTTCCAGATCTTAGAGAAATAGCTTTCAATTTTTCCTCAGTGAGTATGATGTTAGCTCTGAGTTTGTCATCTGTGGCCTTTATTATGCTGAGGTACATTTTTTATACCTAATTTGTTGAGAGTTTTTCTCAAGAAAGAATGTTAAATTTTGTCACATGCTTATTCTGCTTCTATTGAGATGATCATATAGTTTTTGTCCTTTATTCTGTTAATGTGATATTATAATTTTGCATTATGTTGAACCATTCTTGCATTAATGGGATAAATCATACTTGATCACAGTGAATGATCCTTTTAAAGTGCTGTTGAATGCATTTGCTAGTATTTTGTTTTGGATTTTTGTATCTATATTTATCATGGATATTGGTCTGTAATTTTTTTTTTCTCATAGTGTCCTTGTCCTTACAAAATCAGTTTGGAAGTATTCCCTCCTCTTTCATATTTTTGGAAGAGTTTGAGAAGAATTTATATTAATTCCTTAAATGCTTGGTAGAATTCAGCAATGAAGCCATTAGTTCCTAAACTTTTCTTTGATAGAGACTTTTTTTACTGTTTCAATCTACTAACTTGTTACTAGCCTGTTCAGATTTTCTATATCTTTGTGATTCAATTATGGTAGAATATGAGTCTAGGAATTTATCCATTTCTTCTAGGTTATCCAATTTGTTGGCATAAATTTTTAGATGGCAGTCTCTATGATCCTTTGTATTCTGTAGTATCAGTTTAACATCTTATCTTTGATTTTTGATTTTATTTATCCAATTCTTCTCTTTTTACTCAGCCTACATAAAGGTTTGAATATTTTGTTTATCTTTTCAAAAAAAATACAACTCTTCCATTTGTTGATCTTTTCTGTTGTTTTTCTAGCATCTAATTTGTTTATTTTGCTCTGATTTTCATTAGTTCCTTCCTTTTATTAACTTTAGAATTAGTTTTTACTTTTTTAAAATTCCTTGAGGTATAACATTAGCTTGTTTCTTTGAGTTTTTTCTTCTTTTTTGATGTAGGCTTTTATTGCTATAAACTTCCCTCTTAGATTTGCTTTTGCTCCATTTCATAAGTTTTGTTATGTTGTGTTTCCATTTTCATTTGTCTCAAATTTTTTTAAATTTACTTTTGAATTCATTTGTATTGAACCTTTGGTTATTCAGAGGCATGTTGTTTAATTTACATGTATTTGTAAATTTTCTGAAATCTTCCTTTATTGATTTCTAGTTTCATTCAATTGGGGTCAGAAAAGACACTAGATATGATTTTAATCTTAAATTTTTAAAGACTTGCTTTGGGACCTAACATATAATCTATCCTGAAGAATGTTCTATGTGCCCTTGAGAAGAATGTCTATTCTGCTGCTGTTGAATGGAATGTTCTATGTAGGTCTCTTAGGTTAATTTAGTATAAAGTATAGTTTAACTTTGATGTTTCCTCACTGATTTTATGTCTGGATAATCTGTCCATTGGTGAAAGTGGAGTATGTAAGTCTCCTACTATTACTATATTGCAATCTACACTACATATCTATCCATATTTGCTTTATATATTTTAGGTGCTCCATTGTTGGGTACACACATATTTACAATTGTTAAATTCTCTTGATGTACTGATCCCTTTATCACTGTATAATGACCTTCTTTGTCTTATTTTAAAGTTTTTAATTTAAAGCCTATTTGATCTAAGTATAGCTCCTTCTGCTTGCTTTAAGTTTCCACTTGTATGGAATATCTTTTTCCATTCCTTTACTTCCAGTCTATGTGTGTCCTTACAGGTAAAGTGAGTCTCTTCTAGGCAAGATGTAGTTGGATCTTATTTTTTAAATTTATTCAGATACTCTATGCCTTTTGATTGAAGAATTTAATTTATTTATATTTAAGGTAATTATTAATAGGTGATAGAGTTTGGATGTGTTGTCCCCTCCAAAACTCATGTGGAAATCTGATCCCCAATGTGGAAGGGTTGGAAACTGATTGAGTCATGGGGGCTGATCCTCATGAATGGATTAATGCTTTTCCTGGAGGAGGGTGGCCTGAGTGAGTTCTTGCTCTTTTAGTTCCCACAAGAGCTGGTTGTTTAAAAGACCCTGGAACTTCCTGTCTCTCTCTCTTGCTTCCTCTCACCATGTGATCTGCTTGTACCCTCCAGCTGCCTGCCACTTTCTGCATGAGTAGAAGCAGCCTGAGGCCCATGACAGATGCAGCTATCCCAGAATTGTAAGCCAAATAAACCTCTTTTTCCTTATAAATTCCCCAGTCTCAGGTATTTCTGTTATAGCAACACAAAATGGACTGGTACAGAAAATTGGTACTGAGGAGTTGGGTGTTGCTATATGGATACCTGAAAATGTGGATGCAGCTTTGGAACTGGGTAATAGGCAATGGAGGAGTTTGGAGGACTTAGAAGAAGAAAAAAGGATGGGAGAACGTTTGGGACATTTTAGAGATTGGCTAAATGGCTGTGACCAGAATGTTGATAGAAATGTGGACAGTAGAGGCCATGCAGATGATGAGGTCTCAGATAGAAATGAGGAACTTATTGGGAATTGGACAAAAGATAACCCTTGCTACACCATAGGAAGGGATTTGGCTGCACTGTGTCCATGCCCTGGATTTTGTGATCTGCTTGTACCTGCCAGCTGCCTGCCACTTTCTGCCTTGAGTAGAAGCAGCCTGAGGCCCATGCCATATGCAGCTGCCCCAGAATCATAAGCCAAATAAATTTCATTTCTCTATTAATCACCCAGTTTCAGGTATTTTGTTATAAGCAATACAAAATGGACTAAGAAAATAGATAAGGACTTATTACTGCCATTTTGTTAGATGTCTTCTCGTGGTTTTGCAGATCCATAGTCCTTTTTTTCCTCTCTTGCTGTATTTCATTATGGTTAAGTGATTTTATCCTACAATATGCTTTGATTCCTTACTTCTTATCTTTTATGAGTATAATTGTAGTTTTTTATTTTGTGGTTGCAATGAGCCTTATAAAAACATCTTCTAGTTATAAAAGGTTATTTTAAGCAGATAACAAATTAACTTTTATCACATAAAAAACTCTACACTTTTACTCCACTCAGACTTAGAAAGTTTTCTTCTATTATTTTTTTCAAATAAGCTTTCTACCCCATTTGTCTTTCTTTTTGTCCTTCTTGAAATCCTAAGACTCAAATATTTGCCCTTTTGATGATTTCCCATTAATCCTGTAGGCTTTCTTCATTCCTTTCATTCCTTTATATTTTCTCTCTCTTTTTTTCTCCTCTTACTATATATTTTCAAATAACTTGTCTTTGAGTTCACAGATTCTTCTGCTTGATCAATTCTGCTGTTGATGCTCTCTGTTACATATTTTATGTCATTCATTGTGTTCTTCAGCTCCAGAATTTGTTTGTTTCGTTTTTTTGTTTTGTTTTGTTTTGTTTTCCATTTCACTCTGTCTGTTAAATTTGCAGTTTGGGAGTTTGGGTCATTTATTGTGTCCTAATTTCACTTAATTATTTCTTTGGTTTGGCTCTGTTTTGTTTTTGAAGTTTGATGGAGTTTGTTTAAAACAATTATTTCAAATTTTTTGTCAGGCAATTTATATATCTTATTTCTTTGGTGGCTACTACTGAGAGATTATTGTGTTCTTTTTGTGGTGATATGTCTCCTTTGTTTTATATGTTTCTTGTTGCCTTTTTATGTCTGCACAGGGGCTTATTTCAGTCTTTACAGATGGGTCTTTCCTGGCAACAAGGCCTTTACCAGTCAGCCTTTCTAGAGATCTGAGCAGACTGCATGGCATGGTCCAAGGATGGGCTTGTTGTTGGAGTCCTTGGGCAGGCTAACCTGGTGCCTGTGTCAGAAAGAGGTTGGGTCTGGCATGTGAGTGTGCTAGGATGGGTCTGGCACTAGGGTCCTCTGAGTTATGTCTGGAACCTGAGTCTATAGGGGCTGGCCTGAAGCTTGGATGTCCATGGTTGCCTTGGAACTTCAGTTCACATGGTACATTCTGGCACTAGGGTCTACTGGAGTGTAACTGGATGTTAGATCTATTGGAGCAGGACTGGACCCTTGGTCCTTTGGAGCCTAGAACTACAGGGATCACACTAGAGCCTGGAGCTGCTTGGTGCTCAGCCAGGTATAGAGTCTGGATCTGTGTGGTCTTGCCTGGAGCCTAGGATCTTGGATTTTTCCCTGGTTCCTGGAGTCACTAGGATTAGCCTGAAACCTGGGTCTGCTGGTGCAAGCCTGGAGACTGGGTGTGCAAATGCTAGCCTAGATGCTAGGTTCACAAGGGCTAACCTGAATCCTGGGGCTTCAGGGTCCTGCCTGGAACTAGGTACACAGAGGGGCAGTTGTGTTGCCTGGCTCTGTAAGTGCCTGTTCAGCACTAAGTTGTACTGGGACGGTCCTGGACTCTGGGTCTGCAGCAGCATGGGGTTGCACAGAGCAGCCTAGAGAGTGGGGCCACAGGGACCAGCCTGGCATTGGACCAATCTAGAGCCTGTATCTACTAGTGTCCACCTAGTGCTTAGATCAAGGGTGTTAACCTGGCACCTGGGTGAGCCTGGAGCCTGAACCCATGGGATCTGGCTGGTGCTTGGTAGTCTTGAAACCTGAAGCCATGAAGACAGCTTGGTGCTGGGGCAATGCAGAGCTTTGAACTTCTAGGGTTGGCCTTGTGGCAGTTGGATGTGGGGGGAGTCTGCTCCCTGGGGTTGCTGGAGCTGGCCCAGTACTGAGGGTCATCTGGAGCCTGGGGTCACTGAGGTCAGCCTGGTTGTGGAGAGTCCTGGAGACCAAGTCCACCACAAAGGCCTGAGACCTGGGGCTACAGGATCTATCTTAGCACAGGGCAGGCCTGGAAGCTCAGTTTGAAGGCACGGCCTAGAATATAGGACCATGGAAGTCTGTCCAGCACTGGATTTTAATGGAGGGGTGGGGGGTTTGTTTTGGGATCTGAGGCAAAGTCCGGTGTTCACTTTCCTCTCTTTCCCCCACACAGAAGGTGTCTCTCTTTCCACACTGTGCTGCCTGGGGTTGAGGGGAGGGTGGCATTGGTAATGTAAAACTATCCTTTCTACCCTCTTCAATGCATCTTTTCTTATTTCTGTGCTACACCCAAGTTCTGTAATCTCTCACCTGGTTTCCCTAAGTCTTATGAAGGTATTTTCATGCATGGATAGTTGTTTGAATTGATGTTTCTGCAGGGCCACAGGGCTAGAGAATACTATTCTGCCAACTTGCTCCCCTTCACCCTAAAGGTTTTTATTAAATCACTAGGTTTTCATTTTTTTATTATGACTAGCATTATATTTTCTTATTGTTATAGCTAACATTGAATATTGAACTACTCTACAGATGTCTCTGCTCACATCTATAATTTATTTTCATAGCAAAAAGTAATTTATGTTCAGCATAGAAGCCTTGAAAAGCACAAAAAATTCCACTGAAAAAAAAATCTCCAAACTCCAGTTGTGAATTCACCTTCGAAAGATAACTGTATAATATGAATTTGTTGTGTGCCTCTTTAGTTTTCTTTTTTTCCCTCTCTCTCCATATATGTGTGTGTGGAGTTATAAAAACAGTATCAAATTGTACACATTTAGCCTCTTTTTTTCTTAACATTATCTTGTGAATGCATCAATGTTTTGTTTTGTTTTGTTTTCCATTTGGTTCGTATGTCGGTTTTAATGTACATGTTGCATGTGTCTCCCCAGATTTCCTCAGCCCCACCTGTCCACTGATGCTCCCCTGCTCATCCTTGGCCCCTGCATTGGTAAATGATTCTGTGGGAACCAGCCAGCCACAAACCCAGAATCTCTGGCTTCTCCCACCATTTCCAAACTCAGATGAAGCACACCCAATACGTGGAATCTGGACTCCCTACTGGCTGAAGAAAGAGGCAGGGACACAACCCAGAAGTGTGTGGGAGATGACTCCTGGGGGATGAACTTTGATCAGGGGTAATCAAGAGTCAGACTGGGGACAAGAGGGATATTCTTTCTCAAGTGTCTCCTCAGATGAAAGCACAATTTTCTGGTACAATGTGTCTGAAGACAAAGAGTGGTTAGTACAGCCACATATCACTCACAATTGCTTTTCATTTTTCTTTGCCTCACTCTCTTTTGCTTCATACTTGCTGACCTGAAATTGTACCTTCAATAAAGATTAGCACATAATTCTAGTCTCAGGATCTCTTCTCTATGAACTACAGGTTAAGCACCTGCACAGCATTGTATCAAAGGATATGATACTCAGTAATTAATCTCTCATTGTTAAACATTCAGGTGCTTCCAAACACTGCTTATTACAAATAATGCTGTTATAGCTATTTTTTACACAAAGATACTTACACATATCTTGAATTATTTTCTTAGGATAAATTCATAGACGTAGAATTTCTAAAAAGTGGTATAAACATTTTTAAGGATTAAAAAAAAAATTTTAGCAAATCACATCAAAGTACTTTAACTCCAGACTTTATGAGTTAGCAAAGAAATTAGTCAGGAATTGCTGAATGCACATTTGAAATGGGAATCTTTTGTAGTTTAATATCTTAAATGTTAGAAACTATGCAAGGTAATTGGTTCTGAATTCAATCTCTAGATCTTGACTCATTAAGAAACAGGTAAATTGCAAGGTCTGTAAGAGTCAATGTTCAGTGGGTTTTCTTTATTTTACAGATAGCACGTATCCTATTTGTACAGAAATATTTTTTCCCCTTCAGGAATTTTTTCTTTGCTGTTTTAAGCACATAGTTTTTGCTTATGTCCTCATTTCATTTATACCTCTCAGTCTTTTGGGAATACATTCAGAAAAAAATGAAGAAATTTTGCTTCTATTCAAAGCTCAGCAAAATTTTACATGTTCCCCTACCTAGTTAAGGGGAATATGTGTGTGATATTGCAGTTCATTTTATCTCCATAACTTTATTCTAAGAAGGCACAGAATGATTACAAGGGTCAAAGAATTGACATGTGCTTCCAGCACTGTTCACGATAGACCGAATAAATAATAACGTATGTGCCATTTGGCTCCATTTTGTGATATGTGCTCTCAGATGATAGTAACTAAAACTACCACTGTGACAGCAGAGTATGTAAAGTCTGGGAAATTTAAGTGGGCATTCTTATATTTGAAAACATAGGAAACTACTGCTCTAATTCCAAGCCTGAATTCTGTGTTTGTAAGATTTCAGATTCTATCTGTGACCAGTATTCTGCATGTTGTGGCAATGGGAGAATATATTTTTTTAATTTTGATCAGAATATTTGCTTTCTCCTTGAATTTAAAAGTGAAAAACACATGCTCCAAGCCATTGTGCTAGTGCATATTTATTCTATAATCTTCTAATCTATCCTGATATTCCACATTCCCAAAGTAGTACCATTTAGTGGATAAAATTGGGCTCTAAATTCAAAATTCTTGTTTTCAAATCCTGGATCCACCACTGTGTCACTTTGGCAAATTGCCTAGCATTTCTATTTTTTTCATCCTCTCCTCTATAAAACTGGGATAATAGCCATATCTTTTTCACTGGATTATTATGAGAATTGAATGTGTTAATTTATGTAACTTGGAAGAGTGCCTGGCCCATAGCAACGT
The DNA here is from genome assembly GCF_027409185.1 of Cynocephalus volans. Taxonomy (NCBI): domain Eukaryota; kingdom Metazoa; phylum Chordata; class Mammalia; order Dermoptera; family Cynocephalidae; genus Cynocephalus; species Cynocephalus volans. The sequence goes on along the minus strand of NC_084463.1, from coordinate 136,298,706 downwards.
ACAGTGAAATTTAAAATATAGAAAAAATAAAAGTTTTAATCACGTCACACCTAATATCATATTGACTAGCTGGATAACGTCTGACTTAAATTATGTGACCTTGTACTCTCTCCCAGATTCCAAAAGACATCCAGGTGGAAAAATGAGAGAAAAAGTACTAACACTAATAATCCATTACCTAACACATTACAAACACTCTGCTATTAATCAGGGCTCTTCCTAAGCCTGTTAATTTCAGATGCTCCACATGGTATCATATCATACCATCCTTGTTAAAATGTACCCACATTCCACATTATATAATTTTTGGCTTTTAAGAGATTGAAAGAACTTTTATAATTGCAGCCACAAAATCACTCTCAATTTTCATTTTCCAGTTTTTCAACTGAGAACTCAAAGAGAAAAAATATTTTATGCCTCAGACATTTTAAAGGTCTTTGAAAATCTTTTAGGCTATAGGTACTCTGCCTGAAGTATCTACTGGATATTTCAACCCTCTTTACACATCATATCTTTACCACCAAAATTAAATTTTCTGTTCTGTTGTTAAGGAAATGGAGGCTTAGACAAGTTAGGAATCTTTACCAATGTCACCTTGGAAAAGCAGTAATCCCAGGGCTGTCCAAGATCAGCACTTTCCTCTGCATCATGCAGCCTCTGGAGTACTCATGTTTCTCAGCTCAAAGTGGGAGAAGGGTCCTGTAGGATCACCTGAAGTAAACACATAAACCTCAGAGTTCCTCCTCCCTAAAAATGTAGCATCAGATCAGAACTCTCCACTTCTAAATCCTTTTTGGCAGAAAGCCCAGATTTCTAGTACTTCATTTACTCTCTTGTCAGGCTGCCCATCAAGACTTAAAGCTCTGTGACTTCATGTGGCTGAAGTCCAAAATTCTTAACATTTCATTTTATCTTTAGTTTAAACACCCTTTTGTTTCTGTTCTTATCAGTTAGATGTGTGTTTTATGTCCTGTCTTTTAAGTTTTAAATCCTTTTTCCTTCTTGATATCTTTTCCAGCTATTGGTCAGCCTGGCAGTGAGAAATAGATCATTTTCTGAGTTGACTGAAACAAATTCGGAAATCAGAGTCTATGGCCTGGAAATTGAACAGATAAAAGTCATGCGTTATCAGCATCAAAATCATGTAGCACCTACATTTTGGTTCTTTGCCAACTTTTTCTAACATATTAAAACTATATCTCTTAGCTCCATAAACTGTTTAGTCTGGAAAAAATATTTATCTTACATGCATATGAAGAGGCTATAGGATGATTCATAAATTCATAAATGCAGTCTGATCTTAGCCATCAGAGATGTCAGATATGTCTAAGCATATAACAGCCATTAACATTTATTGAGAACTTTATAATGCCAAACATAATTCAGAGAACTTTGCATATACTAAGTCACTGGATCCTCTTAACAAACCTAGAAAGTCTCATTCCCATATTATGGAGGAAACTGAGGCACAGAGGAATGGAGTAAGTTGCCTAAATTCACAAAGCAAGTAAGTGGTAGAGTACACATTTTTTGTTTTATTTTTTTGACTTTTTTTATATTGAACAATCAATTATACATATTTGTGGGGTACATATTTGAATATTAATATCTGTGTATAATATGTGGTTATCAAATCAGGATAATTAGTATACTCATGTTTACAAAACATAAGAGAGCTTTATGATCCTTAACCAATTCCTTGCTAACCCCCTTTCCCACTTCTAATAACCGCAGTCCTTTTCTCTTTTTTTGAAAGTTCAAAATATTATTGTGATCATTGTTTCTTTCTTTCTTTTTTTTCTTTCTTTCATTTTTTTTTCCCTTTGGCTCCCACTTATGACTGAGTACATTCTGTATTTCTCTTTCTGCGCCTTGCTTATTTCACTTAACATAATTTTCTCTAAGATCATCCATGTTTCTGCAAATAGCAGAATTTCATCCTTTTTTATGACCAAAAGTATTCCATTGAATATATGTACCACATTTTCCTTATCTAGTCACCTGTCGATGCACATTTAGGATGGTTCCAACTCTGGGCTACGGTAAATAGAGCTGCAATAAACATGAGATTCGAGGTATCCCTTCAGCTTGATGATTTCCATTCCTTTGGGTATATACCCAGCAGTGGGATTGCTGGATCACATGGTAGTTCAATCTGTTGTTGTTTGAAGAAACTCCATACTGTTTTCCATAATGGCTGCACTAATTACAGTCCCACCAACAGTGTAGGAGGGTTCCCCTTGCTCCACATCCTCGTCAGCATTTGTTATTCTCTGTCTTTTTGATAACAGCCAGTCTAACTGGAGTGAGATGATATCTCAGTGTGGTTTTGATTTGCATTTCCCTGATGCTTAACAGTGTTGAGCATTTTTTCATGTGTTTGTTGGCCATTTGTATGTCTTCCTTTGAAAAATGTCTATTCAGCTCTTTTGCCCATTTTTCAATCAGGTTATTTGTTTTCATACTGTTAAGTTGTTTGATTTCTTCGTCTATTCTGGATATCAAGCCCTTGTCAGATGCATAGGTTGCAAATATTTTCTCCCACTCTGTAAGTTGTCTTTTTGCTCTGTTAATTGTTTCCTTTGCTGTGAAGAAGCTTTTCAGATTGATATAATCCCATTTGTTTATTTTTCTTTTGTTGTTTGTACTTTGAGGGTCTTATTCATAAAGTCTTTGTCCAGTCCTACATCCTGAAGTGTTTCCTCTATGCTTTCTTTTAGGAGTTTTATAGTTTTGCGTCTTATGTTTAAGTCTTTAATCCATTTTGAGTTGATTTTGACATATGGTGAGAGGTAACATTCTAGTTTTGTTCTTCTACACATGGATGTCCAGTTTTCCCAGCACCATTTATTGAAGAGGCAGTCTTATCCCCAATGTATGTTCCCATTGCCTTTGTCAAAGATCAGTTTGCAGTGAGTATGTGAGTTGATTTCTGGGTTCTCTCTCTATTCTGTTCCATTTGTCCGAGTATATGATTTTAGGCCAGTTCCACGCTGTTTTGGTCACTATAGCTTTCTAGTATAATTTGAAAACAGATAATGTAAAGCCTTCAGCTTTATTTATGTGCTCAAGATTGCTTTGGCTATTGGGGGCTTTTGTTGTTCCTTATGAATCTTAGGATTGTTTTTTCTATTTCTGTGAAGAACGTTATTGGTATTTTGATGGAGTTTACATTGAATCTGTAGATGGCTTTGGGTAGTATGGATAGTTTCACAATGTTAATTCTTAACATCAAGAGCATGGAATGTCTTTCTATCTTTTTGTGTCATCTTTAATTTCTTTCAGCAGTGATTTGTAGTTCTCATTGTACAGATCTTTCATCTCTTTGGTTAAATTGATTCATAGGCATTTCACTTTTTTAGTGACTACTGTAAATGGGCTAGCTTTCTTGATTTCTGTTTCTGCTAGTTCATTATTAGAGTATGAAAATGCTACTGAAATTGCTTGTTGATTCCACAACTTTACTAAAATCATTTATCAGCTCTAAGAATTTTTTTGTAGAATCTTTAGATTTTTCTATATATGGGATTATGCCATCTCAGACAGGGACAATTTGACTTCTTTTTTTCCAATCTGGATTCTCTTTATTTCTTTCTCTTGCCTGATTGCTCTGGCTGGTACTTCCGATACTATGTTAAATAGGAGTAATAAGAGTGAGCATCTTTGTCTTATTCTTGTCCTTAAGGGAAAAGCACTCAGCTTTTCCACATTCAGGATGATATTGGCAGTGGGTTTGTCATATGTGTCTTTTATTGTGTTGAAATACTTTCCTTCTATACCTAATTTGCTGAGAGTCTTTATCATGAAGGGATGTTCAATTTTGTTAAGTGCTTTTTCTGTGTCTATTGAGATAATCATATGGTTTTTGTCCTTGATTTTTTGATGTGGTATATCACATTTATTGACTCGTGCATGCTGAACCATCCTTGCATCTCTGGGATGAATCCCACTTGATCATGTTATATAATTTTTTTGATGTGTTGCTTTATTCTAATTGCTAATATTTTGTTGAGGATTTCTGTATCAATGTTCATGAAAGATATTGGCCTGTAGTTTTCATTTTTGTTGTATCTTTGTCTGGTTTTGGTATCAGGTTGATGCTGGCCTGACAGAATGAGTTTGGGAAAATGGTCTCTTTCAATTTTTTGGAATAGTTTGAAGAGAATTTGTAGTAATTCCTCTAAACTCAGTAAGTTCAGCACCAGCACCCACAACTTTAACCACTACCAATAGTACCTGTCCCATCTGTGAGAAGGAAATTTAAGGGAAAAAGGGTACATGTGGAAGAGATGCTAATATTATGATGGGGGTGGATAAAGAAAAAGCATTTCTTCTTCTGCCACCCAAGCATATGGACTCATATCTTACCCGATAGCAAAAATGGTAGGAACATTTTCTGGGGTGATTCAATGCAACATCAGGGACAAATTATGTTTGAAGGCAGAGGAAGATATGGAGAAGGAGACATTCCTCCACTTAGGAGTAGAAAAGAAATGATGCGATCTGGTGGCATATGGAGCACTAAGACCCAAAATCCTTTGTAGGGATGTTGGTATTTTCACAGTTGACACCATTGGCAATGGCAGCATTAGGCATGCTCAAGTGATTCCCCAGAGAGCGCATATAAAATTTAGAAGTCAAAGGAAGAGAAAAAGTAAGTATTCTGTGCCAGCCAGAGACTATAGCTGCCATACTCATGTGAGCACTACATAAACTATGAACTGGAAAGAAAGTGCCATGTGAACAGTTGTGACCTTGAGTCAGTGAAATCTGGATTATTATTCCTATGTGTAGGTTTAGAAAAACTCAGAATATGAATAAATAGATTTAATCCTATCATTAAACTAGTAACATCTTTATCAGAACAAACTATAAAAGTATAACCATGGGCTAACAATATAAAAAATAACAAAAATTAAGATTTAACAATGAGCATAATCAGTTGTTTTCATATGGTTCCATATTTGTTGTTGTTGTTTTGCCTCTTAATAATTGTCTTTCTCACTGCCTAGGACTTCTTAGAAGACACTAAAAGCTTTAAAAACTTATGAAAATAAAAATGTTAAAAGGAAAAGTACGGACCAATTCATAGAATATCAGGATCATCCAGCATATCAGTTGAAATCAATTACTTTAGAACATCCAAAGTTGGAGAAGGGACCTATTTTTGCTAGTTTTCTTGTTCAGACCTTAAAACTGTTTTTAATATATACTGATAAGATTCCTGCAAGGAGTACATGAAAGTGCAGTTAAGAAATGGTGTTGAAAAACATGAATCATTGCACAAAGCTAAGCTTAAAGCTGTAACATGACAGAAAAATTAGAAAGGAAAGGAAATGACAGGAGCATCTGTGCCTCCCATTGAGGACACTTAAGGGGCATGAGTAGGAGAAGCAAGACCAGCAACTAGACCTCAATTATTTCTGGACATGTAGCATAGTTTATTGGTTATCTTATAGGCAAACTCAATACCAAAGTGAATCATTAGAGTTTACAGTTTCAGTACAAGAAATTATAGTAGACCTATCTGTCAAATGAAGACAAAAGGTGAAAGGAAACAGTACACACAACATCTTTTCTTTCACAAAATATTTAGTAAACTAAATTCTGGTAAACGTGTCTCAAATCTCTTATGTGTCCAGCAGAATAGTATGCCTAAAGGTCCCATGCTAAAGGCTCTTCTCCCATGCCTTGTACATAACAAATTCAACAAGAACAGCCAAATTTTGTCATTTTATGTACTAGACTTTCCTGGAAAAATTATTTTGGTGAAAGAATTGGACATATTAAAATAATACCAATTTACTTACATAAAGCCATGTAAAAGAGAAATTAAATCTAAAGATGAGAATAAGAGTAGGTTTAATTAACAGAAGCAAAAGCTGGTTTAAAGGTCAATAAATACAGAATCTTTTGGAAATTTGACTTTAAAAAAATAAACACTACCAAATTAAGAATAAAAAGGAGAAAATAGATACAGATATGAGAAATTATTTTATATGTTATTTGTGAATACTATATAAAACTTTACTTCAATAAATTTGAAAATCTAGCTAATGCAGCTTTCAAGAAAAATTTAATTGAACAAAATTAATCTAGGCCTGTACATCTTGCCATATACCAAAATCAACTCAAATGGATTAAAGACTTAAATATAAGACTTGAAACTATAAAATTCCCAGAAGAAAACATAGAGGATACACTTCAGGAAGTAGGAGTGGGCAAAGACTTTATGAATAAGACCTCAAAAGCACAAGCAACAAAAGAAAAAATTAACAAATGGAATTATATCCAACTAGCAAGCGTCTGCATAGCAAAGGAAATAATCAGTACTGAAAAGACAACATACAGAATGGGAGAAAATGTTTGTAAACTATACATCCAACAAGGGACTAATACCCAGGATATACAAGGAATTCAAACAACCTAATGGTAAAAATAACAATAATAATAATCAGATTAAAAATGGGCAAAGGAGCTGAATAGACATTTCTCAAAGGAAGACATACAAATGGCCAACAGGTACATGACAAAAATGCTCAAGAACACAAATTTATTATTTCACAATCTGTGGGTCAAGAGTCTGGGCATGGATTAGAAATGTCCTCTGCTCGAGAGCTCACCAGGCTGAAGTCAAGGTGTCAACTAGGATAAATTTTTATCTGAAACTCAGGCTGCTCTTCCAAGCTCGTTGGTTGTTGGCAGCATTCAGTTCCTTGCCAGGGTAAGACTGCAGTTCTCACTTTCTGGCTGGTTATTAGCTGGGAACTGTGCTCAGATCCTAGAGGACACCTGCCGTTCTCTGCCATCTTTGACCACTCCACAACATATAACTTTGCTCTTCAAGGCCAAGGAAACAACATCTCTCACTTGAATCTCTCCCTGCGGGGGAGACGTAAACCCTCTTCTGTAAGGTTCATCAGATTAAGTTAGGACCAGCCAGAGCACTCTCCCTTTTGTTTAACTCAAAGTTAACTGATTAGTGACTGTTAATTACATATGTAAAATCTCCCTTCACCTTTGCCATATAATGAATGTGACCTAATCACAGACATGACATCCATCACATCCATAGTTTCATCTGCACGCAAAGGGAGAGTATTATGCAGGGCATGAGCACCAGAGAGTGGGAATCTTAGGGGTGATCTTAGAATTTTACCTACCACACTCTCTTAAATACACTATAAGGCTAGTGTAATACTGACATCAAAAGCAAATTAAAATAGTGTGTGTACACATATAACACAGACAAATAACCATAAGCCCATCTCGCTAATATTAACAAAAATTATAAATAAAATATTGGTCATTGAAATCTACTATTGTATTAAAATGATAATACTTCTTGACCAGTTGAGAATTACCCTAATAAGAGTATGATTTGACACTAGAGTTATTTGTTAATGTTATTTACTGCATTAATGAATTGGAAAGGAAAAGCCGTATGATCTCATGGCAGAAAGTTTAAAAGAATTTAAGAAAACTCAATGTGCAATCCGTATTTAAAAAAAGAAAAAAATTTAATCCTGAAAACCTTGGGAATAAAATAGAAATTTCTTATGTTTATATTAGGCATGTACCAAAAAACCTATAGCAAACATCACACTTACTGGTGAAATACAAAAAGTTCTTTTATTATAGTCAGAGAAAAATGACATATGTCTGTCATCACTGTAATTCAATTTTTACTGAAGATCTTAGCAAATAAAATAAAATAAAAAGGCTAAAGAGGGAGAGAGGGAGAGGAGAAGAGGAAAATAAAGGGAAAGGGAGAGAAGGAGAGGAGAGAGAGAAAGGGGAGTTATATAAAAATTAGAAAGCAGCCTCTAAATGGAAAATGCAATAGAAAAAATGATACCAACAGAACCATTAAGTACGTAGGCATGAACCAAATAAGAAGGAAGCAAGTTTTATTTCTGGTAACTAAAAATCATAAAACACTCTTGCCACATAAATAACATTTTAAATTGTCAAAAATATGTTAAATTCTTTCTTTTAAGTAATCAAAGCTTCATGAAAACAAGGAAAATATGAGGGTACTTCAAAAAGTTCACAGAAAGACTCGTATTATCTTTCAATTCTATTTTTCCACAAACTTTTTGTAAAATATACCAAGGCCAAGAAAAAAGCAGGAACACAAACCTGCAATGTAGACAAGCACCAAAATCATTATATACCCCAGAAGACACACAAAAATCCCTAAGACCTAGAAATTAGAAGGGCAGGGGAGTGGGGATAAAATAGATTCTGGAAGCTGGATCAGAGAACACATCAAATAAACCAGGACTCTAAAAAAAACAAGAAGAAGAATCAGTCAGAATCAACAGTAAAGAAAAAGAAAATTTTCTCTCTTAACTTTGTCTCTGAGTGGACATTTACGTGTGTGTGTGTGTGCTTGTGTGTGTGTCTATGTATATATACACCTACTATATATACAGATTATATTATTATATTTTATATCACATATTATAATTATATGTTATATATTATATATTACACACACATATAAGAAGGTACTTCAAAAAGTTCATGGAAAAATAGAATTGAAAGATAATTCGGATTGTCCTATGAACTTTTTGAAGTACCGTCATATATACATTATAAAACGTATAAACAGATACGCTTCAAATATCTCAATTAACATGATCAAAGAACAAGAGACTATTCGAAATCAAATGACTGAAAAGAAAAAAGGGGAACTTTAATAAATGAGAAATAAAGTAAATGAAGGTAATAATTCAGTGGGAGAGTGCAATAATAAATTAAACTGAAGAGAGATTTATCCAATGGAAGATACATCTGAAGAAACCATACAGAATGCAGTACAGAGAGATAAACAAATGAGACATATGAAAAGAGGATTAGAATACAATGAGGATGGAGTCAGAAGTCCAAGATAAGTCCAAACAGAATTAAGAAAGAGAAAAGTAAGACAATGCAAGAAAGGAAATATTTGAGGCGATAATTATTAAAAATATTGAAGACACATCCTTAGACCTGAAAAGCACAATAAATCCTAAGCAAAATGAGAAAAAAAAAATCTACACCTGGACATGTTATAATAAAACTACAGACCTTTGGGGAGAAAGAAAAGTGAAAAATCTTTGAGGCAGAGAAAAAAAGCCAAATTACCTACAAAGGAATATCAGACTGACGATGGACTTCTCAAGCACAACAATGAAAATGAGAAGAAAGTAAAATGCCTTCAAATTTTTGAAAAACAAAATTCTACCTAGATGTCATCTTTTAAAAAATAAGTGCCAAAAGAGGCATTTACTTCTAAAGATTCTCACTACAGAAACTTTTAAAATAGATATATCAAAAAGAAGAAAATAAGTTTGGAAGGAATGCCTGAATTCAATGAGGAATGGAGAGTAAAGAAAATAATATGTGGATAATATAAACAAGTTTTGACTGAATAAATTGACAATAACAATGTCTATTTTACAGAGTTGAAAAAGTAAAATAAATTGGATATAAAGCAATGGGAGGTAATTGGAAATGTCACATTCTAAAATCTTTGTGTTATTTAAGAGGAAGGTTAAGACTTTGGCTTATTTGAAATAATAAAAATAATGTTCAAATTTTCAAGGATAAATAATAGAAACGGAGATTGTTATCTTCTGTGCAAGTAGAAGAGAAAAAGTGTAACAAAGAAAAGGTCTCATCTACTTCAAAAGAAAACAAGAGTGAAAAAAAAAGAAACACAGAAGAGGCAAGTGTTGCAAATCGTATTTTCCAAAAATGACAACAATTTCTCCCATTGCACCTGCTTTCTGACAGCGTGGCTTTGCCACTTCTCTCTGTGAATCTGGGCTGGCCTTCTGACTTGCTTTCAATGGGTAGAAGTGCTACTGTGTGACTTTAGAGGCTAGGTAAAAAAGATCATACATCTTTCTCTATGTTTTTTTGCAATATTAACTCCGGAGGAAGTCAGATGCCATCTGAGTAACCTCCATGCCACACGAAGCTTCTCCAGTCAATAGTCTTAACTGTGCCCCAGAGGGGGGCAGAGCAAGATGGCTAACTAGAAGACTCTACTACTCACCTCTCGCACAAAGACACACAAAGGCACAACTACACTTGGAAGAAAATAACTAAAGGGGAGCACTGGAGCACATCAAAGGACCAACAGGAACACTAGTGAGCACAGAAACTCAGGATAGCCACACAGACGACGGGAGAAAATTCCCTGCCTCTACAACCCCATCCCCCAGCAGGGACCCAGGAGAAATTTCTGCTTGTAGGTCATAGGTAAGGAAGAGCTGCACCATGGACACCCGCAATCCAAGCTCCAAGTGAGATGCATAGCCCTTGCAGGCTGTGATGCCAGTATGGGGAGCCACTAGGAGCCCATGAACCTGCATTAATCACAGGAGGCTATTCTTCCTGATACCCCCACACCCCAGTCCTAGGCAGCTGCAGCAGTCACCATTTGGGGATTGGAGCTAACACTCAAGTGTATTTTGCCCTGGGGCACAGTAGCCACAGAATCTCCACAGGCCTGAAGCACCCTCACCATGCCCGGTCTCTGGCACCAGAGCCCACATGGCATCCTACACCTTGGGAATAGATGGTTTAGCACAGTGTGGAGGCCACTCTCAGGGCAGAGGGAGTTGGTGCACACACTTTCCAGAACCAGACAGCCAACCTATCTGGGACTTCTGTCATTGCCAGTGGCCCAGCTTTCTTTAGATGAAAGAAAGTGCACTCTCACAGGGGCACTGAGTCCCACCAAAGCTCCAGCATACCCTCCTAGACCCACACAATTGAGTAGGCAAACTGTGGAGGGCCTGCACACCTCTCTTGAAAGCATAGAGCCCCATAAGCAGCTCCAGGGAGCCTGCCCAAGCCTACCCACCCCAGCTGGGAACTGCAGAGGAACCCAGGATCACTCTTGGGGGTATAGAGGCCTGCCCACAACTCCAGTGACCTTCCATGGGGCAACCCACTCCATCTGAGGAGCTGTAGAGTGACCTATTGTATCTCTGGTTATCTTGCCCAGAGTGGCCCAATCCAGTAGTGAAACTGCAGAGTGCCCAATCATCTCTTTTGGGGATATAAGGACCCACACACAACCCCAACAGCCTTACATGGTATAGCCCAGTACAGCTGTAGAGCTGAAGAATGACAGCTCTTCATTCTATTGTATCTCTTAGGGGCACAGGGCTTGCCCATGACTGCAGCAGCCTGACCCAGAGTTGCCCACTTCAGCTGAGCAGCTGCAGAAAGCAGCAGCATCTCTCTTGGGGGCACAGGGGCCTGCCCATGACCCTGGTGGCCTATCCAGAGTGGCCCACTCCAACAGCTGTGCTGCAGAGCAACCCAATATCCCTTCTGAAAGTGCAGGACCCCACCCCAGTGACCTTACTTAGAGCAGCCCACTTCAAAGGTAAAGCTGCAGAGTGCTACAGCATCTCTCTTGGAGGCACAAGGGCCTTCCCAAATTGTAGCAACACCCAGAGTGGCCCACTCCAACTGAGCAACTTCAGAGTGCCACATCATCTCCCTTGGGTGCACAGGGTCCCACCCCAGTGACCTTGCCCAGTGTCACTCACATAGGCTAAGGATTTGCAGAGCACCCCAGTTCCTCCTTTGGGGGCACAAGGCTCAGCTTGAATCACCAGTGACCACACCCAGAGTTTCCCACTTCAGCTGATGAACTGCTGAGCAACTCATTGTCTCCTTCAAAGCCCAAGGTCCTAATCTCGATGCTAGCAATCCCACCCAGGGTTTTCCATTTAAGCTGAGGAGTGATGGAGCACCCCAGTGCAGCTAACAGGGGCATGGAGTTTTGGCAAGGGCACCAGTGAGCCTGCCCAGAGTCACCTACTCCAGCTGAGGAGCAGGGGAGCATTCAATGCTTCTCCCAAGAGCTCAAGTACTCTTCCATAAAATGCAAATCAAAACCACACTGAGATATTATCTCACCCCAGTTAAACTGGCTATTACCAAAATGACAGAAATGACAAATGTGGGCAAGGATGCAGAGAAAAGGGAACTCTCCTACACTGTTGATGAGACTGTAAATTAGTACAGCCACTATTGAAAACAGTATGGAGGTTTCTCAAACAACTACAGATAGATCTACCATGTGATCCAGCAATCCCACTTCTAGGTATTTACCAAAGGAATGAAAAACATCATGTCAAAAGGATACATGCACTCTCATTTTTATTGAAGCTCTATTTATAATAGCCAAGATATGGAACCAACTTAAATGTCCATTGATGGATGACTGGATAAGGAAAATGTGTTATATATACACTATAGAATACTACTCAGGCATAAAAAAGAAATTTTGCCATTTGCAGTAACATGGATGAGCCTGGAGAAAATTATGTTAAGTGAAATAAGCCTGGCACAGAGGGGAAAATACTGGATGTGCTCACTCATAAGTGGGAGCTAAGAGAGAAAGAAGGAAGGAAAGAAAGACCACAGTGACCACAGTGGTGCTAGGGACGTGAGAGGGTGAGAATATACCTAGGGTTGCTGGGGAAGAAGGGAGAGAGAGTCTGGGTAGAGGTTGGGAGGGGAATAATTGCAATTTGTGGTAAAGGGCATACTGATAGTACTGATACAATCATCACATCTTGGGTACAAGTGGTGATGGTCAGCTTAGTACCCCATAATTATGCATAATCAGTTTTTTAAAAAAGATCTCATCCATAGATACCTGTGACCCAGCCCAGTGTCATCCACTCCAGCAAGGAAATGCTGAGACCCCCAGTGCTTAAGCCACGGAAGCACTCACAGACAACTTTGGTGTTAAATATAGTCAAAGAAATCACATGGAGTCTACACTACTGCATTCACCCAGAACCAAGCCTAAAAGAGCCTACCCAATTGTCACTATAGAACACATCTACAGGAAAGAGTCTCTCCCTTCAAAAGCTATTCCAGAGTATTAGAAGAAGCAACTGCTCCACAAGATGCTCAGAAATCAATGCAGAGATACAAGAAACATGAAAAAACAGGGAAATATTATACTCCCCAAAGGAAAACAATACTTCTCTAGTACCTGACCGCAAAGAAAAGGAAACCCATGACATGCCAGAGAAGGAATTCCAAACAATAATCTTAAGGAAACTCAATGATTTGCAAGAACATACAGATAGACAACACAATGAAATGAGAAAATGCAGATAGCACAATGAAATGAGAAAAGCAATTCAGGATCTATAGAAGAAATCAAAAAAGAGACAGATATAAAAAAGGATGAAGCAGAAATCTTGGAACTGAAAAATTCATTCAATGAAATAAAAAAGTACAGCTGAGAGCTTAAGAAATGGGCTAGATCAAGCAGAAGAAAGAATTTCTAAATTTACAGACAAGCTTTTTGAAATAACCCATTCAGAGGGAAAAAAAAATTCTAAAAATCAAGAAAACCTGCGAGATATATGGGACAACTTTAAGCACACAAACATCTATATTATGAGTGCTCTGGGTAGGGAAAATTTAACTACATGGGTTACAGATTTAACCCATGTAGTCCTCTCCAAGACACATAGTAGTCATATTGTCAAATGTCAAAAACAAAGAGAGAATTCTAAAAACAGCAAGAGAAAAGCATCAAGTCACCTGTAAGGGAATCTCCTTCAGACTAACAGCAGATTTCTCAGCAGAAACTCTACAGGCCAGGAGAGAGTGGGATGATATACACAAAGCGCTGAAAGATAAAAAACTCCTAGTCAAGAATACTATACCCAGAAAAGCTATCCTTCAGAAATGAAAGGAAAGAGTGTCTTTCCTAGACAAACAAAATCTGCAGGAATTCACTCTCACCAGACCAGTCCTAAAAGAAATCCTTAAGGGAGAAAAAGAATGACAACTGCCATCATTACAATGTGCAAAAAAATAAAACTCACTGCTACAGCTGATATGCAAATGAGAAAGGGAAAGACATTATTTCTAATCACTACTTGTGTCCTAGCCTTCCAGCCTTTCTCACCTAGGTGTCAGACATGGGAGTGGAGCCATCTTGAGTTCTTCAGTGAAGGCCATGTACCAGATGAGGACTGCTGAGTGACCTCAGTAGACCTCAGAAGGAGCACAAGAATCACCCACCAGTTGAATATTTTATCAACAAAATAGAGGAGATATAAAATTGTTTGTTTTGCACCAGTAAATTTGGGCATAAGTTGCCACTAAAATAAATGGAAAAACTAACTGAAATAGGATAAACAGAAAGCAGAAAAGAAGATTGTAGGAGACAATCTGAATACATGAATATGCATCATAAGTAAAACAGACAATTCTCCATTTAAAATATCTAGTCAGACTTGATAAGAAAACAAAAAGCAAAATAAAATTATATGTTTTAATGAGACAAACTTAAACAAGAATAAGGACACAGAATAAGAATGCAGAAACAGTAAAACAATAGGAAAAGTAATTTTAGGTGAATTCTTGCTAAATTTACCCTTCCAAAAGAGCTGCTATGGCTATTTTAATATCAGACCACACAGACTAAAAAGTTAAAAGCATCATTAGACAATAAAATCATCCCAATAAAAATAAGAAAAAATATACCAATTTATCACATGGTAATAATATTATATGTACCTAATAGAATAGGTTTAAAACATATAAAACCAAACTTAACAAAACTAAAAGGAGAAATTGACTAATCTCCCCTCAGAATGGGAGATTGTATCATATCTCTCAATAATTTTAAATCAAGGTGACCAAAAATATCATAAAAATTTAAAATATTTGGACAACATAAATCAATATTAATCCAGTGAATATATATAAAACACTGTGCCCCAAACTGTATTATACACATCCTTTATATATAGAATACATACAAAATATATATATATATTTATATATATATATATATATTTTTTTTTTTTTTTTGGCAGTTGGCTGGTACAGTGATTGAACCCTGGACCTTGGTGTTGTCAGCACCATGGTCTAACCAACTGAGCTAACCAGCCAGCTCCAACACACATTATTATTATTATTTTTTTTTTTTGTCTTTGTCGTGACCAGCACTCAGCCAGTGAGTGCACCGGCCATTCCTATATAGGATCCGAACCCACAGCAGGAGCGTCACTGCGCTCCCAGCACCACACTCTCCCGAGTACGCCACGGGGTCGGCCCTACACACATTATTTTTAAACACACATGGAACATTTACATAAAATGACCAACCACATGTAGATTAATGCAATTAAGTGGAAAGTCAATAACAAAAAGATAACTAATATATTTTTCAATTTAGAAGCAAACTTCTCAATAGCACGAGGTCAATAAAAGCATGTATTGGAAATTGGAAAATATGCTAAATTAACAAGAAATACTAACAAAATACTTATTGTGCATGCAGCTAGAGAAGCATTAATAGAAAAGCGTATAGCCTTGGGTTAAGTGTCCATGTTCAGATGTTAGATAAAGAAAAATAAACTCAAAGAAAGTAAAAATGAGAAGATAAAAATTCTAGCAGAAATTAATTAAACAGAAGGGAAAAAACGAAACTTAGAGGATCAACAAAGCAAAAATTGGTAGTTTGAAAAGACTAATAGAATGGATAAATCTCCATCAATATTTGTCAAGAGAAAATGTGATGAGGCACAAACAAATAGCAGAAAGGCAAAAGTGTACAGAAATTCAGATTGCATAACACTGGAATATGAGAATAGTCAAAAAGTTATGTACCAATAAATTTAATATTGTATAAAATAAACAATGACCTTGAAAATATAATTACAAAAATTGACTCAGGAACAACTAAAAACAAAAATAGCCCTATAAACATTAAATAAATTAAATTACTGTTTGAAAATACCATATCCAGATAATTTTACAGGGGAATTCTACCATTCAAAGAATAGATAACACTGTTTTTTTTTTTATTTTATTCATTTAACACTTACATAGTGTTCACCAAGTTCTAGGTGTTCTTCTTAGTGCTTTTCATATAGTATTTTCATATAGCTTTCATTTAGTCTTCATAACAATTCTACAAGGTAGGTATTATAATTATCCACAATTTATAGATGAAAAGATTTAGACATAGCAAAGTTAAGCAGTTTTCTAAAGGCCATACAATTATCAAGTGATGTAGATGGATACAAAACCAGGTAATCTGATCCCAAAGGCTGAGTTCTTAACCATCCCGCTACTGTCTCCCTACTAAGAAAATCATCATGTAAAGATATATTCCAAAAAAGTTTAGAACAGAATTATTTGTAATAGTAAAACATTAGATACAAACTAAATTTACAATCATAGGAGAACAGTTAAATAAATTATGAACCATATAATGAATTACACTATGCAACCACTTTAAGTTTTTTTTTTTTTTTTTCAGGTAGTTAATGAAATGGAAAACACACACTATGTTAAGAAAATAATCAAGATATAAAATTTATTAATTTATTTTTGGTGGTTGGCAGGTATGGGGATCTGAACCTGTGACCTTGGTGTTATAAAGCTGTGCTCTAAACAGTTGCATTAACCAGCCAGCCCTAAGATATAAAATTTATTCATCTGTATAAAACAAACTTATGTGTTCGTGTGTATAAATACTTAAAAATGAGGAAAGAAATTTATCAAAATGCTAAAAGAATTTCTTTTAGGTCAGTAAAAATAAGATGTTTTAAGGTTTTCTTATTTGTATTTTTCTGAAACTTTCCAACTATTACCTTTTTTAAATTCAGAGTAGTTTGCAGAGATATACTGAATGCACTGTATTGGATAAGAATTCCATATTCTTTTTATCAGTCTAAAGTCCCCAGCCTAGCATACATTCTGCACGAAATAACAAGATTAAGAAGAGTTTTCTTTTTATTAACTACTGTTCAGAAACTATGAAATTATTTATTTTTTTATTCTAGTTTTAAATAACAGACTCAAAGTCAAAATAAATTAATTATGTATTTATTAATTACATTCCCTTATGAATCTGATGAATGGAACAGATAAATATATAGAGTGTTGTTAGCAGACACTACTTCTCACTAAAGAATCTTTTAGTTTTGTCAACAAAATAAATTAAGTAAATGAGACTAGCTGGTTGAAAAAATATGGATCTGTGGCATTTAAAAACCATCATTCCAAATTATAGGTATAGAAAGAGTTAGGGAAGTAGACAATGACCATTAGAACACCACAGTGGTGACTGCTGCAGGCATGATCCACTTCTAGGTGAGAAACTTCAAAGATAAATAGAATACTTGAATGGCCTAAAACTATCTCCCCAAAATACTTACTAATTACAGGGATGATTTTAGCCTATATCCACAAAGTATTTGATAATCTTCTTTCCAGAAGGCAAAGCTTAATTCCTAACTGTGGACTTAGTGACTTAATTCTAAAGAATAGAGGATGGAAAGGGAAAAATAATAAGCATGCCATGGTTATATAGGATGTTAACGTTAGAGCAAGGGTATATGGGAACTCTGTACTACCATTGAAATTCTTCTACAACTCTGAAGTTATTTTTTTAAATAACTTTTTAAAAAAATCCTTCCACCAACAATGTAGAAAATACCTCACACCTAAAGAAACGGTACCTTCATTCACTGATTTGCTCATGCCAGAAACCTGAACCCCAGGATAATGTCTCTGCCTTATCTCTAGACTCCTATTGATTCTGCCTTCAAAATACGTATGAAAATCCTCAACTTTCCTCCATCTCTCCTGCTATCACTCCAACCTAATTCTCCGTCATTCCTCACCACAACTACACTAGTTGTCTTGTTCTCTGTGCTCCCACTTGCACTCCTCCCCAATCCATTCTCCATGTAACAGTTAGAGTGATCTCTATAAAACACAAATCTGTTATGCCACTGACCTGCTTAAGCCCTTTAATGGCCTAACATTCCTCGTAGGGTGGGGTTCACAGTCCACACAAGGCCTACGAGACTCTGCCTAAACCTGTCTTCCTCTCCAGTTTCATCTTGGGACACTCCCCCTCTTTATAAATCTCCTGACCACATCTTCCTCCCTCTCAGCTTGCATGAAACTCATTCCTGAATTCAGGCATTGTATATGCTATTCTCCCTACCTGAATTCTCAGCTGTTGCCCTCACCTCCCTTGCCTGGCCAACTCCTTGTCCTTCACGTGTCTGCCTAAATAAAACTTCATCGGGGATGTCTTTAATGACTGCCTCTCCCCAACCCCTAGGCTACATGTTGTCCATCTACCACTGCATGCTTTTGTTAGTTATGAGTTTACAGACAAGTTTCTTTGATTTCTCTGCTTCCATTTCCTAAACCCTAAAAGAGAAACCTCAGAAGGTTAGTCAAACAATAGCTAACGTGTATTGATCACTTGGGATGTTCAAGGCATTTGATTTAATCTTCACAATAGCCTATTGGTTAGTCCATGAGTGACTGCTCTACGATCTACAGCTCAGCTCCTTCTTCCTTATGATGTGAAACATATCTGAGCGAGCCTCACCTGACTCACATCCCCTTGGACATCTGCCCCTGAAATTCATAAATGAATCTTCAAATACATTACTTTTCAGAGCTAAACTTAAGAGAACTCATAGAAATGTGGGTTAGTTCTACTTGGGAAGTTGGACATAATCATATGTTCACTGCCTTATTCTGACCACAGTGAGTAGGTCTATGAGTTAATTATTTCAGTATTACCTACATTAAGAAATATTATTTTACTTTTTGTCCTACCTTATTTTGTGGCAAGGTCACCTGATGTCTTTTCTAAGGCTACCTGGCCTATTTCATTGCAATGTATCAGAACTGTTTCTTCCATGGTTTCTGTGGCTTATAATAAAACACTTGGAACTGGGTGATTTAGAGGAAAACAAAATTTATTGTTTGCAGTTTCAGAGGCAGGAAAGTCCAAAGTCCTGGGAACACTCATGGTGAGGGCCTTCTTTGGCAATGCAGAGTCTCACATGGTAAGAATGGTGGAGCAGGAGAGAGAGACAGAGAGAGAAAGAGAGAGACTCTCATGCACTCTCCTTTTAAAGCCTCCAGAACCACGCCCCTGACCACCATTATTAATCCATTCACTATAGCATGGTCCTACCATCTAACCACCTCTTCAAGGCCCCACCTTTCATTTACCATAATAGGATTTCCCACCCTCAACAGTTACTATGGGGATTAAGTTTTGGGGTGACGTTCAAACCAAGGCACATGGTTTCATCCTTTTATCTGTCAGAGACCCTCTCCCAACTACCTGTACTTTCTTTCTCTCAGCTTCGATCTAAGAATTTATCAAATGCTCCAAAACTTCCTTCAGACATTTTTGCCTTTCCCCTTTGTGTCCTCTATTTCTGAACAGACATTTGTCTCAGGTCCTGTACTTCTACTTTTTCCTACCCACTTTTACATTTCTTGAAGACTGCCTTTGCATCCTTCTTGTATGAATCTCTTGCTCTGTCCCACTGGGCCCCCTCCCTCTCTTAGTTTCTCTTAATGAAACTTGTCATGAGACCTTCTGTATTCAACAACAATCTATGTGTTCCCCTACATTTCCCAGCCTCCCTAGTGGTTAGATTGTGGTGATGTGATTAATTCTGGCTGACGAACCATGAGAAAAAGGGACATGTGTTGTTTCTGGGCTAAGCCCTTTAAGAGCTGATGTTCTGTCTCTCTCTCCATCTCTCTCTGTCTCTCTCTGTCTGTATGTCTCTCTGTCTCCTTCTCTATTTTGCTTTTGCTTTAGTTATAGCTCTCTTCCCCAGCCCCAGCAACCTTGGAGACCAATTATTCCAAACTGCATAACTACAAGACAAAGAATGGCAATCAGAACCATATAGAATTTTAAGTTAAAAAAATGAATCCACATTGTTGTTAAATCAATCAGACATTTATGGTTTTCTGTTGCATCAGGAATTATTAATTACACCAGCTAGGATAACCTTTCCTCTCCTCTTTTACTCTGAAAAACTGTGACAGAGCTTTATTCCTCTGAATCCACACTGTCCCATTTTTCTCATTTTTCTCATTTTCCCCTACTCATTCTTGGCATACTTCCTACTCATTCTAAGGTACTCTCTTTATTTTTCTTTATCTTTAATTTGCACCATCATTATAGTTTATAATATAAGAAGGTCTCTATTTCCATGTTTTCTTGGCCAGGTTCTCCAGAAAACAAAATCTAAAGTTTCATGCTAATGCTTTGCTGAGAGGAGCAATCTCAGAGCAGCCAGATTGAGGGGAAAGGAAAGTGAGGCAGAAGAGTAGCAAGGCAATTACATGGCACCTTGCTAAGCTATTCTTCATGAGGAAATCAAAGCCAATTTCTCAGTCATGTAGGACGTCCCTAAAGAGGCTATATAGAACCACAGAGCGTGGAAACAATCTGAAGGAGTAGGAAGGACACAGAATTTAACTGACAACTCATTTCCCTCTCCTGTCTCTCACTGGTCACAGTGACCCTGGGAAAGCCAGTTCTCATGCCCCAAAGTTTGGTGTTTTACCTGAGACCAGAAGCAGGAAGGCATCATATCTTCTGTGTGTCTCATCAGTTCAACTGAGATATCAAAGCTGATGTGGTCCTTGCATGGAAGAGACTGTGCTGGAGCCTGGTTCTCACCTGTGCATAGATAAGATAGCTAGTGGTGCTAGGAGATGATGAAAGTATAGGAGAGGTGGCCAGGGATCTCCATCTAACAAGTAGTCCAGGATCAGGGGACATATGGATGGAGCTGAGCAAATCTGGAGAGGAAAACAGACTGGGCCTGGCACACATGGCATAACTCTGTCATTAATGTGTCAGATACTTTCTCAAACATTTATTGGTCTCTAAACTCTTAAGTTGATAAAACCTCAAAAAGCTGCAGAAGGCTGTTATATGAGCTTCTCTGCTTCTTCATGGTAGCCAACTCCTCACTATACACAAAAATCCAAATACCAATGTACAGAAAGATCAAGTTGAAGAATTATAAGTGGTCAGTGCAAAATGCATTTAAATGCTGTTAAAAACACATTTATTCCAGATGCCCATTCATACTTTACTCGAGAGCCACAAAGGCAGCTGGAAAAGCTCTCCTCAAAAATATATATCCTTAATAATAGGCAATTCAGCATCTTTTGCATAAATACAAAATCTCCAATGCAAATACAGCATCATTTCAATTACTTCCTGGAACTGGCTAACAGTTATCAACAACTCAGACATGACATTTCATTCAAAACCATTGTGGGCCGTGAGTGTGGAGGAACTGGGAAGAAAAAGGCAGAAACTCAGGAAGCCACAGAGACTCAGGAAGTTCACAATTTGCTAACCACTCCAGCCCTGCAGCTCAAATGCCCTTAATGACAGTGTATTTTTAAATACTCCTCATTTCAAAGTGAACTACAGATTGGCATAAAATTGGTGATCAATAAGTCACAAATAAATGAGTGAAAAAGTATGCTCTGATCTTAATCCCAATGATCTTGTCTGAGATTCTGCTTTACCTAGAATCTAAATACCCATCTTACACAACTGTATGATAACTAACCGTGTCTTCACCACTTCCCACCGTCATCGTCTACCCCTACCCTTGTCGCAGGTGTTAAGAGATTTGTGCATCTCAGAATTTGTCCAGAACCATTTCTCTTTCTAAGTAAGGCCAGTGGGACAAGACTTCCTGCTCTACCTCCCCAACTTTTCTCACATTACCAAAAGAGCTATCATTAATGTGTTTACGTGAGGCTGGAGTGTTGCTAATTGAGGAAGAAATTAATATTTTTTTCTTGAAAGAGCAGTTTTGAACAAAACTGCTATATATTCTATAGCTTATTGCAGTAGACCCCTCCTCTGTAAAGCAAAATAAATTACATCTTCCTTTGAGGTCTCCATAGTACTGTGTTTACACATTTATCACAACATTTAAATTTCCTGCAGGAACTGTGATTGTATGTTATTTAGTGTTGTGTCCAATGCATGCAACACATTGCCTCACACTCAAATACTTGTTTGACATATAGTTGTATAGCTAGAGAAAATCACCTAACACATTTTCAAAAAATTGTGGGGCTCTTTTCCTCCTTAGGTTTGATTTTGCCAGAAGCAATAAATATCTTAACCCCTAGGCTTAAAATCCCTGTGTTCATTTTGTTAAAAAGTGACAATGTATTAATTTAAGAACCTTATTCTCTGGCCAGCCAAGCTCATAAAAAATAATTCTATTGAAAAGCAAGGGAGCCGGTGTTTGGAGTGAGAAATACCTGGGTTCCCACCCCAGCTTCACTATTTACTAGCTTTGAGGACTTGCAGAAATTCTGGTCTTTGCTTTGTCTTTAATATGAAAGTAAAGGTGATAACTATTGCCTGGGTTCATAGAAAAGATAAAAATAGACCACAGAGTTATAGTAGTCTGAGTCTACGTCAGGCACATGGTAGGCAATAAATAGTAGCCGCTGGTATTTTATTTAGTAGTAGTAGTATTGTTTTTCAAAGTCTCACAATTTGGCTGGGGAGGGTAGAGAAAGGGTGGAATTGGGAGAGGTTGGTCAACAGGTACAAAGCTACATTAGATAGGAGGAATAAGTTCTGGTGTTCTACTGCCCCGCAGGGTGACTACAGTTAACAATAATGTATTGTATCTTTCAAAATAGCTAGAAGAGAGGTTTTTGAAAGTTTCTCCCCAAAGAAATGGCAAGGGTGTGAGGTAACAGATATGCTAATTACCCTGATTTGATCATGATACAATGTATACATCTATCAAAACATCACACTGCACCCTATAAATATGTATAATTATTATGCGTCAATTAAAAACAAAATAAAACATTCAACCTAAATAAACAAATAAATAAATATTGGAGAACAGATAATAAATATCAGTGACATGAGAGTTATCAGACCAATAAACTCACACTCACTTATTTCTGCCTTGCTAATGTTACACTAATGGTACTATGAAGCTGAATTCTAACATTATATATCAGGAACTGAAATTTAATCAACATGCAAAGGCCTCTGACAGAATTAATAACTATGATCAAAAAACCATGAACAACCGATTTTAATGATCAGATAAGAAACTTATTTCCAGCCACCCACTGTGAGAAGCTAATCTTTCTCCACATCCTAATCTACTGACACACAGACTCTGGGCTGAAATAAGCTCTTAATAATGAATAATCTAGCTACAGATATAATTCTGCTGAGCAGAAAATGGAGGATTATAGAATATTTTAGAAAGAATTTGTTTTTCCCTTTCCCCGCTTCCCCATCCTCCCAGATATTTTCCTTTAATACTGTTTTGGATGTTGCTGCCACCTTAAGGATAGAAGAGGCTGTGTGCATAAGTGTAGAAAGAGTATTTAGTTCTGTCTCAAAGGAAATGTGCAGGGGAGAGCTATTGGATAATGTAATGTGTAAGGGCAGGGTCCCCCTTATTTGTGATTTCACTTTTCACGGTTTCAGTTACCCACCGTCAACTGTAGTCTGAAAATATTAAGATATTTTGAGAGAGAGAAAGACCACATTCACATAAATTTTGTTATAGCATATTGTTATAATTGTTCTATTTTAGTATTATTTATTGTTGCTAATCTCTCGCTCTGCCTAATTCATAAATGAAACTTTATCATAGGTATGTATTTATAGGAAATAAGATAGTAAACATAGTGTCTGGTAATATTTGTGATTTCAGGCATCCACTGGGGGTCTTGAAACGTACGCCTCAAGGATGAGGGGGGGACTATTGTATAACAAAAGCACACAGGACTGGTTGATATTTATATTAAAAACCTCTAAAAGAAACTACCTGCTAATGCTGAATTCATCCCTTCTGGAGTCTTAGGATAAGTGTTAACTATGTTTAACCATGACCAAGTTATGAATCCACGACCATGGATTCATAACTTCCACAAATGCACCTGCACACACTCACACACACACTGCACCCTTTCCACTGGGCTTAATGATTAACATTGTCATAATTCTGAGTATTTCACACCAGAATGCAAAGAATAAGAGCACAGCTTTCTTTGTATTGTTAAGGGATGTCTCAGCTACATTAAGCAGATCAGAAACTTTGAGACAAAATCTAGGAAATTTTGGTCATGGGCTCATAATGATGCCCATGAGCTAATTGACCTGCTATTCTCTGATATGGAACTTTATAAGCTGTATCCGAGAGTAGCTAAAAACAATTTAATGAAAGCAAGATGGGACCCTGGGACTAGAGAAACATAGTTATAATTTGGTCCAAGGTTAGATAGAGGGAGTGAAGGGAGAGGAGACTGGAAGGCTAGAAGGGGCCAAGACATGAAGAACCATGTGCTCCATTCTGTAGAGCTTATTGTGTCCTGCGGAGGCCAACAGACAAGAAAAGATTTGAAATGAAAAAAGAAGAGAAGAGGAGAGCAGAAGAGAGGAGAAGAGGGAAAGGGAAAGAGAAAAAGAAGAAAAGGAATAACACAAAGTAATTCTTTCTTTACTCATCAGTTATTATTGAACACCTACTATCTGCCAAGCACTGTATTATATACAAAGGTGACAGACAGTCTCAGCCTTTGAGAAGCTCAAAATTTCATGAGAATGACAACCAAGCAAAGAGGAAATTTCTCCCAGCCAGATTCAAAAGAAGCTTCTGTTTTACCCTTCTAAGCCATTCTAGCAAGATCAAAGGGTTACCAAAGTTGCCCCAGGGCAAGAAGCAACACCTGAGAAAGAAAGTGCAGACTTTTCTTAAAGATGATTTCCAAAACTGCTTAAATTTCAGACCCCATAAAACCTGAATCCACCCATGTCCACATGGTACATATTAAAAAACTGAGGATGGAGAAGTTAGGAAAGTAGCCCAAAGTAGCAGAGCTGAAGGTGGAGCCAGGATTTAAACTGAGGAAGTTTGGATCCACTACTTTACATTGCCTTTTGACCTGCCACAAAACTTGACTCCACTGTAATTACTGATGTGCATTTTGAAGGACTTTAAAGTGTTTACAAACCTGTCTTTCTGACCAGAATTTGAACCCCTTGGGGCAGAGTCTACAACTTATCCTTATTTGAATTGCTAGCAATTACTGTAATAAAATACAATAAAATCCTCATTAAAAATTTGATTGAAGGATAAATGCATAAATGAATAAATAAATGAATCCTTTTTATTCTTGTTTTTCAGGTGACACATTCTGATTCTGAGAAGGTCAAACAGGAACTGGCAGCTAGAGAAAGAGACACCTAGGTCTTTGGGCTGGAGATTCCCAATCCTTGGGTTGAGGGCCCCTGAGGAATCAAGACTTTAATGCAGAAACCACAGTGTGCAACAGAATCTGTAAATAAATCAGTGCCTAATTCCCCTTCTGTGAAGGTGGGCAAATTTTGTGAAAATTGAAAGAGTTCTTTATATCTGTAACAGGCTGGGAACCACTGCTTTCCACTAAAATCCAACATTTTTTTCCCTATGCCTCTGAACTTGGAAGTCAGAGAGAGATACAGTAATTTCAGCCCAGGAAAACGGAGACTGACATAAAAGGTTAAGGATGAATCACTGTGTCAAGCAAGGAGACAGTCTGAGATCAATGAATAAAATAAGTTGGTTCCTTGAAGAGAAGAGAAAGTCAGAATCTAAGCAAACAAAAGCATAGACACAACAGAAGCCAGTAAATTAAAGGGACAGAAGCTACAGAAGATGCGATCCTGTCTAGAAACATGTTTCAGAATGGTTATATACCACTCTTCTTCATGCCTGACCCCTCCAAGTTTTATTCTTAGCCACCTTTGCTGGTTCCAGAACTACTTGTGATATGGACCAGGGAACCAATGGCAGCATCCTCCTTCCAAACAGCTACAACTTCTAGGATCTTCCTTTTGGATCCATAAAAGGCACATGAGATCTGAAGCTGGAATCAGCCAAATACAGTGCAGGGGTACCAAGTTAAACAGCACAGTGGGGAGGAGCCAGACAAGAGAACACCAGGCTGCTGGCACCCAGGGTTCCAGTCTGACTGACAATCTTCCCTGCATCAACTAGCATTAAAGTCAATCAGTGTGGGAAACTGTCAGCCTGGCATGACATTTTAGTTTTATTCTCTAATGCCTTTTTTGTGCGTATGTGGGGAAAATAGATAGAAATATGGTTAACTTCTGGTTCTTTTTGATTCAGAGTTTGAGAGATTTTCCGAGTAATGAAAAAGCCTGGCCACCTGGGGCAAAGATATTCACTCAGTGAGCCGAAAAAAAATATTGCTCTGAGAAAAATGAATTGAGAGCTCCTTGAGAAAGGACCTACTACTGAAGACAGTTTCGTTCCTAGAACTACACTCAGCCTAGAAAATAAAGCCGCAAAGAAGCTGCAGGCCTGAAGGTCCTAGGAGGTTGACACAGGCTCAGCCATCTGAGAACTATGTGGACAGAATTCCCAAGCCTGCGAGGTCTCCTCCTACATCCTACCCAGACTGGCTGTTGTCAACCTGAATAACACAGAGAGGGTCTCCAAAGATAATAAGTTTATGTGGGAATAAGCATGGCAATGGGAATACGTGTGAGCATATTCAGGGAGGTTAATGGCAGACAAATGTGTTTAAAGGAAAACTGAGGAGGATTACATAACTGTTTTGAGATAATTCTCCTTGGCTACAAGGATCAGTAACAAGGTTGGACAGACAGTTGCTGGGCAGATGTCCTTGCAGAAGCAGTTTTTTGTGTAAGGTTGCTGTGGCCTTTGTGCAAAACTGTGGTTTTGGCAGAGGCTTTTGTGACAGCTCTTGTTATCAGGTGATCCTGCGTGAAAAGCCTCCCTTGACGGCCTTCCCCGGCTCCATTTTGCCAGGGTTTGACACTGGTGACTCCATTTTCAATGTGACAACTTTCACAGTGGTATGGGTTGAATTATTATCCCCTCCTCCCCCCACCAACAAAAGACATGTAGAGGTCCCAAACCCCCATACCCTGGAATGTGACCTTATTTGGAAATAGGATTGTTGCAGATGTAATTAGTTAAGATGAGGTCGTATTAGAGTAAGGCAGACCCCTAATTTAATACGACCAGTGTCTTTATAAGGAGACAACCATGTGAATACACAAAGACACAGGGAGAACACTATGTGATGACAACAGCAGAGATTGGAGTTATGCAGCTGCATGCCAAAGAACTCCTAAGATTGCCAACAAACCATCAGAAGCTAGGAAGAGGCAAGAAAAGATTTTCCTATAGTTTTCAGAGAGAGCATGGCCCTGCCAACATCTTAATTTCAGACTTTCAGCCTCCAGAGCTGTGAGACAATAAACTCCTGTTGTGTTAAACCACACAGTTTGTGACACTTTGTTAAGGCAGCCCTAGGAAACTAATGTTGGGGTAAGATAAGATGAGCCTAAATGTCCTGGGCCAGGTGCAGGACTTAGGAGTAGAATGTCTGGCTGTAGTAAGTAATGTCATATGCTCCCTCTAGATTGAGAAGAAGGAAAGAAGTATCATATGTATGTATGTGTGTGTTACATATTCTCTTTTGTTTTTTTTAGGTTTTCCCCTAATTAAATACCCTAAATAACCATATGGCAACAATCAGTTGCAAAGAATTATAAGTTAAAGAGTGGTAACATTTTCCCAAGTGCAATTTCCATTTTTCTTTCTTAAGTCATTTCAAAGCAGTTTAGTACCTTAAGATCATGATTCCAAACAAGAATAATCAAATGGTTTATTGTCAGTGGTCCAACGTGCTGGAGAATAAAGAATACTAGTAATTATGGGCTTTAGATTTATCAGATCCAGGTTCAATTCCCAACTAAACCAATGACTGGTATGTAACCTCAGGCAAGCTATAAAATTCCTATATCAGTTTTCTTATTTATAGTCAAAGTAATGATGTATAAACAACTGTCATTTATTCTTGCTCATGCATCAGAAGGTTGCCTAGGTGTTGGCTCATCTAGGCCAGGTGGGACTAGGCTCAGCTTCAAGCTGCAGGTGGGGATCACATTGTCTCCATGTGTCATGCATCCTCCTTGGACCAGCAGGCTAGCAGGAATTGCAGAAAGGCAGATATGCCAGGGCTTCTTTTGGCCTTGGCTGGTAACTAGCATGCTATCACTTCTGTTCTCATTCTGGGGGCCACACCAAGTCAAATGGCCAAGACCACTGTCAATGGGTTAGAGAAATGTATACTATCTCTACTTGTGGGAGAGAGAAGGTAGACACTGAATATTTGCTGAGTAATTCAGATTATCACACTCCCTAAGTATGTTTGCTTACCTACAAAATGGAGATAATATTAGTACCTTCCCTACAGAGTTGTTGAATTATTTGTCTCCATTGAAAAACTGGAAAATTTCACATACTCAGATTTTTAATAAATAAATAAATAAATAATCCAGATTACTGGGTCCACCATTCCACCTGGCAATAACTGACTGAAGGTTAAGTGAATTTCGTCCAATTTTGGAAGAATTTGCCACATATCCCATGTGTTCCAACAATTCATACACTAAGTTGCTTATTCAGCATCTGAGCTCGTGGACCTAGCTGTAAACCAACCCAAGTATGTGTGCAATACTGCTGCTCTAAACTTCCTTTAGCAAATCCCTCCCCTCCAAAAGAGCCCTGTGAATGAGTTTGACACTGTGAAGCTAGAGCAGAAGACAAGAACGAAATTGAAAAGCGACTCCTCCAGGAAGATTTCTTCTTTCTGCTGGGCTCCAACATACCTGGTATAGAGCTAGGGCTGGGTCTCAGCTCACAGACCTCTCAAGCCCGTTGTCCGGAATGGTTCACAAACCATTCACATGCAGGTCTACAAGCTAGATAACCAGAAAAAGGTCCTTGGAGCCTTGGTTGAAGGAAGAACAGTTTTTATCCAGCACACACATATCTAAGAGAAAGGCAGTCCAAAGAGAAACTCAGAAACTCAACTGCTACCAGGAAAGTCCAAAGAAAAACTGAGCAGCTGCCAGCAAAGTAAACATGCTCAATTTTTATATGCAAGCTCTCTGCCAGCCAGCCACTGCTTCACAAACTAAAGAACACACAATAGCAACAAACTAAAAAGATACATTGGCATGCATGCACACTAACTCCACCCACACACAACTTGTTTACAAGGAATGTGCTGCACCCACCCACAACTGGACTTGAGGTGAGGGGGCCTGACTAAACTATTTTATTTTCCTCACACCTGGTCAAGAAGGATATTCTAGTACACAGATCCTTTAGATCCAATAAATCTTTAGCATCCAATTCTCAAAATTATTTTTAAAATTTCAAAATTTAGAGCTCTTCAGAAATCTACAGTTAACCACTAGGTACTTTGACTTTCTCTTCTCAAACAGGATTTCTGCTGCTGTAACCTGAGACATAGGCACAATTTGAAGGTTGAATGCTGGTCACCAAACTTAGCTACACATCAAAAACAAATAAACAAGGAACATTTCTAGGACCCCACCCATACTGAATCTCCTAGGATAGTATCCAGAAATCTGACTTTTTTTTCCTGGTAATTGTGATGAGCAGGTGTATTAGTCAATTATGTGTTGCTATAACGGAATACCTGAAACTGGGTAATTTATAAAGAAAAAAGGTTTATTTGGCTTACGATTCTGGGACAGGCTGCTGAACCTCTGGCTGCTTCTCCTCATGGTGGAAAGTGGCAGGTAGCTGGCAGGTATAAGCAGATCACATGGCAAGAGGAAGCAAGAGAGAGAGAGAGAGGAGGTGCCAGGGTCTACTAAACAACCCACTCTCATGGGAACTAATAGAGCTAGATCTTACTCATTAATCCCCTCTCCCCCAGGGAGAGCATTAATCCATTCATGAGGGGTCCACTCCCATGACCCAAACAGCTTCCAGCACTGCCATACTGGGGATCAGATTTCCACATGAGTTTTGGAGGTGACAACACATCCAAACTCCATCAGCAGGAAAATTTAATAACTATGGGTAAAGATCATCCCAGGGAATGTTGTGATGCACAAAAGGCTCAGAGCTTGGAAAGTGTTGGTGAACAGAATGTTTCCCCATTTTCATAGGACTCTAGGTCAGATGTACTCCTTTGTCAGAGCCTGGGTGAGATTTCTCAAAAGTAAATAAATGCTAAGTAATTAATTTTCAAACTGTTTTTTCCTGCTGTGAGTATTATCCAAAAAAAAGAGTTATGTTGTAAAATTGTCTGTCACCTAAATAGCAGTGAATTACACATGATAAGATCACAGACCATGACATAGTATGATCTTTGTATACCCAGTGAAACTTTATGCCTGTATACTCATCATTTGATAGTAATAAATTTTTGAAACTATGATTGCCTTGGTGTTTGAATGTCCTGGGATTTGCATTTGCTACTGGGATGCCAGCATTCAAATTATATTTTCACAATCTAACACTTATGACAAGTTATATGGCAATGACTTCAACTTCAAAAAGTTAGTAATACTTTATAAAGGTAATAATACAGATACTCAGTCCCTTATCTACAAATCTGAAACTTTCTCAAAAAGTTTCAAAAATCAAAATTTTTTCATAATTTATTTGGCAGCAAAACCTGACCTCAACTGAACTTCTTTTGTGGCAAAACCTGACCTGAACTGATTTGAGGTTATTTATAGTCTTTTATTATCCCACTTTGTATAAATATTTACACATTTTACTAAAGAATAATTCATGTATTTGATTATGGGGTGTTTCTCCAGACCTCAAAGAAGGTGTAACATACAGTATACATACCATATTACCTTTATAACCACTGAAAATTTCTATGTTCCTCAATACACCTGGATCCAGGAGTTTCAAAGAAATTGGAGACCTGGTTTATTGAAATAACTTTTAGTTTTACTTTTGTAAAGTAATCTTAACTTTTTAGAATTGGAAGTCAATCATGTCAATTCGACTACTCATATAGTCATAAAAATTGTCTGGCATTTGCTCTTCAGTGATGGAGAGATAAACAAATTCATTTTCAGAATCAATAAACCTTAACTGAGTGCCTACTATGAGTAAGGAACTTTACTCTATGTTCTTACATCTATTATCTTATTTGAGCTATAGCTATACTCTGAGTAAGTGATCCTTAAACCACAATATTAGAAATGAGAAACTGAGGCTCAGTGAGGTTTTGTGACTTGCCCAGGGTCAAGCAGCTGATAAGGGACATAGCCAGACTTCAAAGCTAGGTCACCTAATGATAATTTTTGAGATCGTTAAGGAGGTAAGCCAATAAGTAGATAACACTCACAATACACCAAAAGGCTTTAGGCAGGTGGATGTAGATTTCTGTGTTCTGCCTTCACTAAATTTCTGTCTAATCACATGCTCCCATGTCTTAATATATTATATGTGGTCGTCTGCCATCTAATTACCACCACTCTGCTTCCAACCCTCCACTCTCCATACCCCTATTCAAATATTTTAGAGCAAGAAAATAATAGTGCCTTGACTTTAATCACAGTCCAAGAACTTCACTAAACTGTGCAGCTTACTATCAGCCACTCTTTCCCTCTTCTCACTTTAATTGAAGGAAATTTAAAACTTAATTGACAGACCAGCAGATGTACTTTGACATGGCAATCAAAGCAAATCATAGCCCACTGAGTTTCAAAACCCTTTTCCTAAACTCATGCTCCTGCTACGATTTGAATGCTCATGGCCCCCTAAAATTCATAACCCCCAAGGTAATAGTATTAGAACATGAGAACTTTGGGGAGGTAATTAGGCCATGAGGGTAGAGCCCTCATGAATGGGATTAGTGATAAAAGAGGCTTCAGGGAGCTAGCTAGCCTCTTTCACCACATGAGGACACAGTGAGAAGTTGCCATCTATGAGAAAGCAGGTCTTCACCAGACACCAAATCTGCTACTCCCTCGACCTTGGACTCCCCAGCCTCCAGAATACGAGCAATAAATTTCTGTTGTTTATAAGCCACCCAGTTTATGGTATTTTGTTATAGTAGCCTGAACTATCTAAAACAGCTCCCAACTCAGATTAACCCCTTACTAGAATAAAAAGATTTTATGTCAGTCAATTCTGGGATAGGACTTTTTTTTTTTGATATTATGGACTAAATTATGCCCCTCCCCACCCAAATTTATATGCTGTATCATTCTTTCTCTCTCTCTCTCTCTCTCTCTCTCTCTCTCTCCCCCCCATGAGAGTACAAGGTGAGAAGGTGGCACTTTGTAAACCAGAAAGAGTGTCTGCCTAAAACCTGACCATGTTGGCACCCTGATCTCAGATTTGCAGCCTTCATACCTGTGACAAAATAAATTTCTGTTGTTCAAGCTGCACAGTCTATGGTATTTTTCTATGGCAGCCCTAAAAGACTAAGACATTTGAGATGTCAAAATCTTACGTATGTCACTAAAACTTATTCCTCCAGCCTAACTGAAACATTGTACCCTCTGATTAACATCTCTTTCCTCATTTCTCCCCCCAAGGCTCCCCCAGCCTCTGGTAACCACCTTTCTACTCTTTCTATGAAATTGACTTTTTTAGATTCCACACATAAGTGAGATCATACAATATTTATCTTTCTGTGCCTGGCTTATTTCACTTACACGTTTTAGTGATCTATTGTACTGCATGGTGACCACAGTTAATGATAATGTACTGTATATGTCAAAATTGTTAAAAGAATAGATTTTTAACTTTCTCATCACAAAAGCAAATAAGTTTGTGAGATGATGGATATCTCAGCTTGCTTTAATCTTTCTAGAATGTACATAGAGATCAAAATATCACATAGTACCCCATCAATATACACAATTATTATTTGTACATTAAAAAATAAACTTTTAAAAAACTAAGATATATTGATTTCATTAGAACTCCTAGATACCTACAAACACTAGAAAATATTACATAGGTATATGGCTTTCTAAATTAAAAACAATCATTAAAATAGTAATCATCATTAAGTGCCTACAATTTATTATGTAATTCACATTTTCTCCAATTGCCACTATACCCATCTATTTTATTCTTGTGATACTTTGAGTCTAGATGATTGAGATTACCGTCCAGCGGTGACAAGCCAGTCAGGGGTATGGTGCAGATTCAAACCCGAGTATGTTTGAATTCAAAACCTACCTTCTCCACCTCTATCAATTTTGCCTTTCTATGAAGAAATGAAGCAAACACATTAGTTAATGGAAGTCAGAGGCAGCCTTTACTCTAAGCACAGAAAAAGGTGCTCACCTGGCAATGATATAAGATTCTTCTCAGCCCAAACTATGTTCATTACTCATGCTTGAAACTTCACCATCACAAATTTACTCGTTTTCATTGAGCATTGCCTGTTCCTCACATCTTTTAACTTGCAAAAACTCATGTAGGAATATTAAATGAAGCTCCAAATACTTTGGGTCCAATGTTTGTCTGTTCCATTCAATTAACAAACATTAAACACCTGT
Source organism: Cynocephalus volans (assembly GCF_027409185.1). Classification (NCBI taxonomy): domain Eukaryota; kingdom Metazoa; phylum Chordata; class Mammalia; order Dermoptera; family Cynocephalidae; genus Cynocephalus; species Cynocephalus volans. Next base: position 136,265,444 of record NC_084463.1, on the reverse strand, counting down.
TACATCCAAGAGCTTGAGCTAAACTTGCCAGGAACGCAAGAAGACATAAGACACTCTTCTCTAGTCTCTAAAAATGTAGAGATGTCAGCAGCTGAGAGGACGGAGGTGGACCTTCCGATGTTAATGCACAAGGCACTCTCAGCTAAATCACACTAAAAAAAAAAAAAAAAAAACTAGCATTCACAAATGGGTAAGAAAATGCCCCATCCATTAGGATTCTGTACAAATGTGAGCACATACACGTTAATTTTCATTATTTGAACTTGTTACAATGTGCATGTTCTACTTTGTAAAAATAAAAGTAAAAAAAAGTTAATTGGATCTGAACCTGAACTGAATCTGAATGTCTGTCAATTGATATTGCTAATTTTATACAAAATCTTTCTAATTTCTTTTTACTTTGACTAGTTTCTACCAAGAAGACAGAACCTTGTATCTCATCACTCATTTCTTCAGTTAATTCCTTATTCTACAGATCGTTATGAGCACCTGCTATGTATAAAGCCCTGTAGTAGGCACACAGTAGCACTCAAGGATGATTCAAATAAATAATATAACAGATTTACAGGCAATGTGCTATGAGATCACCCAATAGAAGGAAGGATCGTACCTAGCCAGCATGAGATGCGGCTATTCTTCCTGACTGCCTGGGATGGAACCCACACTCAGGCTAGTATTTGGTTAACCCCACCCACGGCATGTCAGTGCAGGACTAGTAGTGAGAGTCATGCAACCAAAATACTAGCAATATCTCACCTGTCACCCATCACCCATGGCTTTCATCCTACAGTCATTTAGAGAAGACAGGCTTAGGTATGCAGTAAAATAAAGCAAGAAGACAATGAAAAATGTCCTGGGTGCACTGTTAAGACAATGTTCCTCCAGGAGCTGAAGCAGGTGGAGACGGTTGTAGGCTGATGCAGGCAGGGAAGGACATTTTCCATTACGAACCAGAGACTCAGGTTTACCCAGACATTGGCTTCTTTAACAGAAGCAGGACTGAGAAGGTTTAGTTTTCATGTTTCCCTAGTGCTATTCTCCTGACACTTATTACAAGTCAAGTAGCAATAGAGCACTGCCTCGAGGGAGAATATTCTCTCATTTTGACTGTCATGTGAGAGCGAAGGCATAGGAAGGAAGCTGTCTGTTCCTGGTGTAAATTTCTTCTCACTTCCTTCATGGTCAAGTCGGAAAAGAACAAGGTCGTAGAAATTGCAAGTGGGCATAGCTGGTGAAAGCAGTCCACTACCCAGCAATTAATTTCTAAATCCATCATTTAATTATTAGTCCAAAAGGACACCGAAAATGAACACCACTGCACCGTTTACATATTTAATTGGATAAGACTGCTGACTTTCAGATCCTGCAATTAACTGGTCTCCATATCCCTTTTTCAATACTTAAATGATTCATCTTTTGTATTTGGGTGTCTGCATTCACTCCCTGATATTTTATGTCGCAAAATTAATTGTTCTATTTCAGCATCATTATATGAGCAAGTTGCTGCAAACAAACACACCTCTTGCTGTACTAAATAATAATGATTTCACGAAGAAGCTGTGTAAGGTTCTAGCTAATGAGATATATGTTTATAACTACAAACATCCTATTTTCCCTTTAAATATGAAATCAATTAAGTGAAATGAAATGAACCTGCTCCTTTTTTCCATTTATGTAAGGTCAATAAAGAAGGCATTTCCAACTGAACATAATTTTTGCTTATCTGTTAGCTAATTAAACCAGCATGTCACACAACTCCCAGATGCAGTTTTATAATTCCAGTTACTATCTAAAAAAGCTACAAGGTTTAACTTGGACAGGCTAAATTTGAGACTCAAAACACTTAACAATAAAGCAAAGCGGGTCTAATGTATTCTTATTGTGAAATATCTCCTGCTGTTGGCAAACTCTCCACAAAGTCTCCAAATCCTTCTGGAATGATCCCAAATTGGACCATTTGGGAACCAGAAGGAACCAGAAATATGCATGGAATATGCTGTTCCCTTTATGGTATGATGAAAAATTATAAAAGACAGAAAGACAGTCCAGAATTGTGGTTTAAGAGGACTGTCTCTTGGGTGGGCAAGAGCTGTCTATATGTCCCAGATGTGTTATTTAATGTCCACATGTGTGACCTAAATCACAGGTACATCATCCTTTATTATGTGGCTAGTAATGGCATTCACCCAAGAGTGTGGCCAAGAGGATTAAATGAGGTAATAAAGCAAGGAAGGAATTTAGCCTGTTGTCTGGCACATAGCAAGAGGCAAAGTAATGTTAGGGGTTATTTTAATACCTCATTCTTGAGCTGTGTATTCCATTAGACTGAGATCTGAAATGATATGACCTTTATTATATTTTAAAATTTCTAAACCTTAATAAAACTCAGAAGGCAAGGCTGGTAGCAATGCTTTTAGTGCTAGCTCAACACTCAAAAGCTGTGTGGTCTGGAATTCAGTCTAAAATGAAATATATGAGCTGGTTTCCACTTTCCAATTTTGCTGCCAGATCATTCCAATTCATTCTTACCTAACTGGAAGGGCGGAATTTTGAAAAAATACATTTCATGGGATAGGCGAGACCTTGAACTTGGGGGTTATTGTCACAATTCTCCAGAGTACCACAGATCCTGGTGCAAACAGGAACTGCTTCTGCAAAGAACAGTCATGTGTAAGTTTCCGACTTTATTCATTCCATTTAACACACACGTATTGAGGGACTACATTATGCCAGGAGCTGGAGTTTTTCTTCTTTTCTTTCTGAAGCTCCAAAAAGTTTAACCCCATACTAACTGAGCAGAAAAAAATTGTCTGGGTACTTCTCAGAAATCTCAAGTGCCGGGTTTCTGTTGCCCTCAGCAGCTAGAGCAAATTAAAGCAGGACATAGGCTTTCAAGGAAAGTTTTGCAAATCCCCCAAAAATCTATTTCTAAAGAAAATTACTTTTGTGATTTCTAAAGCAGAAAAGTAATTTTCCTTGCTTATATTCAAAATTTTCAGACAATACAGAAAGATTATTTCTTAATTATTTCATAATTAAGAAATAAAAGTCTCTCATTGTCCCACCCCCATCCCATAGATTATCACTGATACATAGTCTACAGATTTTTCTAAGCGAATGTACATTGATACATACGTATAAGTATAAACTGCTTTGCATCCTGATTTTTTAAATAAATATATAATTATGTCTTTCCATGTCAATAAATAAGGGTTTAAATGTATGTTATCACTTTTAATGGCTACATTGTTTTCCACTGTATGAAGGAACCATGTTATATTTTAACAAACCCTCTCACTGGACATTGAAGTGGTTTTAATTTTTTTTTTCTTTTATTCCTTGATTTACTTGACAACTAAGTACAGAGCACCTGCAATGCGCTTGGAATGGTTTCAGGTACAGGGGCTGCAGTCATGAGCAAGAGAGAAAGAATTTCTGTCCTCATTAACCTGATAACCTAGAGAGGAAAGAGAGTTAATTTTAAAAAGCAGGATAAGGCCATAGAGAAGGACAAGAGATGGCAATGTTGGACAGTCAGGAGATACACACACATTTTATATATATGCTTCTTTGTGCATTTGTCCAGTTGCAGAAACTGGAAGGCCTTCATTTTTTGTTATGAACATTTCCTGCTTTGTAAATGCTAATCCAGATGAGATGGTCCTGACATTTACACATTGCCTTCCAGGTGGGCTGTTACTGTTCATGCCCTAAAAGCCTCTCTGGATCAGGTAGCAATCAGGGGCGATGAGTTTTCCTCTACACCTGACTTTCTGCTGCCCACATGTCAGCTTTTTCACCACCAGCCAGAGGTGCTCCCATATATCCTAGATGGAAGCCCAGAATGCTTCCACAGGCATTTTTCTCTGCTCAGAATAAAAGACTGCATAAGCAGCTAACATATTGCTTCTTATCTGAACACATGCTACTATTAATGAGTTGTGGTGGTGGTTGTGGTTAATTTTTGATAGCCACTCACCTGCTGTCCTTGTAAAATATTTGTTTTTCTTTGCTTCCTAGAGGAGCACACTGGAGTACTGCCTCTATTCTTCATCAGCCCAGGCAGGTATCTGAAAAACCAAGCAGCTCAGGATTTTGTGTGCTGTCAAAATCTACAGTGAATTCAAAGACAAATAGTAATGCTGGAGATCAGCAAGGACATGGAGAAGAAAAATCATCTCTGTTAACGTGGATCTAACAATTCTATAATAACCTGTCACTGACTGCTGCTTCAAAACGGCCATCAGCTAGCAGAAAGGGCAGAGAGACCTTTAAACATCACCCAAAAACCTAAGTACAAGTGAAGTAACCAAATGACAGCTTACATTTACTGAGTGCCATCTATGTGCTAGGCATTATTCCACATGCATTACACACAGTAACTCACAACATCCTTTGGAGGGAGGCACTATTACTCCCTATTTTCAGAGATAAGGAGACTAAGTCACAGAAAAGTTATTTGCCTACAAGGTGGAGCCAGGCATCAGTTTAGGCAATCTGGCTTCAGAGCTGGCACTCTTAAACACTACAGCACAAGCTCACATGTGCACACACACACACACACCCACATCATTCATACATAGACTAGGCACAGACCACATCACACACATGTATATCCCACATACATATATACATCACACAAACACACCACACACCACACACATACCTGTCACATACCACATATATCACATACCACACACATGTCACATATGACACACACTTTACATGCACATGCATACCACACACACATCTCACATGCACATTTACCACACATGTATACACCGCTTACACCACACACACATTCAAACATTCCCCATACATTCTCAAACTGTGTTAATAACTGACTAGTAAACACCAAGGGTAAATTACTTATAAGAGAATTTCAAGACACATTAAGGTCCATTCCTTTTCCTGTGAGGTAGAGATGGTAGCACAGATCCTTCACCGAGCTGGTTTGAGAATTACCTCTGATACCTGGGCAAAGGTTTGGTGACATGTCAAAGGAGCTCTACAAAGGTGCTATTCTACTGTTGACAGGTCTCAGATGAGCTTTGGGTTTAGGAGGATAAGTTGCAGTCACATCTCTCCACTCAGGTGTCTAGCAGCTCACAGCAAGTCCACAGAGCCACTTTCCTTGGACTGGAAATGTGTTCCTAAATCTTCAGCCTTCCATTCAAAGTCTTCAGCTATTAAGCCTCCTTGGGACTTTCCCTGCTAATGTTCCCCTGTAGCATGCTGAAGGTCTCTTGTTTTTTGGAAGCACCTCTGCCCGTACCAGATGTGACCTCCTTCTTATTTTTTCTCACCTGAACCCAAACCATCACTCTGGCCTAGTTCTTCCAGTATCATGAAGTTTTCTCTGACGCCTTTGTACCCCACCAGTCTCTACATCCTCTAAACTTCTACAGCACGTATTATCTGTACCACCTGCTTGGCATTTTGATACATGTGGCAGCACATTGTTAGCTGTGTCAAAAGATAAAAATGCTGTATTATATTCTAGTTGCCCGGAGACCTGGTATCCATTTATTATTCAGTGGCTGTCATTGCTTTAGAGGGATAGCAAAACAGCAATTATTGACTTTGAGGTTCAAAATAGGATTTTGAAACTTGGAAATAAATGGACTCTTAAAAGGAAAGTGCTTTTGATTTGTGAGATACTAGCTTTTTGAGAGAGAAAGAAAAAAGGTTTGTTGAGTTCTAAAAGCTTGCCTTTAGCTATTAAGAACTAAGACCAAGAAGATATAATGATAAACATATGTTTATGTTTTAGGATGAATTCATAATGATACAAAAAAAAACAGTTTTAGCATGAATTCATAATGATACAAAAGCAAGTTTTCCTATCCAAAAGAAGGTAAATTGCAATGGCTGAGAAAGGAGGAAAACCAGAGAGGAGAAGTGATAGTTTAAATAGCAGGGTGGTGTTAATACACCCTGCAATCATCAGCCCAAGTCTTGATGAAAACTCCAGAGAGGCTTAGGGACTAGAAAGCAGTTGTGCCTCACCTTCCAGTGGCAGAAGCCTTATATATGTTCCCACTCACAGAAATCATGGGAGCATTAACATCAAAATGATGGTGCAAAGTGTCTACCATGAGAAGGATTAGGGTCATCTCCATAGGTCTACCAAGGTACCAGAGGGTCACAGGAAGTGTGTGCTGATAAGTGTTTCACTTGCTCTCTTGAAAATAAAAATCTCTGATTTTTAGGGTATGGTAGATAAAATAATGGCCACCAAAAGATGCCATGTCCTAATCTCCAGACCCTATAAAAATATTACTTTACAAGGCAAAAGCAACTTCGAAAATGTGATTAAATCAAACCTTGAAACTGTCCCAGATTATCCAGGTGGGCCCAATGTAATCACAGAGTCCTTATAGGAAGGAGGCAGGATTGCAGAGTCAAAAAAGGTGATGAGAAGACAGAAGCAGAGAGAGAAAAGCAATGTGACAACAAAGGCTTAGATTAGAGAGTGGGAGAGCAATTTGAAGATGATACATTGCTGGATTTGAAGAGGGAGGAAGGAGACATGAGTCAAAGAATGCAGGTTGTCTCTAGAAGCTTGAAAAGCAAGGAAAATTCTCCCCTAGAGCTTTCAGAAGAAGCACAGTCTGCTTACGTATTGATTACAGAACTTTGACCTCCAGAACTGTAAGATAATAGTTGTGTTGTTTTAAGACACAACATTTGCAGTAATTTGTGACAGAATCAATAGGAAACCAATACAAAGAGATTTCCAATGGAGTGAAGACTCCTCAAGTCTAATTTCAAGCTGTCAAAGCAGTGTCACTGAACACAGGATGGGAAGAGATTCATACAACCAGTCCTTGTGAGCTGGTACAAGCTGGTTCCAGCATACCACTGGCATGGAGAGCATCTGGAATTTCCCACACCTCAAAGAGTCCAGATGGAAAGAACTGGCAGAGCTGATGGGATCTTGCTTCCATGATGAGAGAAAATAACAAATACAATATGGAGCCCAGAAGCTGGGGACCATGCACAGGATTACAGGTCGACACCCGCAGGCCAAGGTAGCTAAATCACACCCAGCACTGATGGAGGACAGAGAACAGCCACAGGCCAGATACTTCCTGCTCCCTTCCCCATGCCTGGAAGCTGCACCAGCCCACCAACACCTAGGAGACAAAGAGAGCAAAAAACACTGAAATGACTGATTTTAATTCCTAAATTGGCCAAATTTAAATCCTGATTTGACTGATGAATAATTGACATGACTGGGTTACCTAAAAGTTGACTTTAATTGTTTCTTGATCCCAGAGAGAATGGGGGTGGCTCATAATAAAAATTAAAATTGGTTTGGGTATCTAAGAAATTGATATCCACTATGTGAATTATCTCTTCCAAGGAATTCATAAACACCTTAGGAAAATTCAAGTCTTCTATCTATCCTTTTACTATTGAATCTTAAAGGGTGTCACAATATTGGCTGATAGAAATCGTATCAGAATTAGCAAGGTGGTCCTTTCAGCATGGCTCTCCACCTTGGCTGCACTTTGGAATCATTTGGATAGCTTTACAATGCATTGATGCCTGGGTCCCAAAGATTCTGATTTAATTGATCTAGAGTGCATCCTAGGCATTGGGGTTTTCTAAAGTTCCCCCAGAAGATCCCATTGTTCAGCCAAAGTTGAAATCTGCTGCTCAAGCATACTGCTCTTCCTGGAGACAGTTTTAGAATCAAATTAGCACAAGTTTAGGTGATGACTTCACATACTTCCAGTGTGACCCTGGATAAATGACTTAAGTTCTCTGTACCTCAGTTTTCTCACCTATAAATGTACTAATAATATTTAAGTAGAGGGTATTGAGAAAATAACATGCATACAGAGTCTTGTGCATGATGTGTATTCGTGTTTGCTAATGGCCATTGTTGTATGACATGTTAGAGACTGACTGTGGACCATCTTTCTTCAGTCACTGGATATCCCTGCTTATAGAAAATCAACAAAGGCTTCCCATGAATCTAGAATGAAAATATTAAAACACAAATCTTTCCTCTTATGTAGTTATCCCATTTGGAAAATAAAAAGTACAAATGGAACTTCATGACTTGCTAATGTATCAGAGAGGAAAGCGCTTTCTGCATAGAAAACCATGTCAAAAAGCTCCCAAGCCTCACTCTCATTATGGACCAAATGAGTTTTTTCTAAGGTAAAGGTGATAATGTGTTCTCAGGTTTCTGAATATCAAATATATGAGGGCACTTAGGGACCTCTCAAGCATATTTTTGAAGAATAAAAATCTTTTCATCCTTAAAGAATCCACTTACTATTCAACAAAGATGATTACAAAATAAGACAAATGGAATTATTCTGCCTCAGAGGTGCTGTATTAAAAAATATACATGTATATATACCAAAGTAGTTGAGAAAGATTAAAAGTTGAAAGAAGGTACAGTACAGAAGTTATAAATAAATTCTCCAGAGATAGTCCTTGCTACTGTTTCTCATTAACAGAATGACTCAATACAGCAAGGGAAATATGAAAGGGACATGTCTACCAAAGAGAGCGAAATGTTTAAAAGCAAAGGTTCTAGAATCAAATCTAGGTTCTATCCTACATCTGTCCCTTATTTAATCTCCACGTGCATTGGTTTCCTCATGGATAAAATCCAGATAATGGTAGTGCCTATATCAAGTGGCTGTGGTGAGGATCAAACATATTATAGAAAGAAAGTGTTTCGTGCAATATTTGGTACATTATACATTATTAATAAGTGTTAGCTACTCTTCTTATTGAAAATATTCATAAAGAATACACTAGAGCTGTGCTGTCCAATAAAGTATATCATATCCATATGTGGCCATTTAAATTTAAATGTAGACTAATAAAAATTAAATCAAATTATACATTCAGTTACTTAGTTTCACTAACCATGTTGCAGGTGCTCAGCCGTCATATGTGGCTAGTGGCCATCATAATGCAGAGACATATTTCCGTCATTGTAGATATCAAAGTCTCTATTCCAAGTAACATATGGGAACTCTGTAACCTCTCTCATTTGGTTGAAGGTGAAAGACAAGTCTTTCCCTTTCTTGCCCCACTGGAGAGGAAAATGCGCAAGACAGTGACATTCCACCCCCAAGAAATCCTCTCTCTCAAAACCATTTGCCCCTGTATTCTTTTTTTAATGATTATTTTTTATCACAACATAATTGATTGTACATATCTGTGGAGTACAGCATTGAATGTCAATACCTGTGTGCAATATGTGATGCTCAAATCAGGATAATTAGTACATCCAACATTACACAATGTAATCATTTTTTGTGGCTCTTTATTAATTTCTGGATGACCCCTGCATCCCTCTTTCCCATCTCAGGTGGCCTCAGTTCTGTTCTCTCCTTTTGAAATTTCAGTGTATTATTGTATCGTTGTTTTCTCTCTCTCTCTCTCTTTCATTTGTTTTTAGCTCCCACTTATGACTGAGGACATGTGGTATTTGTCTTTCTGTGCTTGGCTGATTTCACTAAACAAATTTTCTCTAAGTTCATCCATGTTGCTGCAAATGGCAGAATGTCATTCTTTTTTATGGCACAGTAGTATTCCATTGTGTATATATATCAAATTTTCCTATCCAGTTGTACATCGGTGGACATTTAAGTTGGTTCCAACTCTTGGCTATTGTAAATAGAGCTGTGATAAACATGGGGGTGCAGGTATCCCTTCTACATGATGATTTACATTCCTTAGAAATGGGATTGCTGGATTGTATGGTAGTGTTATCTGTAGTTGTTTGAGGAACTACCATACTGCTTTCCACAATGGCTGCACCAATTTACAGTCCCACCAACAGTCTAGAAGGGTTCCTCTTTCTCTGCATCCTTGCCAGCATTTGCTATTCTCTGTCTTTTTGATAATAGCCAGTCTAACTGGGGTGAGATGATATCTCAGTGTGGTTTTGATTTGCATTTCCCTGATGCTTAGTCATGCTCAGCATTTTTTCATGAGTCTGTTGGCCAGTTGTATATCTTCCTTTGAGAAATGCCTATTTAGCTTCTTTACCCATTTTTAATTGGGTTACTTGCTTTTTTTTACTGTTAAATTGTTTAAGTTCCTTTTATATTTTGGATATTAATCCCTTGTTGGTTGCATCTCCCCTCAAATCTTATATGCTCTCCACATGGATTCCAGGCTGCTGCCAGCTGAACTTGGTTTCATTCACCTAGCAAGTCCTACTAGGTGGTCTTGCACTCAACTTATCATATAGAGACACTTAGCAATTATTATATTATTGCCAGGAGTTAGGACTTCTGCCAGAGAATCCATTCTATTATCTCTTCTTGCTGCATCAATGTGTGCCCCTTTTCTAGTCTCCCTAAAACTCTTGACTTGCTTGTTCTGCTTTTACATAAATTAGAAATCCAAACTTACTATATAAGAGTCAAACTCTAGAAAGGGAATTTGTCTTTGGCTAGAATGCCAATGCACAAACACTTAAGGACTTTTTTCTTAACTTTCTTCCTGGTCACTGCCTCTGTTCTGCAGAGCTGACCTGTATTCCACATCCCGGCCTGCGGAAAAGGCTTTATTTGCAGTATCAGAGAACAATAAGGATGTATAAAAGGATTCTTTGGAAAAGAGTATAAGAAATAGAAAAATAATAGAAGTGGTACAATGAAATACCTCCATCTAGCAAATCTGCAATATGTGCAAATTTCAGCAAATGTCCCATTCTATTCAGTCATGAGCAAATGATACCAAACCATTCACGGGTTGGCAAAATCCATTCTTCAACTACAAAGCACAAAGAGGTCACTTTTTATACTGTTTAGTATATTTAATCATGTATGTATTCTAATGTGTAACCAAATACTGTTAGACTGTGTCTACACACACATGCCAGCTTGAGGAAAGATGAAATAGCCTAAATAGGCATTATTCATGTGAACTTAATGATGTGTTTATTGCTGAGTTGATTTATCTATAGAAGTGCATGAGGAACAAACTAATTCAGGCCACATAGGATAAGTCAGTGATTTTGGATTGTTATTGATTATACTGCATCACACACTATACATATCCTAGTGGCACAAAAAATCATGATTCCATTACAGCAATGATACATCCTATGATTGCTCATAAAGCAGCAACAAAGCCAGGTTTAAGATTAAGGACCTGGAGTAGGAAATTGATTACTTGGACTCAAATCCTAGCTTCACCACTCCTTATCAATGTGACCTTTAGTCAAGTGCCTAAATTTTCTAACCTATGAAATGGAGGTACTAATAGTTCTTGCCTCACATAAATTTCTTTTATAATAGCTTTATTTAGATATAATTTACATAGCATGAAACTTACTCTTTTAAAGTATAAAATTCAGTGGGTTTTAGCATATTCCCAGAGTTGTACAACCATTACCACTATCTAATTTTAGAACATTTTCATCACACCAGAAAGAAATTCCCGACCCATTCGCAGTCATTTTGCTTCCCTCACTCACTGTGTCACTGGTCACTAATAATCTACTTTCTGTCTGTATGAATCTGTCTATTCTGGACATTTCATATAAATGGCATCATACAGTATGAAGTCTTTTGTGATTGACTTCTTAGCATAATGTTTTCAAGATTCATCTACCTTTAAGTATGTATCAATATTTCACTCCTTTTTATTGCTAAAAAATATTTCATTGCATGGGTATATTACATTTTGTTCATACATTTGTCAGTTGATGAACATTTAAGTTGATTATTTCTACATTTTGACCATTATGAATAATTCTATAAATGATTATTTTGGTGCAAGTTTTTGTATGGACTTAGAATTTCATTTCTCTTGAGTATTTATCCATTAGTAGAATTTCTGGGGCATATGGTTTTGATTCGTGATTCCCTAATGACTAATTATATTGAGATCTTCTTATATACTTATTATCTATTTGTATATATTCTTTAGAGAAATTTCCATTCAAATCCTTTACCCATGTCTTAACTAGGTTATTCATCTCTTCATTGTTGAGTTGTAAGATTTTTTTTTCTGTATTTTGAATACAAATCCCATATCAGGTATACAATCTGCAAATAGTTTTCTCTCATCCTGTGGGGTGTCTTTTCACTTTTCTGAGGGTGACCTTTGAAGCACAAAGTTTTTCATTTTAATGGTATCCATGTTGTCTATCTATCTTTTTTCTTTTGTTGCTTGTGTTTTTTGTGTCATATCTGAGAAACTGTTGCCTAACCCAAGGTCACAAAGATTTATACCTATGTTTATGTTTTCTTCTAAGAGTTTCATAGTTTCTCCTTTTATATCTAGATTTATGATACATTTTGAGTTAATTTTTGTATATGATATGAAATAGGGTTTCAAATTTATACTTTTTTATCAGAATATCCAGCTATACCAGCACAAATTGTTAGAAAGATTATTTCCCCATTGAAGTGTCTTGGCACACTTGTTGAAAGTCAATTAACCATAAATGTAAGAGCTGATTCCTAGATTCTCGATTCTATTCCATTGATATCTGTTACCACACTGCCTTAATTACTGTAGCTTTGTACCAAGATTTAAGATCAGGAAATGTGAGTCCTCCAACTTTGTTCTTTTTCAAGATTGTTTTGGCCATTCTGGATCCCTTCCATTTCCACATGCATTTTAAGATTAGCTTGCCAGTGTCTACAAAACAGATAGCTGGGATTTTGATAGATATTGTGTTGAATCTGTTTGTTAAATGCTTTGTAAGAAGCTGAATAACATTGGGGAAAGAGCACTGGGCTAGAACTTAATAAATGTAGGACCTTGCTCTTTGAAAAATCACTTCCATTTCTAAGACTTCATTTTCTTCACTGTAAAATATGGAAGTTAGGCTATGTTGATTAAGATATCCTTTCAAATTCAAGATTCTATGGTTCTCTTTCTACCTTGGGCCTGGGAAGAATCTCAACAGTTTGGTAGAAATAAGCCAGACATTTTAAAGAAATCAACTATTTTGACCTATGAACATTCCTAAACACTTAAAAAACATGATAACTCCGGAGATAGAGAAGATTCCGAACAACTTCTTAAAAACCTGCAGTTATTGATGGCCTCTTATACTATTGTTTGCATGAATGTAGGTGTTTTGTAAACTATATTTCGTGTAGAACCACTTGAAATAAAACCTGGGTATATGTTAAATATCTATAACTTCACCAAGCAGAACATAAAAGCCAAGGGAACATATATTAATTACTGTTTAAATGAATATAGTTAATATCAATGAGTAAATATGTATGTATTTAAATATATAATTATGTAACCCATTATCCCCTAAGTTCTAAGATGGCACTCCTAATAACAAACATGAGTATTGTCAAGTATTCCTGTTTTTTATTTTTTTCACCCTTCGCATAAACTCTCTAGCATAGCTAAATAAATATGGATGCTCACATTCAGATTTCCAAAAGATCTAAATATCTATTAGGCACGTAACGATACCATGCATGAAAGGTACAAAGATAAATAAAATATAGTCCTTATTCTCAAAGAGTTCACCATCTAATGTACTTAGGCAAGTCAGATATACAAGACACTTCAAAATGTTCATAGAAAAATAGAATTAAAAGATAATGCAAATCTTTCCATGAACTTTTTGATGTACTCAGGCATAAAAAGACAACCACAATACAATATGACAGGTTCTACAATAGGAGTATAAAAACTGTTCAGTCATGCAGAGGAAATACAGAGGCTATTAACTTCTGCAGGAGGGAAAGGTAAAAGTGGAAAAGTGATAGATGGGGCAAGACGTCAGAGTTGAAGACACGTCTATATCGATGTGGGACATGGGAAAGTAAGATGAGTGGAGGATAACTCCAAGATGTCTACCTTGGGTAACTTGCTGAATGGTGATGGAACTTTAGATAATTTATTCTCATCTACAGACAAGTTCTCATGATGCCAGTGGAGTTGAACTTCAGATAAAGAAAAACTCAAACTATATTGCCTTCTCATTCACCCCAAACTAGAAGCAGAATTCCAAATGACAACTTGAAGGTATTTATTACATATCTAATCCAAACAATTTATGCTTCACACAGCTATTCAAATATTCTACCTTCACTGACCAAAACTCAAATAAGAATCAAGCTATAATAAAGGTTATTCCTAATGGTACAATATTTATTTCTTTAATGTAAACTGTTTTTTTCTCCCTCCTTTCATCATGGTAGATTTTTAATATATACATAAAATTATATTACATTTTGTGCAATATCAAACCAAGAATTGTCACCTTCACTGGGAAGTATCTGAGCTGTGGTAGCTATATTAATATCAGACAAAACAGATTTTAAAACAAAAAAGTTATTAGAAATAAAGATGGAATTTATATAAAGATAAAAGGGTAATTCCATCAAGAAAACACAACAATATATATGCACATAACAAGAAAGACCCAAAATACATGAAGCAATAACTAATAGAATTGAAGAGACAAATAGACAATTCAACAAAAAGAGTTCAACACCCCACTTTCAATAACGGACAGGACAACTAGTTAGAAGATAAACAAAGAAAAGGAAAAAGGTCCTAGCAATGTGTTCACATGATCATGTTTTAATAAAATTTGGGAAAATATTTTAAGTGCAAATACTTTAGTTAAGATTTCATCTCTTCCCATTCTGACTTCCTCTCTGTCATACTTACTGTCATGTTGGGTGATAATGGAGTAACTATGGGCATGTTAGCAGTCTAAGGGACAACTGAATTTTAGATATATTGAGTTTGAGTGGTATATACTTATGTGGCTTACAGTCATCCCTAGATTTCTCAGTTGGAATGGTTTTCAGAAATACTCCCACTGCCCACTGAGCCAACTCACTCAGTATCATAAACACAAAGGTACAGGGGCAGAGGTTGCACTGGAAAGTGAATATGTCCTGTAGCACCTGGCACCAGAACAATGTAGGCAGTGGAGGAGAAACCAGGTTTGAAATGGGAGAACCAGACCCTAGTCTATGGAAAATTCTTCAGAACATCAAAAATGTAAAATTGTAAAAGAGGAGAGAGAGAAATCCTCTCCTTTCAGAAAAAATACTTAATAATGTGGCATTTGCAATTATGAAAGTACCATACACTTTTTTTTCCCTTTCTGTTGGGAAACATGGGAAATAGAATTTATCAGAATCCCTTTGGTGTTAAGGCACAACCCTCTATATGATGAGCATATCTGTGAGGCAAGCCATATACTTTATGCATCATATAAAAATTTTATTAAAATAATAAAATGCCCACTTCCATCAACTGTAAAGACTTAAAATATTACAAAACTTATATGTTTTTATATGAAGTTCTCAATGTACACAACTAAAAAAGACATGTAAGAAAACAGTATTATAAAAGTGTCTTACAAGTGAACAGATATGATGTTGATGGGGGGAAGCGGGGAAAGGAATTAGGGAAAGAAAGAATTGGTAAAAGGACACAAAAATCAACCACACTGTATATTGATCAATTAAAATAAATAAATAAATAAATTCCCCAAGGACCAGCAGCATTAGTTACAAGTATATTAAAAACAATGCTTTTCCCCTGCAGGGTCAAGAGCATCTTTACTGGAAATTAATTTTAGCTTAAGAAAGCACTAGGAAGCAGGAGGCTATCATGCTACAAGCAATAACACAAAATGAAATGACCTTGAAAAGGAAATAGAAGTCTTCATTCCCTGACATTCCCAAAATGAAGGTGGCAAGGACCATGTCTTTGTTTGCTTTTGTGTCTTTTGTTTTATCTCTGAACTCTCCCCACCTTAAGGATAAATATTACCAATGGATAAAGAATATATTGGAAATAAATTTTATGCTAGTAGATAGGTGGTAACATAAATAAATAAATAAATAAAGGTTTCTTAGTTCTTGGGCTATCATAACAAAATACCATACACTGGTTGTCTTAAAACGTAAATTTATTTCTGAGTTCTGGAAGCTGGGAAATCCAAGATCATGGTGATAGCAAGGTAGGTTTCACTCTAATGCTTCTTCTCTTAACTTGCAGGCAGCTGCTACATTGCCGTGTGCTCTCAAGACCTTTGCTTTGTAAGCATGAGGAAGGGTGGGGCAGAGAGACAGCTCTGTTGTCTCTTCTCATAAGGGTACTAATCCCATCATAAGTCTCCACCATCATGACCCCATCTAACCCTAATTACCTCCCAAAGGCCCCATCTCCAAATACCATCACATTGGGGGTTAGGACTTCAATGTATAAATTTGGGGAAGACAGAAATATTCAGCTCATAACAAAAGATGTGTGCAATCATTAATTAATGGAAGCATTATACACTTAATGATGTTTGCAATATTTGTTAGCTCTTTAACATTGGTAATTTATTGTGATTTATTTTCTCTTTCTAAATAAACATTCACTTTAACACCTAGTTTTTTTTTTTTTTTAATTTTAGTTTTTTTTTTTATATTTTATTTTGTCAATATACAATGTGGTTGATTATTGTGGCCCATTACCGAATTATGCCTAATTTTTTTTTTTTGTAATTTTGTATTATTTCACTCAAAGAGGATCCAATGACTGTATAATCTTCCAGCACTACAAAATCGGGACCCTCTCCCACCTGTAAGATCACCTTCCCATACCACCACTTCCTCCAGGTCTTTTATATCTAAAGCTTCTCATCTTCAACACAACCCTCAACTCATCACATCACTCGCCCTCAAGTTCTGCTCATTTTTAAGATTCTAAATCACAAATCTCAAGAACAAGTCTGATAAAAGCAGAAATCTTTATAGAGTGTAGAGGAAGGAAAGAAGGTGAGTAAGCAAAGCCTATCACGCTTGGAGAGCAATAAGATGGATAAGATGAGGAACACTTGTATGTTAATATTCATATTATTACATATATGCATTATATATATGAGTATATTCAACATATACAATCTTCTCCACCGAGGGTTTGCACACAACTGAGTTACAGCCACCATATTTATCCAGTATCCCTATATTCTGCCAATGCTCAGACCCTGTGGCTGGGTGTAGTCCACCTTTACTCAGAATTGATTCTTCCCCACTAGCCATGCAGTCCACCGTGGCAATTTGGCTTCCTTCAGGTACCCTTCAGCCAACCAGTCATGCCACTGTAGGTCTGCATTCCAGCATTGACTCTGTTTAAATTACTTTCTGAGAAGGCTCCTTAGCTCCAAAATGAACATCAATATCAGTCAATTCTGGGTGGAAGGGGGATTAGGGGAGTGGACAGAAGCCAGCCTCATACTCCCAAGTTACAAACCCAGCACACATTACAGAGAACACAGCTCACTTGGACATCACAAGGGCTTGCTACTACCTTCGGAGACAACTGCCACATAAACATGAAGTGTGAAGCTTCGTTCTCTCCCTGGGACTCAGAAGCAGAGTGATTTCTTAACAAATGCTCCTACTGTGGTGTATAAATGATATTGACCTCTGCAGTTTGCACTGAACGCTGGAGCTGGTATATTGCATTTTTTAAACTTTCATCTTTAAATCCAAGCTGGCAGTTTGGTGTCAAATACAGCAGAAGTCTTTTCTACTGATATCCTACCTAATAGACAGACAAAAAGCCTGATTTACAGGAATACAGGTTTTCAGTCCACCAGAATATTTTGCTTACTATACTTTGAGAGAAAGACATATCACAAAATACATCCAACACAAGGAAACAAGAACCAAAAAATCTTGCGTGGGAAGTTAGCAAACCCCCAAAATGTTTTTTTAATTATTTTGGGGTCATTGATTGTCCATCTCAATATTCTACCCTTTTTACAATTCCATGACGTCCTATAACTTCTCACTGTCAGAGTCCATTATTTTTAACACCACTCTGCTGCTTAAGGCAAGAAAATTAATGTGAAAAATTTAAAAAGCATTTCAGCAAGGCCTGATGTAAAAATGGCTATTTTACTTAACCCTCAGTGGACCAGATAATCCAAATAGCACCTCATTGCTTAAACATTTTAACTAATTAAGCTTTTATTGTATAAGAAACAGTGGTTTCAATAATAGAACACCAGAACTTATTCCTCCTATCTAACTCTGTACCCTTTGACCAAACTCTCACCATTAACAAATTTTTGATGGATGTAATGTGTGTATTTCTGTTGAGTGTATATAGCTAGGAGTGAATCACTGGGTCATAGTGTATGGTTTAAAATAAAAGTTATTTTCTAGGCTTAGGTAATTATTTGGGAGATTTAGTTATTCACTTTAAATGGAATTATCTTCAGTATCCTCAAAAAGTCCATTTGGGGCCATCTTCTTCTTCCCTGTGGCTCAGAGTCATTATTATTAATGCTACAGATAACAGCAGTGAGTCCAGAGCCAGCACGCCTTACTAGATCATGGGTCACCCTTTTATAGTGTGTCTCATATTGATGTTTAAATATTGGACTATTTATAAAGTTCAAGTAGCTTGAGAAAAGGTGATGAATCTTATTCATTTTGTATTCTACTCACATATCACACAGTGCCTAAGATATAATAGGTTCCCAGTGAAATATTAGTTTTCCTCATGCACATGGGGACATGTGTGCTCACTGTGTTAAATAAAGTGAATCACAGCACAAACAGGATAGGTCAAATAGCATTTTAACATGTTGTCATGAACAAAGCAATAGAACAAGAGTCTCAGACGCTCTCCCATTAAACATTACAACAGATTTGGAGGTACCATTTGCAACTCTCATTTTACACAGAAGTTTGAGAGTCCTTGTCACATGTTGCATACCTAATATGTTCTGGAGAAGTAATGCAAAATTACTACATTCAAATCCCATTTCTCTGCCCTAAAATAGTGGTTCCTATGACAAGAGCAGAAAACCAAGCACCTTCTTAGCCCTCTAACAATTCAATTGGGGTTTCTTAGCTTTAACAAAGTAAAGGAAGCATTTCTCATAAGAAAGTCTACAGATATCCAAAGACTAGAGCAACCACTTATTTTGTTTGTTTGTTTGTTTGTTTGTTTGTTTGTTTGTTTATGGAACTGTTTGTGGTTTCCAGACCCCTATGCTTTTTAATACCCAAACTGTTCTGCCAGAATGCCCAAGACTTCTCTCTTCTCCACCCTCTTCATCCAGATGACTCCAACTAATTTTTCAAGATCCAACTCTAGCATGTCTTTCTTCAGGATGTGGCTTCCAATTTCTCCCTCCTTCAGTCTAGCTTAAAGCTGGTGGTAGAAGTAGGTGTCAAAGTGATAGGCTCCCAGAGAGAAGATGAAACTGGGAGGAATGATTTGCTTTTAATTCTAAGTGTTCTGGATTTTATCCAAAAAGAAAGGCATTTTCTCTCACAATGCCTCCTATGTGCTGAACACTGTTCTAGCCAGGTTTGTGGAGGGAAACAGAGTCAAGAATTCAGTACAAAATACTGTGCCCAAAGGTTTGAAAGGGTCCTATGGCCTGAATACGCTACATATTAATACAAAAAGAATTTAATTCCCTTAGGTAAATTTGATAGTACTGGTTCTACATAAGAAGGATTCAAACTAAATAAGTCAGGGTTCTGAATTATTTGCATATCTGTCTCCTTTGGAACCTCATTTGATCATTAGCAATCGGTAAACAGTAGACTATGAGAGGAGACAGTGTCTCTCACACAATGTGTCAAGTGCTGTAACAGAGTAAGGAGTTATATTTGGAATGCTATAGGAACTCAGAGGAAAGGGTAAGTAACAAGTCAGGTTAGGTCAGGAAGTCTTTACTGAGCTGAGATTTGAAACCTGAATGGGAGACTAGAAAGACATTCTAGGAAGGAGGAACAGCAAAGGCACAGAGCTATGGAACTATGTTTTTGTCCAGAGACTAGAAGTGAGCAGCAGCCACTTATGTTGGAGGAATAAAAACCTGATGGATGGGATATAAATTTAGTGCATGACAGGAAAGTGTACAAATCAAATCATTACACTCCTTTATTTCTTCATATCATATTTAATCTGTTTGCTGTCCCCTTCCCACCTAACTAGTGAGAAATTAGACTGAAATCGTGTGGTGTCTCTCTTACCCACTCTATGGGATCATCCAAGAATCCCAAGTGCACGTAACAGATTATCAAGAGAGGGTCTGCCTTTTTAGCCCAAGGATATAATTTCTCTTCTGTCCATCCTTTGTAGCCTGTGGCTCCTTCTGAGTGCCAGTCCTACAACTGGACATTCAGCCTTGGATGGGTTCAGGGACACTCACAGCAGTTCAACCTCAGAGTCCTCCCATGATCACCACCACTGCTCTTCCTGTGTACGCTGCATGATGTGTACCGTGCCTGAGGCATCCCATGGCATCTGAGGTGCTGCGTGCCAGTGAGACAGATTAATTCCACAGGCAGAAACCTCTCCTCGAACTCTATTTCTGCTCTTAGTCTCTCTTCTTAAGATCTGACCACTTTCTCCCTCCTCACACCGAATATGTGTGTCCATCCTGCTCCCTCAGGAGCCACCTGGCTAAAATGTCCTCAGTGGGCACAAACCAAAGGCTCTTGAGAAACACGTATAGACGTCTCTTTTCCAGGGGGAAAGGATGAGAAGAGTTTCATCACAAGTTTGGCTCTATTTTCATGATCTTCATTTTATAATTAGGAGTTTACATTTTTTTTCCTCTGGACATACTAATATGGTAGAGTTGTGAATAACTTCTGGTACAGTTGAGTTTTAATTTTTTTGTGGGAAGAATAATGGCCCCAAAGCTGTCCATGCCTTAACTCCCAGAACCTGTGAACATCTTAACTGTATTAGTCAGGGTTCTCCAGAGAGACAGAATCAATAGGATATGTTATAATTATATGAGAGGGATTTATTAGGGGAATTAGCTCACGTGGCTATGAAGAAAAGTCCCACAATAGGCCGTCTGTAAACTGGATGCCAGTAGCACGGCTTGGTCCAAGTCCAAAAGCCTCAGAACCAGGGAAGCTGATGGTGTCCTTGGTGTAAGTTCTGGAACCCAAAAGCTGAAGAGTCTCAAGCTCTGATGTCCACGGACAGGAGAGAAGAGTGTATGCTCCAGCGGGATACACTCTTTCCTCTGTCTTTCATTCTCTCCAGACCCCCAGCAGATTGGATGGTTCCCACCCAAGCCACTAATACTAATCTCTGCTGGAAACACCCTCATGGACACACCAGAAAAGATTGCTTTACCAGGTTTCTTAGCATGCCTTCATCTGACCAAGTTGACATCTAGAATTAAACGTCACATTAACTTACATGGCAAAAGGTATTTTTCAGATATTATTAAAGGTATGGATCTTGAGATAGGGAGATTATCCCAGATCATCTGAATGGACCCAGTCTAATCACGTGAGTCCTTAAAATCAGAGAATTTTTCAACTGTGTTGGTTAGACAGAGGGAGAAAGGGAGATGGGTTAATAGAAGAAGAGTCAGAGAGATTCGACGTTGATGCTTTTGAAGATCAATTAAGGAGGCCATGAGCCAAGGAAAGTGTGCAGCCTCTAGAAGCTGAAAAGGATGAAGAAATGGATTCTCTACAGCTTCCAGAAACAAACACAACCCTGCTAACACCTTAATTTGAATCCAGTTAGATTTCTGACACACAGAACTGTAAGATAATAAAGTAGTGTTTTTTAAAACCATTAGATTTGTAGTAATTCATTATGCCAGTAACTGAAAACATACACATTTCTACACAGATTGTAATCTTGATAGCTTATAAATAATATTTTATAAATAGAAACACTGGCATCAAGGAACCATTCCAATTTACTTAATTAAATTTTTTCAGAATAATACTTATGCTTCATTTTAAAAATCAAATAGTACGGAGGGCCTGTAAGGAAAATACATAGTCCTCTATCTGATACCCACACCACTTCCCAGCCCTACTTTCCAGAAATAACCATTTTCAACTCTTAATTGCTGTTGTTAGTCCTCAGTGAGAACTTTGCATCTCTTAAAGATTTGTTCACTCTACTGTTTCTTGATTTGTTAATGTCTGACATTATCACTTGACTTCTTGATATGATAGATGTGGAGTTAGCTCATATACAGCCCATTTTCCCATTCCCCTCCTGATATAGATCACTGTTTTTCATCTTTCTACTACTTACATCTTCTGGTTTTAAACAATGCACTCCAGTATTTCAACCATGGCCAATCACCCATAGCCAGAACCTCTGGTCACTACACTTTTTAAAATGAAGTATCCACGTTCTCACCAGTCCTTTCACTCTTCATACATAATTCCGTCTCCAAGCTTCTGTCATCCATAATTTCATTTCCACATTTCAAAGTTACTAATGTTTCAAGTCTGTCCTGAAACCAAATTTAAGCTTTGAGATTTGTATAAAAATAAACAGGGTTTATATTATGGCTGGATAAATATTGTTCATGTATAGAGCCAAGAAGTATCTCGTTACATTTCCTATCTTATGCTGCCTGTATTCTTTTCTTGTATTGTTTGCCTTTCATGAATCCTTAAATTCTTCCATTTCTCTGGGATAATATCAAATCTCTTAAATACCTTCCTGGAGTTTTCTTTCCTCTTGCTCTACATAGTACCCTTATTGTCTAGGCTCTTTCTTGGTTATCAGGCTGAATTTCCCTTTATTACTCTCCCAAACTAGATTCCCTCTGTCTAGATCCAACATCTTTATGATTCCTGGTTTACTTCCTCAGTTTGCTAGGGTATCCATAGGTGGTTTCCTTAATAGTGCTGTGTGTGACTTCTGAAAAGGGTCTATATTCTACCTTCACATTAGACTGGTGATTTGGTTGATTTTTGGCTGAATACCATTTCTATTTTAACATTTTTTGAAGCAGAATGTACTTACAGAAATGCACCCAAATCACAAGTGTATTGTTCAATGAATTACCACAAAGTTAGCATCTGTGTAACTATCATCTAAACCAAGAGGTAAAACATTACCAGCACCACAGAAGCTCCTCATGGCATGATTTTCTGACTTCTATGACTGTACACAGTAGTTTTGTAGGCTTTTAAATTATAAATGAACTCACGCAAGATGATTTTTTCTTTGCATCTAGCTTCTTTCACTCAGCATTATGTTTGTGATCTCCATCCTTGTTGGAGCATAGAGCTACAACATTATACACCATTACCATACATCACTAGATTAATATACCATAATTTATGTATCCTGTCTAATAATGCTAATGGACATCTGGATCTCTAGTTTGGTGCTATTAATCATAAAACTAATATAAATATTCTTATGCATGTATTTTCGTGCATATATGTATGCATTCCTGTTAGGTATACCCTTAAAAATGAAAAAGCTTGATTATAGAATACATGAATGTTAAACCATATTAGTTACTGGCAAACAGTTTTGAAAGTGTTTATAGCAATTTATACTCTCACCAGCAATATGTGAGACTGCCAGGTGTTTTACTTCATTGCCAACACTTAGAATAATCAATAGTTTTAAATTTAACTTTTTAAATGAGATTTCTTAGAGTGAAGCCCACCATAGAAGCTTCTTGTTCTATTTGCACACAAGAACACATTTATTCCTATAAAAGCATACAAATGGGAGGGTAGCCTTCCTGAAAGTGGACTATTAAGGCCTGTTTTTTAGTTGCAAGCCCCTCTATTTCTCCACCCCTCACTCAGCCCCATCTACTGCATGTTAAAGCATTTTGATAATACAGAGCAAAACTAAAGACTGGTGAAACTCAAAGGAATATAAAAGAGTCTTGTGGCTAAGTGATGCCCAGTGGAACACCATGGAGATAGGCCGTATTTTCTTTCAAGCCTGGCTGTCACCAAGTCAACCCACATCCCATCATGAAGAGCTTTGGAAGAGTATCCAGATGTTAACTTTCCTGGAATATGTTCTTTCAGATTTACCACTGTTTATACACAAGATTTTAGAAGTCTCCAACTGTCCTTTCTTTCTCATTACTCACAGTTTATATTCAAGATTGTATTTGTGAAGATTTTAGTCACTTAAATTTTACAGGTCAGAAGTAAAAATTAATTATTATCAAAGGTTAATAAAATGCTCTTGATTAAAAATTCAAGGTGTGGCAAAAAAATTATAACTAAATTAGCTGGCAGAAGAGCATTTTTAAAATACTATTAACAATCATGGATCCAATTAGAACCTTTTTGCATTAAGGATCAGCTCTCTGGTTCGGACAATAATAAAAAGAATAGAATGTTTTATAAAAACTTCTGTTTTTCTGAATAGTTTACTCTGCATCTATTTGAATTTGGGGGCTTCCTATTGTAGTTAATAATGGGCTTATAACATGAATGTGAACAACGTGTGAAAACACTGTGTATCTTAAAAAAATCATTTCACTGACGAACAAAATGATGGGCTGTACTTGGTGAGAAAGACAAGATAGAACTTTTCTTTCTAATGCAACACTGCTTAGTTATTTCTATGCTGAGCAATGTGATTCTAGAGGTGTTTCCTCTGAGATCTAAAACAACAAGTATGCAAGACCAGTAGCATGGGAATTCACCTCCATGTTTATAATTTTCACTTTTTAGTACTGTACAAATGGACAAAGCACTTTCATGTAATTTATTTCACTTGATTCTAAAGGTGATCTGTAGGAATACATTCACATTATTGTTCCTGTTTTATAAAATTACAAGGTTCAGAAAGGTTAAGTGAAAACTCAAGGCTATGCATATTATGATTACAAGAGGTGACACTAAAGCCAAGTTTCTGTTCCCAGCTCAAGTGTTCTTTGAACTGAGCAGCCTTGGTTTTCTATTAGCAGATTAAAGCCAATGACTATTTGAAAAAGGCACTATCCTACGGGTAGGAACACCAGACGCTTAGCTTAGGAAGAGATTTGATATGATTTACAAACTATTTTATGCAGTTCTTTTTTTTTTTTTTTTTTTTTCTTATCCCTGTTTTCTATATTCAAGACAGAAATTTAGATAAAATGGCAGGTAAGGAAGAAGGGAACTCCACGTCAACTGTGGTTTTTTTGTTTGGTTGTTTTTTGTGGGTTTTTTTTTTTTTCCAACTAGTAAAACTAAAACAGATAGTTTTAGTGATGGAAAACAAAAGGAGATAGAAAGTAGATGCCTTGAGTATGACTGTGACTTGCAAAATCACCTGGGGAGGAGATGGACAACACAGCCAACCAATGAGTAGGGTTCAAAGGTAATAAGAAGACAGCAGGAGTTTTTCTTCAGCTGAACCAAAGTTCTGAGTGGATAAGTCTTAGATGTTCTATAAGCACAGGCTGAATTAAATATATTGAGCAATGCTTGTATATCCTGTCACGCCAGCCATTGTTGAAATTTAAACCCTACAGGGAGCAGTAGATTCTTTAACACGACAAGGCAATGTACATGAAATATTTTCATTTTGAATTCTCCAAAACATTTGCACTGCTAGCTGTAGTTTAGTGCAATAGTTTGTGTAACCTCTACAGGGACTAATGTCCTTTCCAACACACTTCACATGGTGAATAGTTCCCCTGTGCCAAAACCTTTCAGGAAGATAAATAAATCATTGCAAATAATTTAATGCCCTTCACCTGTCACAAAAAAAAAAATCCCCCACACCAAACAAATAAGGCTTTTGGTTGATGAACACTTGTGAGGTGGAGAGAAGGTAGCAAGAGAAATGGTATATGCTGAAATATAATTATCGATCTTCAATTAAATAAAAGAAAACTAGACAAAGTCTAGCTGAGCGCACTATTTTAAAAGACTTGCTTCCTCCAAAGTTTTATCCACATAAATTGTCAAGCTTGTTGGACATAATCAACTTTCCAATTTCAATAAAATAAGCACAGCTGATCCTGTCTTGACAACTTATCAATAAATAATGTTCTTATAAAAACTTCTGCAGTTGGTAAAACAGATAGTAGACTTTAGACTCCTGAAATATTTTGTTCTTTCTTAATCCTTTTATTATTTTTTTCACGACTGTGATGGCAAAGACTATATCTATCTTGTTCAAACTTGTGAGCTCTGTGCCTAGTACATTGTAAATATTCACAAGGAAGGGATAAGAAAAAAGAAAGAATGAGAAAAAACATACAGACCAAGAAGAACTATGTTTATAAAGCACAATTGTGAGTGGACTGGTTAATGATGTCAAGGAAGAGACTTAGTTCTAATGCTTTGGTATATTCACAGCTGCATTCACAAATTACAGTGCAGCAGACAATGCACCTGTGCCCATGGGGTGGGGGTGGGAGGTGGAAATGTATTTCAATGGTTTTCCATATCTTCTACTACTTTTCATCTCTCTATATACTATTTATAATTAATAAACTATAGAACCCAATCAGTGAGGTAGCATCTTATGAAAGCAGTGTCTCATACACAGTATATGAAAAAATCAATATAACATGTTGATTACGTGTCAAATGATTGCCAGTATTTCTTCCCACCTATAAAGGTGATCTTAGCCACTTAATCACAATTTCCTCAACTCTGCTTCTCTCCATATCAGCATTTATTTATTTATTCTCTCTGTAGTTTTTTACATTATCTTTTTTCTCCAGTCTTAAGCATCAGAAGAAATGATGAAAAATTTATCCAAGGTAAATCTTTTCACCTTATCTGCTAGTGTTCCCCCTGAGACTTGATTTTATCAGTAGACCCTTCTTTTGCCAGAACCTCAGCCTGTCACTTTTCACTCTGGATTTTTCCTTTGCACTCCGTTTTACCCCCAGTGGTTAAAATTCACTTACAGTTGGATCGAACAGTTCAGTCTTGACAGTCAGTCTCTCTCTCTATCTCTTGCTATCCATCTCTATACCTCTCTTATGTGTGAATGTGTTTGTGTTCTCATTGTTTCTGGGTCTTTCATTTCTAGATGGGCTCTTAAACCAGAGGAAAAGACAGTCTCTTCCCTAATGACTCCACGAAAAGTCTCAGTGAGAGTTCTTATCCCCCTGGCTAAAGTTATGTGCTTCTCCCTGAAACAATTCTTTTGGCCAGAGGATAGAGGCAAAAAAAAGAGGTAATTTTACCAAAAAAAAAAATATATATATATATATATATATATATATATATATATATATATATATATATATATATATATATAAAGCGGCCATTACTTGTACAAATATCTTTAGCTCTCTCCAATTATAAAACCGTCTTTTCCGGAAAAAAAAAAAAAAAGTTGTCCTTTTGGGATAATTGTCTCTCTTTTACAATTCCAGACTTCTCAGTTGAAGAATGTGGGCTCCATTGCTCATGCATCATTCAATCCCTTCTTTACCCATAGAAAACTGGCTCCTAGACCCCTCCACCGTCAAAGTTGCTCTCTCAAAAGGCACTAATAATGCATTCTGTTTTCTCTTCATCCACTACCTCTTTACACATTCAGTACAATCTAACCACTCTTGTCTTGAAATTCTTTCCTCCTAAAATTTCCATGACACTCTGTTTACTTCTCTTCTTCCTTGTCATCTCCTAGTGATGGACTTGTCCAAGGCCCTGTCTTCATCCTTTCTCCTTTTACTCTCTCTCCGTCCCACTATCTCACACATTCGGATGCCTTTAATGAACTCTACTGAATGACCCTAAACATTTACATCTCTAGCTCCAAACACTTGTGTACTACTTCATGACTCAAGCTGGATAGCCCACCCACAAAACACACTTAAAGTGCTTCTATGTGACTCCTATATTATAAAAACACCATCATTTTAGAAGTAGTGTGTGTTTTAAATCTCAAGCATCTCTAATCCCTCTCCCTGTGTACAGTCATATACCATTTTTTCCTGAATAGTCCTCTTTTTCCACCTCGTATCATTTCTTTCTGCTCCCACTCAAATACCAAGTAGAGGTCCTTATTACCTCGTAATACTGTCTCCAGTGTTTTCCCCTGCTCTGGGACCTCCCCTAGTTCAACTATTTTTAATTTTCACATTGGGAAAATCACTCCACTTACACAAAAACTTTTCATGGCATGTGCTTGCTAATAGTTGACATTTCCCTACTAGGTGGAATTAATCTTTTTCAAGTTGGCATGTCTTGGGCATCCATTCTTTTTTTTTTCTTCTTCTTCTTCTTCCTCTTTTCTCCATTCTCAACACTTGACTAATGTGCAGCAGCAACCCTGGACAATTACATTCACTTTGTAGACCTAACTTTTTCTCAGTTGGGATATCCTAAATTAGAGACTGCAGGATGGGTGGGGATGCAGAATGCAAAGAGTTCTAGCAAGACTTTATAGGCACAGGTATGGAGTCCTGTTTTATAATTATCCCATTAGAAAAATAATAAAAACAAAACCAAAAATGAACTAGTATTTTCTCTTTATTCATCAACTTCCTGTGTCTATCTCTTAATTGCTTCTGAACTCAGAAAGTAAATGAAGGAGTGTTATTTATTTTCCTCCTGAAAATGCCAACATGGCACACTCAGATCCTCATTATTTTTTCTACAATAGGACTTATATATAAATGTCCAATGTATAAAATATGAACATGTCTTGAAAATAGAAGGGGCACAAAATTTGAATTTCTTAAATATAGAATTCTATAATTAGAAATAGTTCAGCTAAGAGGGACCTAAAGTCATTTAATCCAAAACCATCCTTTTACAAATGAAGTAACTTTCTCAACTTTTTTCAGATATTCTGAAAGTACGTGGTGCCTAAACCTAGATTTTACTATTTGAAGTCCAATATTTCATTTTACACCACGTGGCCTTGCAAATGGTGGTGACAACACCTCAAGATTCATATGTCCTCCATGAAGGAAAAAACCACACAGCAATATGAATTGGCTACAGATACAACTAGATTACAACACCTGAGAAGTTGCAAGTGCACAAAAAAGATATCTCTGAATCTTTTACAAAGACTCTGCTGTAAAATTATGCTTTAATGAGTATGAGAAAAGCATTCAAGGATTAGTTTCTAAAACAGGAATCTGTCATTTTGGCAGCCCGAACCACTATGGAAAGCAAACCATAATTTTATAGAGATTGTCTTAAAAATCATTGAAGCCTTTACGGAATGTTTTAACCCAGAACTATATCTAGAGTATGTGTATATGGTCCAATTCCCTTCATGTTCAAGTGTGTAGTATTTTAAGAAACATTTCTCTTGGTGTTAACTGGTATTTAGTAATTGATTGACCCACCAAAAACCAGTACCCATAGTCTTTGAAGGAATGAGAAAAAAAAATAGATAAGCCCATTATATCAGAATGAAATTCTTGTTAGAAAATGACAATTTGTTAAAAATTTAATCAAACTAAAAATTAGCCTATTACTGGACTGGTATATGTTCCCATGGAAACTGGCCGAGGAGTGGTTACAAAAGGTTTTTCATTGACTGTGACTCTGCTTATGTGTTCAAGTTCACGAAGGTGTGAGAAGCAGATAATATCTGGTTGAGAAAAAAAAGAAAGGTAATAGAATAAACAGGTATTTCCTCTGAAAGCATACACTAAGTTAGAACTTACAAAGGTATCATTGAACAGTTTTAGGCACAGCTGGAAGATGATATGGCTACACAGCTAAAGTTCAGGAGCTATCATACCATATGGACTCACCAATTAGACTTTGGCATTAAATGGACCCAGATACAAGGTCCAGTTCTGCCACTTTTTGGTTCACATCATTGTAAAATTTAAATTGTCAGAGGTCTGTTTCCTCCTCTGTAAAAAGGTGTTAATAATAGTAACTATCTCAAAGATAGGGTAAAGAGATCACTGATGTGATGCCTGTCAGGTCCTCGGACAAGGCTGGTGATGGTTATTCCATGATATATCAAAACATTTGTTTTTCTGTGCCACCCCCCCTCCAAGATGATTATATATGCAGTTCAAATTGGTACATACTGTTCCTCTGAAGTTCACTTTTTCTCATATTCTCTTAGTGGGAGTTGAAGTGTGTATACAGGCTTAGGGCTGGATAAAGAGTGTCACCAGTGATGTAAATATGCCTAACACCTGTTGTATTACATCATTCTGAAACATCCCTGAATCATTGACAATTGACTATATAAGCTGAGCCCATCTGAGCTTATAAAAATTATAAAATTTTCAGACTGGAGGAGAATTTTCCCATCTAATGAAAACTCATTTTACATGTAGGATATAGCAGACATGCAGCAAATGCAGAAAAAGCAAAGAAAATAGAATCATGTCTCCTATGCTGTAGTCATCTTACTGCAGCTTCTAGAAGACGCATTGACTATGCTAGGAAAGATGAAAACAATAAGAGCAGCAATAATAGCTAACATAACATGTACCGAGCATTGCTTGTGTTCTAGGCTCTATTCTAAACATTTTTCATATATTAATCCATTTAACTGTCACAACAACCCTATAATAGGTACTATTCTTGTCAGCGTACCTCAGCTTTTCAAAATATGAATAAGAAACTTGCCCAAGCTCACATGGTTAGTAAATGGTACAGAAGAAAAAGAATATTTGTATTTCTACCAATTGTACATCGGTATGCCCTAAGTCTTTTAAGAAATTTAAAGGAAACTAACAATTATTGAGCCTCACTATTAACCAGGGGCCCAGAGTTTTCTATTGGGTCACTCCTAAAGAGTGACAATGGCCTTCTCTTTTAGGAGTATGTTTTCAATAAGCTTCTTAGTTTTACAAGGGACAATTCCCATCTCTTAAAACATATGTAGAAGGATGCATGTTGGTACCTTTCATGCCGTATCTTTTCCCTGTTATGCAAAACATGAGTATCTGAAATTGAAAATGTTGGAATGAGCAGGACTAAAGCTCTGTTAGGACCTAAAACTACATGGGCTCTAAAAGATTTTTAAAAGACAATTTTTTTCTTGGCATGCATTTCTCTGAGTTCTCTCTTTTCACATGGTTATTTAATAATTTGAACATTGGTTATGGGGCAAAATGGCATTGTTTATATGTTTTCCAGCCAGGCTGAAGCTGCAGACTCATACATACTACAGAGACCCAGAGATAACAGCAAAGACAGGAGCAGAAAACAGAATCTTGGCGAGACTTTGCACCTGAGACCTTGCATGAAGCCCTCACTCTCCAGTGCTCCATGTTCTGCTTTCCATTTCCCATGTTCCATTCCCTCAATCCCCTCTTTAAAACTCCTTCAGTACACCTGAGACCTTGAGATGGCCTTAGTCTGGCCACTCTCCTTCAGGTTTACCAGAAAGATGGGTTAGCCTAACATCTTTCCTCAGCTCACCAGTATTCCTGAATAAAAGCTGACTTCCATTTTCACCAACATTTGACTTTTGGGTTTTTTTTTTTAATGCCTGGGGGCAGACAGCCAGACCTGTGGTTTTGTTATCAATTTGGGGGAGCCTCAGCCATGAGCTGAGTGTGCCCTATAACAAAAATGTATTAGATGAGTACGATGGTTAATTTCATGTGTCAACTTCACTGGGCCAGAGTGCCCAGATACTGATCATACATTACACATATTCTGGGTGTGTCCGTGAGGGTGTTTCTGCGTGAGATTGACATTTGAATTGGCAGACTGAGTAAAGCAGATCATTTTCTGTAATGTAGGTGGCTTCGTCTAATCAGTTGATGGCCTAAATAGAAAACAAAAAGGCTGAGCTTTCCAAGAGTGAGAGGGGATTTCCTCCTGCCTGACTACTATGAGCTGGCACACACATTTTTTTTCCTGGATTTGGGCTTGAACTGAAACAGCTCTTTCTGAGTCTTAAGACTGCTAGCATTTAGATGGAACTGGATCATTGGCTCTCCTGGTGCTTAGGCCTTCAGACTCAAACTGGAATGATACCATTCATTGGCTTTCCTGGATCTCCAGATTTCTGCCTACAAATCTTGGGACTTGTCAGCATCCGTAATTGTGTGAGCCAATTCCTTATAGTAAATCTCCTTCCTATTGGTTCAGTTTCTCTGGAAAACTATGACTAACAGGGACAGGTTTAGCAGAGGCTGGATGAGACATGGAAAAAAGACAATATTAATGAGCCCAAACCAAAGCACAAGAGGGAAAAAAGTGTAAAAAGAAAAAAAAGAAAAGTAAAAAGAAAAGACCATAGAGACACGAAATAAATGTGAAGGATCTAACATACATGTAGTAAGATTCTGAGAAAGAAAACAGACAGGGACCATGAAGCACTATTTGAAAAATGAATGATCAATAAGTTTTGAAATCTGATGACAGGTATTAACCTAGAGATTCAAGAATTTCACTGTACCTGAAGCAGGATAAATACAAAGAAAACTATACCTAGGCATGTAAAAGTCTAAGTGCTAAAAACCAAAAAAATAAAGAGAAAAATTTTTAAATCGGCCATAGGGGTGCAAAGAAACATTTTTTTCAGGGTGACAACAACTACAATTATAGCTGCCTTCTCAACAGAAACTATCTATGCCATAAAGTTTACAATGTCTTTTCTTATACCATTATCACTTTTTAAATTTATTTTTATTTTTTATTTTTTTAAATTGACAGATAAAATTGCTTGCATTTATCACGTACAAAGTAATGTTTTGAGGTATATATATATACATTGTCATTTTTAAAGTGCTAAAAGAAGAAAAAATTGCCAACACTAAAATTTTATACCCAGTGAAAATATCCTTCAAAAATGAAAGCAAAAGAAAATTATTCTTAAACAGACATAAGATGAGAGAATTCAATGCTAAAGGAACTTCCTCAGGCTAAAGAAAAGGGATTTCAAATGAGAGCATGAAAATCCAGGAAAGAATGAATAGCACCAGAAAAGGTAAATATAGGAAAATGTAAAAGACTATTGACTGTTTAAGGTAACAACAATGACAACACTTTGTGTGGTTTATAACTTATGTAGAAGTAAAACACATGTCAAAAATAGCAAATAAAAAGTGAGTTATTAATAATAACTTTAAACTATAATCATTGTAATGGAGATCAAGTCAGCAAATTTTTTTCCTCTTAAAATCCTACTCCAAAATCTTTAAAAATTTAAATTAAAATTTGAATATTTATAAATTCCATACTCAAGCTTTTCTGATAGACTATAAATTTTATTTCTTTTATCTTTGACTTGTTTTTATATACGTTTTCTAAAATGTAATAAAAGTGGATAAATTAAATTTATCCTGGGAATAAAGGTAGAAGAAACTAAATCCTGCTGGGAGTAACTGAAGTGCTAATGTTCCCAAAACTGATAAATGGCAGAGCCCGAATTCTAACCCAAGCTTCTCTAAGGTTCTACTGTCCCTACATGTCCCCACACAGCCTCCCAGGTACAGAGAGGACAAGGAATTGGAGAGTAGCAGTAAAATTTTTGAAGAGTTTCAAAGTCTTGACCCCCAAAAAAGCTTTCTGTACCAACAAACCTGGTCATTCTGACCAGGACCAGTAAATGAGAAAATATCTAGGGCTGGCTGGTCAGCTGACTTTGTTTAGAGCATGGTGCTGATAACACCAAGGTCAAGAGTTTGGATCCCCATACCAACCAGCCACCAAGAAGGAAAAAAAAAAAAAAAAAAAGGAAATATCTAAAATATCTATGAGCCCTAAGGAAGACAAGATGTGCACCATCCACAGAGAAAGGGAAAGAGTCTGTTTTAAAGCTCCAGTTATCAGTAGAATTCTGATTATGGATCTAACTGGCTGCCCCTGGTCATTGTTGATCCAGAAGGTCATTGCTCTTTCTCTTCAGAGGCTTCAGTGAGACAAGGAAATCTTACCCGGTCCCCAGCCTTTACCTCTCTCAAGTCCACTGCAGAGCCTCCCCAGGTTTCTCTAATTTCTACAGAGTATTTCACGGTAGTGAGAAAATCTCGTCCACGAGTTCACCCAAGGAAAATTTGAGGAGGGAGGAAACTAATGCATCTGGGAAAAACCCTGGAGGCCCACTGGCCACAAAACACACAACGAACAGAAATGAATGAGCAGGATCACAAATAGTTTAATTGCTTTTCTGCTGCATTAAATGACTATTGAAAGAATGTAGCTCTTTTTGAAACCTCCCAGGAATGCAAAAGCCTAAGCCTTCTTACAATCTTTTTTATTTTGCTACTCCAAGCTGACTGTAGCAACCCAGTCCATACTTTCAATTTCCCTTCTTACCAGCCCCCTTTCTGTCTGCAAACGACAGGTGAATGTCTCTCAGGACACAGCTCCAAGACACAGCTGCAATATGACCAACGTTTTGCTCCTGAGTGCTACTGTCAGGATGACAGAGTGAACAAGAGATGGGGAGGGAAAAAAATCTCCATTGTTCTGCATAAGAACAAACCAGTGCTTAATATAATGCAAACATAATTACTTTTAGTTAAACAAAAAGAGGAAACAAATATAAAGAAAAAAGTTGATGTGTACAGCATAGGCTGTCTGAACAATTACGAGGACATCAGATAGGCATCACAGTCCTCCTCTCAGCTGCTGCTTGTTGAAAACAAATGTGACAAGCATTTAAAGAGATGGTTAGAAACAGGAGCTCTGAGTCCTAGCTATCCTCTTCTTATCTTTAGCGTTTCTGACTTTGGGTTCTTATCCTTGCTCATCTCTTCAGTGTGAATATTAATAGAATGTTGGCACTTTGAGAAATGGTATTAAAGTTGGGTGTCAGGAATATTTAAAAATCCTTTCCATTGACCCTTGCATGGGATTGAGTCCTTTGATATTCTCGGAGAAGGAACCAGAAGGAATACTCATTTATCCATTCAACACGTATTTATTCTTATCCTCCTCTGTGACAGGTGTTGTACTGGGATGAGCAACAGAGAAATGGTCCTCCTACAGCATACAGTCTAGTGGAAAGAAAAAAACATGGAACAAATAATTACGCAAATAAGTACAGAAAAGTACATGTTGCTATGAGAACATATAACAGAGAAACCTAAATTATCAGCAGGGGTGAAGAAGGGTGGTGAGAAATAGCCTTTCTAAGAAACTTTCAACTAACCTGAGACCTTTAGGATGAGAAGGTATTGGCCAGGCAAGTGAATGCAAAGACGAGGGGAAGAAGTATGGAGAGAGACACACAAATTCCAAATCACTGAGCAGGCCCAGACAAAGGAAGGGCCATGGCACCCTTACAAACCTGAAAAGTCAGTGTGTTGGTTTCCTAGGGATGCCATAACATTACCTCAATATTAACTACTTAGAACAACTACAATTTATTCTCACACATCACGAAATCTAGAAGTCCTAAGTCAAGGGCCACTCTCCCTTGGGAGCTTGGAGGCAGAATCCTTTCTTGTCTATTCCCGATTCTAGAAGTTCTAGGTGTTCCTTGCCTTCAGACTGTGTCATTCCAATCTTTGCCACCATCTTCCCATGGCCTTCTTTTCTCTGTGCCTTCTCCTTTTCTGTCCATGTTTTCTCCTCTTCTGTCTCTTGTAAGGGGAAGTTGTCATTAGAGTTAGGTTAATCCAAAATGATCTCACCTTGCAATCTTTAATCACACCTGTAAAGGCCCTTTTCTTCAATAAGATTTCATTTACAGGTACTGGTGACTTGGATGTAGACGTATGTTTTTGGAGACCACAGTTTAACACACTATAATTAGTCTTGCCAGAAAATAGTGAGTTTGGACGTTGAGAAAGGTGGATGTAAAATGGAGCTGGGGAAACAGGCGAGGGCCAGATTGTACAAGCATTTGAAACCTTGATGAGTATATTTGTCTTCTATTGCTCTGTTTAAGAAATTACCAAAACTTAGTGGCTTAAAACAATACCTTATTTATTATCTCCAGGGTTCTATGGACCAGAAGTCTGGACACAGTATGGATCACCTGGGTCCTCTACTCAGGGCCTCAGAAGGCTGAAATCAAGGTGTCCACTAGTCTCAGATCTTATGCGGAGGCTGTAGGAAGATTCCACTTCCGTGTTCACTAAGGTGATCCACAAAATGCAGTTTCTTGCAGTTATAGGACTGGGATTCCCTTTTTTTGCCACATAGCCCTCTTCAGCTTCAAGAACAATGCCGTGCCAAATCCTTCTCATACTTTGAATCCCTGACTTCCCCTTCTGCTATCATCCTGGGAAAGATCTCTGTTTTGAAGGGCTTGTATTAGATTAGTCAGGGTTCTCCAGGGAGACAAGACCAATAAAATGGACAGATAGGTACGTAAGTAGGTAGGTAGGTAGGTAGGTAGATAGATAGATAGATAGATAGATAGATAGATAGATAGATAGATAGATAGATAGATAGATAGATAGATAGATAGATAGGTAAGAGGGGGGTTATTAAGGGAATTGGCTAATATTATGGAGGCTAAGAAGTCCCACAATAGACCATCTTGTGCTGGAGACTCAGAGAAGCCAGTAGCTTGGCTCAGCCCAAGTCAAAAAGACTCGGTACCAGGAAGCCATTGATGTAACTCTCAGTTCAAGGCCAAAGGCCTGAGAACCTGGATGGCTGTTGGTGAAAGTCTCAGAGTCCAAAGGCTGGAGAACTTGGAGTTCTGATGTCCAAGAGCAGGAGAAGAGTGTCCCAGCTCCAAAAGAGAGAGGTGAATAGAGAGAGAGAGACACACACACACACACACAGAGAGAGAGAGAGAGAGAGAGAGAGAGCACATGCACAAATTAGAATTCCTTCTGCTTTTTTGTTCTATCCAGGCCCTCAGCTGACTGAACAGTGCCTGCCCACATTGGGTGAGGGCAGATCTTCCTTACTCAGTTCAATCATTCAAATAACAATCTCTTCCAGAAATACCTTCATAGACATACCCAGAAATAATGCTTTACCAGCTATCTGGGTATACCTTAATCCAGTCAAGTTAACACCTAAAATTAACCATCACAGGGCTTATATGATTACACTTGGCTCCCTAGATAATTCAGGATAAGCTCCTATTTTAGGGTCAATTGATCAGTAATATTAATTACCTCTGCAAAGTTCATTGTGATTATATAACACCCCCAGGAGTAACACCAGGGGGCAGAGTTCGTGGGAGCTAAATGCCATATGGAGTATTAATAATACTATGTAATAAAAACTCTGATACACTCTCAAACTAAAAGATTTCTGTCGCTACTTCCCAAGGAAAAGGAATATGGGAACCAAAGCTTTGCCCTTTTAGGTTGCAATCTAATCGCAATTTCTTCCCTCTTTCCTGCTCCCTCCCTGAGCCCTGGCTCAGCCATTTTTTTTTTTTTTTTTTTTTTTTTTACTTTTGTGATTTGGGGCAGGTTACTTCAATTCTCTGAGCCTCTGGCTTCCATATTTAAAATGGGCATAGTTATAGTGCGAACTCAAAGGGTTGTTTTGAAAGTTAAACATAAGAATTTAGGATAGTATCTAACAGATTTTAAGATTGCAATAGGGCTGGCCAGTAAGCTCAGTTTGTTAGAGCATGGTGTCATAGCACCGAGATCAAGGTTTCGGATTCCCACACCAGCCTGCTGCCCCCCAAAAAGTTTTTTTTTTTTTTTTTATAAATGGATACAGAATGAATTAGAAGTGGTGAAGTCAAGAGCCCTGGTCTAGAGCTTGCTAATCTAACCCTGGTTGCCACTGGTTGTCAGAATAACTCACATGTCCCCTGATCCATTCTTTGATTAGCATTTGGCCAAACTCCTGCCTATCCTTGCTTTTTGTTAAGTTTTGTTTTCCCGTTTCATAGACTGTCCTCCTCTTGGTGTCCATGTTCTCTGGGTCCTATTCCTGATGACTCTCTCATGACTCAGCATACTCTGCCTCTATCCCCAACAAACTTCCTTACAGGCTCCAGACTCTGGGTTGAAAATAGACCCTGACTTTAACATAGTGTTGGAAGTACTAGCCAGAGCAATCAGAGAAGAGAAGGAAATAAAGGGCATTCAGATTGGAAAAGATGAAGTCAAACTGTCCCTGTTTGCAGATGACATGATCCTATATATCGAACAGCCTAAAACCTCTACAAAAAAACTGCTGGAATTGATAAATGATTTCAGCACAGTAGCAGGATACAAAATCAACACACAAAAATCAGTAGCATTTCTTTTCTCCAATAGTGAACATGCAGAAAGAGAAATCAAGAAAGCCTGCCCATTTACAATAGCCACCAAAAAAATAAAATACTTAGGAATTGAGTTAACCAAGGAGGTGAAAAATCTCTATAATGAGAACTACAAACCACTGCTGAGAGAAATTAGAGAGGATACAAGAAGATGGAAAGATATCCCATGCTCTTGGATTGGAAGAATCAACATAGTGAAAATGTCCATACTACCCAAAGTGATATACAAATTCAATGCAATCCCCATCAAAATTCCAAAGACATTTTTCTCAGAAATGGAAAAAACTATCCAGACATTTATATGGAACAATAAAAGACCACGCATAGCCAAAGCAATGCTGAGCAAAAAAAATAAAGCTGGAGGCATAACACTACCTGACTTTAAGCTATACTACAAAGCTATAATAACCAAAACAGTATGGTACTGGCATAAAAACAGACACACTGACCAATGGAATAGAATAGAGAATCCAGAAATCAACCCACAAACTTACTGTCAGCTGATCTTTGACAAAGGCACCAAGCCTATTCAGTGGCGAAGGGACTGCCTCTTCAGCAAATGGTGCTGGGATAACTGGATATCCATATGCAGGAGAATGAAACTAGATCCATACCTCTCGCCGTATACTAAAATCAACTCAAAATGGATTAAGGATTTAAATATACACCCTGAAACAATAAAACTTCTTAAAGAAAACATAGGAGAAACACTTCAGGAAATAGGACTGGGCACAGACTTCATGAATACGACCCCAAAAGCACGGGCAACCAAAGGAAAAATAAACAAATGGGATTATATCAAACTGAAAAGCTTCTGCACAGCAAAAGAAACAATTAAAAGAGTTAAAAGACAACCAACAGAGTGGGAGAAAATATTTGCAAAATATATATCTGACAAAGGATTAATATCCAGACTATATAAGGAACTCAAACAACTGTACAAGAAGAAAACAAGCAACCCAATTAAAAAATGGGCAAAAGAGCTAAGTATGCATTTCTCTAAGGAATATATACAAATGGCTAACAGACATATGAAAAAGTGCTCAACATCACTCAGCATCCGGGAAATGCAAATCAAAACCACATTGAGATACCATCTAACCCCAGTTAAGATGGCTAAAATCCAAAAGACTATGAACGATAAATGCTGGCGAGGCTGTGGAGAAAAAGGAACTCTCATACATTGTTGGTGGGACTGCAAAATGGTGCAGCCTCTATGGAAAATGGTATGGAGGTTCCTCAAACAATTGCAGATAGGTCTACCATACGACCCAGCTATCCCACTGTTGGGAATATACCCAGAGGAATGGAAATCATCAAGTAGAAGGTATACCTGTTTCCCAATGTTTATCGCAGCACTCTTTACAATAGCCAAGAGTTGGAACCAGCCCAAATGCCCATCATCAGATGAGTGGATACGGAAAATGTGGTACATCTACACAATGGAATACTACTCAGCTATAAAAATGAATGAAATACTGCCATTTGCAACAACATGGATGGACCTTGAGAGAATTATATTAAGTGAAACAAGTCAGGCACAGAAAGAGAAATACCACATGTTCTCACTTATTGGTGGGAGCTAAAAATTAATATATAAATTCACACACACACACACACACACACACACACACACACACACACACACACACACAAACCGGCGGGGGGGGGAAGAAGATATAACAACTACAATTATTTGAAGTTGATACGACAAGCAAATAGAAAGGACATTGTTGGGGGGGAGGGGGGGAGGGAGGAGGGAGGGAGGTTTTGGTGATGGGGAGCAATAATCAGCCACAATGTATATCGACAAAATAAAATTAAAAAAAAAAAAAAAGAAAAGAAAATAGATCCTGACTTTAGTTGGCCATCACTGAGAGTATCCCTGAGGGCTCTCTCAGCAGATACCAACCCTCCCCTCATCTGTAGGAAATAGTAGAAAAGGTTGACAAAGAGAAGTGAAATCTTATTCTCTAAAGATCCTCCAACCAAGTTTAAATTACCGGGAGCAATCCCAGAAGAAAGGTCAGAAGCTAGGAACCTTCAGGAAATTTCAGGAAAATATATCTAAGCAGCTAAGCTTAGATAAAATAGCCAATACAAACTGGGAATAACTATTGGCCAACCAAAGACAACCACCTGTAATGTATTTTTTCTTGTTAGAGTAAACAAAACAATGAAAAGCTAGGCTGCATCTGGCTGGCTTGCCTGCAATAACACGGCACAGTAGAGTGAGTTCCTGGCTCAGACCAATGCACGATTGCTACCCAGTGACCTGGGAATCCAAATATCGACTGCAGGCATTGATACTCTCTGTGTTAAAATCCAAGCTATCCTGCAGAAAACTAGACTTAAGATAGCACAGACTGATAAACTGTCACTATATAAATTCAGTTGGGGATTAACCTGGTTGGGTGAAAGTGGATTTTACTATTTCTCTCCAAATGAGTTAGAAGCAAACTCCCCATCCAACCACATCCATGTTACCGAGATAAATGCATAGTTCTGCTGCACTTTCTTTTGTGTAGTCAATAGCTAAAGTCAGGTAAGAAAATAGCTTTTCAGGAAAGGTTTAGTATATTGCAAGACAGCTTGATGCTGAGCCACTTCTATTTTTGACCCTGCCAAAGTCAGGATCCAAGTCAAGAATTTCTATTTCGAAGGACTTTGTCCCACATCTTACTTCGGCTTACCTCAGTTGAATGAGTACACCAATCTATGTCCACTCTTGCTTTCATGACACTCTTGTTTCTCCCAATTCATTGATAACAAAAATATAAAATTCACCTTCTTTTTAAGACTCTTCTCAAACCATCAAAGTAATTGGTGAGCTTCTATGGTGAATTGCACTTATAATCAAGTAGCATTGCATTCTTATAAGACTGGGAAACCCCTGATCTCCTGGGACTATTTTATCAACTCACACTGGAGATGCAAATCTGTGGAAGTTGAAATGAGATACAGACCATGTAACCACTCCACTCAACAACTTCCTCTCCTGAATGCCTCTCCAGTGTTGCAAATTTGGTGGAGGCAAGGGATTCCGGAATCAAAATGCTCTCTGCCTCATTGTTAGCTAAGGTTTGTGCAAAGCAATCAAATTGCATAAGTAGGAAAGGGCCAGATATCCAGTACATGTCTATAGCTTTGAAGGTACTGGACACTGGTTTTACTTCAGATTTTAATTTGAGCAATGATTAAGGAGATGGGGCTTCTACAGAGGTAAGAACTAGGATTCTTCTTTCTACAAAAGCTGAAGGCTGGAACTAGATTTTTAAAATAGAAGACTGGTCACTAGAATATTCAAAAATCTTGAAAGTCTCAGAGTGAGGATTAGTAAAACAAGAAACAAAATATAGGGACATATGGTTTTTAGGGTTTTTTGTTGTTAATGTGGCAAAACTTATTTTATTTATAAATGTTAAACCTAAGTTAAGAATACAATAGTCCCCTCTTACTCATGGGTTCTTTTTTTCACGGTTTCAGTTAACTGGCAGTCAGCCATGGTCCAAAAATATTAAATGGAAAATTTCAGAAATAAATAATTTACATGTTTTAAATCTCACACCCTCCTGTTCCAACCCACCTGGGACATGAATCATCCCTACGTCCAGCATGTCTGTGCTGTCTACACTACCTGCCCATTAGTCACTTAGTAACTGCATTTTAAACATTTTCTTAAGACTTCTTGAAATTTACTTTTTTATTTTAGAATTTTTTTATACTTACAGAATTATTACAAATGTAGTAAGAGAGTTATATAACCCCCACCCGGTTTTCCATATTGTTAACATCTTGTATTACTATGGTACATTTATCATAATTTATGAACTAATACTGATACATTATTATTAAATGACATTCATACTTTTTAAAATTTCTTCAGTTTTTTCCTCAATGTCCATCACATTACATTTAGTTGTCATGTTTCCTTAGGCTCCTCTTTACTGTGACAATTTCTCAGACTTTTCATGTTTTTATAACCATGACAGTTTTGAGGAATACTAGTCAGGTACTTTGTAGAGTGCTTC
Organism: Cynocephalus volans; assembly: GCF_027409185.1. Lineage (NCBI taxonomy): Eukaryota > Metazoa > Chordata > Mammalia > Dermoptera > Cynocephalidae > Cynocephalus > Cynocephalus volans. The sequence goes on along the minus strand of NC_084463.1, from coordinate 136,223,598 downwards.
TCCATTGAGATTTGTCTAATTTTTTTTTTCCTCTTAATCAGAGTGAGTTAATGTATTTTGAGAGGAAAACCACAGAGGTGAAGGGCCATTATCATTGCATCATATTAAGGGTACTGCTGTAGACTGGATAACCCCTCAACTTCACTGAGGCTTAATCCCCTCTGTAACTGTTAAGTATGGGAAAGCCTATTATAGTAATTGAAAGGTGGGGCCTTGGGGAAGTGATTAGATTGTAGGGCCATGCCATAGTAAATAGACAATGGTGGTCAGGGGCGTGGTTCTGAGTGCTTTATAAGAAGAGCAAATGACGGGCCGCCCGTGGCGCACTCGGGAGAGTGCTGCGCTGGGAGCGCAGCGACGCTCGGAGCTGCGGGTTCGGATCCTATATAGGAATGGCCAGTGCACTCACTGGCTGAGTGCCGGTCACGGAAAAGACAAAAAAAAAAAAAAAAAAAAAAAAAAAAAAAGAGCACATGAGCACATGACAAGTTACTCTCTGTGTTCTACTATTTTCTGACATGTGAGATCCCTGGGTCAGTGTCACCACCACCAAGACCCTCACCAGATGTGTCTCCTGGACTTTGGTCTTCCTAGCCTCAGAAACTGTAAGCAATAAGTTTTGTTTTCCTTATAAATCACCCAGCTTCAGGTATTTAAGTAATAAGGAACAGAAAAGGACTAATACAGTTATATATTATCAATATGTTGTTATCCTTGATTATCTTGTTTGTCAGGTTCCTCCACTAAAAAGTTACACCTTTTCCTCCTTTGCACACTGTACTCTTTGGGAGAAAGTCATAACACAAGGTACCCACATAAGGAGAGGGAAGTTATCTTCTCCCTTCTTAACGGCAAACTAGTTCCATAAATATTTGAATTCTTCTACACAGGAAATTTGTCTATTCTTTACCCAATTTATTTATTTTATTCAATCATGTACTTATATCAGTGTGGACTCATGAATATTTATTTTATACTTTGAGATATAATGCAATATTAATTTTCTTATTTTGTCAAATTGTTCCAGCTTTGACCATCAAGAACTCTTTCAATTGGCACCTATGTCTCTTTGATATAGTTCTGTCATTATGGGGTTATTGTTTTTTGTTTGTTTATTTGAGCATTTTCTTTACTTCTGGTGCTAAAAGGTGCTCCAGTTTGATCCTGTACATTTTCTGCCCAGTCCTAGAGTCGCCCACTTCTCCAAGGAGCTCTGTTTTCTTTCATTGGGGTGGGATACATTTTTTAATTCAAGGAAGCATCCCTAAGAAGGAATAAATCAAAGAACAACATAAATCTATGGGGATTAATATGTTTTTTAAATATTTTTTATTTACAAAGTGCCTTCGAATTTTTAAGCATATATAAATTTATTTGATCCTCACATCTACACTAAGAAGCAAGCAGGACTAATAGTATTATTCCACCTTGCTGATGGATCTTGGAAGTGACCTGTGCCATCTTGGATGTGACCAGCACCATTTTATGCTCACTGAGCACAAAATGGCCACCAGCCTTTCCCTTATGAGAAACCTTGTGGTTTCTGAGAAATAGAAACTCCTCTACTTCTGCATGAGTGCAACCTTCCACCTCATTGTATCAGCCGGCCTTATCTTCCACACCAGCACCAAACCCCTCCCTGATTACATCAGCCTTCCCTACAGCCTATGTAAGCTCTCCCACCCCAACGCCAGCTGCTAATCTCCATTTTGAGTGCAACCCGGCAGATTCTTTTCCTTTAATAAAGCTTGAGCAGTACCCAGTGTTGCAGTTCACTTTCTTCCACTTGCCAATGAAAACATTGAGGCGTTGCAACTTCTGTGATTACCCAAGGTCTCAGAGTATGTAACCTGCAAATTCAGAACAAACATCTAGATTTTTCTAGTTTATATTTCCGTGCTATGGTATCATTTTAGAATGTACAAGTAAATAAGTACAGGTTCCTAAAAGATGTGGCCAAACTTCTAACCTGTGTTGCTATCAACAAATTTTTAAGGAAAGTGTTAATATGCAAAGAAAATTCTTAACCTTTGATGCCATAGGAAACAGACAAGACTTTCCTCAAATATACACCTTGATCAGCAATAAAATATTAGATGGTCTGGAACTTGGGGGTAATTTATTGTGTCATTTCAATGAATAATTTTAGTAGACGACTTCGCTTCCAATAAAGCAATGGAACCCTTTATACTATACTATACTTTGAACTAAGCATCACAAGTATTCACTACCCAACAGCCGAAGAAATTCAGCTTCTAAGTCAAAACTCAAATAGTCAGTTTTAACCTGTACATTTTTTTGTCAATGCTAAAAATATCCACTTGAAAAACAAGTAGAAGAATTAATGTGGAAGTGAATTTGAAATCTTAAATACAAAGATACTATTAGCCAGAAATTTGTAAAATCAACTGCCCTGAACCATAGGAAATAAAATAGATTATTTCTATTCAGTGCCAGAGTAAAAGCAAGAACTTATGGTAGGAGAAACATAAAAAAAAGTAAGCTCTTCTGTTTCTTAGTAAATTTTATAAAGTGAATATAATTACTTCCAGAAGTGAAGAAAAATATAAAAACTGCCTAAATAAGTCATAAGTCTCAAAGGACTATGTCCAACACTTCATATTTATAAAATTTCCTTTTTCATTTAAAACCCAGACCAACTCATATTGTCACTCCCTCCTTGGTGCTCTCACACCTTCATCCATGCCTACATTATAGCAAATGTTATAGTAACTCCACTTGCTTATTTACATCAGTTCCTACCCCAAGACTACAAGTTCCTAGGAAAGTACCATGGTGGGCACTCCAAAAATGCTTACAGAATGAATGAATTCCCCACTCCCACCCCATCATAGCATCAAAGACTTTCCTAATTAGTTCAACCCTGGTTAATGACTATATCAACAACTATGGTAGTTACGGTGTAAATATTTATCTGATATTCATTATGTAGCACTTTATATTTTTATTTTATTTATCTTATTTCCCCATTGGATTGTAAATTATTTGAGAACTAAAATTAGAATCCCCTCCTTACCTAAAAAATGCATATGATCATATCTTACAAGGCTATTCTGAGATAATGCATGTGAAATCATGTAGTATAGTAGCTATTTTGTATTCCTCACAGTTCCTATCACAGTGTCTTGGACATCATAGGTGCTCAATAAGTGCCTGATGATGTATTGTGAGGGCTGAAAGTGGAAAACTTAATGTAGGCCAAAGATTAAAAGGCGGGGTCTAGGAATCATTGGCTAACTTGAAGATTCAAGAGTTCTATTCTCCACACTGGTGCTGTCAAAGGCATTAGATATTGTGTGATTACTGTCGCTCAAAAAGCTTCAAAACAAACTGTTAATACAAAATAGTAATATGGAGCCTTAAAGATCACCAGAAAGACAGATAGCACTTGAAATAACAGATGATAAGGGGGGAAAAGCTGGAATTCTGCCCAAAGAGAAATGGAAGTTTTGCTTCTATTCAAGGTTAGAATAGTTTAGGTCATTAAGTAGAGTTTGGGTTTTATTTGACAAATGAAGATAGCAAGAAATACTTTCAGGACCATCCACTAATCAATAAGCTACCAAATGCTGACATTATATAGCACAGCACATAACACAGCTGGCTCTCCCTACTTTCTCTCCTCGTTGTCAACTTCATTGGGTAAAGCTTTCTTGCTCAGTGATTTTTTTCATGTGTTATTCTACCATTGAAGTACTGGGTCTAAATGGGACATTAGATTTTCATAACAATGACTAAGGAATCACCATCAAATTACCCCACCAATACACTGCAACGTTGTATTCTCCTAAACCATATACCTGAATAATATGGTAAAGGAACTCCCATACAAATGACAATCTCAGAAAAAATGAGGCCATTTGTTTCTAAAGGAACACTTCTTTGAGAAAGTGACTCGTGAGGCTTAAGAAAGGTGAGGACTGGCAGAAGAATTAATGTGAAGGTGATTTGTTGCAGAAGACACCAGCAGAAGGAAAATAATGAACAGGAAAGGTGGTATCAGGAGGAGAAAAGTTAAAATAAAAGTGAACACATAAAGTCTGTGAGCTGTATTTAAATCTCAGAACCAAACTAGCTATCCTAGGGGAATCGCTTTTCATCTTCCAAATTGACACAAGCCTTTGAAACCTCTGTGGGCGGCTTTGACCTTTCATTATTGCAGAACACAGCCACCTGTCTTCACCCCTCACCCCAGCCTCTCAGCTGAGGCCCCGGAGAAGATGCCCCAGGCCACTCTGCAATAGCTTGAGGCTTTTGCTGCTTTCACTTCAAAACTGGCCAGATTGTGAGATGTAAGTCTTGCAAAGTAAAGGTTTTTCTCTCAGCACCAGAGTTTTTGGTGAGAGATGTAATACATCAAAGCAGAGAAGAGATGCAATCATGCAGGGAATGATTTCAAAAACCTTAATGAACCGTTTAAAATAAACTCATTTGAAGGTAATTTAACAACACCGCTTTTACAATTAAAAATACTATTTTAGCATGCAAATGCAGAACATTAGTCCCATGTCAGGATGGAAAATGAAGTGAAACTGAGGGGGTTTTGAAACATGAATGCCATCTCAGTAATTTCTCATCACTCCACGGTGCTCTTAGGCAGCCTAATGAAAGAATGAATTGATTTAAACAACATTTTGTTGGAGCAATGGGGTTTGAGGAATTAAATTAACTTGATGGTTAGTTGTAAGAGCCCAGGCTTAGAACCGGCATTAAATTGTTACTAAGATGAATTTCTATCCTCTCCTAAGTTTTATTTGGGTATTTTTTCTATTTATTTCTAAAATACCAACCAAGGGTGTTAACAATTAGCAGAATACTTCATCAGCCCTCTTCAATGTGTTAACATTTGCTTGAAGACGTATATGTGAAGGCAAAATTATACTCTCTGGGAAAACAAATTGGACTCCAACTGCTGCCCCCAGGAACTGCAGTAACAGCTGAGTCGTCCTTGGAAGGTAATAGAAATGACAAGCTGGCACATAGACTAAGCCAAGGCAGCAATTCTCAATCTTTTTCTTCACCACGAAGCAGTTGACAAGTGATTGTCACACAGCTCATCGATGGCTGTACCAGGTTACAGATTTCAGTATTTTTAAGACAGGCTTCAGGTTGCAGGCAATTCTCAATACACTGGCTGAAATGTTTCAAAGAGGATTTCTCGCCCACTCAAGAAAGTACATCAGAATGCTCGTGAGTGAAAGTGACATGAATATAGAAACAGCCTTATATAAGTGTGAATTTTTTAAAAGTAGGTCATACATTTAGTACCTTAACTGTTACAAAAAAGAAAATAGGTTTAAACATAATAGGTAACACATGTATATGCCAATGTCTCTGCCAATGTGTATATACACCAATAAGATGATAGATACCTTCCTGACATGCACATTTTCTACTACAAAGTAGTGCTCTTTTTGTAAATTTAACTCTGGTTTTTGAATTCTAGCTTCAGAAGAGAATACTAAAATCAGATGCTCTTTTAATAATAACAATATAATTAGTAGTAATTTTTACCATGTTTGAGCAATATTGAGTAGTATATTCCAGGGACATAGTCTACATTCTCTTTTTTAATTCCCATATAAACTCCCTAAGATAATAATACTCTATTTTCCCCCATTTTAAGGAGAAACAAACTAAGGTTCAGATTGCCCAAGATTCTACAGCTAGTAAATAAATGGTAGAAATAGAATTTGATCAACTGTCTACCTTTCACTGTGACTTGGTAGTCACCTGTGGCCAGTATCCATGAATGGCCCCATGAATAAAAAAAAAAAAAAAAAAAAAAAGAAGAGAAAAACATAAATATGGTGCTTTCCTTTTTTCATCTCTCATACAAGATTCCATGCATCTCAATGAGCACTGTTCTCGTTCAAAGAGCACTCTTGGGAGGCTACATAAATATTCCCACAGCGGTGCACTTGCTCAATGCTTGCCTCTTTGGAGAAGACCTCCAAATCCAATTTATAAGTCACGTGAAAACATGTGTTTCATCTCTTCCTATTTTTTTGATAATCATACAAATGAAATTTTAAAATGGTATCTCCATCTTGCTCACACATTTAATTTCCATAGAAATTTTTCAAAGCGGATTTACAACATGTTTTTAGCAAAGACAGTGTCTTTAAAACAAGCACATAACATTCTAAAGAGACTGCATTGAAAGGCACAACAGATGTTCCAAAGTTTAAATTCTACTATATCTTTTTTATATAGATTTTACTTTTAGAGCAATTTTAAGTTTACAGAAATATTGAGCAGAAGCTACAGAAAGCCCTCATATACTGCCTTCCCCCAAAACATAATTTCCCCTGTGAAATCTAAAATCTGCATGTGTTGTGACTGATGAACAATACCATGGGCCTTCAAAAAGTTAATCCAAAGACTCATATTATGTTTTAATCCTATTTCCATGAATTTTTGGAAGTACCCTCATATTAACGTGGCAATAATCAACGTGAGAATAACTCAGAATCCTTAGCACAGATTTTGGCATGAAGAAAGGGCTCAACACACCACAGCTGTAATGAGAATTAGGCTTTACCTGATTTGGGCTGAGAGGTGTGATTTTTCTCTCAGGAGAGGCTGCACAGCAGAACTAGGTTATATTTAATTTACGGCCATAAAGTTTATATTCTTTGGCTGTAACTTTATAAATCCACGATGGAGCTATGAGTACTGATGGGTTTATCTGAAATATACTCATAGTTGACTTTTCCCAAATGAATGTCTTTCTTTTGCCTTTTGTTTTTAGTTTCCTTCTTATCTTTCCCTCTATCTCAGTCAAAAGATGCACAAGGTTTTAATTCAGTTCGAAAAGACCAGACGTAGGGAGAGGGGGAGAAGGGAGAAAAACATTGAACTGGGATGCAAAATAAATGGAAAAGAATGATAAAGAAATATGACTGATTTCTTCTTTGCTTCTTTGAAGCATATTTTGAGAAATATCTCCTAAAATCTGGAAATTAGAGAACAGAAACCACATACTATAATCCCACTATTCTAATGCATTTTAGCCAATTCTGCATGTATTACTTTATTCATTCTCACAGTAATCGTACTAGACAATTTAAAAGATGAGGAAACTTAGGCTTAGAGAAGTTGAACAACAAAGAAACTGGATTCAAACCCAGGTCTGAGTCATAAATCTGCTCATATGCACTCAATACTGTCACAAGTTATAATACATAAAAAATATTGCCCCAATGAAACCATTCCTGTCCCCAATTTTATTTTCTCCTCCACAGCCAAGAGTTTTTAATGGAGGGAAGGGGGAAAGATGTTTGTGCCAAAGACTACCATTTAGGACCTATCCAGAGGTTTCCTATGCTAAATGGGAGAATTAACTCATTAATGTGTTTTGAAAAGCCGGATCCAAGGTTCCTTGACTGGTGAAGCCTGAAGGACTTTGAAGATAAACCTAGATTCAAATCTCAGCTCCAATTTTCCATTTCCCATGTGACTGCTCTTATCTTCAAGTGCTTCATTTTTGCATTGGGGATCAAGTAAAGGGATTGCCGAATAAAAACCTACTCAACCAGTTGTTCAATTTGGAAAGATAATCCAGCTCTTCACTAGGCAGAGATAGAAATGTGAGGCTCAGAACATTTGGCAGTAAGTGGCATCCTTGCCTCAGATCCCGATTCCACCACCTGGTAGAGTGACCTTGAGAAAATGTCTCATCTTCTGTGTCTCTATTGCTTCATCTGTAACATAGAAGTAAGAATAGTTTAAGGAGACTCTTTCTTCAAGGATTGAAGGATGGGGGAAGAGAGTTAATAATGTACATGAGAATAACTCAGAGGCTGATTCTACAATGTGAGTGAAGGTCATTCTATCAAAATGCAGGCATAGAAGCAAGATCAGGAGAGTTGCAGACAAAAACCAGTTATATTAGAGTGAATATCAAGGTCATAGTGAAGAGAAGAATATGTGACCCACAGTGCATTTATAGTGTATATGCTAAGCAGCATAGCTTAGGAGTGATGGCTTGCTGAAAATGACCCTAGCATTGGCATCAGATAACCCTTTGATTGAATCCTGGTCTTCCCACTTATCAGTTGTGAATTCCTGAGAAATCTATGGAAGCTTTCTGAGCCTCTAGTTCCTTATCTATAAAATAGGAATAAAACATCCCTGGTAGAGTTGTGAGGATTAAATTAAGAGAGCTAACGTATATAAATTACCAAGAAATGCACAGCTGGCCTAAAATAGGAATTTATTAGTTTCTTGCCTCCCATCAGCAAAATTATGTCACCATATTCTGTTTGCGGTGATAGAGTTCTCCTTAACAAGTAGGAAAATTGTGGGTAACCCCGAATCATGCATTTAAGAAAGACACAGCAAGGAACTGGTTATTGATTAACTTTGACCATTGTGATCTTTCTTGTGTCATCATATCAGTGAGTCTTCTATAAGCCTTTCGTTTCTAATTGGGATATGCTTACTCTCAACAAATTTTCATTACTCTACTTTTCCTGCACATCTGTAGGTCAGCAGTATCCAGAAAACAGAGAACAACTAAGTTTTGTCTTTCATAAACGAAACCAACACTCACGTGAGCCACCCTTCTACACCAGGCAAAAACCTCTCCTTGGCTTGAGAAACTCAACTAAGCTCCTACCACACTAACTTATTTTAATTCACTCTGGCTTTTCAATACTTAATTTGAAACTGAAGGTGAAAGCAATCTCCAGTGTTTGCGAGAATCATGTGGTGGCAGCCTCCATACCCAGATTTCTGCTGGGGTCATCTGAGTCCGGCAAGCGGATCTATCTGTGAACTCCAACCCATGGCTGGGTGAGACTGACCCTTTCACAGATTCTCTCAGTCTTTTCTTTGAACCCTGAGTCCTGAATTCATCACCTAAATATTGTACAATAAGCCCTTGATTCAAGACCAGTTTTCCTACATAGTGCCAAGAACTCCTGTTCCGTTTTATGTACTCTCTTCCCTCCTCAGAGACTGACACCTTAGAGGAGCACTCTTTTAGCAGACTAAGCTTGAATTTTTCCCAAACTCCTTAAAACTAAGCTATTCGACCTCACAACCATTAGGATGGCTACTATCAAACAGAAAATAACAAGTGTTGAAGAGGATTGAAGAAACTGGAACTCTTGTACACTGTTGGTGGGGATGTAAAATAGTACAGATGCTGTGGGAAATAGTATGGCAATTCCTTAAAAAATTAAAAATAGAAATTGCCATATGATCCAACAATTCCATTTCCGGGTATAAACTCAAAGAACTTAAAGCAGCATCTCAAAGAGGTATTCGTGCACCATGTTCATAGCAGCCTTATTTATAATAGCCAAAAGATGAAAGCAACCCAAGTGTTCATGGATGAATGAATGGATAAACAAAATGTGGTATATACATACAATGGAATATTATTTAGTTTTTAAAAAGAAGGAAATTCTCACACACATGCTACATACAACACTGATGAACTTTGAGGACTGTGCTAAGTGAAATAAGCCAGTCACAAAAAGACAAATACTGTATGATTCCACTTATATGAGATACCTAGAGTAGTCATATTTATAGAGACTGAAAGTAGAACGATGGTTTCCAGGGACTGGAGGATGAAGGACAGGGTCATTGTTGTTCAATGAGTATAAAGTTTCAGTTTTGCAAGATAAAGAATTCTAGTAATTGCACAACAATGTGAATGTATTTAACACTACACTTAAAAATGGTTAAGACACAAATTTTATGCTGTGTGTATTTTACCACAATTAAGATTTTAAAAAAAAAAAAAAACTTTTTAAAAGTAAGCTGTTCAACTTGCCACCTAAGCACTTCTTTCTGTGCTACAGTCAGAGGTATTACTGTCGCACCAAAGTGTGACTTAGTCTACACCTTACCCCACGGACGTTCCCACCAGGTCATGCTGCTAAAACAATCATGAGTTTGACCCACAGACCCCTGACAGAAAAATATATTGCCACTGAAGATAGAATAAAAATTGTGCAAACAATTTATGCCATTTGTGAATTTGAAGAATGTTAAAGAATGAGAACAGAGTTGTAAACCTTAAAAAAAGTAAAAGAAAGGTGAGTTTGTGCTCACAAAAGGAATTAAGGAAAATGAAGAAGGGCTTTGTAGACATACTGAGAAAGAGGATCAAGAGAAAATGAGCTTCCTAATGAAGGAGGAGGCATGCTAAATTAATTATGCCTTTGAATTATTGACCTCATTCCTTAAAGCTCGTGCAGCTCTGAAAGGAAAGAAAAGACATTTGTACAAGGAAGAAGTAATGGAGCCTGTGAGGAATTAGCTGTCTATCAAGACCAATAAAGGGGATATTTAGTGAACCAGAAGAAATGTACATAAACAGGTCCCAGTGCCTTACTTACAGGCAATTGATTACATTAGCACTTAGGATTTCTCTTCTAAAAGGAAATATAAACATCTGAAAGATCAGAGGAATAACAACGTGGACTACACAACACCAAGTAGAAAAGCCCTTGCAATTGCAAACTTCAAAGTATGATAGCTCAATTTTCTAAGTTCAATTTTCTCCTCTTCGTAGTCTATTTTGAGTTTTTCAAAGATTGACTATAGCTAAAGTATGGAAAGTGCTGAGCAGAGTGTCTGGTGTACTAGAAGTGCTAATTATTATTGATCATTATTATTACCATTTCATTTACAGCTGATCAATTGCCCCCATCTCTGAGTCCTCACTTCCTGTTGCCACATCTGTTCTTTGAATCTGCTTCTCTGAAGAGTCACCGTAGTCACCCGGCATGGTGGCAAAATGTGGGTATAGGAGGAGTGGCATCTGAAGGCACAGGTTCAAATCCCAGTTCTTCCACTTGCTAATATGTAACTCGCGGCCAGATTTTTTAATTGTCCAGGTTTCTGTTTCCTCAGCTACAAAATGGGAAAAATGAGACCTATCTTTCAGGGCTATTGTGAGGACTAAATGATAATATGTGTATAAGGGACTTAGCATAGTGGCTGATTGATAGCAAGCACTCATAAAAGGGTAGTTATTGTTGTTATAATAACAACATTACCTCTTGATTTTATAAAAGTGAAGCTTTTCTTTTGTGAAACTAGGCTGACCTACATGTATTCAAAGTAAGGGGATAATTCGAAAGAGCAAAGCCATATCCTCTAGCCTGATGTCTTTGTTGAAATCTAATCTAGGAATTAATACTTTCTTTTTAAAACTGGAAGTAGAAATAAAAAATCTTTTTAAAAAATAGAAAATGGGGAGCTGGTGAGTCATTGACAACTTAGAATGAAATGGTTTAAATTCACATGTTTGGCTTTTAACAGCTATTAATGTCGGTACAGAGAAAAGTGGGATTTTTGATGAGGGGAAAAAAAGTCATGAATGATTTGGTGGCTGCTTTGGAAAATGGGCCCAGCTCTGAAATTTCACTGTAGAATTGCAGTGAGCCACAGAGCAGCATGGGGTCAGGATATGAAAGATAGAGGGACACCAGAGGAAAACAACAGGAATAAATACTAATTTATCCATCCATACATCCAATTATTCAACCGTGTATTATTTAGCATCTCCTATGTGCAATGTCTAAGTGCCTAGCAACAAACATAAAAAGACACCATTACTATGTTCAGGAACTCCACAGTAGAGTGGGCATAAATAAGCCTGTAATCAGTACAGTATTTAAACGCCATAACCTCAGAATATATCCATTGTTTTGGAAATGCAGAATGATGATGAGGGGAAAAGAGGAAGGATAAGGATAACATCACTGAATGCTTCCTGGAAGAAGTGTCCTCTGAGCTATCTCAGTCAGTTCTCAGCAGAGAATAAACTGGAAGGGGCATATTTCAGGCTGAGGGAATGGAGGCATGAAAAAAGCATGACCTATTGGAAACCTGCAGGTAATTCTATATGATTCAAGCATAGAAGATTAAATTAAGAGAATAAGGGAAGGGTTAGGGAAGTATGCCAAGCAGATAGGGCCAAATTGGACTCACTGAATGATTTTTAAGCAAAGAAGTTACACAATTATATTTGCCTTTTAGAAAGAAGGTTCTAAATATCTTAGAAATTATTGACTAAAGAGGGTCAAGATTGAAAAGAAAGAGATGAGAATGGAGGCTGATGAAGTGTATCAAGAGATGTGAACAATCTGAACTATGGCAGTGGTAGCAGTAATGGAAGATAGACGTATTTCAAGAACTAGAATTGATAGGATTTGTTTGCAGGAGGCAAGAAGAATGACACTGAGGTTTCTGATTTGGGTGATTGAGCTAATCATAGTGGCATCAAAGTGAAACAGACTGAAGGAAGAATGTAATCAGAGGGCAAGTCTCATGAATGTGCAAAGGGCCAGCTTCCTAAAGGAAAAGTAATTGGACTTAATATACTTGAAAGAACGCTGGAAATAAAGACTATACAACTCAACAGCAAAAAAAAAAAAAAAAAGATCCAATTAAAAAATAGGCAAATGACCCAAATAGACATTTCTCAAAAGAAGACATAAAATGGCCAACGGGCATATGAAAAAATACTCAACAGTGCTAATCATCAGGGAAATGCACATCAAAATCACAAGATATCATTTCACTTCAGTTAAAATGGCTATTATCAAAAAGACAGAAATAATAAATGCTGGTGAGGATGTGGAGAAAAGGGAACTCTTATACACTGTTGGTGGAAATGTAAATTAGTACAGCCATTATGGAAAACAGTATGGAGGTTTCTTTAAAAACTACAAATATAATTACCATATGATCCAGCAATCCTGCTACAGGGTATTTATCCAAAGGAAAGAAAATCACTATACTAAAGAGACACCTGCACCCCGTGTTTATTGCAGCATTTTTCACAATATCCAAGATATGGAATTAACCTAGTTATCCATCAACAGATAAATGGATAAAAAAAGGTGGCACATATACCCAATGGAATACTACTCAGCCATAAAAAATAATGAAATCCTGTCATTTGCAGCAACAGAGATGAGACTAGAAGACATTATGCTAAGTGGAATGAATCAGGCACAGAAAGATCAATACCACATGCTCTCATTTATATGTGGGAGCTAAAAAAAAAATTGAGCATGGATAAGTAGAGTAGAAATGTGGTTACTAATGGCTGGGAAGGGGAGGGAGGAAAGTGGATAGGGAGAGGTTGGTTAACAGATACAGCATTACAGCTAAAGAGGAAAAATAAGTTCTAGTGGTCTACAGCAGCACTAGATGTCTATAATTAACAATAATTTATTTTATGTCTTCAAATGACTGAAAGAGAGGAGCTCAAATGCTCTCCTCACAAAGAAATGATAAATTTTTGCAATGATGAATATGCTAGTTACTCCGATTGATCGTCACACATTGTATACAGGCATTAAAATATAACTCCATACCCCATTAAAAAATGTTCTGCATTTAAAAAAAGTATTATTTGTATTATTTTCATTTGACACAATTTTAATCTGAAAGTTGACATCTTTCAACATTCCAGCTACTTCCTTTAACTGAAGATTGACAGTACAGTACCAAAACAGTATCAGTACACCATTATCACAGCTAATAAAATTAACAATTCCTGGGGGAAAAATCAGTGGATGTTCTTTATTTTATTTTATTTTAAAATATAGTTGTACGGATTTGTGGAGTACAGTACATTCTTTCAAAATATGCATATACTATACAATGATTCATTTAATGGTAGGTAGGAGATAGCATATCCATCCCTTGAGCATTTATCCTTTCTTTGTGGTGATTATGGTCAAGATTCTGCTTTCCAGTTATTTAGAAATATACAATACAATATTACTAGCTATAGTCATCCTTGAACACCAGAACTTGTTCTCTCTGTCTATAGCTTTGCATTGGTTAATCCACTGGTCCTTCCCCCCACCCTCCGCTTCACTTCCCAGCCTCTAGTTACCATTATTCTACTCTCTACTTTTTTAGATTCCACATGAGTGAGATCGTATTTGTGGGATATTTGTCTTTCTGTGCCAATTTATTTCACTTAACACGATGGTTTCCAGTTCTACCCATGTTGCTGCTAATGATAGGTTATTTCTTTTGACAGCTGAATAGTATTCCATTGTATATATACACCACAGTTTTTTGTTTGTTTGTTTGTCCATTTATCCATTGATGGGCATTTAGGTTGATTCCATCTCTTGGCTATTGTGAATAGTGCTACAGTGAACATGGGAGTGCAAGTGTCTTTTTGTTATATTGATTTCATTTTATTTGGGTATATACCTAGAAGTGGGAATAGCTGGGTCTTAAGGTAGGTCTATTTTTAGTTCTCTGAAGAACCTCCAAACTGTTTTCCACAATGGCTGTACCAATTTACATTCCGACCAACAATGTAGGAGAGTTCACTTTTCTCTGTATCCTCACCAGCACTTGCTATTTTCTTTTTGATAATAGCTATTCTAACTGAAGTGAGTTAATATCTCATTGTGGTTTTAATTTGCATTTCCTCAATGATTAGTTATTTTGAGCATTTTTTTCATATACCTCTTGGCCATTTATATGTCTTCTTTCAAGAAACGTCTATTTAGGTCATTTGCCCATTTTTTGATTGGGTTATTTGGTTTTTTGCTGTTAGGTTGTTTGAGTACCTTATATATTCTGGATAGCAGCTCCTTATTAGATGTGTAGTTGCAAACACTTTATCCCATTCTGTAGGCTGTCTCTTCACTTTGTTGATTGTATCCTTTGCTGTACAGAGGACTGTTAGTTTGATGTAGTCCCATTTGTCTATTTTTGCTTTAGTTGCCTGTGCTTTTGTAGCCTTGTTCAAAAAAGTGCTGTCCAATCCAATTTTAAGTAGCATTTCCCCTGTTTTCTTCTAGTAGTTTCATAGTTTTGTGTCTTAAATTTAGGTCTTTAATCCATTTTGAGTTCATTTTTGTGTCTGGTAAGAGATAGGGGTCTAGTTGAAATCTTTTGCATGTGGGTGTCCAGTTTTCCCAGCACCATTTGTTGAAGAAGTTGTCACTTCTCCAATGTATATTCTTGGCACCTTTGTTGAAAATCAGTTGGCTGTAAAGGTATGGGTTTATTTCTGGGTTCTCTACTCTGTTTCATTGGTCCATTTGCCTGTTTTTATGCCAGTACCATGCTGCTTTGGTTACTATAGCTTTACAGCATATTTGGAAGTTAGATAGTATGGTGCCTATAGCTTTGTTCTTTTTGTTAAAGATTGCTTTGGCTATACGGGGTCCTTTGTGACTTCATATAAATTTTAAGATTGGTTTTCCTATTTCTCTGAAGAATGTCATTGGTATTTTAATAGATTGTGTTTAATCTGTATATGCTTTGGGTACTATAGACATTTTGGTGATATTAATTCTTCCAACCCATGAATATCTTTTCATTTATCAGTATCTTCTTCAATTTCTTTCACTGATGTTTTACAGTTTTTATTGTACAGATCTTTCACCACTTTGGTTAAATATACTCTTAGGTATTTCATTTTTTTGGTAGCTATTGTGAATCAGATTGCTTTCTTGATTTCTTCTTTAGATATTCCATTATTGGCATATAGTAATATTATTGATTTTTGTGTGTTGATTTTGCATCTTGCCACTTTACTGAATTAATTTATTCATTCTAGTAATTTTTGTTGGAGTCTTTATAGTGTTCTATGTATATGATCATCTAAATTGCAAGTAGGAATAGTTTGGCTTTCTCCTTTCCAATTTAGATTCCCTTTATTGCTTTCTCTTGCTTTATTTTACTGGCCAGAACTTCCAGTACTATGTTGAATAAAAGTGGGGAAAGTGAGCATCTTTGTCTTGTCCCAGATCTTAGAGCAAAAACCTCAATTTTTGTCTATTGAGTATAATATTAGCTGTGGGTTTGTCATATATGGCCATTATTTTGTTGAGATACATTACTTTATACCTAGTGTGTTCAGTGTTCTTATCATGAAGCAGTATTGGATTTTATCAAATGCTTTTTCTCCATCTATTAAAATGATCATATTTTTTTTCCTACATTCTGTTAATGTGATATATCATATTTATTGATTTGTGTAGAACTATTCTTGAATCTCTGGGATGAACCCCACTTGATCATGGTGCATGATCTTCTTAATGTGTTTTGCTAGTATTTTGTCAAGGATTTTCACGGCTATGTTCATTAAGGATATTGTTCTGTAGAGTTTTTGTTGTTGTTGTTGTGTCTTTTTCTAGTTTTGGTATAAGAACAATGCAGGCCTCAAACATACTAGAACCTATGGGATATAGCAAAAGCAGTTCCAAGAGTGAAGTTTATAACAGCAAATGCCTATATAGAAGTAGTAGAAAGACTTCAAATAACAACCTAACATTACAGCGCAAGGAACTAGAAAAACAAGAACAAACCAAACCCCATATTAGTAGTAGAAGAAAAAATAACAAAGATTAGAGCAGAAATAAATGAATTAGAAATTGAAAAACAGTACAAATGATCAATGAAACAAAGAGTTGGTTTTGGTTCTTCAAAAAGATAAAATCAATAAATTTTTAGATAGACTAACAAAGAAAAAAAGAGAGAAGACTCAAGTAAAATCAGAAATGAAAAAGGAGATATTACAACTGATATCACAGAAATACAAAGGATCACATGAACAAACTGGAAAACCTAGAAGAAATGAATAAATTCCTGGACACATACAACTTACCAAGGTTGAATCATGAAGAATTAGAAAACCTAAACAGACCAATAAAGAGTAATGAGATTGAAGTGGTAACAGTCTCCCAACAAAGAAAACTCCAGGACCAGATGGCTTCACTGACATTTCTACCAAATATTTCAAAAAGAACTAATACCAATTCTTCTCAAACTCTTCCGAAAAATTGAAGAGGAAGGAATACTACCAAACTTATTCTTCAAGAGTTTGTCAGAAAAACCCTTAAATATGTGCCAACTTTGCTCGGAAACTGTAATAAATCTGATTTGACTTTTTTGGGGGGTCCAAAGACCTGACCATTTATTAAGCCCACCCAGAGATGACCTACCAATGAACACAAATCCAGTTAGGCTTTGGTATTTGAACAAGAAAAACAGATAGGTAAATATTATTAGTTGGAGTCTTACAACTTTCTAATATTAAATATTTCTTTAATAATTCCTCTGGGCTTCTCTCAACAGTGATGTGTTTTGTTTTGTTTTGTTTAGCATTCCTCCACTTTTTGCCACTTTAATCTGTTCTGAATAGAACAATAGTCTTAGTCGGTCAAAAGTGCCATTTCCTTTTACAGCCAAGGTTTTGCACAACGATACTAAATAATATAAATGATGTTTTATTTAATGACTGTTTTATGCTTTCTGAAGCCTCTGTTGGGATGAGACACTTGGGCTTCCCCTGTAAATTTTGCCAGCTCCCCAATCTGGTGCAGTTATCAAGCTCTCCCCTGGAAAATTTAAATTTCTATTTAAAACATTAACTTCTTCTTCATTTAATTTTTTATTGCTAAGGGTTTAGAGCTGACTTTATGACCCTGGGATGATTAATTTTTAATGCCTTTCTTTGTTCTTTGACCAACATCCTCCATTTTCAATCTGAATGCAATTGTACTTTTCTAAAAAGCATTTGTCACTTGCTGGTTTGCATATTTCAGGCAGCTTGAGGTGGTTGGTACAGAGCAGAGCGGAAGGCAGGCATTCCTGCAGAGAGTAACTGAAAGATTGACAGTATCTCTATGCCTTTCATGTGACTCCTGTTGATAGTAAACTCTCTAGCATCAGTAAATCTTCCAGCGCTAGGTCTTGGCAGGCAATGAATTCCCTGGGAGGGTTATCTCACTAAATCTTGTCATTGTCGTGCATAAGTTATGGATTGAGTTGCATCTTTCAAACTACTGAACCACCATTAGGGAAAACAAATAGTAGAAACATACCTTAAAAAAAAATTTCTGTCTTATCCCACCCCTCAACAAAAAAGCAAAGCTGAAAGAAATTGAGAATTTGTTTTGCAAGTAAAAAAGTCCCCAGATTTTTATTTTCAACAGCATATAGCCACTTAAAATAATGTAAAACATTTAATGACATGGATAAAAAATGTTCATATATAAGTATAGTCAGTGAAAAAAAGCAGGTTACAAAACAATGAGGATAGTAATAATTATTAACTTTTAAAAGGTATATTTATGCATAAAAAGACTGGGAAATTTATAATGATTATCTCTGAGGATGGTAGAACTAAATGCTTTTCATATTCTTCTTTGCTTCCCTGTGCTTTCTAAGTTTCCTACATGACCATACCATACGTGGCTTTTGGAATTTAAAAAAGTAGGAGTTATTTAAAGTAGAAGTCCCTTACATTTACGTTAGTAATTAAAATTAAATTACCAAAGACCACATCCTTCAGAGTATAGAGGAAATAAGAGAGATGTCAAAAATAAATTAGTAATGTATCAATATATTGAGGGTACTGATAGAAGCATTACATTCATAACTCTCAAGTTATGTAGTATTATTCATATTTTATAAGAATGAAAACCAGGGCTCAGAAAGTTTACATAAGTTGCCCAAGTTTGTGTAGATCATCAGGATCAAAGCAGATAAATCCTAGATCCATGTCACTTCAGAATGTTAGCCATCGTCATTGTGCTATACTGCCTTAATTGAAGTGCATTTTTACACACAATTCAGCTACCATATAAATTTAATTTCTGTATAGAGGAGAAGTAATGACTCCCAGCCTCAGTGCTAAATCAAGAGCATATTTCTAAACCATTTTTATTCTTGCTTTTTAAAAAATATATGTGCATGTGTAAAATAATATATTAATCTTTCCATTACAACTTAGGAGCATGTCACAGTTTATGATGCATTTTTCACCATCCATTAATCTCCTTAACTATTTGATTTATTCACTATGGAACTATAATGTCATCAGAAGTTATCTTTAAAATATTTAACAACCTGTATGGAAAAATAAATTAATACATAAATAAAAATCAAAACCTCTGTTTCTATTTTGTCTCTAATAAACCAAACTATCTAGGTTTATAGAACTGGTTACCAAGTGATATGTCATAAATTGTTCATCTAATAAAATGATTTCCACCAGATGTAAATTACTGGTGTCACCTTTTGTTTGTGAAGTTGTCATTAGTTACATTTAGCCCCTGTCTGAGCCAAAATTTGGCAGAAAACACAATAAAACTCTTCTATACTGATGATCACTAGGTTATCTGTAGCCTTAAATTGTGGACTTCTCTTGCCATCAGCAATGTCCTTTATGGTGCTGAATCCTCTCTCACAGCTTCTGCTGAAGTAACAGCAACTACATTCAAAATTTTTGCTAGATCTTACAATACTGTCTAAATATTTTGTATTTGCAATGACTCTATAATCAACTAAGTCACAAAAATCTTGTGTTGACATGCCATAATTAACTAGGTCAAATCTAAGCCTTCCAATACTGGAGACTCAGGGATGTCTGCATTTGAATCCTGACTATACGACTCTTGTTTCAAATAACCTGTTTCCTCAACTGTAAAATGGGAATTGTGATGGTTATTACAGTACTCAAATAAGTCACTACATATGGTGACTGACATAGAAGTCCCATGTAAACTTTAGCTCTCACTTTTATTAAAATGAATATGTTGATGCCTACAATGGGTGGGTGTTTCATGGATTTTCAAAGATTTGTGTCATTAAACAGAAATGCAATTCATCCTTCATGGCTCTGTCCATCACCACAGCCTCCCTCTTATCTCAGAGGTGCTCAATGTGCAGGGAAACCTGCAACATCTGGTCATTGTTGCGACATCCACCATTTCTGAAACCCCCCCTCCCCCATTCTCCCTATCTCTCCAAGGCTCTCAGATCCAAAAGCCCACAGATGGTGCAGTTCCTATGAGCAAAAACACGAGAGTGACTCCAGGGCTGGGCACTTTCTTCTTCAATGAACCAAAGCCTCACCTGAGATCCAGCACAAGAGATGTTTGCATGTCAGAGTGCAAGCACGATTGCCAGGGGTTCTCCCCTACTGAGCTTGCACTGGCCTGGGGGAAATTCAAAAGCAGAAGTCAAGGGACTGAATGAAGCCAGGAAACAGGAGCCAGGAAGGCTGGCTAGAAGGCACAAAAGTAGTCCCCCAGTGATCCCCCCCAGCTGGGGCTGAGGTAGTAAATGAAAACAAAGTATAGAATTCTGTGGTCCTGGAAGGTATTTATGGGAGTGCCCCAGAGTCAGAAATTTGGGGTGTTCAGAGTGGCTCAGGTACCAATGAATCAGGTAGATCCCTGGAGCAGTGTTCCTTGGGGATGTCCTTCGATGCCCGCCATTAACTCTTTAGATGACAGAATCCATAAAATCCCAGGGACAAGTAGAAAGGTGGCAGGAACACTTGAGAGAGGTAGCAGTTATTTACCAACTAATATGAGCGTGCTTCATGTTTAACCTACTTAATGACTATGCTGGTGTGTACTAGCCAAAGCTAAGCCAATGTCTTAAAATCCATACCCTCCAACTGCACAATCTTCTAATCACATCCTTCCAATCACAACTTCAGAGAGGTTGCCTACCACGCACATGTTCATGCATGCAAACATGAGAAATGTGGTGGTAACACAAAAAACAAGACATGAATCTTTCTCAATAAAAAGGAAAGAAACTAATTCCAATCTGAATCTATCAATCATATTGAAAATTACTTTTAATGATTTTCACATAGTTAAACTGACTTTTCTCAGAGCTTTTATTTTTATTTTTATTTTTTGGCAGGGGTGACAGAGGGGGTGGTTACACAGGGGAGAGAACTAAGAATGGAATGATTTCTGAACTTCTCTTGACCCTCCTTCAGTGGGGGTCAGCTACTTCTCAGGGCACATTTTCCAGTGTCTCCCAGCTCTCCAGTGAACCGCTTTGGCTCCCCAGTCCACCAAGACAGTCCTTAGCTTACACTCTGCCATTTTTCCACTCATCACATATAAACCTGAGTACCTACTAAGCACCTGGTAGGCAAAGATGTATGTAATCATAATCAAAGCAAAATAAAATAAATATAAAATAGGATTGTATGCAATACACTTTGGCAAGGAAAGAGACAGCTTCATGGAGAAGGTCTCTTTGCTGGGACTTTAATTAAACAGACCCATTTCAATCGTACTTTTGAAAGCTCATGTTTTTAATGAGAAATAACCTGGCATATTAGTCAGGGTTTCCCAGGGAAACAGAACCAATTACATATATAATTTATTATAAGAAATTGGCTAACGTGATTGTGGAGGCTGAGAAGTCCCACCACCTGGAAACCTAGGAAGCCAGTGATGTAGTTCTGAGAGCTGGAGGGCCAGTGATGTAAGTCTCAGTTGAAGGCAGGAGAAGACTGATGTTCCAATGCAAGCAGTCAGGCAGAGAGAATGAATTCCCCCTCCCTCCACCTTTTTGTCCTATTCAGGCCCTCAGGAATGAATAATGTTCACCCACATCAGGAGGGCCATCTGCTTTACTCAGTCCATCCATCTGATTCAAATGTTAACCTGTCCTGGAAACATTCCCACAGACACACTGGAAATAATATTTGATCCAGGCACCCTGTGTCCCAGTCAAGTTGACATGTAAAATTAACCATCATACCAGGTGTGGGAGTATTTAAAACCAGAACAGGATAGTGTATAATAGAGATAGAGAGCTTATTTAAAAGAGGAAGCTGAGTTTTGCAATTGGACAAGAGAGGATATGTAAGTTTTAAGTAAGCCTTTTAATGTCTCCCTGGCTCTAGTCTTTCCTTCCAATCCAGTGAAAGTAAGTTGTGATCTTTCCAAAGGACAGATCCAATTAGGTCACTTCTTTGCTGAATCCCTGCTTTGCTCCCCAGAGCCCACCAAAAGCCTGTGGCTACCTTACAAGGTCCTCTTTAGTCCTAGCCACATACACTGACAATATGCAGCTTGCATCCAGGTTTATTACCCTCTCCACCTACCCTCCAGCCATCCCAAGTTTCTCCAGACCCTACGATTATCCTGCCTTTGCACAAGTTATTCCCACTGCCTGGATGCTCTTCTCCCTCCCCGCTCCCCCACATTTTTCCCATGCGTTGAAAGCTGAGTCTCAATTCATGACCCAGGTTAAACATGACTTCCTTGGGGAAACTTTCCCAGGCCCCTTGTTGTATATATACTACCAGCACTCTGGGTACTTAGCTCCATTAAAACTTGTATGACTTTGTCTCCCCCTTGAGGACAGCAACAGCATATTTTCGTTTCTGAATACCCAGTTCCTAACACAGGAGCCCACAAACTTTTTTCTGTGAAGAGCCGGAGAGTAAATATTTTAGGCTTTGAGGGTCACATAGGCTTGTTGCAACTACTTAATTCTGCCACTGGTGTCTGTAAACAGCAATAAATAACAGTAAATAAATGGGCATGGCTGGTTTCAATATAACTTTAGTTTGCCAACACTTGGGCCCTAACAGGATGTCCTAACAGGAATCCTAGTGAAGTGGGATTCCTCTGCCCTTTAATTTGAAGATGGAATCAGTTCTGCTGATTGATAGTGCTTTCACCCTTTCCACACTAACTGACATACAAAGCTTGGAGTTTGCTGGAAGGGGTGTAAACTCGTATAAGAGCAGAGAGGCCTTCTGGGAGGTAAGTATATTAACCTCTTTAAGATTCAGTTATTGTACCATCAAAACATGTGGGAGAAGACCAAGGGTGTCTCTGATCAAGTCCTATTGGCAGGATAGATCTAACAAGCCCAGGAAGGTTAGTATCACTGTACATGTGTGAGGAGGCTGTTTTAGGGAGTTGCCAAAAGGTTAACCCCAGGTAGTTTCCAAACCATGTATTTTAGTAACAGAAGTATCAATAGCTCTCAAACAGTTGTTGAGCTAGAAAACCTAGCTAGAGAAACTACTGTGTCAAGTCAATGATGGTGTGGGGTGCTTATGTGTAAGCATTGCTCTGAACAGGTTTGTATTGTAAACTCTCCTGCTCTGTGTCATAAGTCAGACTCTCCTCAATGCCTGTGGGCAGAACCTCGCAGGAGCCAGCTTTATTTACCAAGCACTAAGCATCAAAGGCATACATAGTGCAGAGCAGGCCTTTGGACAAAAAGACAGAATTTGAACTTGCCATCTGGATCCGTTAGCATCCCAGAGTTTTTGTACCCATCATAACTACAATAACCTCAGAGGAGAAGACCACATTTCCTGCTACTCTGAGCAGATAGGATACTAAATATTGCATATTGATGCATCCCTGCCAAATGACATTTATTTTCCCTAACAAAGTAATAATGAAGGCTCCCCCAACTGCAAATTTATCAGTAAAATTTTTGTATGAAAGGATGAATGAATGAATGATGGAACACATGAAAGGTATAGGAAACCTATGTCTGAAACAGAATTCCAAGTTTCTGGCTTCAAAAGACTCTAAATCAAACATCCCTGGGAGCTTCCTCCAGCCTGGCTTCCTACACATACCTTTGTATCATTTTGTGCACTGTGATGTGAAATGCATGCAGTCTGGTTACATGAGAGTTGACACAAGCTAAC
Source organism: Cynocephalus volans (assembly GCF_027409185.1). Classification (NCBI taxonomy): domain Eukaryota; kingdom Metazoa; phylum Chordata; class Mammalia; order Dermoptera; family Cynocephalidae; genus Cynocephalus; species Cynocephalus volans. The sequence continues at coordinate 136,200,122 of NC_084463.1, read as the reverse complement.
AGCTTTTAAAAATTTCTTTTTCACCCTTGATGAGCACAAGTTCACAGTGCACAGGCCCCTGCAATTCAAATATCACTACAGTAATACTTTGGCATAGCATTCAATATCTTTCTCCAAAACTGTCAAAACCAAAAGCAGTGACAGCATTACATTTCATTACCGTGTGTCTGTCAAGGATAACCCAATTGTTTAGCTCAGCGGCTACTAAATCTGTCAGTCAGTCTGCAGCTTTCTCTGTGCTACCCTACTCCTTCACTCTTTCAGCCTTCAACACCGGGAAAAAACTTCACTAAGCTCTGTCAAAGAAAATCATATAAATGTTAAAAAAAGACTGAAGGGCTGATCAGAATAGAAATTTGATATGATGGGATGTGTATATCAATTTATGAACTGTGTGATATATGATATAGCAATCAAGAGACAATAATCATTTTATGCGGGAAGTTCATAAACGTGTCAAATGCTCTACCCCTATGTGCATAAGAGAATGTTCTGGTGCCAAAAAGTGATGCTGTCACAGACCTTGTACAACAAAGTTAATGCATTTCTAATTTTTACTATTACTGTCTTTTTAATAGTCCCCCTCCAAAAATGAATTTCGTTTGTTCTGACATTCTCAATACGTTCATTTACACAGGTGGGTAGAAGTAACTTTCTTTCGGTCAGCCAGTAAATATTTGTGCCGTGATTTTGACACTCATTCTGCATCCCGGAATTCCTGAAACCAACCTTTCCAGGGGCTTCAGCATGTGTTTTTAATCACTGGTCTCTGAATCCCCATCAGATGCTTTTGGTGTTTGAGCACTCTTCTGTTTTTCCAGAAAGGCATATGAAATGCCATTCCGTGACACAGCAGTACAGAAGCCCCTGGGATCCCATCAAATCATCTCAGACAAACGTCTCATTACACAAGGAGTGCTGGCTGGACGCGAGTCTCTACTGCATTTGGAATCCTGCTTTATGAACAGATTGCCGTCAGCTCTCAGCAGTATTTCCCATCCGGTTCGGTGTTTTGACAGTTTCAGTTTCTGTCAGGGAAAATATATACATGAGACTCAGACATTTGACCTTGGACAAGTCACTGCATCACATGGAGGACCCATCTAAGCAATAGGGATACGCATACCTGCCATTCCACATAACAGCATGTGGGTAGGAGCAAATGAGAAAATACATCTAAACATATTTTTTAACTACACAAATAAAGCAGAATATTACAGAAGATAGAACGGGTGTTCTAGGGCCAAATAACTGGGGTTAGAATCCTAACTCCTTTTTGTATAACCAGAGACAATTTACTTCCTCTCTCTAAGCCTCAGTTTCCTCACCTGTGCAAGGAAAGAATAATTATCTCATAAGGTTCTCATAAGCAAATATGCTGCTTGGTACATAGCAGGTGCATAATACATAACACATTTTTAAAGTGGGGTTAAAGGATAAAGTTGTTAAAAACATTTGTGCTCAAACTTCCATATTTAATCAAAGGCCTTTTACACTCCTTGTCTGAACTTGCCTACATGATTTACCCATTTCTGGCTGTTGAAAATGGGTTGACGTTGTTTCCTTCTTTACTGAGGATATGACCTCTCAGAGGCTCCACTGTGCCACAAGACAACATTATGTAAAATTGACAAGGCCACCCACTCTAGGCAGACACAGCCGTATGAGAGAAGAACTTAGATTTCAGCTCTCACTAACCACTTCGACCAGGACTTTTCTGCAAGACACAGTGATTCTGAGGACCATTATGTTGTGTAATACCCTGTGAAATCTCAGAGTAAGAGACAAACCAGAACTTGGCTGAGAGAAAGAATGACTTGCCCGTCACTACATATGAGCATTTGTTATTAGCAGATTTAATAAAAGACTCTTGACTCTAAATGCTTAGTTCTTTGGGCTATACCATGATAGTTCTGCCATATTCTAGATTCCGTAAATTACGCTGCTGAATCTCCAAAAATGCCCTTTTGCATTTGTTTAATAAACGAGAGTTCTTGGAGTTTATAACTGGAACACTCCCACTTTTCTTCCCCTGCCTAGGATATTTGCCCCAGCCCTCGTCTTCGGACATCCACCGAAAAGAAGTTAAGTCCAAACCAGTGATCAACATGGGCTTTGTGCATCATCTTTCATGTGCTGCACATGTATCTTAAAGCATCCCCCAGAGCAGTGAATCCACCACTAAACTGAGAGTGTGCTCCAAGAGGGAAGCAGTGTTGAGTTCTTTCTTTTGAAAAGGGCCAGAGTATTAGTCATACCAGGCCAAATGGACAGACAGGAACAGATTTTTACCATTTCCTTTGAAGAAATCAAATAGATTTGAAGTGCTGCAAACAGCAACACTTAAAGGCTCTTCAAAGCTTCGGAAGAGCTAGCCATTTCACACCACCATCTGAAATGGGAAACATCTCATTAGGGGAACCTACTGTCAACTTGATAACAAAATAGAATGTGTAATTCATCTTTAGACCCAATCATGCTCGTAGCTATTTTGATTTAGCTTCTTTCTGAATCAATTTTCCTATAACATTCATAATGATTTACTGTAAGGAGTTCATAGCATCTCTGCAAAGCTAGTGTACCATTTAATGACAAAAGTGGGTGCTTACTCAGCAGCTGCATCTGGATATGCTGGAAGGCTACTTTAATGTCACTCCGAGGAAGGATTATTGTGATTTTTCTCATTTTGCAGATGGACAGTCTGACATCAAGGAATTAGTTGGTGTTACTTAATTAATTTGAGTACTTGTTCTAGCTAACATTGTCCAAAATCTAGCTAGGTGAACTTGGTCAGTCACCTAATCTCTCTAAACCCTTTTTTTTTTTTAGGCGGCTAGATACTATGTGGACTCAAACCCTTGACCTTGGTGTTATAATGCTCTTCTCTAACCAACTGAGCTAACCAGCCAGCTCTTCCTCTGAACCTATTTACTAATCAATTATTTTAATAGATTGGATTATACAATCCCTAAAGTAATTTCCAAAAACAATATTTTTAATTTTCTGACTCTTCTAAGGTCATAACTTAGAAAAGTGATAAAAACAAATCCAAGTGGGCAAAAACCACCGATACACAATCTAGACCTGCACTGTCCAATAGAAACTTTCTACAATGATGAAATGTTCTATAATTTACTGTCCAATATGATGGCCATAAGCCACTATGTCTAGTGAGCACTTGAAATATGACTAGTAAAATTAAACTAAATTTTTAAATTTTGTTTAATTGTAGTTAACATAAATTTAAATTTAAATAGCCACATGCTCTTATTGGTTACAGTACTGGACAGCACAGGTTTAGAAGGTATGCATTTCCATGGTAAATCTGTCAGAAAACTAAATAAGAAGGAGGAAGAAGAAACTGGAATACGTATTATATAAGGATTGCTTTGTTATAGATTGGATATGCTTCAAAAATTTCCATAGCGGAAGCACTTTTGTCCCCCAAAAGGAAGCTTCTTATAACTCTTGGATAACTGTTCTATTCATACAGAGCCACTATGCAGTTTACCATCCAAATTGTGACACTTTGACAGTGAAAGGGGTCATTATTAATAAGTATGTCAGGAAAACAGGCATATACCAGGACCATCCCAGGCAAACCTGGACATAGAGTCACCTAAATTTAGGAGATCCTGCAACAGCAGATTCTCCAGCAGGCAGGATCCTAGAAGGCTGTCAAGGTATACAATATCAGGCTATATTCTACAAAGTATTCTATAGATTGCAGTCCATGGAGTTACAGCAGAATCGCCTGGGGCATTTCTTTAAAATACGGACTCTCTGGTCCTGCCTTAGACCTAATAATCAAAATCTCCAGAGGTGGGGCTTCCAAATCTGAATTACTGGGTAATTCTTGTAGAGAAAAATAGTGTCTAGAGATTCTATTCAATGAAACAAAACATAACACTACCAAGAGATAATAGGAGCTTATTCATTTTAATCTTTCTAGGGTTGGGATAGAGAACAAAAAGACTAAGCAAACCAATAAATAATTCAGATAGTGGTAAGTGCTATGAAGAAATTTAAACAACCTGATGGACACTGCAATGTAAGACACATGAAGGCAAGAATTCCTGTTTGTATTGTTTACTGCCTTATTTCCAGCGCCTGGATCAGTGCCTGGAATATAGCAGACACCTGATAAATATTTGTTGCATGAACAGACATAATGGAGGGGCAGAAAATAATCAGTTTAGAGAAAGCAGTGCTCTCTGAGGAAGTAACCTTTCAGCTAAGAGTTTTATGAAAAGGATCCAAATTAGGAATACCATAGCAAAGAACTTTCTTGACAGAAGAAATAGCAGGTACAAAGGCCCTGAGGTTAGAATGAGCTTGTCCTATTCAATGAAAAGAACAAAGTCCTGTGGTTCAGTTTGGTGACCAAGGCAAGACTAGTAGAAGGTAAGGTCAGTGAAATAGGGTGGGACCAGATTATATAAGACTTTGTGGGAAGCCAGTGGTTTCAGAGCAGGGGAGTCATACGATCTGGTTTATGATTTATGAGTTTATTTTAACTGTCCTGTAGAGACTAACCTGTGAGACAGCATAAGAATGGAAAGAGGAAGACTGCTTAGGAGGTTATTACAAGACTGCAGGTGACAGATTATGGAGACATAGACTAAGGTGACAGACAGAGAAGATGGAGAAAAGTGGGCAGGTGACAGATACATATTAGAGGTAGAGCTGGCAGGAGTTGCTGATGGTTTGGATGTAAGTCATAAGGCAAAGAAAGAATTACAGATAGATGAGGTCAGGGTTTCTGACCTGAACAGTGAGTATTTTTAATGCCATGTCTCCATGAGATCCGGTCATATGTTCATGTGTGCTGAGAACATGACTGCAGATGTGCCTGGACTAAAGGTGCCCCTTATTATCTCACCTCCCAGGAAAAGAAAAGATTGAACCTTCACCCTGAGTATAGAAAGATCCATGCTGTCAAAATCATAAGGACCCTTGCCAAGTTTGGAAATCTGTAGTCTCAGCTTAGAGGCCTCTCATCTCTCTTAGGAGAAGAGTTACAGCAATAAGATCTAACAACCCTCTTCCATCAGGATGTTCTTCATCCTTAGCCAACTAGGGGAAATAGAGTCTTGATCATTAAAGTACCAGATGTTAGATAAGTACCAGAAAGTAGCAAGTAGGGAGCTGGTTCTAGACATAATCCACCACAGGACAGAGATATCAGGATGGTCTAGATGGGATCCAGGAAATAGCACTGAGATCATGTGGACCCAAAGCCATGGCCAAGATCAAGAACCAAGAATTTGTAACTAAAGAAATGGCCAAAGTAAAAGGAGTCTGAAATATGACGAGTAATCTCAAGGGTGACCCAGTGGATTTTATCAGATGGCTTAAATACTTTGGGGGACCTCTAGCTTTTATCCCATGCCTCAAAGTCGTTCAAACCACCTGGCTGGCCATCTTCTCAGCAACAAAAAGAGTAGGTGAAGGATCAAAGTGTTTTCTATCAATGCCAAATTAGTGATAAAAACACTGCCTCCACTTTCACATTGATCATGTCATCACACAATAGTGTTTAAAGCAATACTTTTTCCAACAGAAATGAATAAAATTGGATACTACCAATATGCCACCTTTGTGTATGAAAGAACTCAGCTGATATTTGAAGGATGTTCCTACTGATTGCCTATTGTCATAGCATGAGATTACAGGGGAGAAAAAGCATGGCTTCTGATTGTTGCAACCATGACAAGAAAGGCCTTCTGTCACATCTTATTAATTTACTGTGGAACAGAATGTCACATTGACATTTCAAATTATCCTGTTGCTTTGTTCACAGGATTATTTTGAGCTTAAACTCACCGAGTTACTAGCTTGGCTATTTATATGAACTATGACTGTAATCTTCTGATGTCTCGACCTGCTTTCAAGAACAGATTTCACTATATATAAAAATGATTAACTGCCCAGTCTTTGGGGTCAAACAGTCCTGGGCTCAAATATTCCCTGCTCCACTTCCTAGCTGGTTCTCCTTGGGCAAGTGATTTATCCTCTCTGTGCATTAGTTTCCTCATTTGTGAAAAGGAAAATAATATCTACCTTACTTGTTTCTTATGAGGATCAAATGAGATAATATAAGAAAAGCATTTAAAATTATATCAAAAAAGACAACTTGTAGTAAAGTAGCAATATTAACAGCTACATTTTTAGCACTCCCTAGTTGCCAAGCCTTTCTGTAATTTAAATATATTTACTAACTTAATTGTCACAGAAACTCCCTAAATTAGACACCACAATTATTTTCTCCATTTTATAGATGAGGAAACTGAGTGCCCAAAGGTTAACTTATCTGCCAAGAGTACAGCCCAGGCAATCTGGCTACAGCACTGGCGTTTATGTGCTTTGTTATTTTGAATCTATCTAGATTTCTTGACCTAGGAACCCACCTAAATTTGAATCTCAGTCACAGACATTACTTGGAAGTCCAGGTTCCCGTATCCAATATTCAGCTACTTTTTCAACATTGTCCCCTCAATGTCTAACAGACACTTAAACTTAACAGGTCCGAACTTGATACAGTGTTAAATGCATTCCTCATCCTCCCCCTAAAACCTATGCCAGCCACTGTCTTCTCCATCTCAGTTTATGCCCCATTCTTCCAGAAGCTACCATTCATTCTTCATACCTCTTTCTCTCAAACCACACATCTACTCTAGTCACAAGTAACTGTGGGCTCTGCCATTAAAATACATCCAGAACTCAACCACTTCTCATCACCGCCTCTATACCATGCTGGCCCAAGTCACCATCATCTTTGGCAGGATCACTGTGAAGGCCTCCTGACAGGTCACTCCAAATCTGACCTCGTGAGCCCTTATTCAATACTCAACACTTAAATACGCTCCAGTGACTCCTCCCACCCAGAGTAAAAGTGAAAATTTGTACAACAGTCTACAAGGCTCTACATGATATGACCCCTGCTATCATCTCTGATCTTGTCTCCTAGTCCTTTCTCTCTCCCTTACTCTGCTAAATGCTGGCACCTGCTATTTGTGAAACACACAGGAACACTGTCACCTCAGGGCCTTTGCTCTTACTGTTACCTCTTCCTTGAACGCTGTCATGCCAGATATGGACATGGTGGCCTCTTTTATCTTCTTGTTTCCATTCACTGAGGCCTTCAGTGTCATCCTCCTCTGATCCTACTCTCCTCCTTTGCTTTATTTTTCTCTATGACTTTTATCTAACATACATGCATTTCGCCTAATTATTTTATTAATTATCTATCTTCTCTGCTAGAATGTAAGCCCCATTGGGGCAGAAAATTTTGTCTTTCTCATTGCTGTATTGCCCCATACCTAGACCATGCCTGGCACATAGGTGATGTTGAATAGGTCCCTCCTATTAGGAGCCAAAGGATATAGGCAACAAGTCAAGTATAATACTATGAGCACCATATTGGCCTCCTTGTATAAAGTCTCCCTTGAAGGTTTACATCATCCCTCATGTCCAGTCTTAGAGACTCATTTCTCTGAATTAAGCCTTATTAATCTACAAATACTCATGAGAAAGAGTATATTAATAAGCTGTTGTCTATCAATAGTACCTTAAGGTGAATTGATCTGTGGGCTCTTCCCTACCTTGTGAATTGCCTAAGAACAAGCTCACATGGAAGTAAAGATGACAACAACCAGGAAAGACAGAGGTGTTAAGAGATTGATCGTATTGCTGGACATACAGGATGTGGTGGAGTTGGGAGAAGCAAGCACCAGCATTGGGAAGGAGGACACTGGAAAGAGGCAGGAATTTCCCTTTCCTACAGATTTTCCTTGGGCTGCTTCAGAATTTTCGGGAAAAGATCTTAAGCCCCTGGCACCATTTCTCAGGCCTAAATGAGCACATGGCTTTTTGTTTTTTTCTTTTTTCTTTACTCTTTTGCTTTGCTTTGCTGTATGTCCCAAGACTTAATATTCTCTCCTTTTCCCTGCAAGGCTACCAACACCACCTGCCTCACTTCTCAGGGTCTTTCTACCACCCACAACTATCAACTATGCAGGAGAACATATCCCCAACTCCCCATAACACAGATCTCTGTGAGTTCAGTCCATTTGGCAGTCTGGCATAGAATAGATATTCTTATGCTGACTGAATTTTAGAGTCACTTACAGAGGTTTTAAAAATATATAGTGATTTTTTTTACTTGTTCTGGGGAGGGACCAAGGAATTGGTCAATTCCCCAGGTGAATAGAAAGTGCTTCCAGGGTTGAGAATGACCAGGCTATAGCAGGCTAAGTCCACACTAGAAGACCTGGGCACAAGGCCTGGTCCCAGCTCTGGCTGGATATGACATTGGCAAAGTCACTTTACCTTTCTGAATAGGATCCCTGATCAGAAAAATAACCACTCTTTCTTCTTGAGATTATTGTAGGGATTAAATAAGAAAATTATGTGAAAGTGTTTGATGAAGAGCTGTACTACTAACAGATACAGAGAGAGAAGTTGGAACACACTTGAATAAACAAAACATAGAGCACATCAAAAAGCTATTTCTCTAACAGTTTTGTTGACACAGGAAAGGATCTCCATACCCAGTCATAGGATGCAGAACCTTGCAAATGGGTTGTTCCACAATTATCAACAGTTTTGACATTTTAGTTATCAAAGTAATCTAAATTCACTATACAAAACACAGACAATACTGATAAAAAAAAAAACACAAAGAAATAAAAATTATCCATAATACAACCATCCCATGGGTCATCATCATTGATAGTCTTCCAAACTTTAATGCATAACACAAATATGCAAGACAAAGGTCTTACCATACACAATGTTCTATAATCTCCTTTGCTCGCTTAATACAACATAAACATCTTTTAATGCCAATGAATACAACTCTTTAAATCATTGTCCTAAAGGCTACATAGTAGCCAATTCCTGAGGATTTACCGCTTAGGCCATTTCCAATTTTCCTTCTCTTAAAAGCAATTCTGTAGTACATCCTTGTACATATGTCAATGCTCATTTTTCCAATTATTCTCCTACAATAAATTTCAAGCAACAGAATTGCTCAAACAGAAGATTTTTAAAAACACAAATAAAATTATTTATTCTTTATTACAAAAAAATACAAGATTTTTAAAAATTTAAACAATACATTCTACCTGCTCATTAAAAGCTAGGTTCTCTTTTTCCCCTTTGGCATAAAGCCAAACCAAATTCTCCAGCCTCTCCTGAAGTTGGGTGAGGCAATGGGGATAAGTTTTAGCTAATGGAACATGAGCTAAAGTGGAGAATGCCATGTGCCAGCCTGCTTTATTAAAACCTTCATGCAATTCTCTTTTGTCTCTTGCACCTCTTTTGCTGTTGGATGACAATGCCTAGGGTCACTTCGGAAGCTATCTGTTGAAGACGGCAGTGCCATTAGCCGGACACCTGAATGATCATGACAAACATAGGCCATTTCCTGCTAAACTGGAACAAACTTAGATTACTTACCTAAGCAAGAAAAAAACTTCAATTGTGGTTGTATGGATCATATAGAAAGTACTTACAAGAAAGAGAGAAGCTCAAGAAGGAATGGGTTGATTTGTAAACAGAAATGAAAGAGAATGGAGAAAGTCCAAAAAAATCAAGCGTTGTAGAACTGAAAACTTGAGCTGCTAGTAAGCTATGAATAATAAAAAATGAGAGACTAAAAATATTGCCTTGAAGCCTGCTTCAATTTTTATTAAACAAAAATATTTAACACTATGGCAAATACTATATTAAGTTTGTTTCCTCTCCACCTAAGTCTTTAGTTTCAAATGATGTACAGAGAGCCACTATTAAGTCAGAGGAGAGAGGCAGTGGGTTAGAGAAGTGAGGAAATCGATGAGATTTAAGCATTATATCTTAGGAAAGAATTTGGGTATGATTACTCTCACATGGAACTCATTGGAAGCAAATAGACCAGAAGGCAGCTAAATATTTAAGAAAATGATATTGCCAAAGAATCCCATACTTTGACTATTTGAGCCTTTAAAAAACTCTTAGGCCACATATTGGCACAGCAGAAAGCGTGCCAGGAGAGCCGTGCAGCCCCTGAGGAAGGTGTGCCCTCAGTTCTCACTTTACACAGAGGATAATAGACAAGGAAGTTGCACCCACAGCAGGGAACTGGCATCATTCAGCAGACATGGGAGTTACTCCAAGAGGACAGAATCAGGATTTATTAAAGAACTTTGCCTACTGCCAGGGAAGGAGGCCGTCATGATGCTTGCCCAGCAGGGTATTATTATTTCCATGAACCGGTGGTTGCTGTGTGACTCCCATTCTTCCCCTTCCTTAATGAGAGTTATCTTATCCCAGCTCCACCATCGTATAGTGTGTGTGTGAGTGTGTGTGTGTCTGTGTGTGTGTGTTTGTGTGTTTGTGTGTGCGTGTGTTGCCAGTGGAGGGGGGAAGGGAGAAAGATAATGTATCTTTTTAACACACAGGTCACCAGACCATTAGGAACCACATCTGGATGTGATTGAGAAGACTGTGCATCACCCCAGGACCTTTCCCTTTGAACTTTATCCAGAATTTAGGTGGAACTTTGCATTATTGCCCTTAAAAGGGCAAGTTTGTACTCTATGTAGAAAAAAGAAAGCACCTGGACATCAGGTGACCAGAAAGCCTGACTAGGATAGAAACTGTTGGCTGTTGACCAGAATTGTTCTCCTCTTCCTGGGAACACAGGTAGATTTTATTTCTCAAACTCCCTTGTAAGTAATTCATGTGGTCATACGACTGAGTTCTAGCAAATTGGATGTGAGCAGAAATACCATTCCAGGCCCAGCCCATTAAACACACACACACACACCCCACACCTCCAATGAGTAATCTTCTATGCTCATTTTCCTTCTGTCACTAGTATATCAATGCCCAGGGGACTAGATGTGATGTCAGTGCCCAGAGCAACCTTGTAAGTTGCTTATTGAAGATTGATCCTGAATGACTGCGTGTGAAGTAGACCTCCTTTCTACTCTCCCCCAGTGTCCAGGGACTGCCTTGTATTGGTTATGCAAAGGAAAAATAAACTCTGTTCATTGACTCATCAACTCTATTTGAATCTATTTGTCATGGCAGATAGCCTGCTTTGACTGATGTAATTCAAAAGCATATGAGTCATGAAAGTTAAAGCCCATCTATTCTACCCAATCACAGTCCTTGAGGTGATCAATTGCTACCACCTTTGTGTATCCTTCTGAAGGATTTTTTGCATTTGTATGTATATATACATATATCACAAAAATGGGATCACACTAAACATTCTCTGAGACACTTTTAAAGAGTTTAAGCATCAATTTTTATAGGACATACATCAATGTGGCTAGATAGCATTTTATGCTTTGACTAAAATAATAATTATCCATTTTGGGCTAACAAAAGCTATGTGATAAACCTATAAAACTATTTAGTCTTTTCAAAAAGCACTTCACTTGAAACTCAGTAAATGAGATATACAGAAATGAGAGTATTTAACACTGCCCAGAAATATGTAAAAATAACAACTTCTACCCCAGTGACTGAAAGTAAAAGCAATAGCAAAATTCTACCTGTCATATAGAAACAGAAAACCCTTCATCTGACCCTCTTGCATTTGTCTTCTGAGTATTTTTACCAGTAATCCCAGGATCTCAGTACAGACAAAAGCAATCTGACTGTATTTAATGCTGTCTTAGAAGTGCAGGTGCTGGTAAGCAATTGCCATGTTGCCCAGTGTTTTTCTTAGTTGTTCATCCTTCTTATTTATAGATATTTTCAGACATCCTTTACAAAAACACTGAACACAGAGCTAGGACATGGTAAACCATTTCAATAGATTATTGTCTCAGAAGGTAGTATTTGCCCTGGAATTCTTAGAATAATGTCACATTACCGATGACATCTCCAACTGAGCTTAAGAACACTTGTACCATCTTCCAGTTTTTAAGGTCAACTCTGTCTTTGCTCAATCACTATTACACATTTTCCTATAAGAGCACATAGCTCTGGCAGTGCAGAGGGCTGCCTTTCACATGCCTCTTGATGAACCAGTCCCTCTCACACTCCCTATGCACTAGTTTGAGTAGAATGTCCCTCTTCTATGTTTCCATAGCACTCAGCACATGCCTCTGTTCAAAAAATCAAATTCATTTTTTGTCATCGTCATCACATGCAGAGAGAGCCTAAGTGCCACACATTATCCTAAGCACTTTATATGCATTATCTCACTCAGACTTAATCATCTATTTTATAATGAGGAAACTGAGGCACAGTTCAGTAAATAGCTAGTGTCAGAGCCAAGATTCAAAGCCAGACAATCTAATCCAAGAGACCATATTGTAAAAATTCAGTAGTAATAGTTGGTTTTCTTGCCTTTTTCTCTTCCTTTCTTCAATAAATATTTATTGATCACCCATTATAAAGCAGGCTTACTTTCACAGTACATTACGAGCACCTTGAAGATAGAGACCCTGTTTTTCATCTTAGCATTTCCAGTGCTTAGGAGCATACCTGAAAGATAGTTGCTGCTCAATAAGTCTGGGATGCATCACCAAATTCGAAGACATATAAAACTATTCTCTGCCCCACCTCTATAGTTGAACATAAAGACAAGAAAAACCCCCTTGAAAAAAAAGGGAATGGGCCGACATTTTCCTGCCACTAGAAATACACTAAAGAAAGTCAGACTGCTGAAGATAATATTCTTGATCTTTTAAAAATAGAACCAGAAGTACAATTATAAATACTGTAACTCAATTTGTTCTAGTCTTCAGCATTCTAATATGTTGGTTCTTTCTAATTTTATGCTGTATTCAAGTCTTTTAATGGCCCAGAGGAAATAGATCATCCAGTGTTCAAACTGAGGTAGGAAAAGTTATGGAACAGGTGGGGCTTGAGATGATTTTGAAAAATAAGTAAAATTTGCATCAAAGCCAGAAATTTGGCACTTCCCAAGCTAGGGAAACAACAATTGAGTCCATGGAAGCAGGAATGGTTATGACATCATGGAAATTAGTGTAGAGACAAGCCTAACTAAAATAAAGAAATAGAAAACTATAATAGTGGGAGTTTAAGGAGATGATGATGATGATGATGATGATGGAGAAGATAGATGATAGACATGTAGATAAATACATAGAGAGATGACAGATCCAAGGAAGGAAGGAAGGAAGGAGGGAAGGAGGGAGGGAGACAGAGAGAGAGAGAGAGAGAGAGAGAGAGAGAGAGAGAGAGAGAGAGAGAGAGAGAGAGAGAGAAAGAAAGAAAGAAAGAAAGAAAGAAAGAAAGAAAGAAAGAAAGAAAGAAAGAAAGAAAGAAAGAAAGAAAGAAAGAAAGAAAGAAAGGTTTCTGACCTCAAAAGGGACTTACAGAGAGTGAAATTGGAATTGAGTTATTTTCAGTTTTATGAACAGAAAGTGACATAATAAAGGGGGTATTTAAACAACATATTGGCTTAACAATCATTTGCAAGATGAATTTCCAAGAAGGGCTCCCTTCTTATCCTTTCCTGTGTCTTTTCTCTCTCTTGGGCTGGGGATAGGCAATCTCAAAATGAATGCAATTCATGAAAAAGAGCTAGTGGAGAAACTGGCCACATAAGCTAGCTTGCAAGCACGAAAACAATCCTCACATGCTGAGCCTTTAGATATTGTCCCTTGGCAAGGAACAAACGTCGTCTATGGAGGTACCCTTCTACCTCAGGCAGTCCCTCTGTAGTGGGTAAATCACATTCCTGGCTCTCTTTTGCTAGCTACCGCCATCCCTACGCCCAGGTCTGGAAGAGCTTTCCCTAGGAAATTTCTCTAGAATTTTTCTTTACAATGGAGAACTCCACCCCTTATCTCTAAACAAAAGACCTTGAACAGTACTGCCCACACACACCCATGTGGATAATAGTCCCTTGACCACATGGCTGTCTACATGGCTATTGGCTTTCTCCAGTGGTTCACACCTGCCTACAGAAGGAAGCCAAACCCCTCAGTTCGGCTTTCAAGACCTTGATGAAGTTGTCTCTCACTACCTGGCTCAGTTGTACCTCCTTCTCACAGACTATCTTCATCAGCCAAGCTAATCAGCCCATAGTAGCCCTGTGTCTGCTGTCTACCTTTCATGTCCCTCCTCTGTTTTGAATTTATTCCTCATGTCCTGACCCCTGCTCTCTTATTCATCCTTTGCAATCCTAGGCCCACAGCAATCTCCACTTCCTTTAAATTCCTGAAGAAATTATTGTGTCTGCCAATTTCTTGGACACTTAATTTTAAACTCTTATATCATTCCTTAACTCTTCTTGTGAGTGTGTTCTTTCTTATCAATTACATTCCATGTGGCAAAGACCTTGTCAAAAGCTTTTGTATCCTTCACAGTCCCAGGTACCTAATCACTGCTCAGTAAATACTCTGAGGTGAACTTATGATGACTAATTACTCATCTATGATACTTGATGAAATGACAATAGGAGAGCAGATTTGAAATGGGTAATTCATCATTTCTCTCATTGTGTTATGTTGCAGAATTTTAATTAGAGTGACTCTTAGCATTACATATGGTTGTTTGGAAAACCAGGATGCAGTTTTAGCTTAAGGGGTAAATTCGCCAGAGATTGAATGTAGATGACTGTATCATTCTAAAGTAACCATGTATTGTACCTCAAAATAACTTTATTTTTGCACCCTGCTCATTAATGCTTAGCACATCTAGCTAAGAAGGCACATCACACTGGCACAAATCTGACAGTCCATTTTTCACTATCATTTTCCTTATTTATTACAAAACATACAAGTATTTGGTAAACTGAGTTTGCTCTCTCAGTGAAACAAGCCTGGTGAGAGTAGAATTTCTCTAAAAATACCTATGCTTCCTCAAACCTGCAGACCATATCACATTTACACTTATTGCACCCGGAGAATTAAAAATGAAAATAGGTGTCATTTTTTTAAGGAAATGAAGTAAACTACCTAATCCACAAAAAATTTAAATGTCAGAGATTGTCTATTAAAATTACAGAAGAATGGCTTGCTTTACCAAAGAGTATGCTGCAGGATCCTATAAACACATCAAATTCTTGGTGTGCGTAGATTTAACATTGTTTCAATCATTATACTCATGATAAGCAGTAATTTGTTGTGCTATTGAGGTACAAGTTTGAGTCATATGTGCTGAAGTAATTCTTATGTACCACGTGATTTCATTCAACGTCAGCAACAACTCTGTCAGGTGGGTATTAAAACATCCCCACAAATGTGGGCATTCCTGAGGCTGCCTGCTTTGCTTCAATTGCCATGAGTGAGACATCACAGACAGAGCTTCCTTTGATAATCCTTTCTTTTGCTGGCCTTTGGATCAGTAGAAATTCGTCAGGTTTTCTTCTGCTTCACCCAAGCTGAGATTGATGTCATCACAGTACGGGCTTCATTTTATCTTGTTCATTAACAAAGCTCACTCTATTTCTGTAAAGATGCCATTTGATGGTCTGAGATTCACAAACAAAATTTGCATGTGGTGGTGGGGAGTGAGTGGCAGAGAGGTCTACAGAAGAATGCCGAGGGAGACAAGTCTCACATTACCAGGCCAGTCTTGTCGTGGCCCTGACAAGATCAATGCTTGCCATCCCAAAGACAGATACCCCCTAGTGGCCCTCAGATCTCGCTGAGAAATGTAACTGGAGGAATACAGTCCTTCCATAGGCCAAAGCCAGGATGACTAGTGTAAATAGGGCCTTAATCAAAACTGGAAAGAAAAAAAAAAAGAAGAAGAAAGAAGGAAATAAAGTATTAAGGTACAGTCAGCCCTCTGTATCTGTGGGTTCCACATCCATGGAATCAACCAACCACAGATGGAAAATATTCGGGGGGAGGGGGGCAGGGGGAATGACACCTGTACTGAATACATAGAGCCACCTTTTTTTTTCTTGTCATTATTCCCTAAACAATACAGTAAAACAACTATTTACGTAACATTTACCTTGTATTAGGTATTATAAGTAACCTACAAATGATTTAAAGTACACAGGAGAATATGCACAGGCTATAGGCAAATACTACACCGTTTTATACAGGGACTTGAGCATCTGTGGATTTGGGTGTCTGTGGGAGGTCCTAGAACGAGTCCCCTGCAGTTACCAAGGTTTGGCCATACAAAGTTAAGGTGAAAGAAGCAATCTTTCTAACTCTCAGAAGTCTTTCCAAGTATTTAAAATTTCAGTTTCTTATTTCTTCGTGTTCTTGACAAGGACACTAGTGTGTTAGGGGTATCTGAATGGCACCCCTCTTCCCAATCCCACCCACCAATCCTGGGCCTAGAGTTTGAGAAATACAATAAAGACTAAAGATGAAGGTCTGTATTAGACTGTTTTCTATTGCTTATAACAGAATATCTGAAACTAGGTAATTTATAAAGAAATGAAATTTATTTCTTACAGTTTTGGAGGCTGGGAAGTCCACAGTTCAAGGGCATGTTTGGTGAGGACCTTCTTGTGGGTGGAGACTATCTACGGAGTCTGATGGCGATGCAAGCAATCACATGGTGAGAATGACAGGAGCTCTTTAACGTCCTTGCTCTCCTTATAAAGCCACAAGTACCACTCGCACAACAACCCATTAAGTCAAAAACTCACTGCTTCATGAATGGATTAACCCATTCATGACACCATAGTCCTCATGATCCAATCACCTCTTAAAGACCACATCTTTCAATACTGCCTCATTGGGAATCAAGCTCCCAACATGAGCTTTGGAGGGGACAAATATTCAACCATTCAAATCATAGCAAGGTCAAATGTCTCTTCCAGTGGTGCAGATAGATCAAAGGATGCAGATTAGTGTAAGAGCTGAATAGGTCTGATCACTCCCTATCCAAACGCTCATCCAGACTTGAGATGCCACATGTGAGAGGAGTGTGAGTCTGCAAGGCCAACCCAGTTACTCTCAACATTGCTTCTCACAAGACCTTAGATAATTGTCTCCAAACAATCAAGAACCATGTTGCCTTCTGGCCAGGAACCTCACTCCACCTCTGCCAGGAAGAAAGTAAGGGTTAGGACAAGAGGCCATAGGAGGACGGTTTGGAAAAATCACTTTTCATGGAAATCAAAAACAGTGAAGGGCATTCTCTCCCTACAGATGGGACTTTCACACATCAGCATATTTGCCAACCTGGAGCAGTACTATTAGCCACTCCACAGCCATCATCCTATGGAAGCAGTATGTATAACTCAATCCCATAACTTTACACCATCTCTTCCCCTTAAGGCCATATAAGCCACACTCACTACACACCTGGCAGCTTCTGGGAAAAGAGCAAAATAGAGGAGATGTGAAAATTAGAAAATATGAAGGCCTCAGAATCTACTTTTACCTAACAGGACTATTACATTTTCTGGATTGGACTAAATATTCACTTTATGTCACCCAACATATGAGGCTTATATGGGGCATTATTAGTCAATAAAGACAGAAAAGAAATGCATTTTCTCTGTACATCTGAGTGTGGAGAGAGGAAATTTGCAACTACTAGATACAACTTACAAAACTAAATACATTATAAAAAAGGGTAATAAAAATTAAAATAGACCAATGAAATTAAAATGAATAAAGAAGTACATATAAGTTGATTCCTAAGATAGTTAATTATCAAAATTGATCACAAAGCTTTGCTTCCAGTTTCCTAGAAACTTAGTCAAAAAGAATTCTTAGCATCTGAAAGAGACTTCAAAGTATGCAATTCAGTCAGCTTTTTCATGGATGACTCCTTCTCTATCTATTAATTTACAGTTTCATTTTGAAAGATGTAATTTTTAATCTACATGTTTCAAGGAAATAAAATGTGTAGACCCAGACTTAATAGCATATAACCTACTCTTTCACTTTCAACTAGAAATCTCCCAAAGCTGAATTAACATTTAGGTCACTAGGGCGCAATTGAGAAAATTATGGTTTCATAGGCTCAAATAGTACCCCAATGGAATAAAAGATTACATTAGGTCTAAACTGCACCTTGGAGTCCTGTACTATTGGACAGTCCGTCAGGTACTGGAATTTACATGTTTGTTGTTGCTGTCTATAGAACTAAAGGGAGTTACCTATTAGCATGAGCTTAGAAGCCAAAAATTTTTTAACCAATCCCAAAAGATTTTTTTAAAAGAGGTTAATTCTACTTGAATAAACACAAATTTTTCCCTAATTGTGTCCTTACTGCATAATGTTTAATGAAGCTAAGCATCATAGAATAATTTCTAAAAATGAGTTAACATTTCATATAAGTAAAAATAATTGGTAAACTCAGATGAATTTTGCTTTGTGTTCTGGGTGGCTTGGGCTAATGAGATCAATTTACTTCCTGAATCCAGGAATCCTTAAAATAACGCTTGAACTTATACATGAACTCTGAGAACTTTCCTAAGTAATATAGACTTTCACTGTTCAATATGGCTGGCACTAGCCAATATGCTTATTCAAATTTAAATCTAAATTAATGAATATTAAATAAGATTAAAAATTCAGTTTATCAGTCACTCTAATCACATTTCAAATACAGTCATACTCCACATAATGACATTTAGGTCGACGATGACCACATGTACAATGGTGGTTCTGTGAGATTATAATGGCACTGAAAAATTCCTACCGCTTATTATAGCCATCTTATGGTCAAAGTACAACACATTACTCTCATGTTCGTGGTGCTCCTGGTGTAAACAAACCTACTGCAAAATATGTTGAGGAGGAGTGCCTGGCTTACCCACAGGGTGATCTTTCCGAACGTAGCTCAGGCGTTTAAGACAAAAAGCCAATCATTGGGCACATTAGGTCTGAACTCAAGTGAAAGGGTCATTGTCTGCGTTAGAATTTTTGCATTTTTGAATGATTCCCACCCATCCCCATGGCAAAACAATAGTTAATAACAGTTAGCTAGCACTCATTGATTGCTTGCCGAGTGCCAGGCACAATCCCTACTTCTAATTTAATTTTTATAACTTTGTGGAGGTGGCATTATTCTAATCTCCACTTAACAGATGAGGAAAGTGAAGCAGCAAGAGACTTAATAACAGAATCAGAGGGCCTACGCTCATGCAACTAGTGGCAAGTGTAGATGATAGGAAAATGTATTGCTGTTCCCTTTCATAAAACATTTTCATGCAACGATGAGAGTGGCTAATGACACATTTCTCAAAACATATCCCTGACACGTGAGACATGACTGTACTTAACAGGCACATGTGACTAATGGCTACAATATTGAACAGCACAGACATTTACACTATTGCATAAAGTTCTATTGACAGTACTGCTAAAGTCTACAAGATACTTATTAAAGTATATGCTGAAATATTTTATAGTAAAGTAGAAGTGAATTATATCTATTTATTATCTGTTAAAGACAAGAAAATTTTGGTTTTAATGTCAACATTATGTTTGGTGTTCTACACTTACATACACTCATTCCAATATTCAGCAAAAATATGTCCTGGAAACTCATCACATTCTTACCTTGGTGTTAAGCATTGTGGATACACATAGTTCTATCTAATGGAGAAGAAATTCCAGTAAGAAATAATTACAAACCAATGAAATAGGAGCTGTAATGAAGGTAGAGAAATAAGAACCCCCAAGGGATGTGAGTTCATGAGAAGAAAGAGTAGCATTTTAACTGGATCTCACATAGGATTAGGGTTTCCCAAATGCAGTAAGGAAAGTATAGAAGGTGTTCCAGATGGAGAAAACAGTTCATGCAAAGGCACGGAGATATTAAAGAGTATATGTGTTTGAGGACTACATGAGACTAAATGATGGCATAAAATTAGTGGAAGAAGGCAAGATGGAAGATGATGAGATTGGGATTGTGAGTGGGTGCCAAACTGGAAACACGCCATGCTATGTTTTCTTTTTTTGCTTTAAAAAAAAAAGAAATTACTTTGTTGAGAAAATAAAAATGATTAAATGCATATAGAACAATTTAAAGAAAAAATTGTAAATTTATTCCACATGGCAATTTACTACCAGATGCCAAATAGAAATAATGTTCCAATACACATATTCACACTTATATAAATATACATATAAATATATGCATAGATTATCAAAAATAAATGAAACTGTAAAGTGTTAGTGAGGCTATATGGGTGTATGGGTATGTAATCCAGACTCCAATATATTTCAGGATTCTATGGTCTATGGGAGCACACACACACACACACACACACACACACACACACAATCACACATACACACCCATACACACTGCTATGTTTGAATGTCCCCCAAAACTCATTGGATGGAACTTGATCCCCATTGTAGCAGTATGAAGAGGGTGGCAAAACTGTCTACGGTATTTGAAAGGTGGGACCTTCAAGAGATGATTAGATTGCAAGGGGTATGCCTTTGTGAATGGATCGATCTATTCATGAATTAATGTGTTAATGAGTTAATGGGTAATCAGGGAGTAAACTGGTAGTTTTATAAGGAGTGAAAATGAGCACATAAAAATGCTCTTGCCATTCTCCCCATGTGATAACCTGTGCCGCTTAAGGACTCTGCAAAGAGTCCATACCAAGAAGAAAGCCCTCAAGAGCTGTGCCCCCTGGACCTTGGACTTCCCAGCCTCCAAAACTTTAAAGAATAAACCTCTTTATACATTACCCAGTCTTAGATTTTCTGCTACCAGTGACAGAAAGCAGACTAACGCACAGACACACACAATAACTTATTAAGTGCTTAGTCTGTGTCAAGCCTGTGTTAACTACCATTCCTACATTATCTCATTTTAACCCTTAGCAACTACCCTGGGGTATAGGAACTCTTTTTCCCATTTTAAAATGAGAAAATTATGGCCCACATAAGTTGTGCATCTTACCAAAATCCGACAACTAGGCAGAAGCAGAACCAGAAATTGAAGTCAGACATATACGACTCTTTTAGGCCTGTGCTTTTATCTTGTAGTCAATATTGCCTTCCAATATAACATAACATACTTGGTTCACAGAGGTACAGACCCATCATTCTTGAAATACTTGAAATGCTCAGTAGAATGACATAAAATACAAAAAAAACACATTAAAAACAAAGAAAAAGTTTGATAAAGCTTGATGCTCTAACACACTCATCATATCTCAATAATGGCTTAATTTTGGAGATGTGTGCACTTGACATTTAAACTCATTTAAGCAAAGATGCAACATTGGAGGGGAAAAAGGAAGGGTTCTATGACCTGAATTCTAAGTTCTCTTCTAAGGCCCTAACTAGAAGTGCAATAATGTAATAGAATATTCAGCAGATTCTGCTTTGCACACATTTACTTCCCTTCTGTCTCACCAAGAGGGCAAAGATACCCCTAAAGTAACTGTCCTAAGTACCTCCATTACCTTACCTTTAGATACTGACTGGAAGAGATAAAGTTCACCTGGAACTCTAGAGTAAAGAGGAAGTCAGAGGTAGCTAAACGACAAGGTTTGTAGCCAGCTCATAAGGGGAGGACAAGAGGAAGGTAGCCAGCTGCCCCATGAAAAATACTAACATTAAAAGGGGGCATGAGAGAGTTGGAGGGTGGGGCAGTAGTGAATAAGGAGGCTTGGTAGGAGCACGAGACTCAAATATTCCCTGTCGTTTTGTTTGTCAGCTTGAGGGACTATTGCAATCAATATGCTTGTTTTTCCTTCTTTTGCAAAACAACTTCACTGACAAATATCTGCAAAGCTTTACTCAGTTACTGGCAGCTCATTGATGATTATCTTGAATGGCAGTTTGCTTTCTTCAGTAATTCATCAATATGGAGGAAGAGATCATCCCTTTTGAGATTTTGCACTGGTTAGGGTTCATTATACTGGATTCCTAGAGGATGTCAAGGTTATCCGTGATGTGGATGGATTTCACGACCTCTAAAAAGTCATGAAGCCCTGCCTTCTTCTGTGTCTTGGCAACAGCAGTGACATTAGACAGATCCAAAGCATAGCCATTTCAATGCACCACAGTTTGGCTCCATGGTGCTACAGGGCATGAAGATAGAGCAACAGGGGTCCATTCACAGGTGCAGCTTAAGGAAAAGAAAAATTGAACAGCTTCTATTATAGACTTGTCTGTCTTGATCACACAAGCATGGCCCTTCCTTCCTTAGGTTGTAATAATCCCAGATCTCCATGAAGCTCAAGGCAATTCATCAACATTAATCAATTTCAACACAAGACTTGGTTAGAAGAGCAGAATATATAATAGAGTTGCCATAGCTTAATGAATGCAGCCTAGAAAAGACAAACATCTTTGCAAGAGGAATGCAGTAAAGAGCAGTAAGAAAATGAGCTCTGGTTTAGACTAAAAGATCATCATAATTACTATTATCCATCAGAGGCATTCATATATACAAGGGTACTTCAAAAAGTTAATGGAATGATTCGTATTACCTTTCAATTCTATTTTCTCATGAACTTTTTGAAGTATCCTCACACACATGCATATACACCCACACACCAATTTTGTTTTTTGAAATAGCAAATTCTATTGCAGAAATGACTTGGAGTTGGAATTAAATCTCTTAAACCTAAAATAGACCTCAAAAGATCATCCGTCTCATCCCTCTTTATTAGGATAGTAAGGTACATTATTATGAATTTAGCAGTATTTATAGAGGTTCTATTGTGTGCCACCCGACAAGAAGAGAGAACTGAGGACTTGATTCAAAGGGAATATCTTAAGACATGTTTCCAAGGTCTAATGACTGAGTGAGGGAAGAAAAGCAGAGAAAAAGAAGCCTAGGACAGTTTTCCGGCTTTCTACTACAGCATTCTCTCCACTGTATCCTGCTATCCTGGATCAGCTGGGAAGCAACCACTTGCAAGAAACAGAAAACCCTATGATGGTAGCTACTAATAGAAGCTTAACTAAGTCATCCTATTTAACAAAAATTCTGAAAGTGGATGTTAGTTCACCAGTTCTTAGGGACTGATCTTATAAGATTACCTTGGCCTTGTTTGTTTTCTCATGATCACAGTACGGCTGTTGCATCTCCAGGCATTATAACCTCTTTTCAACAGGAAAAAGCAAGAGGCACTTCTACCTGTACCACATTGGTCATAACTACACTGCATGGCTGCCCAACCTGCAAGAGAGGCTGGGAAATAGAGTGTTTTAAGCTGCTCACCTTGCTGCCTTAAACACAATGAGAAATATGTAAGTAAGGAATAAGGGACAAATTAATATTGGGTGAGCATTTTACAACCCTTCACACATACTGACTGTCCAACGAACTCTTTCATCCTTTCTAGAGCAAACACAATATGGAATCTTACAAGCTTATTTGCCATTAGCTGGGATGGTAGGAAGAGGGAATAAACCTCCTCTGTAGGCAGGCTATGCTGCCTCCCACTTACCCCATTCAGTCCCACCAACTTCTATTGCCCCAAGGCTGTGGGTGAGAGGCTACAGTCTGAGATTTCTCAGCGCCCACACATCACCCATATCCCCAAGAGAGAACAGACAAATGATCGACAGTCTGAGAAGCCGTTCTCCAGAACAAAAGGTATATAGCTCTTGTTTCAAATGAAGAGTATCAATGGTAAAGCTAATAAACGATAGAATTTGAGAGAAAAGGAAATCCCACAACCTAGGATCCATTCTCCCTGCTCTTCTCTCTCTCACACATCCACGTGCACACACACACACACACACACACACACACACGATAGTCCTTTTACCAATGAAAAGAAAAAAGTCTTGATACAAGGTTAGATTCAAAAACCAATTAACTATACATCTTTGGCAGGGGAGTGACTCGATTGTCAAATAGATCTTAAAAAACAAACATCAACTGTTAGGATAAGAACTCATAAATTCATCCACTTTTGAAAGTTAAAATAGGAAACCACACAAGTAAATGCTGTTTTATATGAATATAATTAGTCATTTTGCTTCTTTAGGTCAGGGTTAATTTTTATAGATGAGAGGATTGTATAGCCAGTTGGCCTTTAAAGTTCATTGGAGACTGACCCACCCGATGCAGAAATCACTTCTTCACTAATGCAGGAAGCTAGTCATTGAACCTCTGTTTACTGCCCTTAGTAATAGGGTGTCATTAATAAGGGAGCCAGCCTGTTCCTAGGGTGACCAGTTGTTTGGGATAGCCCAGAACAGAATGGTTTTCAGGGGTGTGAGACAGAGCTAAAACTGTGAAAGTCCCATTCCACATAGAGCAAGTTATCCCTAACTGGACCCCATCCCTACCTCTCTACTATTGCTTAAAGGGAAAATTAGGCTAGAGCCCTGTAGTATAATCAGAGCCAATCACTAAAATTAATTTCCAGTCATTCAAAATGCCCCTCTACACGTTCAAAGTTTTCATTACTATTTATTATGTGACATCTGTTTCTGAAGGGAAAATTTAGGAACATAGCTCATAGAATGCACTTTGCTTGAAATTTTCTTTAGATTTTACCACCTGCTTAATAGCAGCAAGCCACATTTAGACAGACTTGATCCCCTTTTTCACGGTTATATCCAATAGCTGCAAGACAGATGTGTCCAATGCATTTGATTTGTTTTGGCATTTGGAGACAAACTTAATTATGATAAACCAGTCCAGTTCTTTCTCAGAATGGATCACACTGATAAAGTGTGATTTAAGTATATTTTCAGTAATTCTAATAATTGACCCAGGAAAATTAAAATAATATTTTCCTGCTCTACTTGTCATAACCTGTTGAAATATCTTTCAAAATGTGCTACTGCAGGGAAAAAAAAGGAAATTTTATAGACATATTATTGCTGAAATTTCCAGGCTCTTTGCCTCCCAGAAGAGCACTGCATGAAATATTTATTCAAAAATGGAAATATTAAGAATTAAATGAGTTTAAACCATTCTAATTACTTTATGGGCATTTCTCCATTGCTTAAGGAAACTCCAATTACCTTCAGCTCTACATAGGCTGTGTCAATTAAAACAACTTGTTGAAAAAAATTAAAAACTCCTCTCAAACAGCCAACTTGACCAGTTTAATTTTATTTAAATAGTTTTTCTCAGAATGAAGGAACTGGTTTAGTGTTGAAGGAACAAAGTCAGAAGAGTTAAAGAGCTTTAAGCTACATGAGACCTGAAATAACTCATTCTTTCACTGAACAAATATTTATAGAGTGCCTACTATGCGCTAAGTACTTTTCTAACTGCCATAAACAAAAGAGACAGAGTTTCTATTTTCATAGAGCTTCTGTTCTAGCAAAAGAGTCAGATGAACACCGCTTGATGATGATAATAAATAATATAGAGTATAGCAGGGTAAAAGCAATAAATTTTCTTCTATATTAAAAGAGAAGTGTCTCTTTCTCTCTCTGAGAGTGACATCTAAATTGTTATCTAAATTAATTCAAGAGAGGAGAGAGCTATCTCCCCTACTGCCACAATCTTTATATGTCTAGAGCAGTGATTCTCAAAGTGTGATCTTCAGACCAGTAGCATCAGCATCACCCAAAAACGTGTTTAAAAATGCACATTTTCAGGCCCTACTTTAGACCTTCTAAATCTAAAACTCTGGAAGAACAGCCCAACAATATGTGTTTTAAGAAGTCCTCCAGGTGATTCTGATACATACTCAAGTTTGAGATTGACTGTTTTAGACAATCTTATCCTTTAGTCCCATTTAGTTGTTATCTCCTGCATGAAGCCTTCCCAGATCATCACAGTTGTGAGTTATCTCTTCCTTCCTCTAAAATCCTGCTCCATATTACAGATGACTATCCTGAGGCACTTTGATGCTCTTCTTTTTATTACTGCAAGGCCATTCACGTGGCTCAAGACTCTTCATTTATTCCCAGTCATCCCCTTGATGACAGGGACTGTGATGATTCCCATCATTGTATTCCCCAGTTTGGCAAAATCTCTGGCACAAAGCAAGCCTCTAAAAATACATGAAGAGATAATGCATTAGTCTAAATAATGGTTCCCAAAGATATCAGATCCTAACCCTTGCAAAATGTAAATGTTACCTTATATGGAAAAATGGTCTTTGCAGATGTGACTAAATTAAGGATCTTGAGATGGAGAAATTATTCAGTATTATCTGGATGGGCCCTAAACGTAATCACAAGTGTCCTTATAAGAGAGAGACAGAGGGAGATTTGACACACATAGAGGAGGAGAAAATAATGTAACCACAGAGGCAGAGATTTGAATGTTATGTCAACAAGCCAAGGAATGCTGATAGCCACCAAAAGCTGGAAGATGCAAGGAGTAGATTTTTCCCTAGAGCACCTAGAGAGGCTGCAGCTGTCCTGAAATGTTAATTTCAGCCCAGTGATTTTGGTTTCAGAATTCTGGCTTCCAGAACTATGAAAAAATAAATTTCTGTTGTCTTAATCCACGAAGTTTGTGGTAATTTGTCACAGCAGCCACAGGAAACTAATACAGACCATCACAGCTAACAGTTGGTATATTAGTCTGTTTCTGTTGCTTATAACAGAATATCTGAAACTGGGAAATTTATAAAGAAATAGAATTTATTTCTTACAGTTCAGAAGCTGGGAAGTCCAAAGTCCAGGGAACACATCTGGTGAGAGCCTTCTTCTACAGCAACACAGAGTGTCACATGGTGAGAATGGCTAAGCAGGAGAGGGAGCTAACCTGCTCACCTGCTCTCCTTTTAAAGCCATCAGAACCATGCACATTTACTCTATGAATGTATCAATCCATTCACAAGGGTACAGTCCTGACAATCTAATCACCTCTTCAAGGCTCTGCCTTTCAATTACCATAATAGGATTTTCCACCCTTGTAACACTGTTACAGGGGGGTTTACGTTTCTTATACTGGAAAGTTTGGGGGACAGAGTCAACCCACAGAAGTTGGTTATGGCCTTTTAAGGTGTCACCTTGGCTAGACTACAGTGCCCAGTTATTCAATCAAATACTAATCTAGGTGCTGCAATGAAGGGATTTTGCAGATGTAACTAAAGTTCCTTTTACAGTTGATTTTAAGTAAGGGAGATTATCCTAAGTGAACTAACTATATCAGTGGAAGGATATAAAAGCAGGACTGAGGTTTTCCAAGACAGAGAAGAGAGATTCTTCTTTTAGACAACAGCTTCAGACCATGCCCGTTGTCTTAGTCTATTTTCTGTTGCTCTACCAGAACACCACAGGCTGTGTAATTTATAAAGAAAAGAAATTTATTTTTCACAGTTCTGGAGGCTGGGAAGTCCAAGAGCATGGTGTTGGCATCTGGTGGGGGCCTTCTTGCTGCATCATAACATGGCATAGGGTATCACATGTCTAGAAGATAAGAGCATGTATGTCAGCTCAGGTCTCTCTTCTATCTCTTATAAAGCCACCAGTCCCATCATGGAGGCCCCACCCTGATGATGTTATCTAATCCTAATTACCTCCTAAAGGCCCCATCTCCAATCAACATATACATTTTGGAATTAAGTTTCCAACACATAAAATTTAGAGAACACATTAAAACCCTAGCATCCCACCCGACTTATGTCCTTCTCAATCATTCATTTTATCCCAATAGCTCCAAAGTCTTAACTCATTTTATCATCAACTCATAAGTCCAAAGTCCAGAGTCTCATCTGAATCAGATATGGGCGAGACTCAAGCCAGGATTCCTCCTGAAGCAAATTCCCCTTCAGCTGTTAGCTGATGAAATTAAACAAGTTATCTACCTTCAAAATAAAATGTAAGAGAGGCATAGGATAGACATTCCTGTTCCAAAAGAGAAACAGTCAAGAAAAAAAGGGGTAACTGGTCCCAAGTAGGTCCAAAACCCAACAGGGAAAATAACATTAAGTCTTAGATCTAGAGAACAATCTCCTTTGATTCCATGTTGCATTCTGGGCACATCATGCTGGGATTGGGCCCCCAAGGCCTCAGGCAGCCCTGCCCCCATGGCTTTCCTGGGCTTGGCCCACACTTCAGTTCTCATGGGATGGAGTCAGGCATCTGCTGTTTTCCCAAGCTAGAGCTGCACACTGGTGGTTCTACAGTTTTGGAGTCTCAGCAGTGGTTCTGCTCCCATGGCTCCACTAGTCATTCCCTAGTGGGGACTCTCATGGTAGCCTTACTTTTACAGCTCCATTAAGCATTGCCATGCTAGGGGAGTTCTCTGTGTCAGCTCCAGACAACTTCACATTTACACTTAACACAGTGGCTCCACCCCTGCAACAAGTCTGCCTAAGCCCCCATTCAACACATCCTTTGAAATCTAGATGCAAGAAGCCATTTCCCCACGGCTCTTGCATTCTGTGCACCTGCAGAATTAGCATCTTGTGAACCCTGCCAAGGTTTATGGCTTGTATCTTCTGGAGTGACATGTCGAGCCACACCTGTGGCCACTTGAACTGAGCCAGAAGGCAAGAAGGAGACACCCAAGATAGGCATGGGCAGTGAGCCATGGGGGCCTCCTGGCTCATCCTCTGAAACCGTTATGCCTTTCTAGAGCTCTGGGCCTGTGATAGGAGGAGCAGCCTTGAAGATCTCTGAAATGCCTTCAGAGTTTTTCTCCCACTGTAGCGATAATTCCTTCTATCACTATTAATCTCCTTAGCAAAAAGTCAATGGACCACACTTTTCATTTCCTCTCCCAGACATGCTTTTCACTCTTTATATGTCCAGGCTGTGAATTTTCCAAATTTTTCTGCCCTGCTTTCCTTTTTATTATAAATTTTGTGTTTAAGTCATGCCTTTGCTCCTGAATCTCACTGCATACTATTAAAAATAGCCATACAGCAGCCTTAATGCTTTGCTGCTTAGATATTTCTTCCACCAGATATCTTAGTTTATCACTCTTTAGTTCTGCATTCCTTAAAGCCCCAGGCATGAACACATCTCAGCCAACTTCTTTGCTACTTTGTAGTAAGAATGATTTTTACTCTAGTTTCCAGTAATTGTTCCTGTTTCATCTGAGACTTTGTCAGATAGCCTTTACTGTCCATATTTCTATCAACATTCTGGTCACAATCCCTTAAGTAATCTCTAAGAAGTTCCAGAATTTCCCTAATCATCTCTTCTTCTGAATCCTCACCAGAAATGTCCCTAATGCTCTGTTTATGGCATTTATAACCTGATCCTCCAAATTCTTCCAGCCTCTGCTCATTACCTAGTTCCAAAGCTGCTTTCACATTTTCAGGTATTTGATTTTAGAACCAACACCACTTTTTGGTACCAATTCTCTCAGTCCATTTTCTGTTGCTATAACAGAATACCACAGACTAGGTCATTTATAAAGAAAAGAAACTTATTTTTCACTGTTTTGGAGGCTGGGAAGCCCAATATCAAGGTGCTGGCATCTGATGACAAACTTCATGCTATGTCATTAACATGGCAGAGGGCATCACATGGCGAGAGGGCAAGAATGTGTATGTCAGCTCAGGTCTCCCTTCCTCTTCTTATAAAGCCACCAGTCCCATCATGAGGGCCCCACCCTGATGACCTCACCTAATTCAAATTATGTCCCAAAGGCCCCACCTCCAATCAACATGTGAATTTGGAGATTAAGTTTCTAACACATGAAATTTGGGGGACACATTCAAGTCATAGCAGCCATGAAGTTCCAGTCTGCCTGCGATTTTCTCTTCTTGATGATAGCTTCAGTTCACACCTATGGGTTTAAGCTTCTCTACAATCTTTGCCTGCCCTTGTTAAATCCTGGCTAATAGGTATCAAGCATTTGCTCTGCAGCTGGCATTATATTTGTATTATTTAATCCTCACAATAATTTTGTGAGGTAGGTATGATTAGTATCTCACTTTGTAGGTAAGAACATTTACACTTAGGGGGTGAACTGAATTACTTGAGGTCGCAGAGATAAAAGAGGGCAGAGCTGTCATTCAAACTCAGGCAGTCTGATTCCAGAGCTCCAATCACTATACCAAAGTGCCTGCCACCAAACTAGTACCATGAATGTGTGCTAGTCAGAGGGGGAGAATCATTGCAAGGAGATTTCCAATCCTCTTAAATGTTTCAGGCTTACTAAGGAGAAGTAGCAAACAGAGGTATTGGCTTTAGTACAAGCATAAGTCATATTAATTTGGAACATTCAAGGCAGAACTAAAAGGTACAGAAGAGAGTCGTTTTCTAAGTAATTTTGAGAACTTCAGCCAAAGCTTTCCCCACCCCTCCTCCTTCGCTGGGGTCACTTGGCTGACCCTCCTTATTGCCCTTTCTCTCTGAGGCAGCAACTGGAACTGGACAGGTGCTCAAGGCAGCAGGGGATGAACAGCCCTGTCGATAAAATAGAGAAATTTAGGAGCCTTCCACTGGGCTCCCACACACTCTCCTATATTCATGAGAAATATAACTTTATCAGTATCTTCCCCAGGGTGCTAATTACATATGCCAAGAGTAATATTTTTGTATCTGTTACCTTGTAGCTGAAAAGAAATGGCGCTCACCACAAAAGAGAGTACGCTGCTCAGTTGAGAGACTATTAAACAAAGAAAACTCCTTCTAACATTTCTCATTATAGAGAATTCAGCACAGGGTGATTGCAGGCAGCTGGGAGTGAGTATGGAAACTTCCCAAAGAACCAAAAAGGCCTTACATTGAAGGAGCTTCTTCCCTAAGCTAGTCCTGCCAGGGTGGTGGCGAAAACCACAGGCTTGGGAATTCATCCGAGCAGGGTTCCATACCCAGCTCATTAAACACATGACTTCGGTAAATTATTACTCTTCACCAGAAAACAGGTTAATTGCTTTTTTTTTATATTATTATATAATATATGCTTATTTAATAAATTCAAATGATATATAGAACATAGAAAAACAGTAAAGTTCCCTTGGAATTTCACTACCCAAAGATAACTGACATGAAAATTTTGTTGGGCAAGTTAGCTAACCTGTTTTTGCCTGGCTACCTTCATTTATAAAATGGAAACAAATACAAATTCAGCCTTCCTCAGAAGTGGCAGAGGAGACTCACGTGATAGGTCAGGTAAAGCACTTAGCACAGGACATACCTAATACGGCTCTTCCATGCCAAGTGTGACCAGCTACCTCAGTTGGCCAGGGTCTCTCTTGGTTTTAGCACTAAAAGTTCCACACCCTCAGGGCTGGGCACACTGGGGTGGTTGGTCCTGTGGCATGACCCCACAGGAAGGATAACAAGAAAGTATTATGTTCATTGGAGTGCCAACAGTGCTGGGTAGTACGTGACAGTGATGTTAGCAACAGGGAGCTATTGTGTGGTTGGCCTTAGATTCGGTTTCATTATCTGACACAGGCCTGCTTGGTAGAGCTTGGAATGAATGGGGAAGTCCCAAGCCAGTGACCCAACTTCAGAAAGGCATTGTCCTAGTGTAGAACTGTTATTCATCCAGAGTAGTTCTGAGTTTCCAGCAAATTGCATTTCCTTTCTGCCTGCCTCCATCTTCAAGTTGAAGGAACAAGCAGGAGCAATCTTTTGGACTCCCTTGAACTGCTAGCTTCTCTTGACAAGCAGAGAAGAAGCCAAGCACTTAGCACAGAGCCCCCCTGTGGACCGCTGGCCCCCAACTGCTTCCCAGGCCAAAGAATATTGATCTCCTGGCTCCATTTCATTTCCCTCTTTTAACAGCTCACATCTCTGGATGGCATTGGCACAGCAGGACATGAGTCCTGTCATCGTGGTGTTGATTCTGCCTTCAAAAGTTCAGCCTTGTTCTGTCTGAGTCAGGATTAGAAGCAGCAGAGACTAGAAAGGTGTATTCTTAACCTCCTTCTCAGCTGCTAGTCTTTGTTCAACTGGGGGATGCTCATTCTGAACAAGTCCGATGACTCCCTGTCCGATGCTCATTCAATAGATCACTCAGTTTGGACACAGTGACAAATGTTCAAATGAATTTCCTTTGGCTACAATTTGTCCCATCCTTTCTAGTTATCAACTAGCCCCTCCATCATCTAAACAGGGACCAGCCAACTTCTTGTGAGTGATGGTCCTTCATCTCCCTTTCTTCCCGCATTATTTCTCACTTGGCTTCTCTCAATTACTCTTCTCTGTGCTCTCCTGGAGATCCTTAATTATCTTGCCTCCAGTGCATTCAAACCTTTGTACTAACAAGTGTTCTGAGCTGTTTTCTTCCTCCTGGGAAACCAACTGGAAAGTTATCCAGACATGCTGCCCTAGCCATATTTCAAACAAGCACCAGAGAAGCTGAGAAAAAGCCTCCAATCTCTAGAGATCTCTAGTGTTCCGAATTTGAGAAATACACACTCACACACACACACAGACACGCACACACACTTCCACAGGCTGGGGTCTAAGTGACATTATCTTAACAGCAATAATAAAAATTTCTTGTCAACCCCGTCTGATCATATAAAACCTCACCTTCTGACAATGACCGCCAACCCCCATTAGCATTTATGGGGTACACGTGCAAATCCAGTCAGGCACCATGTGGCTTCTCTGGATGCACTGCCAGCCATGCCACCCAATGCTTCTGCCATCTCCTCTCAGGCACTGTAGTTACCCAGCAGATGCTATCACCCACACTCTGAAACAAACAAAACTGAGAAGTGGTTGGTGGCCCCGCAGGGTAGAATAATCAGCACAGCACTGCCAGGGCCCTCCAACTGAGTGTAATATAAAGGGGAGAGAGTAATAATGAAATTGCTTGCAGGTTTTCCTCTCCCCCTGTAGCTCAGATACAACCCCATGGAAGTGAGCTGGGCATAGATCAGAGAGACTACCACCACACGTCATTCAGATCATACCTACCCTACCCACCTATCCACCTCCTGATGACCAAAACAATATAAATAGGCTAAATTCTTCATGTATCGATGTTTCTCCCCTTAAGATGAGTTCTCACCCCAGGTGGTTCCTCACACAAATAGGCCTCCATAAACTGCCTTCATTTTCCATTCCCTCACCCCTACTTCAGACCCACCCAAATTCCATATTCCTAGGCATTCCCAAATCCAAAACTGGGCAAAGCAGAGGTTCCACTGTATTTCCACATGCCTATATTATTTTAAAATAATTGATTTCAAACCCTGAGCGCACTTCTAAATACTAAGGATTCAAAAATAAATCAAATGCAGCACTGTTCTTAAAAGGATGCATTTTCCAGGACTGTTTTCCCTCATCTGAGACGTGTGGATCCCTCAAGTGTAGCACGGGTCATATGAAAACACAACAAGCCTAGAACCTGGAGTATTTGTGCTACCCTGACCAGTGTGGTTGCCTTAATAAGTTTTCCCTGGAATAAGCCCCTGCACTCTGTCATAAGACCCATAGATCCCTTAAGAAGGAATTGATCCTAATGGTATACAGAATTAATATGATAAGGAAAATGGCTGAAACAAATGGATCTTGACACCACATTAATAGCTTTTTTATAGGAGAAAATGAATTCAGGAGCAAATAATGGAAATTAATGAAGGTACCGTAGGCAAAGTCCTCCTCCTCCTGCTAAAAGATAGTTGTCATAGGGTCTGTTCTCCCTTCAAAGATGACCAAGGGTACTACTTGGTAGAATTCTGGGAGAAAACGTACAATTCAAATAGTAAAAGCAGGCTCAGAAAGCTCCGCAGGCTATGAGCAGAGTCACTTCTCAAGGGAAGTGGTAAATTTTCACAGCCTCTACAGCTCATTTGGCTGGTATTTCAATACCAACAGTCTAATGTCTTTAAAGGGTATTTATAGTTTTAATGGCATTAAGGTGACTCAACTCCCTGGGACTCCTGAACTTTCATCTGTTAGTGAAAAGTATTAATCACCTTGACACCTGATTAACCTATAGAGAGTTTTTCCCTAGAAACTAATGCCTCATCCTCAGTTATCTCCAGCTCTGGAGCCTCAGCCCCAGTGAGGCCACATCAGCCTTAGTGGAAATGAACACCTTTCAGGGGCACAGCAAAGGTCATGTGAAGGTGTAGGGAAGGTGGGATAAGTAGGATTTTTATGCTTCCCTGGTCTAAGGCAGAATTTGTATCAACCACATAAGATTTTCATTCCAGACATTTTTACCCAAATGCCCCTTCTTCCAGAAACCCCATCCCCTGCCACACTTGATTTACTTCCATAGCACATACCACTATCTGATTTATGGGACTGCATACTGTCCATGTCTGTCCATAGAATGTAAGCTCCATGGTCCAGTGGTTTGTATCTGCTTTTTTCACTGGTGTATCCCCAGTGCCTAGTATAGGGACTGGATGCATGGTAGATGCTCAATAAATATTTGTTAAATGAATGAAGAATGAATGAATAATGAGATCATAGAATTGCAGGACTGACCCAATCTCCTTTCCTTAACTCACCGGCTCTGATCATGATAATGAGCAAGGAGGATGCTCTAGGAAATAGTTCAGGGGTGTAACTGGGAATTTTCCTAAGAAAATTTGGGTCTGGGAAGGGGAAACGGAGAACTGAAAGGGCCTGTGGATATGGACACTGATCCCCATGTCTTGGTCTTCCTGACTGGTCCAGCTAGAGAAGAATCAGGAAGATTTACAACGCAGTGTATACTCCACAGTTGGTCCTCAGTCTCAGATATTTATTGGCCACTGGCCATATTCCCATAGATATTACTGAGCAGTTTCTATATGACAAGTGCTCTATAAAGCAAGTGGGATAAAGACTGAACAGGACAGACTCAGTCCCTGCACTCTTGGAGCTTAAAGTCTATTAGGAAAAACAGACTTCCAATAGTTCTTTACAGTGGAGTAAGCTCTTAACGGTAGAGGTAGAGTGCCATAGGAACATGTAAAGGGGCCATCTAAGCTGCCTGCAGAATCAGGGGAAGCCACCCAAGAAAGTTCCTTCATGGCCCTTTAATGCCTAAAATACAAAAGCAAGTCTGAAGATGAGACCCAAAGGTCCAGAGTCCAAGTCCTGAACTAGGAGCCCATGGAAATGGATTTTGTACTCTCAGCTCACTCTGTGACCTTGAACAAATCACTCTAATTCTCAGAGTTTCAATTTCATCATCTTGTTGATATTTTCAGATTCCATTATTTTTATCATTCCTGGAAGAAGTGAAAATCCAGCTACTCTATGTCCAGAGTAGAAATCAGATGAGAGGCATGATTCTTACGATAGAAAATACATATGTTGAGGATGAATCACTTTGGTAGTTGGTGAGAGAATAAAATTGGAACAATATGAGAAGGGACTTGGGAGTGGAGAGAAAAAGTGGGGAGTGGGGTGGGACCAAGAGTTTTGACTGGGATGACCCTTGGAGGAAATTGAAAGACAACTAAAGCAAACCTTCCGGATATTAAAGAATATATGTTGTAGTGTAAAACTTTGATGCCTGCACTATCTCACCTAATCTTCAGAAAAAGTCTGCAAATTATTACTGCACCTATTTTGCAATTAAGAGACTGAGATTTGAGAGCACTGAATCAGAATATAGCAAAACAGAATATAAACCCAGGACTCCCAGCTGTAGAATCCCATTAGGGGACTCTGCAGAGAAGATGCTGATAAGCTGCTCTCTACAGATGGCCCTGGGAGGTGTCTCAATCTCAGATGGAGTCAAGATCTGAGGAGGAAAAGTCATTGCTGGAGCCTTAACCAAAACAGAGTAACAGAAAGCTGCTGAAGATGGGTAGCTGAGCACTACTGAGAGAAGAAGTAGCTACACAGTACGCCCCTGCCCTCTCCTCTCTGCACACAGCAAGAGACACCCTTTTAAGGAAGAGAAGGTTCCTCCTCCTTCTCTCAGCATGATAGAGCTAAGACTAGGGAAAGCCATTAGTGCATTTGTTTATCTATTCAACAAACATTCACTAAAAGTCTACTATGTGCCAGCACTAGTCCATCAACAGAGAAAATGGAACTCATGTATACTGTTGGTGGGAATGAAAATTGGTACGGCCATTACAGAAAGCAGTATGGACAGTCCTCAGAAAATTAAAAATAGAGCTACTTATGATCCAGCAATGCCACTTCTGGTTGTATATCCAAAGGAAATGAATTCAGTATCTCAAAGAGATATCTGCACTTCTACATTTATCGCAGAACTATTCACAATAGCTAAGATATGGAAACAACCTAAATGGAATATGGACTAAGAAAATGTAATACAGATATAGATAAAATACAGATATAGATTGTTATGTATATGTATAATGCAATATTACTCAGGCTTAAAAAAGTAAATCCTGCCATTTGCAACAACATGGCTGACCCTGGAGGAAATTATGCTAAGTGAAATAAGCCAGACTCAGCAGGACAGATTCTGAAGGATCTCACTTCTATGTGAAATGTAAAATAGTCAAACTACTGGATAAGGAAATTGTAGTATATATACACAATGGAATACTACTCAGATATAAAAGAGAATGAAATTCTACCATTTGCAGCACTGTGGATGAACCTGAAGATAATTATTCTAAGTGAAGCAACCCAGGTAGAGAAAGAGAAATACCCCATATTCTCACTCATAACCAGGAACTGAATCCATAAATAAAAAAATGAATAATAAAGACAAACAGAGAGATAGAAACAAACAACAATCACAGTAATACATTGAACTTTTTGAAAACTAGAGGTGGAAAAGGGGAGGGGAGGAAGAGGGAGGGGGGCTAATGAAGAATTGATCAACAGACACAAAGAATGATTGCGTATTGTAATGATGAATAAGGTACTATACTGATCTAACAACCACAAACTCTACACAATTACTGAAAATCAACATTGTACCTCACATGTATGTATAATAAAAAAAAAGAAAAGAAAGTATATGATTCAACGGTTAAAAAAAATTAAAAATTAAATTGATAAAGACCCATCAAGAAAAAAATGCAAATCCAGTGTCTGAGCATGCTCAGTAAAGAGGGGTCATATAATTCCAGTGGCTGAGCATGCTCAGCAAAGTGGAATTTATCACTTGAATGACCTTCCACTAGAGGCACCAAAGAGCTCTGGACATTCTTGAATATGTTCTGTGTGTGTGATAGAATTGAGCCAATGAACATGCCCTAAAAAGAGATCAACTGAGCATGAGCAAACCTGTTACATAACTGGAAATCACCCCTTAGTTGAATATTCTTCACATAGCATGAATATGTTTTAGATTTCAAAATTATAAAAGTGGAATCCTAGGGCCGGCCCATGGCTCATTTGGGAGAGCATGGTGCTGACAACACCAAGTCAAGGGTTAAGATCCCCTTACCAATCATCTTTAAAAAAATAAATAAATAAATAAATAATAAAAATAATTTTAAAAATAAAAGTGGAATCCTGGCAAATGTGGGGTTATTGCTCACTTTCCTGGGGCCAACCTGCACTCCGCCAGCAAGATGTGTATGCTTTACTTTCGTATTAAACTTGCTTTTAGCAGGTGGCTGCACACTCTTTTGAGCCAGCCTGTGCTTTGTATTAAATATGAAGTGGGTATTTCTGAGTTTTGTATTAAACTTAGTGTTGGCCCCTCTCAGTCTCTGGAGCCAGGTGACAATTTCCTTACAAAGTCTGTACGTCTTATCCTCTGTATTAAACCTGTTTTCACTTTCCACTGTGACTCTGCTCTTGAATTCTCTCATGTGATGGAGTCAAGGAACTGGTAGGAGGATGAGGTGGGAGGAGGCCAACTATCAGCCCTCTCCAGACCCTCTCCTCTTGTATCACATTCACCTGTTCAAGGGTTTTTGGGTTGTCTCGGTTTTGGATTATTACAACAAACAAAGCTGCTACAAACATTTGCGTACAGGTTTTTGAATCACTGAAAGTCTTCATTTCTCTGGAATAAATGCCCAGGAGTGTGATTTCTGGATCATACAGTAGTTGTATATTTAGTTTTTTAGTTTTGTTTTGTTTTTTTTAATAATTCATTCTCTTTTTTTAAATAATTCATTATACATATTCATGGGGCACAGAGCTGACCATCATCACCTGTGTCCAAGATATGATGATCAGATCAATATTGTATGTTTAGTTTTTAAAGAAACTGCCAAATGCTTGCTAGCATGGTTGTATCGTTTCATAGACATTTCTACCAGCACTATATGAGCGATTCACTTTTCACATATCCACATCACCATTGGGTGGCGTCATTTCTTATGTCAGCCATGTTGTTAGGGGTGTTGTGATATCTCATTGTGTATTTAATTTGCACTTCCCTGATGGTTAATGATCTTTTTGTGTGTTTATTTACCATCTGTATATAATCTCCAGTATAGAGGTACTTAAAAATGTTCAGGGAAAAATAGAATGAAAACGTAAAATGAATCTTCCCATGAACTTTTCGAAGATCTCTCATATTATAAAAACTTACAGAATTACACCAAAAACACGTTCTGTAATGACCATGATCCCTTTCCATCAGAAAATGAACATTTCACAGATGAGGCTGTTGTACAGAGAGGTTAAATATCTTGAAGTCAAGCAGCCGTGAGGTAACAACAGGGATTCACATCCAGCTGACTCGAGAGGCCACACAAGCCTAGGGCAGTGAGGCCCCTAACTCTTCTCAAATGGAGTCCCCTTCCCTTAACTGTGTTTTGATTTTACTAACAAAGTTCAGTAAACAAAGTTTAGTTTAACAAAATTTCCTTTACAGTCTCTTGTAATAGTTACTTAAATACATATATTTTATTCCCACTAGACCCTAAGGATTTCAAGAACAGAAACTATAAATGACTTATCATTTAATTCTCACAGACCTTGGCACATGGGAGATGTTTTTTAAACCCTTATTGAATGAATTAATGAATCCGTTTTCTGCCATGGGTGAGGAAAGAAAAGGACAATCTAAAATAGTCTCTCTTTCATTTATTTCATTCATTCCAAGCCTGTACTAGGGAAAAGGCACTTCATCAGGTTTGGACAGCAAAGAACAAACAGGACCCAGACTCAACTCACAGAAACCCTACAAGTCAATGAGAGAAACAGAAATTAACAAAATAGTTACACAAATGACCATGGAACAGCAGACTCAGGTAAATACTACAAAGAAAAATTAAAGCATAAAATGAAAGATTGAAAGAAGGACTTCATGCCTGACTTAGATTGTTGAAAGGGCAGTCGAGGAAGACTTCTTTGGACAGCTCATTTGAAATGAAGTTCAAGGCTAATTTGGAATTAACTAGATGGTGGGGGGAGAGAGAGGAGAGTGTGTGTTTGGAGGGGATGTTTCACTGTTTCATTCAGATGGGGATAGAATTTGAGCATATAAATTTTCACGTACACAAAAGATTTTCCTGGATTAGAGACACTAACAGAATACACAGGAAAGTAATTCTGAAGAGGTAGGTAGGGGTCAGAAATGCAAGTCCCATTAATTCTTTTATATCTAATTAAGGCTTCTCATCTTAAAACCAAACTAGCATAGAAGTAGTATATAGATAGCTGCATCCAGAGACTTCTAACAGCTTTAAAAGGGACAATATTAGTCTGGGACAAGGTATTTAGAATCATGGAGGTTCACTGGGTAACACTTTCTGGCTTC
Source organism: Cynocephalus volans (assembly GCF_027409185.1). Classification (NCBI taxonomy): domain Eukaryota; kingdom Metazoa; phylum Chordata; class Mammalia; order Dermoptera; family Cynocephalidae; genus Cynocephalus; species Cynocephalus volans. The sequence goes on along the minus strand of NC_084463.1, from coordinate 136,160,798 downwards.
CCATCAAGCATGTCTCAAAACCTATTTAAGGTAAGAAATGCAGACAGACTTTATCTCTGTGCCTTTCCCAATTCACATATTATCACAGGGTGACTCTCCCACTCTCTGCCTCAACCTTTCAGAGAGGTTAGAGACCTCTCTTCTTTTAGAAGATAGTCACTGGTAATTAATTCTGATATGGGGGGATTTATAGGTATCCCCTCATGCCCCAGTTATTCTGATTCACCAGATCTGAAAATCTGTATTTTCAAAAAGTTTTTCAAGTGATTCTTACATGTAACCAGGATTGTGAGTGACTATTTTTTAGGTATCCATTGAGAAAGATATGGTGTTCTTATACCATCTCCCTTTTGTGGTAAAGGAGAAAAAACATTTTCTTAGATCAATTAAGCTTCCCTTAGCCATGTAATTGTTACCTTGAAATATAATTGCTAAAGCTTAATTTCTTCCTAAATGCCATTTTTTAGAGGATTCTGGGAAGAATAGAAAGCACCAGGAATCTGTCTCCTACCCTAGACAGCAATTACACTGGCAGAACCTGTCTTATGTAACTATTTTGGAATTCTGGAGTCTATTGAAGACTTGCAGCTTCTAGGAGAAGGCTTGTACTGTAAATTGTAGTTAATTTTGATCAACCTCAGCTCTTAGCACAGTAGCAGCTGTCCAGCCTGTGGCAGGCAGCCATACATGTGTTCTTGTAGCAGCTTTAACACAATTTGCAGAAACATGGATGTGCAAAAAAACCCTGTCCTCCAAATATCAAGGATCTGCATTCTGATCATTGATTGCTGCTAAGATCAAAGAGGTGCAGATAAAGAGGTGTGCAGCCTTTGTTACATCACCTCCCTCAACTGCTGCAAGCCCCTTCCCTTCAGGCTGAAGTGACTTCTGGGGGATTTAAAGGATGAGTGTTTCCCCCTCCACCCTTTATTTTTCTTTGTTTACCTTTTTGGGAGCCAAACAATAAGGACTAGAACATTCAAAATCAACTGTATGTATAGGAAAATTATAAAGTGACCACACATGCCCAGGGAAAGGCACAGATTCAGAAAGAAACCTGAGAAGCCCTTAAATTTATACCCCAGGCTAATCATTGGCAGAGAGACAGCCTACAACAATCTCTCTCTCTCTCTCTCTCTCTCTCCCCCCCCTCCCTCCCTCTCCCTCTCCCTCTCAAAAAAAGCAATAATAAAAACAGCAAAACCTGGAGAAAGAGGAGAATCTAATTTCCAGACTTAGCATGTTAGCAGATTCAAATGTCCAGTTTTCAACAACAACAACAAAAAAATCATAAGGCATACAAAAGAACAGAAAGGTGTGGCCAATTCAAAGGGGAAAAAATCATATGTAGAAACTACCCCTGAAAAAGACCTGATGGCAGATCTATTAGACAAAGAACTTTAATATTGTCTAAAAGATGCTCAAAGAACTAAAGGAAGATGTTGATAAAATCAAGAAAACAATGTATGAACAATATGGAAATATTAATAAAGAGATAGAAACCCTAAAAAAACACCAAAATTAAATTCTGGAACTGAAAAGTACAATGACTGAAAAGAAAAATTCATTAGGTGGGTTCAAAGGCAGATATGAGCAGGAAGAAGAAAGAATCAGTGAACAAGATAGGACAATGGAAATTATCTAGTTGGAAAAATAGAAAAAATAAAATAAAAAAGGCTAAAGAAAAGTGAACAAACCTAAGGGACTTGTGGAACACCATCAAGTGGACCAACATATCCACTCAGGGAGTCTAAGAAGAAAAGAGAGAAAGGGGAAGAGAGAATATTTGAAAAAGTAATCGCTAAAAACTTGCCAATTTGATGAAAGACACAAATATAAACATCCAAGATGCTCAACAAAATCCACGTAAGATGAACTCAAACAGACCAACACTGAGACACATTATAATCAGACTTTCAAAAGTCAAAGACTAAGAGAGAATCTTGAAAGCAGTGAGGGAGTAGTGATTTGTCACATGTACAGGATTCTCAATGAGATCATCAGCAGATTTCTCATCAGAAACTTTGGAGTCCGGTAGGCAATGGGCCAATATATTCAAAGTATTTAAAGAAAAAAGCTGCCAACCAAGAATCCTACATCTGGTAAAACTGTCCTTCAAAAGTGTGGGGGAATTAAGACATTCCCAGATAAACAAATGATAAGTGGGTTTGTTACCACTAGACCTGCCCTGCAAGAAATGATCAAGGGAGTCTTGCAGGGTGAAATGAAAGAACACTGACAATAACTCATAGCTGTATGAAGAAATAAACATCTAACAAAGGTAAATAAATAGACAATTGTAAAAGCTAGTGTTATCATAACAATGGCTTGTAACTGCACTTTTTGTTTTTGACATAATTTAAGAGACTAATATATTTTTTAAAACAACAACTAGTAGTCTAAAAGCTAGTATTATTATAACTTTGGTTAGTAATTCCACATTTTGTTGTTTTACGTAATTTAAGAGACTAATGCATTTAAAATAATTTATGTTTTAATTATATTTTGAGATATGCAACATGTAGAGATATGATTTTGTGACATCAACAACAGAAAGGGTTAGGGATGAAGCTGTAAAGGAATAGCATTGTATAAAAAATTCAACTAAACTCAAAAGACAGTAATGCAGAAAATGAGAAACAAAAAGATACAAGGCATATGGAAAACAAGTAGCAAAATGATGGAAGGAAGCCCCTTACTATCAGTAATTACTTTAAATGTGAATGAATTAAATGCTCCAATCAAAAGACAGAGATTGGCAGAATGAATTTAAAAAAACCACAATCCAACTATCTGCTATTTAAAAGACACTCACTAGCTACAAAGACACAAATAGAGTGAAAGTGAAAGGATGGAAAAATATATTCCATGCAAATGGTAACCAGGTAATCAGAAGAGAGCAGGGGAAGCTATATTAACAGAAAAGACAAAAAAGACTTTAAATTTAAAAAAAAGAAGAAGACAAGAAAATCAAGACAATGAAGGAGACAAAGAAGGACATTATATGTTTAAAAGGTTTGGTACAAGACAATATAACGATTATAAACATTTATGCACCTAAATCACAGCATCAAAATGTAAAAAACAAAAACTGACAATTGAAGGGATAAGGAGATTTCAATTTCCACAATCAGTAATAAATAGAAAACACAAACAAAAAATAAGTAAGGAAATAATAGAAGACTTAACACAGTAATTCAACTAGATCTATCGGACATATAAAGAATACTTTAATAACAACAGACAGCCACTGTGGAAAAAAGTATGGTTGTTCCTGAAAAAATTAAAAATAGAATTATCATGTGATCCAACAATTTCTCTTTTGGGTATGTTCTCAAAAGAACTGAAAACAGAGTCTCAAAGAGATATTTGTATACCAATGTCCATAACAGCTTTATTCGCAATAGCTAAAACATAGAAGCAACCCAAGTGTCTATCAGTGGATAAATGGATAAACAAAATGTGGTGTGTGTGTGTGTGTGTGCGTGTGTGTGCGTGTGTGTGTGTGTGTGTACATATAATACACACACAATGCAATATTACTCAATCTTTAAAAGGAAGGACTTTCTGACATATGCTACAACATGGGCGAAACTTGAGTATATTATGCTAAGTGAAATAAGCCAGTGGCAAAAAGGCAAATACTAGACTGTATGATTCCATTTATATGACATAGTTAGAGTAGTCAAAATCATAGAGACAGAAAGTAGAATGGTGGTTGTCAGGGGCTTAGGGGACAGGAGCAATGAGAAGTTACTGTTTAATGGGTGTAGAGTTTCCATTTTACAAGATGAAGGGTTATGGAGATAGAAGGTGGCAATGAGTGTACAACATTATAAACGTATTTAATACCACTGACTGCACACTTAAAATTATATTATGGCAAGTTTTACTTTATGTGTATTTTTCCATAATAAAAAAAAATTGGGAAAAAAGAAAAAAATTAGGGCAATAAAACAATACCAATATTATTTCTTTTAATTTAATGGAAGAGCTCTAAAGCAAGTAGCAGTGATAAGGTCTGTGTTTCAGTCAGCTCAAACTGACATAACAGATTGCTATAGACTGGGTGGCTTAAGCAACAGAAATTTATTCCTCACAGTTCTGCAGTCTAGAAGTCCAAGATCAAGGCACCATTATGGTCAGTTTCTGCTAAAGACTCTCTTCCTGGCTTGTAGATGGCCACTTTCTCAGGTATCTTTACATTGTGGGAGAGAGAGGGAGAGATTAGGGTCTCAACATATGAATTTGGGGAGACACAATTCAGTCCATAGCATTCTGCTGTCATTTATTTCACTAAACTTTTCACTCTAAATATCAAATACGAGAGAGTATAAGGTGATGCTATGCCAATAATATCAACATTTAAGTACATCACAAAGACAAAACTTTTCCCTTAATTCTATCTTTTCCCATATATTTTGAAATTGATGACAAAATGTCTATGTAGGAAAACAGGTTGTGCAGTGGCAAGGATAGGAACTCTGGAAGCGGACTACATGGTTCTGAATACCCCATCACGTATGGTCTATGTGACACTGGGGAAATCAGTTATAGTATAAAAGCCTCAATGCCTTCTTCTGCAAAACAGAGATGACAATAAAAGTATTTCAAAGGGTTAGTATGAGTATTAAATGAGATGATACTACATAAAACTTAGTATGGTACCTAACACAGTAATCTGTCAGTAATGTCAACTATGCTTATAGGAGATAGGAAGACTTTATATTAAAAAATACTAAGAAATACCATGGATATTCTTCAATGACCAAAGAGAAGGAAGCAGGAACAGGTAGTAAAACTAAATGAGGTGGTCTCTCAAAGGAGACACGTGGTCTAATGAGGGTGTTGCTTTTGTTTTTGTTTTTTCAGATATGAGTAAAGGCAGCATATTTGTATGCTGATAAACAGACTTGGTAGAGAGGAAACTGGCAATGCTGGACACAAAGGAGAGAACTGTTGAATGCATCTTTGATTGGGTGAGCCAGGATGAGATCTGGCACACAGTGTGGGAGGCTGAGCTTTGCTGGTTCAGATAATTCATCCCTACAAGCAGAAGGGAAACCAGAGAATATGGACTCAGAAGTGGGAGCAGTATTTAAGACATAGGACATCTGAGCTAGAAGGAAAGAGCTGAATTTCCCTGCACTTCTTTACTAGACATAAAAGAATTCTGTCTGGTTATAGAAATAACTGATACAAGTGACAAAACTTAAAACTGGTCCAAGAGCCCAATTCTGAAAAATCCAGAATTAAAAATAAGAGAAATTTAACAGCAGCCCTAAAAATTCACATATTTGCTGCAATTTTTTTTTTCTTTAATTTTTTCATTGCGATCGTGCTTCTTTTCTGGAACACACTGGTCCAGATCAATATGAAACATGCTCCTGTTAACTCTTTATCCCTGGTAAAAATTTCCTCATGGATGACTCTTAAGGCACTATAGATGATGTGGCTATGACACCTCCTTCTCTCTCTCTCTCTCTCTCTCTCTCTCTCACTTCCTCTCTCCATGTGATCGGCTTGGACACCCGCCAGCTGCCTGAGACTTCCCGCCATGAGTAGCAGCAGCCTGAGACCCATGCCAGACACAGCTGTCCCAGAATCATAAGCCAAATAAATCTCTGTTCTTCATAAATTACCCAGCTTCAGGTATTCTGTTACAGCAACACAAAAACAGACTAATACAGTTATCTACTATTTTATCTCCTGCACCTAGCTCAGTGAATATTAAGCATTTGTGAATGCCTGGAAAAATCTCAGCTGACTTCATTTGATCCTTCTAATGACCCTCTGTGCAGACACTGTTGTTGCTTCTTTCTAGTGGTTGGCATCTCAATTATTGGTGTGTCCTTAGAGCCCTTTAGCAGGTCCATAATTCATGTTTGTTGAAAGAATACATGATTCTCATTATATAGATAAAGAAACCTCAGGGTTCATAGAAGCCAAGTTACTTTCCCCAATGTTATAAAGTATGTATATGGCACAGGTGGCTCGCAAACATATGCCTTTTTTAAAAAATTAATTTCCCCCAACTTTATTGAGATATAACTGACATAAAAATTGTATAAGTTTAAGGTGTAAAAGGCGATATTTTGATATACGTGTACATGTGAAAAGGACTTAGTTTCTGGACCCTAGCTATTTGGCATTTCCATGCTAAACTTGTTACTTCCCTAATGGAAGTTTCCCCAGTAAGAAACTCTATAAGAAAAATATTGGATGGTGCAACTTCTAAGATGGTGCCTACCCAATCCCATAATAACTGATGGGAAAGAGCATATTTAGTTGGGTGCTCAGAAATTGAATTAGGAGCTTCTGGATAGTTGAACACATGGAAGTTCCTGGGGGATGACATGCCAGGGGAGGGCATGGAAGCTGTGAATCCCCTCCCCCATACCCCACCTTACGCATCTCTTCGACTGTATCCTCTGTAATAACCTTTATAGTAAACTGGTAAATGTGAATAAAAATTGAATTAGCTCCTTTGAACATGTAAACAATGTAGTCTCCACCAAGATTCTTGATCTCCTGTTGTTCAGGTATTTCTAGTCTGTACTCCATTCATGCCCTAGTGGAAGACATTAGCATAATAAGGCTGGAAATGTCATTTTGAAACATTTCCTATTGTCTTTGCCTACTATTTTCTGCCTTGGTTCTCTCTACCTAGCCATATCCTACTTAATGCTTCACTCAAGCAAGCTTTCTGAGTGTAAGACCTTGTCTTGGAGGTGACATTGACTAGTGATTGTCCAGCCAGTCTTTGTCTTAAGATTATTTGAGCCCAAATTTAGGCTCTGTTGCTTGCTAATTTTTGTGACCCTGGAAAAGTCTTTAAGTCTCAACTTTCTCATCTGTTAAATATATATAATGATAGTACTACTTCCTAGAATTGTTCAAAGAATTAAATAACTTAGTGCATAAATAGTTCCTAGTCCAGTCCGTTGCATATAGTGAGTATTCAAAACAGTTAGTTAATATTGTTTTTTATCTTTGTACTTCTAGTACCTAAGCATACTAGCATGTACTAAACATCTAGAAATGTTTATTAAATGAATCCAGGGGTCATGTTATCCTCTGGATGTTTGACAAATTTTAATAGGTTTATCCCTCTCATCAATTTCCCGAAAGGAAAATTGGAATGAAAAATTTTAAACAGGAATGAAAAATTGTACCTGTTGTTTCTCCCTGACATTTGTCATATGTTGCCTAGCCAAACCCAATTTCTACCCTAGAGTTATTTGACAGGATTTCTAAATATATGAGTTCTTTCAATTTAAATTATTGTTCACATGAAAAATATATTGTTGGGAGCACCTCTGCTTTCTGCTTAGATTTCAAATTGCCAAATTCTTACTTACAGGCTTGTGATGACATTTCTCCTGAAAGCTGGTCTTTTTTTCTCAGGCCAAATTACCCATCATTTTTCTCTCTCCAGAGCATCTACCTCTTAATCCTGGCACGCTCTGTTATATTGTTTCCCCTTGCTAATGGAAACTTACCATTTTTCAATATTGCCTTTAAGCTGAAAAATTCAAAGGTGCACATGGGTTTCAGGAGTCAGGAGGATACATGCCATATGCTGCTTTCTTTAGGGTTTGTTACTGCTGAAGGGGAAGCCCAGCATGTTTTCTGTTTGCCAATTATAAGGAAAGTGACTGGGGAGTCTTTAGAAAGGAATGAAGTTATCATTTCATGGGCATATGTTGTTCACACAGATAGAGACCCTACATTTTTCAATTTATCAGTTTTATCATTGTGTTTGAATAAAGCAGAGATACTGAGATGGCTCTAATCTTGTCAGAAGAAAGTGTGATTTTGTTATCAAAGATGTTCATCTAAAAAAAGACAAAAAGCATAGGAAACCTAAATGAGTCAAGAGTGAATATGGTACAAATCCCTATGCTTTTAAAACTCCTTCTGTTTATCAGTGAGTGTCTGGTTGCTATTATGCCTAGAATTCTTTTTCTTTATATTCACAAGCCATGTGGGAAGATAGCTTCTCTTTTCAGTTGGATGATAGGAGAGTTGCACTGAGCATCAGAAAGATGATTTGGGGTTATCAAGTTTTTAAAATGTGAGCAGTGACATCAGATAAACAAGAAAGCATCCACACCTGATCTTCCAGAACCATAGCCCAGAGTAACTGACTTATGTACCTGTGAGGCAGAGAGAAAACAAATTCATCAGAAGTGTTCTTAACTGATCTCTACTAATGCCACTTACCACGTGAATTCGATCTTTTTTCTCTGAAACATGGATAACTCACTTCTCCTTCCTAGGTTCTGGAGTATTCTCTGGTCCTCTTTCATACCTCTGCTCTCAGAAATTGAATGATATGCTTATCAAGACTCAGTTGTTCTTAGCTCCAAACCTGTTTATGCTGTTGTACTACTTTCTGTAATTTAAAATAATGTAAGACAATAAAGTATGATTTTTTTGGAAAGGGGTTATTGTTTCTTTGAAAAATAAGTTGGATGATTTGAAAATTATTAATGAAGAAGATAAGTTAATAATAAGAGAATTGCTTTTGAATTAGATGTGAGAACAATTTAGAGGATTAGAAAAAAATAAAAATTTGAAAGGATGCTGTGCTTTGATAAGTATCTTCAACCTCTTGCTTTACTTTAAAGAAGTTATAACTATCAATTTTAGATGATGTGTTATGATTATGTTTTATTCTAGAGAGATGAAAAAGTGCTCTAACCCATGTATCTATATATTCAAAGGAACATTTTGACTCCAAATAGAAAGATTGAAGGATGAATGGTCATCTATGACATTTTAAGTTAAAGTAAAATGTCAAAGTGTATATGTATATTTTGGAGGGGTCCACTTTACCGTCTTTTTTCAAATAATTGACTATCTGCAGGTATCAAATAAGCCAGACAAGAATTCTCTGATTACAAACCGCATGGGAATGAAGGTGGAAATATGACAATGAACAGAGGCAAGTTGTCCAGGACCGAGTGATTCCCATTCCCAAAGCCTTGTCTCCTTTTCTCTGAAATGAAAGAGTTGAGCCTAATGAAAGTTAGTTCTTTCTAATTCACATATTTTATATTTCTTCATTTAAAATTGGCAAAAGTAATGACTTCCTACTGTGTGACCTGTTAGATGGCTCTGCAGTCCCCTCTTCTTCTTTCAGTTGTACTCTTTTCAATATTGTATCAGCCCTAGAATATTCATTTGTATTATCCTGGTCTTTTGTTAATCATTTAAGACACACTTGTCTGAAGGAGAAATCCAGGCTGGGTTCAGTTTGGCTTATATCACATCAGAGCATGTTATACCCTTGCTTAAGATCCTTTAAGAGTTCATCCTTAAATCCAGGGCATCATCTACATTCCTTAGTGCACTCCTAAGTTCATGAATAATCAGGCCTCCAAAGTGCATTCCAGCCTGAATCTATGCACTTGTATTACTGGAATACTTGATTTCCCCCCGATCCAGAGTGCTGTTTTATGCCTCTAAGACTTTTCTCTACTGATTCTTCTGTCTAGAATGTTCTTCCTCTCTTTTCTCTTGGTTAATTTGTACATGTCCTTAATAACTCAGTTCTGGTGCTTTTTCCTGCAGGTAGCCTTACATGATTACCACAGCTCAATCCAGGTACTTCTTCTATGACCTCTTTAGAGATCTCAATATTTTAATATTCCATTGCTTATCTCTTCCACTAGCCTGCAATCTCCTAGAAGAAAAGGACTGCATCTTATTCATGTTTTTTTTTTTTTCCCAGTACCTGCTCAGCTTCCAGCATGAAGTGGTTAAAACCTGTTGGATTAAATGCAGTGCTGCAAACATAGAAATTTAAAACTGAATATGAAAAGAAATGCAGTCATGTGCTGCATAAGGACATTTTGGTCAATGACAGACTGCATGTATGATGTAGTCTCACAAGATTATAATGAAGTCAAAAAATTCTTGTCACTTAGGATGTAGTGACATCATAGGTTATGATATAGCATTACTAACGTGTTTATGGTGATGCTGGCAAGGAGAAATAGGCCACACCACATAGCTTATGTGTGTAGAAGGCTATAGCATCTAGGTTTGTGTAAGTACACTCTATAATATTTGCATAACAACAAAATTGCCTAACAATGCATTTCTCAGAACTTATCCCCATCATTAAGTGATGCATTTCTGTATCTAGACTGCTTAGCTTAACACCTTTGTTTTACACACAAACAAACCAAAGCTCAGAGAATTTAACAACTTTGCCCAATGTCTCTTACCAGCACTGGAAGCAACAATTTGCCCCATTGTGTCTTGGCCTTAGCCTCCCTTGATGGGATCCCCAAACTCAAGAGCATCTGGCTTACAAATACACAGAAAAATTTATTTATTGAACAAGAGATGAAAATTGACATCATGAGAGAGGGCATTGGAATGTTACCATCCAGTTCAGATTTCAAAAATGAATATATGCTAAGTCCTAGTCAATAAGCATTTTCCCCAACTATCAAGTGAGCATCCTTCTGCCTACACCCAGCAATAGTCTTCATAGGCCACTATTAAAGGATACTTCTTCATGTTTTTCTTCAGGGACTCATTCAGTAATCACCTTCTTGTCTTATGGAAGCCCAAATCCATATGATATATAGCCAATTAGCACTTGAGTGTCTTCATCTGGATCAAAATGCTGCTGATTTCAATTACCAGGTAACCTCAAGGTTACTTCTAGCTCAAGAATTCTAATTCTGACTACCCCACTATACCCTGATCCTAAACAGAAAGTTGTAAAATGTTTTAGCAGAAGGGAATGAAGGATGTCATTGAGCAGAGAAGTAATTATTAAAAAGGAACTGCTCAGAAGGAAATTAAAGGGAAAGAATGATAGTAAGGAAAGTTTAAAAACTCCATCCTTAAAAGGACATATCACTTAAGCTTGGTGTCCATAAAAGTTAGAGTTTATTTGTTATCCATCCTGGGACATTTTTGAGAGTATTAACAGAAGACTACTAATAATGACACATGCCTAAGCTAAGTCTGCCATAGCAAAATGAGAACATCTGGTAACCCTAAATAAAGCTCACCTCTGTCTATTGCATTTCATTGCTTCAGGAATGTTCTCCCAGACAAGACAAGCCCAGCAGTTGAGCTGAGATTGTCAGATGAGCCTCTGATCTGTTTTTCTACCCCTTTCTACCCCAGTCTGGTCCTGGTGCTCCACTTCAACCCAAGCTCCATTCACCAGCTTCCCATTTGCCTTGCCTTTCCCATTGGAAAGACATTCGACTTTCTTAGATCTCCACTTCTTGGATGCACACAGCTTGATTCTTCCATTTGTCATGTGGTTTCTGACCCCAGTGATTTTCAAACTATTTTTGGTGGAATCCTAGGTTTCAGGATTTTTGAATCCTAGGTGTTCAAAAAATGCTTGATTTTTATTTCAGTTTTTGAAAATATATTGTCAACATAATTACTTTGGCTGACACAAGGGTTGAGAAAGGCTGGGTGGGAAGATAGCTTACTCTCATCATTGATGAGAACAGCTCTTCATTTTTCCTCTGTCAGCTCTCTCTGTTAGGCAGCTGATGAACACCCACTGCCAGATTGCCTGCCTGTGTCAGGAGGAAAGGAGCCCAGCCCTGGGCCTATGCTGAAACTGGATTAGGATGTAAGGATAAGTGTCTCATATCCCCTGGGCTTTACTGAATAATTCAATAAGGATAATCCTGCTTTCACCTATTTTTAATATTTGTTTGAAAAGACTTTTTTCACTAAATTTGCAACAAGATCATGACTAGATCGTATTTCAGTGACTTCCTTTTGCTTCAGTTCCCAGGCTACCATCTCTGTGTCTCTGGTTGGCAGCTTCTGAAACAGCTTCCAATGACCCCCTTCTATTGGTATTCACAATCTTGTTTATTCCCTCCCTTTGAGTGTGGGCAGGGCCTACTTACATGCTTTTAACAAATAGAATACTATGGCAAAGGTGATAGGCTGTTGCTCCTGTTACAAAAGGTTGCTACCTCAGTCTTGCTAGCACCCTCTTTTCTTCTCTCTTGCTTGGATGAAGCTAGCTATTGTGTTGTGAGCTGCCCTGTGTAGAAACCTTCATAGCAAAGAACCAAGGGAAGTCTTGGGCCAACCCATGAAGAGCTAAATCCCTCAGTCCAACAGCCCATGAGGAATTGAACCCTGCCGACAATAGCATGAGTGATCTTGGAAGTGAACCTCTCCCCAGTGAAGCCTTGAGTTGACTTCAGCCTTGTGAGAAACCCAGAACCAGAGAATCTGCCTAATCTGTGCTCACATTCCTGACCAAAGAAACTAATGGAACACAGTGTTGTTTTAAGCCACTAAGTTTTGGGGAAACTTATTATGCAGCAACAGATAACTAATGCAGTGTTCCAGCCAGAAGGTCAATGTCAGCCACAGCCTTGCCCTTTTTTCTTTTTCCCTGGGGAGAATGGACAAGTCACCAACATCACACAGTTTGGATAAGAGAACTAAGACTAGATCTTTGTCTTCTAAATCAGATCCAGGTTTGCTTCTTTATCCTGTTATTTAAAAGCAAAATTCTGATAGTTCCATCAATCCCTTGTTCAAGGACTTGAACTGATTCAAAATGACTTCTTGAAGGAAAAACAAGACAAAACCAACTTTGCTCTTTCTCCTCCTTCAGTGTACTGCCTGTATCCAAGTCAGATAACAGTTTAATATTTTTAATGTCCTTGGTGAAATACTAGTGATGCTGTCTTCATTTAGGAGCTTGTGCACCTCCTTGCAATCAGCAGCACAGGGCACTTTCATGGAAGGACTCCAATCTGAATTTGACTGTTATATATTTCTCATCAGAAGTCCTGCTGAGAAAATTGGTATTCTAGTATTAGAGAAGGTGAATCACTTATTGTTATCACATTCTTTAGGCTTTATCATGGTATCAAAACACACCATGAGCTAGCCACCTACTGGAATTTATTACTCTGATTCTCTGCAGAAATGCTTTGACAACACTACAATTTTAAATTGTTACCTAAACTTTGAAACAAAAAGTAGTCATGTATAGAACAATATGTATAAGCTTTTGTAAAATCATCACCTGTGACACCCTCAGTTTGCTATTGTTCAATATACTTTCATTATGATAAATTCTTCTCAATTCAAAACTAGGAAACAGGTATATTTCTCTGGTAAACTGGGTGTATGTTCTTTTAATAAACCATAAAAAAAGCATGTAACACATTAACTTTCCCATTTTGCTTTGGCTGCTGGGAAACACAGTTATTTTATGACCAATTATAGTAGCTAAACTTAGCCTAAGTTTGCTGCTTTTTTTCTTTTTGGTTCCACATTTTATTACTGATACTTGTTTAATTAATTTTGTTTTAATAATTTCTTGTGGTTTTATATGGTTTTGGTGACTTTATATTTTAAAACATCACATTTTAGGAAGTAGGTGGTAAAATGTTGCCTCTTTAGAAACTGAAAAAAGATTTTATTAAATTAAAAAAGGAATATTTATTTCCTTTTTTCACTTGCATGGTGAAAACCAAATCAAAAGGAATTGAAAAATTTTCCTTTTTTTATTTTTATTTATTTTTTATTTATTTATTTTTATTTTACTTCTCTAAATACATTGTACTTGATTTTCATGCCCCTTTACCCGTTCCTCTCCATCCCCTCCCCTCCACCCCAACATCGTATCTGTTCACTTGACTTAAGTAGTTCAAGGAATTTTTGTGGTTATTCTTTTTTTTTTTTTTTTTTTACTTTTGAAGAGAAAATTTTTATGTTATTTTATTTTATTTTATTTTATTTTGGTGATATACATTGTGGCTGATTATTGTTGCCCATCACCAAAACCTCCCTCCCTCCTCCCTCCCTCCCTCCCCCCACCGAGGTCCCCTCTGTTTGCTTGTCGTGTCAACTTCAAGTAATTGTGGTTGTTATATCTTCTTCCCACCCCCCCGACCCTTTATTTGTTTGTGTGTTTATTTATTTATTTATTTTTAGCTCCCACAAAAAAGTGAAAACGTGGTATTTCTCTTTGTGTGCCTGACTAGTTTCATTTAACATAATTTTCTCTATGTCTGTTCATGTCGTTGCAAATGGCAGTGTTTCATTCTTTTTTATAGCAGAGTAGTATTCCATTGCGTAGATGAACCATAGTTTCCTTATCCACTCATCAGATGATGGACATTTGGGCTGGTTCCAGCTCTTGGCTATTGTAAATAGAGCCACAATTAACATTGGAGTAAAGGTATCCCTTCGGCATGATGATTTCCATTCCTCTGGTTATATTCCCAGCAGCAAAATCACTGGGTTATATGGTAGATCTATCTGTAATTGTTTGAGGAACCTCCATATCATTTTCCATAGAGGCTGCACCATTTTGCAGCTTCACCAACAACGTGTGAGAGTTACTTTTTCTCCACAACCTCTCCAGCACTTATCATTCTCAGTCTTTTGAATGTTAGCTATCCTAACTGGAGTGAGATGGTATCTCAATGTGGTTTTGATTTGCATTTCCTGGATGCTGAGTGATGCTGAGTATTTTTTCATGTGTCTGTTGGCCATTTGTATATCTTCCTTTGAAAAATGCCTATTCAGCTCCTTTGCCCATTTTTTAATTGGGTTATTTAGGTTTGGGCTGTAAAGTTGTTTGAATTCCTTATATATTCTCAATGTTAATCCTCTGTTAGATGTATATTTTGCAAATATTTTCTCCCACACTTTTGGTTGATTTTTTACTCTGTTGATTGTTTCTTTTGCTGTGCAGAACCTTTTTACTTTGATATAATCCCATTTGTTAATTTTACCTTTAGTTGCCTGTGCTTTATGGGTTCTATTCATGAATTCTGTACCCACTCCTACTTCCTGGAGTGTTTCCCCTATGTTTTCTTTAAGGAGTTTTATTGTTTCAGGATGTATATTTAATTCTTTAATCCATTTTGAGTTGATTTTGGTATATGGCAAAAGGTACGGGTTTAGTTTCATTCTCCTACATATAAGTATCCAGTTTTCCCAGCACCACTTGTTGAAAAGGCAGTCTCTTCCCCAGTATGTAAATTTGCTACCTTTGTCAAAGGTCAGATGGCTGTAGATGTATGGATTGATTTCTGGGTTCTCTATTCTAGTCCATTGATCCATATATCTATTTTTATGCCAGTACCATGCTGTTTGGTTTATTATAGCTTTGTAATATAGTTTAAAGTCAGGGAATGTCATGCCTCCAGCTTTATTTTTTTTGCTCAGGATTGCTTTGGCTATGCATGGTCTTTTGTTGTTCTATATAAATGTCTGGATAGCTTTTTCCATCTCAGAGAAAACTGTCATTGGAATTTTCATGGGGATTGCATTGAATCTGTAGATCACTTTGGGTAATATTGACATTTTCATAATGTTAATTCTTCCAATCCAAAAGCATGGGACATCTTTCCATCTTCTTGTGTCTTCTCTAATTTCACTCTACAGTGGTTTGTAGTTCTCTTTGTAGAGATTTTTCACATCCTTGGTTAACTCTATTCCTAAAGATTTTATTTTTTTGGTGGCTATTGTAAATGGGCTAGCTTCCTTGAATTCTTTTTCTGCATGGTCACTGGTGAAGTTTAGAACTGCTACTGATTTTTGTGTGTTGATTTTGTATCCTGTAACTTTGCTGAAATCATTTATCAACTCTAGGAGTTTTTTTATAGAAGCTTTAGGCTGTTCAATATATAGGATCATATCATCTGCTAAAAGGGACAGCTTGACTTCATCCTTTCCTATCTGGATGCCCTTTATTTCCTTATCTTCTCTGATAGCTCTGGCTAGTATTTCCAACACTATGTTGAATGGGAGTGGTGAGAGTGGGCATCCTTGTCTAGTTCCTGTTTTTAAAGGAAAATCTTTCAGCTTTTCCCCATTCAGGATGACACTGGCAGTGGGCTTATCATATATTGCTTTAATTATGTTGAGATACTTTCCTTTTGCACCTAATGTCAGAGCAGCCAGATTTACAAAGCAAACACTATTAGATCTAAAGAAAGAGATAGACATTAACACCATAAATTTTCCTTTTATAATTTTATAACTTAATAGGTGTTATAATTTATTTGTTTTCATCCACATTGTTCAATGAAATCTTGCAGCTAGGTGAAGGCATGAGATCCTGGTTCTGCCAAACAAAATAAGAATTGGAGGGAGCAAAGTGAGGCATTGGCAGAAGGAGGGGGTGAAACTTCTGCTCGGAGCAATGTGGAAAGAGTCACTTTGGGAGAAAAGCCTGCTGGAGTCTACTGTCTCTAGTTCTGACCATGCTTGCTGCTAAGTGGAGACCAAGTGGTGTTTTCAGTAGAAAAACCCCATTCTTTGGTTGGCATTGTTCCTGCTTGGGTAACCCCTTCTGGTCCTCCCAGAGATTCTATGAGCTACCATTTATCCTCTAACAAATGCTTTTTTTCTGCTCAAACCTGTCACAACAGGCTGGCTGGTTAGTTCAGTTGGTAGAGTGTGGTGCTGTCAACACCAAAGTCAAGGGTTCAGATTCCCATACTGGCCAGCTGCCCTCCCCCTCAAAAAAATAACAAACCAAAAAAAAAACCCCTGTCACAACAGATTTTATTGTGTGCAACTAAGAAACTTGACCAGCACAGGCCTACAAAAACACTTGACTTCAGGAGCTAGTCAAATGCCAAAAAAGATTGACGTGGGTCAGTGTAAATGTCAGGAAACAGTGAGACAGATGGGTGGAGGGAATGGCATTCAAATTCAACTTTTCCAAAGCATCATCTTTTCTAAAACATTGTCTTTACCAAAGCTAACTTGGTTGCATCTGTTCTCCAAGTTTACCTTATGGGGCTATCAGTATGTGACCTTTATGCCATGTTCTGAATGTTTGTCCCCTCCAAGTCTCATATTGAGAACCTCATTCCCAATGTGGCAATGTTGAAAGGTGGGGCCTTTAAGAGGTTATTGGATCATGAGGACTATGCTGTCATGTATAGATTAATCAATTTATGGAGTAATGGATTAGTGGTTTAATGGGTTATCGTGGGTGTAGACTGGTGGCTTTGTAAGGTGAGCACATGAAAATGCTCTGGCCATTCTTGCCATGTATTGCCATGGGGCTCTTTACAGAGCCCCTATCCAGAATAAGACCCTCACTCAATGTGCCCCCTGGACCTGGGACTTTCCAGCCTCTAGAACTGTAAGAAATAAATTTCATTTCTTCATAAATTACCCAGTTTCAGGTACTCTCTTATAAGCAATGGAAAAAAGACTAATATACTTTGACACTCAAATTTATTTAATGGAGTTTTTTTTTTAATTTGACTACATTTAGACAATTTCTTGCTTGTCTTTGTTTTTCACTTATATATTTTGCCCTTTTATCAACATGGCCTGTGACCCTATGGATGCCCTGGAGTCCCTAAGGGATTTATTTGTACTGATTTATCTTATGGTGAGGCCAATCATGATCCCGAGTAAGAAGAAAAGGATGATTCTGGATGCTGTTGGCCAGTAGCAGCAGCACTCTCCTCCAGCAAGTCCTTATCCTTATAGCATGCAGAATGGACTCCCAGGAAAACCTTGTGTTCAAAGTGTATTTTAATGTCCCAAACAGTTCCTGACTTGTAACTTCTTTTAAAGCAGCCACAAAACTGAAAATCTAGCTGAAATTTCTAATCCCAGGACACAGCAGAAACTGGAGTTCTGTTGCAAGTGATGTACCTGAAACTTGCATCTGAAAGTGATCATTAAAAGGTGTCTTGGTCAGTTTTCAGAGTGGCTTGTGTCTGGGATCAAGTTCAGGGGACCCTCATCTGTTTTTTCCTCCCTCTTGAGCTGTTAGCTTTAGTCCTTCAAAGAGCAAGATTGAGCACTTAATGCTCTGTGTCTCATCCAGAGATAAGCAGTGCTTTAAGCCAACATTTTATTTGTGGTTTTAAAACTGTATTTGGATTTCATTCTCGTTTGTGATTCACATATACATCACCTCATTCATTCTCATTGGAACACCACATCTACCAGCTTGATTAGCTCTAATAGACCTTTTAGCTCTCTTAGAGTTGTATGGTTCAAAGTATTACAAACTCATTCATGTCACTTTAATTTAAACCTGATGTTGTTATTACTGCATCTATTTTATAAACTGCTTTCTGCTTCCTTTCTACTGATTGGGTATATGAGAAGTGGAAGACAGCATTCCAATCACCTGCAGAGCTAAAAAGTCTCGGTAATTGCATCTGACAAATGTTGAAACATAAGCCCCCAAATACCTGCAACACTCCTTCCTGATACCAGTAATAATGGAAACGTCATGGTGCTAATGAAGGATATCTGCCATGGGCCCTTGAACATGGTCAAAATAGTCATCATCAGGCATAAACCATTCTGATCTCTTGGCATTGCTTTACCCTTCAATGGAAGACAGGCCTCCATTTTTTCAGGACAAAAAAAGATGTGTTTTTTCTATACACAAGTCCTGGAATCTTTGAGAAAAGGCAAAATGAAAAGAAAAAACACAACAAAACAAACAGATGCTAGACAGAACAGGGTGTGAAAATAAAATGAAATGATAAAGACTGTGTGTATAAGAAAGTCATTTTAATCTTATGTGCCTGGGTTTTAAAGCTTACAAAGACACAAGGGGAGAAATGACCATCTGGGTATCATTGTTGAACAAGGAAAGTGTTGCTTTGTAGTTACACATTAGCAGAGTTGGGAGAAAGCTTAGAGATGATCTTGTCCAACCCTCTTGATTTGCAGGCAAAGCAATGTGGTTTAGAAAATGGTAGTGACTTTTCTGGATAGGGTGTGAGGATAAGAAAGGGGAAGTTGGGCCAGCCCCGTGGCTCACTCGGGAGAGTGCAGCGCTGGTAGCGCCAAGGCCGCAGGTTCGGATCCTATATAGGGGTGGCCGGTGCGCTCGCTGGTTGATCGTGGTGTGGACAACACCGAGCCAGGGGTTGCAGTCCCTTTACCAGTCAAAAAAAAAAAAAAAAAAAAAAGAGGAAGTTGATAGAGAAGCAGATTCTCCATGAGAACATCCGGTCCATTTTTTTGGAAGAGATAAAAAATGGATGACAGTAAGTGCACTTCAGTGGAGAATATTAATCATCAGGAGTAGAAATATAGCAGAATAATATTTTTTTAAGTATCTCGATTTATTTCCCTCTCTTGTTCCTTTGCTTCCTCCCTCCCTTCTTTCCTTCCCTTCTTTTGCTACTCTTGCTTTTACCCCCTTGTAGCTCTTTTTCCATTAACTCTAGGCCATGGTTTATAGCTAGGGGAAATTTTTGTCCTCCAGGGCACACTTGAAAGTACCTGGAGACATTTTTGGCTGTTACAACCAGGGTAATTGCTACTGGCATCTAGTGGGTAGAGTCCAGGGATGCTGCCAAGTACCCCAAATATACCACAATGCATAGGACACCCCTGTCCCCACCCACAACAAAGAATTTTTTGGTACAAAATGTGCCAAGTTTGAGAAACTCTGTCTAGGCTGATGCTTATTGGCAAAGAGAAGAGGCCATAGAATACTTGGAAAGAAAGAGGAGATATAACAAAAGGACAAGGGCACTTCCCAATTATAGGGAAAAAACAATAGAAAATCAATCTAGTGCCTGGTTTCAAGATGGCGGCGGCTGCGGCGGCTGGCGCGGAGTAGCTGAGGTGGAAAAGGCGGCCACTGGGCCTCAGGCAGCCGGGAAACTTGTGGACCTTCCTCTTGCCATCTCTTAAGGGAGGACCGCTGCTGCTGGCCGGTCGTGGGGGGTGACCGCCACTTTGCCCCCGGCAGGAGAGGCTGCCTCATTTACAGGCAACAGCTTTGAAGTGTGGAGCAGGAAAAGAACTGTTTCGTAGCTGCAAAAGCGAGTCTCCAAACAGTGAACACAGCGCCAGGGCTGCTGTGGATGCAGCCAGGATCCCGGAGGCCGGGGCCGCGCTGAAGGCGGCCAGCTGCTCTATTCAGGATTCGAGGTTTCAGGCCGGCATTAAAGAAGACTCCTGGGAGCGCCCGAGCGGCGCTGCGACTGAACAGCCCGAGGCGGCAGCGCCGAGAACACGGAAGGCAACAAACCAGAGACAGAGCGAGCGCCCGACCTGGCACAGCACTGTGAGTGATCCCTGGCACAGCTCTGTTCGGGGGGCGGATGCCCACCTGGCTCCCGCCTGCACCACCAAGCCACTCACTGCCCCGGTGCTGCCTCCATTTTCCCAGGTGTGGGCAGCTCCGCCCTGCTCGGCCATCACTGAGCCCTCCCACTTGCTTGGCCTGGCGCAGGGCTTTCCGGAGCCTGCGGACCGGCCTCCTCTCCCACTCCCTCCCCAGATCTCTGGTGGGGCTGGTGGCGTGGGGCATCCCCGGCCAGTGCTGGGAGGGCAAGGAAGTACGGGCGGGCCGACTGTCACTCCACCACACCCTGGACTCCGGCCCCCGGTAAGCTTCCTGTTACTGGGAGGCAGATACCATCTCTGCGGCCACCAGTTTGGAAAAAAGCCTAACGAATTTCTGGTTGGGAATAGTGTGGTAGGAGAGTTCCCAGGTCCGCTTGAAGCTGCCGGAGAGCAGGCTGCAGGCGGGCGCTAGGCTCGGTTTATACCGGGGGGATACAAAGGTGAACAAGACCCGAGAAAGATCTACACAGTGCTACAAAGGCACCCAGAGCTACCGGTCGTCTGTGCCTAGCACAAACCTGGTAGACTTCCTGGGCGAGGCGGTGCCGAGCAGGGTCTTGAAGGCCCAGCTGATAGACGAGGGGTGCAGAAGACAGCCCCAGCCCAGCACAGTGTGCACAGAGGGGGAAGACATGCGGCCAGGGAGGCGGAGACTCGACAGAAACCACACACCCGGTGGGGTCGCCACTGCACGATCTAACAGCCTGGGCCAGAGCACACGGAACAGGGAGAAGTCCTGAACAGGAAGTGAAAGCTCAGCAGAGATCACACACCCTGTGGTACGTGATCCACCAGCTCAGCAGAGTCCAAGCTGACCAGAAAGGTGGCTCCCCGGAGAAGCCCAAGACCCGAGGCAACCACACACACAAGGCACTAGAGGCCAACTGAGCAGTCACGGAGGGAGCCATACCAAATTGGCAACCACAGCAACATCCTAGTTAGTCATTAGTCTCAAACCGGTGGACTGTGAAACCCCCTGCCACAATGAATAAACACCAAAAAAAAGATACCAGAAATACAAAAAATCAAGAAAGTACACCACCAAAAGTTAATAAATCTCAAACTCTAGATCCTATAAAACAAGAAGCCCTTGAAATGACTGACAAGGAATTTCGAGTGATAATTCTAAGGAAACTGAATGAGATACAAGAAAACTTAGCTAGACATCATGATGAAATGAGGAAAAGTATACAGGATCTGAAAGAGGAAATGTACAAGGAAATCAATGTCCTGAAAAAAAATGTAGCAGAACTTGCTGAACTGAAGAAGTTATTCAGCGAAATAAAAAACACAACGGAGAGTTTAACCAGCAGGCTTGTCGAAGTTGAAGAGAGAACCTCTGAACTTGAAGATGGGCTGTTTGAAATAACACAAGCAGACAAAAAGAAAGAAAAAAGAATCAAGGACATGGAAGAAAATCTGAGAGAGATATCAGACAACCTCAAGCGCTCAAATATCAGAGTCATGGGTATTCCAGAAGGGGAAGAAAATGGAGATTCCATTGAAAACATATTCAACAAAATAGTGGCAGAAAACTTCCCAGGTATAGGAAAAATCACAGATCTTCAGATCCAGGAAGCTCAACGATCTCCAAACGTATTCAACCCAAAAAGGCCTTCTCCAAGACATGTCATAGTCAAATTGGCAAAACTCAGAGACAAAGAGAGAATCTTAAAAGCTGCAAGAGAGAAGCGTCAAATCACCTATAAGGGAGCCCCAATCAGGTTAACATCAGACTTTTCATCACAAACCCTAAAAGCTAGAAAGGAATGGGATGATATTTTCAAAATACTAAAAGACAAAGATTGCCAGCCAAGAATACTCTACCCTGCAAGGCTATCCTTCCGAAATGAGGGGCAAATAGTATATTTCTCAGACAAACAAAAACTGCGAGAGTTCACTACCACACGACCACCCTTACAAGAAATCCTCAAGGGAGTACTGGGTTTGGTTCCTGAAAAATAACTACCACTGCCATAAAAAACCAAGAAAAATCTAAACCCACTAGTATAATAAAAATGGCATTCATGAAGAGAAAACAAGCTAACAAAAACACTATCTACAACCTAAGGAACCAACAAACACAGAAAACAAACAGTAAATCAGAAAGCAAGGAACAAAAGACACCTAAGACAACCAAACAACCAATAAAATGCTAGGAATAAATCAACACCTTTCAATAACAACTCTTAATGTAAAAGGCTTAAATTCCCCAATTAAAAGACACAGACTGGCTGACTGGATCAAAAAGCAGGACCCAACTATATGCTGCCTGCAATAGACCCACCTCACCCATAAAGATTCACACAGACTAAGAGTGAAAGGATGGAAAAAGATTTACCATGCAAACAGAAAAGAAAAACGAGCTGGAGTAGCTATTCTTATATCTGACAAAATAGACTTTAAACTAAAAACCATAAAAAGAGACAATGAGGGACACTACTTAATGATAAAAGGTCTGATCCATCAAGAAGACATAACAATCATAAATATGTATGCACCCAATGTTGGAGCAGCCAGATTTATAAAACAAACTCTATTAGACCTAAAGAAGGAAATAGACACTAATACCATAATAGCAGGGGACCTGAACACCCCACTGTCAAAATTAGACAGATCATCTAGGCAAAGAATCAGTAGAGAAACACAAGATCTAAACAAGACTCTAGACCAATTGGAATTGGCAGATATCTACAGAACATTCCACCCAACAACCTCAGAATATTCATTCTTCTCATCAGCACATGGATCATTCTCCAGGACAGATCACATATTAGGTCACAAATCAAGTCTCAATAAATTCAAAAAAATTGGAATTATCCCATGTATCTTCTCAGACCACAATGGATTAAAACTAGAAATTAATAACAAACGAAACTCTGGAAACTATACAAACACATGGAAATTAAACAGCATTCTACTTAATGACATATGGGTCCAAGAAGAAATCAAGCAGGAAATCAAAAAATTTATTGAATCTAATGAAAACAATGATACATCATACCAAAACCTGTGGGATACTGCAAAAGCAGTATTGAGGGGAAAATTTATTGCATTAAATGCTCACGTCAGAAGAATAGAAAGATGGCAAGTGAACAACCTAACACTTCACCTTAAAGAACTAGAAAAACAAGAACAATCCAAACCTAAAGTTAGTAGATGGAAAGAAATCATTAAGATCAGAGCAGAACTGAATGAAATTGAAAACCAAAAAACAATTCAAAAGATCAATGAATCAAAAAGTTGGTTTTTTGAAAAGATAAATAAAATTGACAAACCATTAGCATGGCTAACAAAAAAAAGAAGAGAGAAGACTCAAATAACAAAAATTAGAAATGAAAAAGGAGATATTACAACTGATTCATCTGAAATACAAGGAATCATTCGAGACTACTATAAACAACTATACGCCAACAAATTTGAAAATCTGGAGGAAATGGATAAATTTCTGGACACACACAAGCTCCCAAAACTGAACCGTGAAGACGTAGAAAATTTGAACAGACCAATAACAATAAAGGAGATTGAAGCTGTTATCAGAAGGCTTCCAACAAAGAAAAGCCCAGGACCAGATGGATTCACAGCAGAATTTTACCAAACATTCAAAGAGGAATTGACACCGATTCTTTACAAACTATTCCAAAAGATTGAAACGGACACAAATCTCCCAAACTCATTCTATGAAGCAAACATCATCCTGATACCAAAACCAGGTAAAGATATAACCAAAAAAGAAAACTACAGGCCGATATCCTTGATGAATATAGATGCAAAAATCCTCACTAAAATACTAGCAAACAGAATACAGCAACACATACGAAAAATTATTCATCACGATCAAGTGGGATTCATCCCAGGGATGCAAGGTTGGTTCAACATACGCAAATCAATAAATGTGATACACCATATTAATAAACTCAAACACAAGGACCATATGATCATCTCTATAGATGCTGAAAAAGCATTTGATAAAGTTCAGCACTCATTCATGACAAAGACCCTCTATAAGTTAGGTATAGAGGGAAAGTATCTCAACATAATTAAAGCCATATATGACAAACCCACTGCCAATATCATCCTGAATGGGGAAAAGCTGAAAGCTTTTCCTTTAAGAACAGGAACTAGACAAGGATGCCCGCTCTCACCACTCCTATTCAACATAGTGTTGGAAGTACAAGCCAGAGCAATCAGAGAAGAGAAGGAAATAAAGGGCATCCAGATCAGAAAAGATGAAGTCAAACTGTCCCTGTTTGCAGATGACATGATCCTATATATCGAAGAGCCTAAAACCTCTACAAAAAAACTGCTGGAATTGATAAATGATTTCAGCACAGTAGCAGGATACAAAATCAACACACAAAAATCAGTAGCATTTCTTTTCTCCAATAGTGAACATGCAGAAGGAGAAATCAAGAAAGCCTGCCCATTTACAATAGCCACCAAAAAAATAAAATACTTAGGAATTGAGTTAACCAAGGAGGTGAAAAATCTCTATAATGATAACTACAAACCACTGCTGAGAGAAATTAGAGAGGATACAAGAAGATGGAAAGATATCCCATGTTCTTGGATTGGAAGAATCAACATAGTGATAATGTCCATACTACCCAAAGTGATATACAAATTCAATGCAATCCCCATCAAAATTCCAAAGACATTTTTCTCAGAAATGGAAAAAACTATTCAGACATTTATATGGAACAATAAAAGACCACGCATAGCCAAAGCAATGCTGAGCAAAAAAAATAAAGCTGGAGGCATAACACTACCTGACTTTAAGCTATACTACAAAGCTATAATAACCAAAACAGTATGGTACTGGCATAAAAACAGACACACTGACCAATGGAATAGAATAGAGAATCCAGAAATCAACCCACACACTTACTGCCATCTGATCTTTGACAAAGGCACCAAGCCTATTCACTGGGGAAGGGACTGCCTCTTCAGCAAATGGTGCTGGGAGAACTGGATTTCCATATGCAGGAGAATGAAACTAGATCCATACCTCTCACCGTATGCTAAAATCAACTCAAAATGGATTAAGGATTTAAATATACACCCTGAAACAATAAAACTTCTTAAAGAAAACATAGGAGAAACATTTCAGGAAATAGGACTGGGCACAGACTTCATGAATACGACCCCAAAAGCACGGGCAACCAAAGGAAAAATAAACAAATGGGATTATATCAAACTAAAAAGCTTCTGCACAGCAAAAGCAACAATTAAAAGAGTTAAAAGACAACCAACAGAGTGGGAGAAAATATTTGCAAAATATACATCTGACAAAGGATTAATATCCAGAATATATAAGGAACTCAAACAACTTTACAAGAAGAAAACAAGCAACCCAATTAAAAAATGGGCAAAAGAGCTAAGTAGGCATTTCTCTAAGGAAGATATCCAAATGGCCAACAGACATATGAAAAAATGCTCAACATCACTCAGCATCCGGGAAATGCAAATCAAAACCACATTGAGATACCATCTAACCCCAGTTAGGATGGCTAAAATCCAAAAGACTATGAACGATAAATGCTGGCGAGGCTGCGGAGAAAAAGGAACTCTCATACATTGTTGGTGGGACTGCAAAATGGTGCAGCCTCTATGGAAAATGGTATGGAGGTTCCTCAAACAATTGCAGATAGATCTACCATACGACCCAGCTATCCCACTGTTGGGAATATACCCAGAGGGATGGAAATCATCAAGTCGAAGGTATACCTGTTCCCCAATGTTTATCGCAGCACTCTTTACAATAGCCAAGAGTTGGAACCAGCCCAAATGCCCATCATCAGATGAGTGGATACGGAAAATGTGGTACATCTACACAATGGAATACTACTCAGCTATAAAAACGAATGAAATACTGCCATTTGCAACAACATGGATGGACTTCGAGAGAATTATATTAAGTGAAACAAGTCAGGCACAGAAAGAGAAATACCACATGTTCTCACTTATTGGTGGGAGCTAAAAATTAATATATAAATTCACACACACACACACACGCACACACACAAAACCGGGGGGGGGGAAGAAGATATAACAACCACAATTATTTGAAGTTGATACGACAAGCAAACAGAAAGGACATTGTTGGGGGGGAGGGGGGAGGGAGAAGGGAGGGAGGTCTTGGTGATGGGGAGCAATAATCAGCTACAATGTATATCGACAAAATAAAATTTAAATAAATAAATAAATAAATAAATAAATAAATAAATAAAAGAAAATCAATCTAGTGCTGAGAGTAGGAATATGGGGAGAGTCTGAGAAGGGTGAGAATTGATGTTACCTTGTTAGCTTCTACCCCTAGTGGGCCACAGCTTGGAAGGGATAAGAATTCAACAGATAGTAAACTACCCATATAAATTCGGAGGGGTGCAAAATCCCGGAGCAGTTGTCGAATTTTTTGACTCCTTGGCATTTGGCCTAGTTGAGAAGATTTTGTGCTTCTCAGAAGCTCCAAATTCAGCTAGTGTCTTAGCCAAGATGGCCCTAAACCTGTCGTGAATCAAAGTGGCAGAGGGAAATGGTCAGGAAAATGGGTCTGTGATAGTGCCCTTGGTTCCCCGTAGTCCCTACTGGCATGCAGGTCAAGACACTATTATGTTCCACATGGGGTTGAGGAGTTCCTCGGGGGAACCTCTGAGGCAATGAGTAAGGAAACTCTGAAGTGGACAGCTGCAGGGCAGACCACCCTTGCTGAGCAACCAGATCTCAGACATTAGCTACCCCTGCAGGCAGACCAGTGGACCCTGACTGCTTGAGTCCCAGGTCAGGAGGGACAACAGTCCACCCATTTGTGCAGCAGCTATAATGAGCGCCTGGAGGCCACCACAGACTATTCTCCTCCATTGTCACCTGCACAATGATGTTACATGAGCATCACCTTCTACCTGATGTCTGGAAAAGAGAATGAGAACTGGCGGGGGAAGGAATCCAGAAAATTCAACTACCTGAAAGAAATTAGCTTTAAACTAGAAGAGACCGGAGCTTGTCACTAGCAAGTACTATTCACTGTTAGCAGGAATGAATGCCCAAGAGGAAGATGAGAAATAAAAAGTAAAGTTAACTGCTCCCCATTTTTATTCAACCTCTCTACATTCTTATTCTGTAGCCACATGACCTTTGAGGTACTGGTTTCTTTTCAACCCTCTTTCTTGTCCATACCCGTCATCCTCCCAGCCCAGTTTTCTTTAGGACAGTACATCTCTCCTTTGAACCAACAACCAGTTGCCAGGTTGGCCACTCACCTGCCTTTGGTCTGTTTCTCCTGCTTCCATCTCTATGGATGCCAGCAATGATAAAGGAGCTGTACATGCAGTAAGATCACCCTGCCTTAATGGAGCAGAGAAACTTATCAGTTTCTTGCATTGCATAAGACACTGTCCATGAGACCCATGTCCTCTCTGATGGACTTCATGTCACTGCACAGGAAATTCAGCTACATTCCTGAATTCACCAGGGACCCAGAAGGAAATATGTGGAAAAATTATAAATAAATGGAAGATTGAAGTAAGCTTAATAAAGAGCCAATTTATAAAGCTGTGGGCAGAGTGAAGGAAAATGAACAAAGGATGGAGAGGTGTTGTTGTTGGAGCCAGCACCAGTGATCTGAAGGGGCAAGAGGAAGAGGTGGATATTGGAATCCAGTGACATCTCTGTAGAAAGAACTTTTGGTCGTCACCAACCTGTGGCCCAGCAGGGAGGACCCCAGGCAGGAAATACCTCAATCTTGTTCTCTTCCTAACCTCTGCTCTCTTGCTGGTTACTCCTTTCGGTCAACTGAACTGAAAACCAGAAGACAAGAGAGCTTGGTTGATGGATAGAGGTCAGTCTTCTGGGGCACAGAGCAGGTGGAGAGGCATGAGAGGGGTCCTGTAGGGACAAATGGAGAATATCCAATACAGTATATTTATAGATGTTCTTTGAGTTCGGTAACTTGGAACTTGGGCTCGACCATGCATTTATTACCTGTGTGACCTGGAGCAGTACTTAACTTTACTGTAAATCAGTTTTCTCTTCTGTATTAGGCTAATAATAACAGTACCTACCTCATTTAGTTGTTTTGAGGATTATGCATGTAAAGCAGTCCTAACATTACAGGCACATAATAAAGATTTAGTAAATGCTAGTGGTTAATTTTCCTGGTTATCTGGTCTTCAGCAGGACGGGTAGCAGGGGCTGTAATTTTAGGATGCTGTAGAGAGTAGCTTGCCTCACATATGCAGGAGGACACCTTGCTAAGCAAATCCTGGCCATGAAGAGGAGAACTGGGTAAAATCTGCCCTGTAGTACTGTTGATTTCACACCTACTTTATTTTGCTTAGATCGTAAGTCTGCTTTCATTTTCCTTAGAAAATGATTTTAGGAAATTGTCCTCCAGGGGAAAAAAAATTAGTCACAATTACAGCAAAATCTAATTGTCCAGTTCTAAATTAAGTGACTTATTTTAGGATCTCATAGCTGCTTGAATGTTTAGAGATCGGACTGGGTGACAGAAGAATAACTGGACTCTTCACTTAATTTAGAAACAAAAATTGCTCTTCACCCTTGTTTGATGCAGTGGATATTGTGGTATGCTGTGGTGTGCCACCTAGGTCCCCCCCTTCCTCCTTTTAAAATGGAATACCTATTCCTCCAGCTATTGGAAGTGTTGGTGGATGACAGCTTTCAATGATTTCTTCTCTGGTAACTGCCCTTGGCTGAAGAGAGCAGGCTTGTCCATACCCAATGTCTGTTCAATATGCTTTACAAAGACCTGGCTCCCTTGCCTCAATTTGAGATGACTTCCAGGAGTCATCCCATCTCCTTAGCTCTCTATGGGATACTCTGAAGCCTTTGTTGTGACTGCATTTCAGCTTAACTTCTACTCCTGTTCTGCTTCCCTCACTTCCTTGCAGATGTTGATACCAGCAATATGCTTCAACAAACTTCCTGCATGCAAATCTTCATCTTGTATTCTGTTTCCTGAGAAATCCTACCTGCAACATTTGAGGCCAAGAGTTATTTTTTATAAGCCTTTCCACTGACTGTTGTGCCATCTGGAATGCTTAGTAAGTGTTTATTGAGATGACAATGTCACTTGAAAAGTTGACTCAATAGGACCCTGGGTTTAGAGAGATCTGATTTTCACAAAGATCACCATTTTCATCTCCAGGATTGAGATAGATGACTAGATTGGTTATAGACAGTCCCCTTTCCCCGCTCACTGTTCCACTGTGTTCCACCAAAGCCTCATTCTCCATCAGAGAGGACCACTTCTTCAGGCAGAAGAGAGCTATGCATTAGTTTCACACTGTCTGGGTTCCCAGGAAAGAACTGCCATTCTAAAGACTACTTTGACTTGACATTTTTGTTATGGAATTATATATTCCAATTAACCAGCCCATAGGCAGTAAAGCTCCATTTTCTACCCTTCACAGTGAATCTTTGAGTTTATGCTAGATTTTATAGTGTTAATGTATGCGTAGAGCTCCTTAGGCAGAAATGTCCACCAGAATGATGCCCAAGACAGTAGTGCTGTTGCTTCATGGCGTGATGTGAACCATTAAGGCTCTTACTCTGTTTTAACACTGATTTAGGAGAGTTGTCTTTGGCATATGCTATTACAATTATGAGAAAATGTAGCTCCATTAGCAAAATTTACCTTAAGAAATAGTAGTGCTTTGGTAGCTTGCAGATGTCTGAGGCAGTGGCTTGACTTTGCCCAATCAAGGGACACTCTTTGGTTTTGCCAGCTGGTTGCAGCTGGTGTACCAGCAATGGCATTGCCCAAAGTGCGTGCTTTAGAGTGTGAGCTATGGGCTCTCCTTTTAATGGCACTAACTTGATTGCACTCATGGCTTTTATGAAGATCTGCCAGTCTTTCGGGGCAAGTTCTGTTCATACACAAATAACCCAATAATGCTTTCTCATATTGCTAAAAGTTAGTCTCATTTTGACATTCCCAACATAGCACCTGTGCCCAAATTCAAGCTCCTGCATCAAAAACAAGTTATATCATCCAGTTTTTTAAATTTAAGGCCAACAGCTGCAACTAAACTGGGAGATAATATGGGAGTTATTATGACAAAGTCTTGTTTACAGTGGCATTTGTTTAGGGGCCCAGACCTCAAAAAGAAATTATTCCCTGGACTCATACTGGTAGGGAGTCTCTCTGGGGTGGCCTGAAATGAGTGAAGCCATTAAAAGCACTAACTAAGCTGTAAAACATGAAGGATAGTGTTAAAAGCCAGATGCAAATAGCTTCACCCAGATTGAGTTTTGCATGGTAGGCTGAAGTATGATGCCTCTTGTGGAGGAAGCAAATATATGACCTCAATTCTAGATTAAGTAATTATTAATAAACAGGAGGGATCAGTGTAATATCTCCAAAACACTTAGGGCTTTTCCCCCTTCCTAATTTTGCTTTAAATTGGCATGTTGCCTCCTTTAAAATTTTGGTAAAGCATCACACAGAGACACACCAAAGTTCACATTTTAGAAAGGACATATAGTTGTTTTGAAATGGGTGACTTTGGATCTCACTGGGATCCGGTTCAAGAGAAATATTTACAAGGGAGTCTTATGAAGAAAAAAGAATAAAATCCATTTCCAAGTGCACAGGACCCAAGTAAACTTGAATTGTCCCCATAGTTCTCAGAGGGAGGATGCTTTGGTACCCCTGGAGGGTTTGATGAGTCAATTCAAATCTATACATTGTGACTAATATAGCCTATTAGACCAGGGTACAGATGGATATTCCAGTCAGTAGGAAAGACACATTCCATTTAGAGTGAAAAGACTCACAGGAGAACTGTACTGTGCTTTAAAAAGTTAAATATTCATCTAGAACCTGAATACAATTTGCATGAAAAGGTGAAGAAATATATCATGGGCAGACCTCATATAAAATGCAAATATTTAGTTATAAAACCCTTAAGAGTCATATTTAAGGAATCTGTGGTCATGGCCAATCACAGGAGACAGAGGAGGGTGTGGTCTGTCGTTAGAACTGATTCTCAGGCAAAATCAGGGCTTGAGGACCCCGTCCAGCTCAGTGCTCTAACAACAAAGTTGCCAGCTGGGGGCAAAATGCCATGTCCAAATAAGAATAGTTTATAGCCCAGGCAAATAGCAAATAGGAAACGTTGGCATGCAGAGATAGCAGGGGGCCCAGGAGAATTAGCAGACATTAACAAGGGGGTGAAGCCCAGAGATGGTGAATTGAAGGTTAAGTGTTACCTGGAAGCCTACAAAGGCAGCTGTGTCATAGAAGGCTGTTAAGGGTTCATGTCAGAGAGCTAAGCTTCACAGATAGACTTCAACATATCAGAGGGGAAAGACAAGAGCAAATCATTGACCCAATTTTAGGAGAGGTCTTGGGGAACCATGCAAATCTTGACTATAGGGACACTATGTCATAATACGAGGCTAGAATCCAGTTAGGAAACTGTGTTTGGATGGTGAGTATAATCACTTCTGAAATCATTGGGAGTCTTTTTCTTAAATACTCCAGCACTCTTTGAACAAAATTTCTGTAGGTGTACTTGCTATGGGTGGCCTGCAGGATGTCTTAACAACCAGCTGATTAGAATCGTTCATCTAATGGTTCTTAAGTCACCAGCTCAGTAATTTAAGCAGATTTAATCTGATTCTCACTGCACCATTCACTCTTTAATCTTTTCCTTGGGTCCTTGGGATGCTGGAGACTCATTTAGTTTGCATCTATTTTCACTATTCTTTCAAGTAGTGAATCACTTTGCTCCATCAGCAGCAGATTCTCTTTTAAAATCAGATCAATATATCTAACGGGTGTTCAGAATGGGTACTTATGATCAATGTGCATTATTTATCACAGAATTGCCTGTGTGCATATTTTTTCCTGAAATACTTTTTAAAAGGCAACACTCTAGGTAGGCATATGGATAATATGCATAATAATCAGAAAATTAATAATTTATAAGTAAAATATTAAATTGGCCTTGAAATGAAAGGAAACTCTTCTTCCTTTTAATCTCTTAGTGTGCTCTCATTGTTCTAAATGATGATGATTTCAAACAGATCAGTGATGAGAGAAATGAAAACATGTATATATACTTCTATGGAATTATTTAATGATATGTTATAATTGTCAGCAGAAATTATATGTATATACATGGAAGAGATCATAGAAATAAAAAGAGAAGTTAGAAACTATATAAGAAAAGCTGGAGTTAATGACATTGTGCACAAATTTGTGCATAAGATTTGGATATCAAGTTAAAGAAGGAAAATATATATCTCTCTATGATGAAAATATGCAGGCAGACTTCTCCTGGCACTGAAATCAAGACTGCATAGTATACTAGTTAAAATTGTGGACTTTTGGGCTCAATAGACATGGTTTTGAATTCTAGCTCTTTCACTTATTAATGTGGATCCCTGGGATAATGATTTCAACTTTCTGAGACTCAGTGTCTTCATCAGAAAAATGGGTACAGCAATACCTATTGTTTAAGGTGGCTGAGAAGTTTAAGTTAGAAAATGCATATGAAGTACCTGGTGTGGATTGTTCGAATTGTGTCCCCCAAGTTTCATCCATTAGAAGCTTAATTCCCACTCTAACTGTTGAGGATGGGAAATCCTATTATGGTAACTGAAAGGTGGGGCCTTGGATAGGTGATTAGATTGTAGGACCATGCCATAGTGAATGAACTGAAAATGGTGGTCAGGAGCATGTTTCCGAGGCCTTTAAAAGAAGAGGAGAGGAGAGTGTGTCTCATTCTCTCTGCTCTGCCATTTTCACAGCGTAATAAATAGTCTGCTGTGACTGAAGCCGCCACCAAAGAAAGTTTCACCACGTGTGTCCCCTGGACTTTGGACTTCCAGCCTCTGAAACTGTAAGCAATAAATTTCATTTTCTTATAAATCACCCAGTTTCAGGTATTTTGTTATAAGCAACAGAAATGGACTCATACAGTACCTAAGGTAGTGAACACCACATAGTAACTTCTCCATAACTATTAGTCAAAAGTCCACAACACACAAGAACCATTCAAACCAGAAAATTCTCCTGCAGGTGAGATACCAGTTGAAGGGAATATAGAAACAAAGCATTTATTTAAAATAATGATGAAAACTTTCTAAACACAAAAAGTGTAATTCTTCTGTGTCTAGAATTTTTGTAAAGATAAGATAAATCCAAAGGGGATATTCAGGGCTCATGATAATGAATGTCTGTTGCTAGATTTGTTCTTGTTTCAACACCATATGGAAAGAAAAATATTTGCTGTGTCTGAACTATTGCCAAAGTGTCATATTCTGAGAATAACACTGGGCTTATTACTAATAGGGCTAAGCTGAGAGAAGTTCCTAGCTGAGTAGTTTAAAAGTTTTTAAATGTATGTCAGCTCCAAGTTAGAGGTTGGAGGCATGCTTACTATTTGAGAAGCTGTGACGCTTTCTCTCCATGCTCTGCATGGAGCAGAGCCCCGAATGGTGCGCTCATTGTACATACGGCTGTAAATACTGTGCTTGGGGATATGATGCCATCTTAGCATCACCTCTGCCTCCTTCTGCAATCTCTGCTGCATCATGGAGCACTTAAGAACAACATTTTCAGGCTCCTTTTCCTGGTCTGCTGGCAAGTGGCACAGGTTTGCAAGGCAGAAGAAGAGAGGCTGGTATTCTTCTGAAGCAGGTGCAGCCACAGTAGATGGTCACATGTGAGGTCTGAAGCAGCTTTCACCACTTTAGTGCCCAGGCTGAGTCACTGCGGTACTTTCCTGACCCTCAGGCTCTGAGCTGTTCCAGAGACGGGGTAAGCATCTACACCCCACACGTAAACTCTCTCATAGGGTGAAGGGCCTCAGTTTTCCTGACTGAATCCTGACTGATTCACACATACTCATGCTCACTTATCGAGCACCTACTGTATGACTCATTCTAAGCACTTAGCAAGTTATTTCATTTAAGCCTCCCAACAGCCCTACTAATATTGCCATTTTACAGATGAGGAAACTGAAACACAAACAATCACAATCCTATTTATCTCCTACCAGCATCTTTCCATATACTCCACCTTAAACTATTGCTATTGATCATGTATTCATGTTCCTTTCTAAAACAAATTCTTTTACTTGTGGACTAGGTTCTGTTCCCTTTACTGCAGACAAGGATATCACCATAGCAGTTCCTATCTCTCTCCTACATCGTTATTACATACCTCTTCTTGACTGGGTCATTTCCTTCTATATAAAATCACACTTTATTTCTTCTATCTTAATCCCACTGTTTTTTTCCAGCAATCACTCAATTTCTGTTTCCCTGAACAGCAAATCAAGATTTCTCATTATTTCCAGGATCACTTCTCCCATTCTCCCTTAAGCCAAATTCTACTTCTTGTCAGTTACAGTAACTTCTGTGTTGTTAAACCCAAAGATCAGTTCTCAGCCCTCACTTCACTGACCTGTCAGCAGCATTAGATCGTCGATCCTGCCCTCTCGGGTCCACTTTCTTCACCTGGATCCAAGGAGGCCAGCTACTTTTTCTCCTCTCTCATAGATTGCTCCAACTCAGTCTCCTTTGCTGGTTACTACCTCTTCTCTCAGACCTGTTATGATTGGAATGTCTCAGGGCTTGATCCTTCCTTGCTTTCTTTCCTTCTGTACACTCACTACCTTGGTGGTCTTATCCAGCCTCATGATTCATAATACCATGTATATGACAATGTCTACTGAATTTCTGTCTCCACTGCATACCTGTGTCTTGAACTCCAGCCTACTGGGAATCTCCATTTGTCTAGTAGACGTGCCAAGCTTAACCTGTCCCAAACTGGATTCCTACCTCCCCTTCCAAATCTGCTCTGCTCAGTCTTTCCCGTCTCACTGGAGGACAACTCCATCCTGTTGTTCAGTCAAAAAAATCTTGGCATGATCCTTAAATCCTCTCTCTTAGCCATTGTTAAATTTGTCAGGAAATCAGGTTGTTATACCCTCAAAATATATCCAGGATTGGGTTGTTTTTCACCATCTCCAGTGCCTTCACCATGGTCTTAGCCACCGTCCTTTCTCACTGGATCACTAATATAGAGTTCACCTTATTTCCCTGTTTTTTACTCTTTCCTTTCTACAGTCATTTCTCAACTCACTCGCAAGATGAACCTATTCAGCATAAGTTACATCATCTCCCTCCTTCACACAAGACCTTGCAGGGATTCTCCATTGTCCTTATGATGGCTTACAAGGCCCTATGTGATATGGCTCCTATTAACTTATCTAACCTCTTTTCCTCTTTTCCCTTGATATTATCTTTGTTTTGTTTGTACAAAAGATGACCTTAAGACAAGGATTTGGGTGTAAATTGTTTCTGTGGGAGGTGATCTCAGGAAGCCTGGGGATGAAGTGAGGGAATAAGCTAGGAAAGGAAAAGAGATAGCTAAGGATGTATTTATGAGCAAATTACCACTGTGGGCAATCCTACTGCGGCCCCTGTGAGGGACTGTAGGACATACCCCAGAATTGTCCCACCAGTGAGGTGAGCGAATTGAAATATTTATCCACCCATTTCCATCTCCCATTGGTGAGGGCCAATTCTGCAGACACTTTTGATAAATCTTACCGCACGGGGCAGAGTATGGTTCCACAGCCAGGGGATGCCATTTGGCCGTGAGTCGTAGGATGTACCTGGCAAGTGTGGGAATTATCTAGAGATGGAATCCAAGAGGGGCTGAGATAACATGGATAGGGCATCAACATTTTCTAATACAGGTAGCATCTTTTGCTGATCTAGAAGGGAATAAGAGAGGAGGCACAACATCTATTGCAGGCACAGAACAAATAGTTCATCTCCCACCCAGGGAAGTATAGCGAGCTACTATATTTTGAATAACACTCTGAATGGATGGTGCTATCTGCAGACATCTGTGGGTACATCTGGAATAGTTGGATGGACTTAAAATTAAGTAAGAGCTGCAAAATTCTCCTTGAAGCTTAGGCATCCATAACTTTCTCTTAGGAGTGGTGCTGGACACTTTTACGGTGCTAGCCTGTCCACGCTTCCCTCTTAGGGGAAACAGCCAGCCCAGAGTCCTGCTCAAGACATGATTTACAAGACAAGGGGTGAGTGAAAACCCACAGTTGGGACAGCCATGCATGGCATGAACTGGTGTGAAAACACAAGAGGGATGATCAGGTACTCTCCTGAGAATTTAAATTTGAAATTTGGAAAACCTGTTAGCCTAAGACACTTTCTGCAGGGATTGAGGTTCAAGTGGAAGGAGAGACTGACTAATCCACATATATTCATCTTTCAATGAATGAACACCTTTTATTTTTAAGTGAACCTGAGTGGGTCTCTGATGCTTGTAAACATGGATGAGGATTCATTTTTCATTTAAATAGCTGATCATGGTGACATAATGGTTCCTTTACCTTGAAATATATCGAGGGATAAAAGAAATTAATTGAGTTGGGTTAATGGTATAAAGTGAAAAAAGTTTTTGGTTTTTTTCCTGCCTTTTATTCTGTACCTAAGGACACTCAAGATTCATTTACTCTCTCCTTGAACTCTCAGAAATTGCTTTCTCCACCCACTTCTCCTCCGCTTTAGTCTCCACAGGTCTCAAGGCACTTTCTTTCATGCAAATTCTTTTAGGTTGATATTTCTCGAGTTTTCCAGGGCAGTCTCGATCTCAACTGTTCTGTCTTGTTGTTTCTATATACTTCCAATGTCCCAGAAATGCCAATGTTTTGACATTTAAACTATAGCTCTCAAGCAGCCTAATTCCCAGAAGTAAAAACAAGTCCTTTGTTAGACTTTGCATCCTGATTTTTGATTTGGAAAATAAGGTCATTGCCTCATTCCACTATTCTTTCAGGTATTGAAATTTATGCATTGTTACAACCTCTCCTTGAGCAGGTACAACCCATGCAGCCTTCATTCATTGAAACACTGTAGTATATGGAATAAGACGTATATCAGTATTTACTATTTTCATGCTTCCTTGGGACGCTTATTTCTGGGGATCAGCACAACCTGTGGAGTCTTCACTGAAGGAGAAGATGGAACATGAACATCAATCCCGTGGATCCAAGTGACCCCCCTGCCTCTTACCACTGAGGACTGGATGTGAGGAAGAAGATAAGTTAAGAGTGCTTTGCCATTCTAAGGACACAAAAGCATAATTCCACCTCTCTCAAGAGCATTCTGTATTTGCTTTCTATTGCTCTTGGACACAGAACAATTATTCTTATTAACTGAATGGCCAGAAAAAAAATTGTGTTTCAGTAAAACTGCTATGTCCCTGTTGTGCTCATTGCATCTGTTGAAATATTTTATTCTAATGGACCTTCTCCTTGACTAGAACCTGAGGTTCATGAGGGCAATGCAGTGTCTGTCTGGTTTATGGTCCTTCTGCATGCCTAACTTTGTCCTGGTTCACAGTGGGTAATTGATACGAATGCAAAATACCTGTGTGTGTGTTCTTCTTAAGAACAATCTGATGGCACATAGTAGACATTTGGATTTTATTGGTCTCTACTGTTTTTGAAGAGTTGCTGACAGATGATGGTCGACTAGCTTAAGCAAAATTTATGGTTACAATCATCTTTCTTCTGTAATGAGTCTTTCTTTAATTTTTTATGCCAATAATCAGAATGCATGTTTCTTTACCTGTGGGCTGAAGTTGGCAATTTAAAAGAACAGTAAGTAAATTAATTTATTAATTAGGATCATCAGACTTCCATAGTCATTTCAAACAATTGTTCATTTGGCCCTTTTCTTACTAATTTGTGTCCTGATTGCTTATTAACAAATAATAATGTATATGTGAGTTCCACATTTCTTTCATTTTGCTTTTGTGTCTGAGTTCCAGTCTTTAAATGGGGAAGATAAAAACTCTGCTTTGGGGCCGACCCTGTGAGGCACTCGAGAGAGGGCGGTGCTGGGAGCACAGCGGCGCTCCCGCCGCAGGTTCGGATCCTATATAGGGATGGCCTGTGCGCTCACTGGCTGAGCACGGTGCAGGCGACACCGAGCCAAGGATTGCAATCCCCTTATCAGTCACAGAAAGACAAAAAAAAAAAAACTCTGCTTTGTCGGGTCTGCCACCAGCTGACCCGAACAGCCCTTGCCTTGCTATCAGTCCCTCCCTTGGTGTCCCTTCTGGTGGGTGGGAGGATTGCCCAGATTTCTCTTTCCCCTGTCCCCGTTGGGAGGAGATGGAGGAAGAGAACAGTGAAGAGAGGTGAGCACAGCCGCCAGCCCCAACCAGCCCATTAAAGGTCACTCAGACGCCACGGGGGTTCTGTCCAGCAGTTCCGTTTATTATCGCACAAGCACTTGCTTTTATAGGCAGATGGGGTGGGGAGGGGAGGTTTTAACATAATCCTATCAGCTTAAAGGTCAAGAGAGCATGCATCCTATTTTAACGCCTAGCTATTGCAATCATGCAGTGTCCAGGAGCGCGGAAGCGTGTATTTGGCCAATAAGGACTAGGGCAAGGTTCCCGCGGACACTCCCACCCTGCTTCCTCCCAGCGCCATCTTAGGCTGCCACATTAATACAACCTTGTGGGCCCATTATGGTGCCGCTTGTAATGTCACTTAAGGTGGCGTTAGTTTTTAAGGCCCGACACTGCTTTTATTCAGATGGTTACTAGACTATTGAAATGATAAACTGAAAACTGATCATCCATGGAGAATCAGCACAATGATGATGATGATGATGATGGCTATAAAAATAATAGCGATTTTATTGAGAGATGAGTATATGTCAGACATCCTTATACCTTCCCCTTATATAACCTATGTTACAGATGAGAAGGAGTCGCAGAGTGATTAATTCTCTCACCCAAAGTCATGTATATAGTGCTAGGAGGAGGAGGAGTAGAGGTTGAGATGTTACAAAACTATGAGCACATAAAGGAGAATCATAAAGGAGAATCACTTGGTTAGCAATTCCAAGTAGAGGAACCAGAAGTTTGCAGATGGAGTGTTCTTACTCCAAAAAAATCACTTGTTACAAGATGCAGTATTTTGTACAGTGTCTAAACATCAAGGTGGCGGTCCACTTGGTTATGGATTTTTCAAGGTTGGTTTTTGAAATTAGATTGATAATTAATGGCTTAGTTGACCCTGGAAAGGAAGAGGGTGCAGGCATCCAGTCGAGCACGATATGAATACGGTAAGAACCAAAAAGTTCTGCTGCCCTTCAATGCCTTTTCCTCTCTGCATAGTAACTTTCTTCCCTGATTCTGCCACTTTTCTAATATACTCAGGTTGGAGCTTAGCTTCCCTAAAAGGGACAGGTAGGTTTGTTCGTGCATTCGAAGCTCCTGGTTAGTGCAACCTCAGTATTTACAGGAGAGTCACACTTCCGCCAGAGATTTCACATTGTTTTTATAAGCTTCTATCTTAGCTTTTTCCAAGCTATACCTTGGACCATTAGTTACCAGAGATGTGAATGGGTGTTAGGTTCACAAAAAGGTTCCCTTGGTCAAATAAATTTGAGAAAATTGGCTCGAACAAAATGAAATAGTTTCATGACACAGTGCTCGGGGTTCTAAAATACGTTGTGAATGCCCACAAGGAGCATAACATAGGTAGCATTTCTCAAATGTACTGATGGCTCTTTTTCCCCCCTAGAGAAGCTTATGAAACTTAGTGGCTCACAGAACAAGCAAGTTTTTGGAAATAGTCTTCTTCCTATGCTGTGGAAATGAATATAAGTGCGTATGAGTATTTATATAGAGAAATACCATCTAGACACATATGTATGTGTAAAGGGAAAGAGGACTCAAAGAGCACGTAAGGAAGTGTGGTCCAGCAGAAAGAGAAAGAAACCCATAAATGTCCAGGTTTTATTTTAATTCTGTCTCTAATTAGCTGTGCAAGAATGAATAAAAACATGAACATTCTGCATCTTAGTTTCTCTATTTAAAGAATAAGGATGAGATAGGGTGGTGGTGGTGGGGAGAATGGAAATAAGAAGAGGGAAGGAATAGAAAAAAAGGCACTTGATGATTAGAAAGGAAACACAGTATCAAGTGATTGGACAGAAGAGATGAATTCAGTAGCTCTATTGTACAACATGGTGACTATACTTAATAGCAATGTATTGCATGTTTGAACATTGCCACAAGAGTAGATTTTAAATGTCCTCACCACAAAAAATAACTATGGGAGATAATGGACATTTTAGTTAGCTTGATTTAACCATTCCGCAATGTAACATATGAGGGTACTTCAAAAAGTTCAAGGAAAGATTCATATCTTCCAATTCTATTTTTCCACGAACTTTTTGATGTACCCTTGTATACCAAAAATCAGGTTGTACACTGTAAGTAAATACAATTTTTATTTGGCAATGAAAAAAATAACTTAAAACAATTTTAAAAATCCATTGACAGATAAAAGTAGCTAATGATCATCATTACGTCCAGTATGCTCATTCACTTGTCATACATTTATGTATTCAACAACTATTTTTTTCTGTGCTTCCTGTGTGCTGGGGATAGAAGGATGAATACAACAAGCAAGTTTCCTGCCCTTTTAGACCTCTTAATCTGGGGGTGAGGGGAATAGACAATAAATAAGGAAACAAACTAAAAAAAGAACACAAACTATGAAAAGTGAAAAGAAGTGAACTTGGTGACGTGATGGAGGATAATAGAATTAATTCCAATTTCATAAATTGTAAAGACCCAGAGGGGAGCAGGCCTCCCAATGGCCTCTTTGATGGGTGGGATGATTAATTTCTCTCACTTCCACATAAATCTTCATGGGCTTTCCATTCTGGCTTTAAACTAATCCAACATTTCATTGGTGAGCCACAAAATGAAAATGAAAAGCTATGATTATTGTAAATTTCTGATAACATCCTGCCCAAATGTGCCTGGAAATATTTCCAATTCTAGCAAATGTCCTGATATTCCATTACTATTTTCCTGTAGGTGGAGTAGAGGAAAGGACCCTGTGCTGGGTGCCAAGAAATTTGTGTCTCAGCTTCTCAGCTTCCCTATTTAACAGACTGAGCCATCTGGGCAATTCACTCTACCTTTTCCTGCTTAATTTTTTCCCTTTTGAAAAATGAGAGCAGAGGATATATTGTCCCAAATGCCTTCCAGGCTCTTAAATGTCCATTCTAGGTTGCTTAGGCCCTTAGTCTTGTTTCACTCTTGTCTTTGGCATTTCAGATCTAATGTTGATGCTGCATCCTGCTCTCCTGAACTGTCACTTGTGATGTAGCTCATTCCAGCAAGTTTACAAGCTTAGAGGAACCCGCAACTCTCAGGCTTCTATATCACACAAATAGAAACATTAAGAAGTCATCCCCCATGCCAGCCATTTGATGTCTGTGAAAGGCTAATTTAATACTGGAAAGTTTAGGTAACTTCAGATGGAGATGCCCATTTATTCACTGTCATGGGTCAGGCAGCTCAAGTTAATATCTACACTAATTAAACACATGAATCAGAGAAAATGATGATTTGTCACGAGGATGTGTGTACTTAAAAAAAATGGGAATAATGAAAAACTAACATGAGACAAATTGAGCTGTAAGAATTTTCTAACTGGAAATTTTTGCCCAGAAAAAAGAGTATGAAATATATTGTGGAGCCTTGAAGATTCTTAGCCGAGCTTCTCATTTCTCCCTGGCTGGGCTGTTTTTCTTTTCAGGTATCGTTAGGTATCATAAATAAAATTGTCTCTGCTGGAAGGGCTCTGAAGGCCTAGGGAGAGAGGGGAGGCTTCTGGGTTTATCTAGCTGGAATAAAAGAATAAGGCTTTCTCCTAGGAATTTTTTTTTTATTTTTAGACACTGGGGTGTGTGTGTGTGTGTGGTGTATGCACTCACGTGCATGTTGCTATACTGGTGTGTAGAATCCTGGCAGGGCATCTGAAGCCTCTAGCTCAGCTTCCTGGTTTCCTGGGTCATTGTCATTTTTTGTCTTTAATAGAAAAGATGTGGTGAACATGGAGATGCTCTCCCTGTCCCCCTTTGATGAAGGATTTATTGACAGGGGGTTGGCTCACCCAAGGTCAATCCCCTCACTTAGGGTGGCCCACATGCAATGAAGATTAATGCAGGGTAGAGCGTCCTGGACTTATCACCCCAACTTGGGACAATTCTGAAGAACGTTCTAGCTCCTGATTACCCCAAGGGTCAGGAATGCATCATACAGACGACATTGCAGCCTGACTCCTCCCTCTGCCCAATCCTGCTTCCTTCCTCTCTCTTTCCCAGGGATTGGTCCCATGGGTCCTCCTTAGCAAACCTCTTGTAAACTAATGTGCAATGTAGAGTCACTTCCTGGGAAAACCAATCTGCAATGGAAGACTATGTTTTTTGAAATGCTAATTGCATCATGTTATTTTCTTGCTTAAACTGTCCCTGGGTTGAAGTCCAAACTCTTAGCAGGGTTTAAAGGTTCTTGGTAAACTGGGCCTAGCTCATCTTTCCAGCTCCAGCTCCCACTGCTGCCAAAATCGCACTGTGAGCACCCGTTTGTGATCCCTTAAATGTTCCAAGCATTCTCATGCTCTGAGACTTTATAAATAATATTGTTGGGTTGGTTTTTTTGTTTGTTTGTTTGTTTGTTTGTTTGGGGTTTTTTGCCTTGCTCTTACCTTCCTTGTTTCCTTGACAAACTTCTATCATTCCTTCAAGACACAACTTATGTCACAATAATGACAGTTCACATTTATGGAGCCTTTCTAATGTGCTAGTGACTGTGCAAAGTGCCTTTTTGTGTGTATTATCTCACTTTATCCCTAAGTATTTGTGGGTACTATTTTCATTCCCAGTTTATTGATGAGAAAATAGAGCACAGAGAGTTTAAGAAATCTTGCTCAAAATCACAAAATTGGTGCACAAGGGAGCCAGGAATCACATGGAGGTAGTTTGTGCCCTTATCCATTATGCTAAACCACCCTGTGTACTCCTCAAGGGAAGAGACTTCTCTTAAAAATTTCTTTTTAAAAGGTTTTTTACATTTTCTTTTATTTCAACCATGTATAGAGACTTTAATTTCTTTTCTTTTCAGCTTTAGTGTGGAATAATTGACAATTAAAAATTATATTCATTGAAGGTGTACAAGTTCATGTTTTGATATATGTATGTCTTGTGACAGAATCACCTCAACCAAGCTAATTAATATATATACATATCACCTCACATAGTTACCATATTCGTTTTCCTTTTGTGGTGAGAATACTTAAGATCTGACTGCCTGGCAAATTTCAAGTATACAATATGGTATCGTTAAATTATAGTCACATTGCTGTGCTGTGCATTAAATCTCCAGAACATATTCATTTTGCATATATGAAAGTTTGTACCCTTTACCAACATCTCCAGCCCCTGACAACTGCTGTTGTACTCTTTGCTTCTGTGAATTTGTCTATTTTGTCTATTTATGTCTTCCCTCTATAGTCTCAATCTCTCTGTATTTGTACCACAAATGCGTGCAATGAGCAGCAATGACTCTTCTCTAGGGGAGGGCTTAAAGAAGGGGCTTGAGGCCTTGGGGATTGACTTGAAACTCAGAGCTGTGTCCTGAAACCTGAACATATGCATACTGAGCACTTCCTATCTCAAATGGTCAAACAAACTATAGTACAACTGTATCATAAAGTACTGCTAAGCAATACAAAGATATGAACTGTAAATACCTGCAATAATCCAGTTGAATCTTAAATTATCCTGAGTTAAAAAAAAAAATACAAAACTACTGTATGATCCCAGTCATATAAAGTTCTTGAAAAAACAAAATTATAGAAATGGAGAACATATTAGTGGTTGCTGGGTATTAAAAAAGATGGTGGAGGTGGGAAGGAAGTTGGTGTGGATGTAAAATAATAATATAAAAAATTCTTGTGGTAATGGAAATGTCCTGTGTCTTGATTATATCAATGTCAATATCCTGGTTATGATACTGTACTATAGTTTTGGGAGATATTACCATTGGAGGAAACTTAATGAAAGGCTGATGGGATCTCTCTGCATCACTTCTTACAACTCCACGTGAATTTGCCATGTCGAAGGGATACCTGCACTCCCATGTTTATCACAGCTCTATTTACAACAGCCAAGAGTTGGAATCAACCTTACTGTCCATCGCTGGACACCTGGATCAAGAAAACACACACACACACACACAGAGAGAGAGAGAGAGAGAGAGAGAAAGGGATACTACCCCCCATAAAAAAAGAATGAAATACTGCCATTTGCAGTAACATGGATGAACTTAGAGAAAATTATGTTAAGTGAAACAAGTCAGGCACAGAAAGAGAAATACTGCATGTCCTCACTCATAAGTAGGAGCTAAAGAAATAAACAAATACATGAAAGAAGAAAGATACAGCAATCACAATTATATGCTGAACTTTCAAAAGGAGAAAACAAAACTGAGGTTACTAG
Organism: Cynocephalus volans; assembly: GCF_027409185.1. NCBI lineage: Eukaryota > Metazoa > Chordata > Mammalia > Dermoptera > Cynocephalidae > Cynocephalus > Cynocephalus volans. Next base: position 136,116,293 of record NC_084463.1, on the reverse strand, counting down.
AGGTGGGAAAGGGGGAGTGGGGGGGGTATGGGAGGAACTGGTAAAGAGTCATGAAAAATAATTACATGGTATAATGTTGAATATACTAATTATCCTGATCTGAGCATCACATATTGCACACAGGTGTTGATATCCAACTCTGTTCCCCACAGATATGTCCAACCAACTATGTTTCAATAAAAATAAAATGAGAAAAAGAATGTACAATTACCTTAAAAAGTTAATTTTAAAAAGTTAAAAGACTGAGGCAAAATGAAGGAAGCAAGTAGGTCAGTTTGTCAGTTATGGCATGAGCTTTGGAATCTTGACATCATAACGGTTAGTGGTCCTGACTGCGGGAGATCCTCAGGCTTCATGGATTTGTCTACAGTGCTCTGCCAAGTTTTACAGACATAACTAATTTTCAGTGCTAAGAATTAAGGGAAAAAAGATGTTCACATCGCTCAAAAAGCACTCTGAGTTTTTTGGTGGTCATTCAAGGTTTCACTGCACAAGATAGTCTTTTAATATATCCTTTTTGATTGTCAAAACAGACTGGCAGTCCCAGGAATTATTCTGTCTTATTTCCTCTAAAACATGAACTAATTCTCGACTTCAGCCCTGGTTTCATGGAAAACTAGTCATTTCCATAAGATTTAGTGCTGCTGAACTTAAGAGAGCAGGCTTTCTGGGCTCCATGAGAGATAATTTTCTGTAGGTCTATGAAAATGTCTGCCCCATTTATAAAACTTATGTTGCCTTCAATCCATGTTGGTTTTAACTATTATGACAACAGAGTCCTGATGGAGCTTGCTTTTAGCTCAACCAAATGATATGTAAGGACTTCTTGTGTTTAGAAACTTTCTGATGTTTCCGGTATTATTTGGTGTTCTTTAGCAATTTTTTCTCCAAATTTGTATATTGATTTAGATCATATGGGAGTCAATTTTTCAGAATCCTCAATTATCTAAATGTTTATGCTAATGTGAAATCAAATTATAATTCTTCCTTGCACATCTTCATATTTTGTTTTGTATATGTTGGACCACAGTCTTTTTTAATTTTTTTATCAGATTTTAAGTGCTTGGTGAGCAAAAACTATCAGATCTATCTGAGTCTGCAAAGTGCAGTGTGGTGGCTTAAGAAAAGTAAATATCTATTAGGTGATTTAATGGGAATATACTTTTTAAAGGTATAAATTGGCATAAAATATTAGGGACATGTAATTATATTTTTCCTTTAAAAATGGAGCAGAAAATTTTTCTCAAAGGACATACCTGTCACTGATAATCAGAATTAACTAGCAGCAAATATTTATGGAGAACTTTAGAGTTTAAGAACACTTTTGATATCTTAGTTCATCTTAACTTTTATTACAATTCTATAAATAGATACTATTTTTTCCAGATTACAAGTTCTGTTGTATTACTATCATTGGAATTTTGCCAGATCAGAGACATGAGTATTCTAAATTTTGGATGGTCTCTTGACACATATTGTGTATGCAAGGTATATTATATATTGGATTATCATCTTTAAAGGAATATCTCCAAGGATGCTCCAAGCATAGTCCTCTGCAGCCCTTGGCTCCACTCTCTGGGCATTTGGTTCTTCCCTCTGGATTTTGGCACTGCTTTCTGCATCACCCTTACTTTTTAATGAAAAATAGCACATATTTACCGTTGAGTAGTTTTATTAGTCTATTTTATATCAGTAGGATTTGGGAGTTCTGATGGGTTTCTTTCATTCTGTGCTCTTTCTATCCCATTCAGTCCAACCTGGCAGTGTTTCTCCTGATATAAAATTCTCACAAACTGTGTATGTCCCCACGGTTGTCGCTGGTATTCCCTTCAACAGATAGAAGTCAGTTCACCAATCTTTCTGAGAAAATTTTTCTTTTTTCTTTTTTCTTCTTCCCTGATAGCCAAGGGACAATGCCCTTAAGCATTTTAGAGTCACTCTGGTTAGGTTGAAGGAATCTGTGAGCATTCCCTTAATCTCTTCAAAGAGCCTTTTGTGTGACTGAACAACTTTATGAAGTTTTATTAATAGGTTGTACAGCCACACACTCAGCTTTTTCTCTATGATGTACTTTCTGAAACATCCTCTTAATTTTATCATCTTCTGCATCTGCACAGCCTGAGAATTTCCCCAATTTCTGTTCTCTTTCATTTAACAATTCTTCTCTCAATTTATCTTTCTCTTCTCACATTTTAATATAAGCAGCAAGGAAAAAGAAACAGGCCACCCCTTTCAACACTTTGCTTGAAAATCTCTTCACCTAAATATCTGAGTTTACCATTTGAAAAGTCTGCTTTCCAAATATCTACAGGGCACAAGTCCACTAGCTTTTTGCCCACTTATAACAAGGATCTCCCTTCCCTCCTGTTTTCAGTAATGTGTTTCTTCTAAGCCAGAAGTGCCTTTCAAATCCGTATTTCTTCCCACAGTTTGTGATGATTTAGGCATTCCGTAGGACTACCTAGGTGTTCTCCATAATGCTCCTCAGTTCCTTCCGGGCTCTCACCAGCAGAGTAATGTCCATATTTCTACTAACAGTCTGTTCAAAACAATCCAGGCTTTTTCCCCCCACCATTATGAAAATTCTTCCAACCTCCACTTACTGCTGATTCCAAAGCCACTTCCACATTTTTAGGTGTTTATTAGAACACCTAAAGTACCAAAGTCTGTATTCATGTTTTGATGCAGCTATAACAAATTAGCATGGACTTAGTGGCTAAATACAAAAGGAACTTATTGTGGTATAATTCTGTAGGTCAGAAGTCCAGGTTGGCTTGACTGGGTCCTCTATGTAGCATCCCATAAGGCTGATCAAGGTGTTGGCAGGGATGCTTTCCTTACTGAAAGGTCTGGGAAAGAATCTTTTCCTTGGCTCATTCAAGTTTTTGGCTGAATTCATTTACTTGAGGTTGAATTTAGTTATTGAGATACCCCTTTCCTTGCTGGCTACCACCTGGAGGCTGGTGTTTGCTCCTAGGGGCTGGCTGTATTCCTTCTTATGCTTTCCAGGTGGCCCCTGCCAGCAGTGGTAGGTTGAGTCTCTCTCACACTCCAAATTTCTTTGACTTCCCCTTTGTGCCATCTATCTAACTCCATTTGGACAAAGTTCTCTGATTTTAATGGCTCATGTGATTAGACTGGGCCCACTAATATAATCTTCCTATTTAAGGTTCATAGCACTAAGTACATCAGCAAAGTCTCTTTTGCCACATGATATATTTATAGATTGCAGGGATTAGGGCATGAGGATCTTGGCAGATGGGGGCGTGCATTCTGCCTACCACAGTCCTCCAAATAAGCATTTCTCCCATCATTCCACCAAAGTTGTTCTTGTTGGGGTCACCCATGTCTTCCATGTTACTAAACCAAATAGTCAATTCTCAGTAATCATCTGCCTTGGCCTTGCTATAACATTTGATATGGCTGGTTGTGCCCTACCTGTGATACTCTTTAACCTTCACTCTCCCCTTCCCTGACAGCCTGTGATCTGCTTCGTTGCTTTCTTGTTTTCCCTACCTCTAAGAGTTGACATGTCCCAGGCCGTCTTTGAATCTGTTCTCTAACTCCCTAAGTGACCTCATCTCATCTGATAGCTTTAAAAACTATAACTCCGTCACTCCCAAGTTTGAGCTGTGAAGCCCTGTTTGGAGAACTGAGGTTGTGGGTTTTTTTTTTTTTTGGTGGATGGCTGGTAAAGGGATCTGAACCTTTGCCCTTGTTGTTATCAGCACCATGCTCTAACAAATTAAGCTAACTTAACAACTGAGACTAGAATTTTTAGCATTGCGTCTCCCTTTAAATTTGGCATAAACTCAATCCTATATTTGACCATAGGCTAGATATCCTGTGCTGTTTGTTGTGTTGCAGGAAAAGCCTTTCTCCTGAGGTGGACGCCTACAGTGAGGAAACCACATCACTGAAGGGTGCCAATCATACTCTGCTAATCCACGGCCCTGTGGAACTCAAAAGAGTCTGGAGGAGGCAAAAGCATCACCTCTTCTTGTTTAGCAATTTGTTGCTAGTGTCTAATTCCAAGTATGTATATATTACACCCTCTCCTGATGATCATAAAATGCATTTTTACTAACAAATTGCATTTCCACTCACTCTTACTAGAAGAAAATATAAAGCACTTTTTCCTTTTGTTTTGCAAATGTTTTGATTCTTTCTTTATTCAACAAGTATTGATGGATGTACTGTTCTGTGCAGTGCCCCTCTAGACAGTACAGTTGAGAATATGACATGCTGGGTCTCTTTTGCCTGGGGCTTAGAAACAGATGATAAAAATAAAAAAAGGTAAATTACGGATTGTGATTAGTGCTTCTGATAAGATAGATAATGTGCTCTGTGGAGAAGACAATGGAACAGTGTTAGAAAGGGTTTTTGTTTTTGTTTTTGTTTTTGTTTGTCTAAGAAGGCCTGTCTGAGGTGACAACATTTAAACATGACCCATGGGATGGGAAGCAACCACCATTCCCAGACTGGATAGCCAAAACTTCTAGGCTAAGGGAACAGCAGGCCTAAGGTGGGTGCAGCTTGGCCCTTTGGAGGGAGGGGTTTGGTGCAGACTGATGTGACTGGAGCCTAATGCAGGGGCATGATGTCAGATATGAGGCTGGAGAAGTGGTCAAGGTCCCAGTCACACAGGGTATAGATAGGCCATAGCTAGTGGTTGAAATATAAGGGTACTTGAAAAAGTCATGGAAAAATACAATTAAAAGATAATATGAATCTTTCCATGAACTTTTTGAAGTGCCCTCTTATTTCAAACCCTAACTATGTCCTATGAGTCCCTGTGTGACCGGACCCCTGAACACTTCTCTGGAGGGGCGTGACTGTACCAGGTAAATATTTTTAGTATACTGTTTGGGCTGTCGGTAGATAATAGACTGGATGGCAGGCAAAAGTGGAAGCAGAGAGACCAGTCTGGGGAGTCAATCATCCTGATTACCCATAACAAGGGCTCCATCTTGGGCGTGGCCGTGAAAATAAAAAGTCCAGCAGATAGATTTGGAATATGTGTTGGAGACAAAACCAACTGGGTACACTTTTCTGTCAACCCTGAATACAAATGCAACTGATACCTAGCCTAGAAAATGGTGATAACTTAATAAATATCTGAAGGCAGGAGATGGAAGGAATTGACTGCTCTGGCTGTTTACTTGCTCCATCTATGTTTTCATCATTCCTGAAATATCATGAAAAACAAAGAATATTTCAACAAATAAAATCTCATCAAGAGGCTTTTTAATCTCTAGGGAAAAATAAAACTTTCCTACACGCACCCTGGCTCCCAGTTATGTTATGTCATAGATAAGACATGCGAGAAAGATTAAGTACTAAATTTGTAAAATACTGTATTCAGTGTGGGTGACAATAATAATAGGTATGATTTATCAGCTTAATGTATTTATCAGGTATACTATATGTAGGTATTATGGTAAAGAGTTTAGGTACCTAATATTGTCTAACAAGGCCTTACATCTGTTCCATGAGGTGGGATTATTTCTCTTGTGTTTACAGAGGGCCTTGATTTTCAGAGGTTTCATGGCTTCCCCCAGGTCACCACATTAACAATTAGTGGAGTTCACATCTGAAATGAGATATGTTTATTTCAAAGCACAGGCTTTTACCCAACATGTGGAACTGCTGCCTCTATTCTTTCTTTCTTTTCTTTTGGTTTTCATAGAAGATTCTATAACCATTTAGTTTCTCTTTTGCCACTAAAATCAACCTTTACTTTGTGGGGAGTAAAAGAATCACTCCCATCTGCTTGCTATCTAGTGAAAAATGGGACAGAATGCTTTGCGAACAGAGAAATGAATGAGAAGTCCAGCTATCAAAAAATTTTTTAAAAAACAGAATCAGAGACAAAGGAAAAGATAAAAATGTTTTGGTTGAGAGAAATGGCTTACAGATGTAGCTATAGACATGGTAATGTCATAAAGAGGACAGAGAGGCTTGTCCAGGCCTTGGTATGGAGCCCATGTGAAGTGCCCCATAAGAGCTACTGATAGAAGTCATCATTTAAAAAAATTTAGACTAGTTATTTTTTTTCCTTAACCCGGGTGAGAATAGAATACTAAAATTTATTGGAGGGTGGGAATTCTCAGAAACACACTAGCAGCCTCAAAAATGTCTCATGTAATTTTTTTCTCCAAGGCAGCTATTGTTACCATCTCCAGGTTTTAGATATGAAAACAAAAGGCTGAGAAAGGCTCACTAAGTGGCCCAAGGTCACACACTAGGAAATTTGTGCAGAAGGACTTGAGTCCAGGCCAGCCTTTATTTCAAGGATCTGCTCTTCCTGCCACACCAAGTTATACCCATAGTGCTCAGCCTGAACACTATAAACAGGCAGTGACAGTATTCATTTCCTGCTTCTTAGGGTCTCACGGGACACTCACATTCAATTTTTAAGGGGAATATGTTTTTTTTTCACTGTTTTTTCCACCTTTGTAATTATTATAGTATTTAGGGAGAGTCGACCTTTTTTTTCTTACCAGACCCTATGCATTGCCTTAGGTACTGCTAACCTCTTAATGGATTGTATAAAACCTGCAGTATTCTGCTAAAAATGTTTCATATAAAGACAATGTTTCCCTTCTCCTAGAAAATTACATCTATTCAAGAGCTGAATTTTTATTTTGATTGGCCCATTACCATGAAAGATATGCAACATTGTTTTATTTTTCACATACTGCTTTTGAGATAGCTCTTTACATCCACTCATGTTTTTATGATGTGACAAATTCCATATCAATTTATTTAAAAATAATGCTTTTGTTTAAGAGACTCAGTTTCTGAAAGATTATTTTTATATACTTTTTACACCCATTGAGAATATTAGAAAGTATAAGTGATCTGAGGCATTCGAATTTGGTTTTTAAGTCCAAGGCCTGTGAGATAGAGAAAGCATAGATTTTTTAAGAGGCTGACTATCAGTACTGAATGCTGCCACCTTGTACAAGTGTTTATCACAATTTTGGGGAGATTAGCTACACTTATTCCCACAGTAAACACTTGGGTACAATCATGATCTCCATTAATATGACAAAATTAATTTTTTAGAAAGATTCTATGACTAAAAAGAAACAGCCCCTGCAATGACAAACATATTTCTTCCCTGTCAGACCTTGCTCTTAGATGGAGCATTGTCATTCCCTGAATCAATTAATCTGTTCAAATTAATAATCTGAATTTAGTGCTTCGTTTTTCTTCTTATCCATAAAACAGGAAGGGGGTGGTTTAGGTTCCATTTTACCTCAGCTTACCTTCAGACTCCCCTTGGAAACTTTTTAGGTTGCTGCTGCAGTGATCAGCTCAAGTGGGATAAATGGTTAACTAATTGCCACATGTGCATTTTTGTCAAAGTAAGTGAATTTTAGTTTGTGTGTAATAATAAAGGGGACTTAAATGTTTATTTCTTCACAAAAGCATTATATTTGTCCCAGTCTTTGTCACCTTATTATGAGTAGATAAAGTGTGCATAGCAGTTAGTAGAGTGCTTGGCACATGGTAGGTGTTCAATAAACATTATAAAAGAATGAAAACTTTGGTCTGGGCTTTTAGATAACTCCTTTGTTTAGTTTCAAGGAAGTGGGTGGTGTTAGTACTTTATTGAACTAAAGGGTGAAGAATTTAAATGACTTTTTCCATAGGGGCCGGCCGGCCCGTGGCTCACTTGGGAGAGTGTGGTGCTGATAACACCAAGGCCACGGGTTCGGATGCCATATAGGGATTGCTGGTTAGTTCACTGGGTGAGTATGGTGCTGACAACACCAAGCCAAGGGTTGAGATCCCCTTACCCGTCATCTTTTTTTTTTTTTTTTTTTTTTAAGTTTTATTTTGTCGATATACATTGTGGCTGATTATTGCTCCCCATCACCAAAACCTCCCTCCCTTCTCCCTTCCCCCCTCCCCCCCAACAATGTCCTTTCTGTTTGCTTGTCGTATCAACTTCAAGTAGTTGTGGTTGTTATATCTTCTCCCCCCCCCCGGTTTGTGTGTGTGTGTGTGTGTGTGTGTGTGTGTGTGTGTGTGTGTGAATTTATATATTAATTTTTAGCTCCCACCAATCAGTGAGAACTTGTGGTATTTCTCTTTCTGTGCCTGACTTGTTTCACTTAATATAATTCTCTCGAGGTCCATCCATGTTGTTGCAAATGGCAGCATTTCATTCGTTTTTATAGCTGAGTAGTATTCCATTGTGTAGATGTACCACATTTTCCGTATCCACTCATCTGATGATGGACATTTGGGCTGGTTCCAACTCTTGGCTATTGTAAAGAGTGCTGCGATGAACATTGGGGAACAGGTATACCTTCGACTTGATGATTTCCATTCCTCTGGGTATATTCCCAACAGTGGGATAGCTGGGTCGTATGGTAGATCTATCTGCAATTGTTTGAGGAAACTCCATACCATTTTCCATAGAGGCTGCACCATTTTGCAGTCCCACCAACAATGTATGAGAGTTCCTTTTTCTCCGCAACCTCGCCAGCATTTATCGTTCAGAGTCTTTTGGATTTTAGCCATCCTAACTGGGGTTAGATGGTATCTCAGTGTGGTTTTGATTTGCATTTCCCAGATGCTGAGTGATGTTGAGCATTTTTTCATATGTCTGTTGGCCATTTGGATATCTTCCTTAGAGAAATGCCTACTTAGCTCTTTTGCCCATTTTTTAATTGGGTTGCTTGTTTTCTTCTTGTAAAGTTGTTTGAGTTCCTTATATATTCTGAATATTAATCCTTTGTCAGATGTATATTTTGCAAATATTTTCTCACACTCTGTTGGTTGTCTTTTAACTCTGTTAATTGTTTCTTTTGCTGTGCAGAAGCTTTTTAGTTTGATATAATCCCATCTTTTAAAAAAAATAAAAATAAAAAAATAAAAAATAAATGACTTTTTCAAGGTCAACTTATGTGGAAGTTTCCATCAGTATCTTAGGTGTCTGTACACATAGATGTGTACATTAGAAAAATAAATCTGTAAAAACAAGCAGATGTGTGTCTGTATTTCCAAGTGGTCACATATGTTTAGTTTGGTAATACCATTAGAGTTGCTATCCAGAAAAATGATTTTGTTGCATAAAAATGTTGAAAAACACAGACATAGGATAAAAAATCTTGAAATAAAATATAGAAAGAAGCCACTTTGTGTCTCCAGGCACTTTTCCTTTATACTTATATTCAATGAGCCCTAAGCTTTGTATTCCGGTTATCCTTCAGGCATGCTTCACGGAAAATATTTTCATTTCATAAATACCATTGAAGAGTTTTAACTTTAACTGTCCCATGAATCAGTGGAGCCATAGGGAACTTTCCAGATGAGGTGTCTTTGATCTCATTTTAGCTTTAGTGTTTCCACAAGTAATTCTTAATAGTAGGGAGTCCCTGCGTGCTATGTCCAAGTTCCCTCAACATCCTTCATAGTGTTTAAAATTATTTAAATCTCAGGTCCACCTGAGCACTAAATTTGTAAATTAAGCCAAGAGATAAGGCAGTTTCTGTGTTTAAGGCACATATTAGGCAGAAATTGTCAGAAAGAAATTTCATTGCTGACAAAAGCGATCACCTCTGACTCTCCAGAGATAAACTGAAAGGTGTCCATCACTTACACACATGACCTTCTGGCCTCTGGTTGGGGTTTTTGTTTTGTTTTTTAAGTTGGGTTCAGCCTATAGGCTACAGTTTTTCAGTTTTAGCCGGTATCTCTGGAAAAATGGTATGAACAAAACCTTAAGAAAGGAAATTTCAAATAACTTGTGCTTTAAAGGCTCAAAGATGTTATAAAAACTCAGGTTGAAATGTATTTTAAATCCCTTTAAACCAAGGGGTTTTTTTAGTCTGTCAAGAAAAAAAATTATAAGTATTTATACAAACCACGTACTTTTGAATCTTTGTTCAGCTCCTCAAATATTTTTTGAAGTAAGTAAGATATAGATGATAAGTGAATTAATGGTTCTCTAAAAGATCAGTATCTTGAAAGTGTAGAGGATGATCCATACTCAATATTCACCATTCAGGAAAATAGACCAGTCAGCCTGTTGCCATTTGCTGTCATCCATAAAGTGTGTCCAGGGCCTTCCTGGTGCAGGCTTTGCTCAGCACACGCTGTGTAAAGGCCCATCTGACCATGCACTGTGCTGTGCACTGTGGGTGATAGAGAGGAAAGAGCCATGGTTCAGGGAGAACTGACATCTTATCACAGGGAATCCGAGAGGTCATTTTCTTGCACTGGCCAATGGTGAACTTTGTAGCCACTTTCAGGTAAGACCCAGGACTTGGTCCTGTGTTTACATGGAAGGACACAGTCAACTTCATATTGTCTAGGACACATACAAAAATGGTATTAAATTTTTTCCTAAACTTTTTTTAAAAGGAAAGCTTTTTAATCTAATTGTATATTAAGCCAGTGACTCACTTTCTGACTTCCCATAATGACACTTATATGCCTTGCACTTCCCCCAAAGAGATTTTTATGCGCAAATGGATATTAAATAGTGGGAACTATTGGAGTAATTTCCTTTGGTTTTGATCAGTGGTTTTTCAACGGGGCTCTATGTGCTGCTTGGGAAGTGGGTGTTCAGGTCTGTGAAATGAGAGTCATGAGAGCAAGGCTCTAGACCCCCACTCCACCTCCCACCCAATGCCCCAGGATTATCTGGGTTTTTAAACTACTTGAACAGATCTTTCTTCAGCAAGTGTTATTAAATAGTCCAATTAAGTTTCAAAAATTGTTTTTATGTTCACAAACTACTTCTGTACAGAAATAGTATTGAATTCTGCACATAAAACTAGTCATATCGTCAACCACTTGGTTGCCTGAAGTGCTTTATAGCAGATAATCATATCTGTTGCCTATAGAGAGATGACAACCTAAAACAAAGGTTTGATTCACGGAGTGCAGGTTAGTTTCCTGACACACATTCTTAAGGTGGTATGAGAATGGGGAATGGGGCTCCCTATCCTGGAGATCCCGAATTGACACTCTTAAGTTCACAGGGATCATGCAACACCTACATCTGCTGCTCTGAAAACCATATGTCAAGTCTCATACTTCTTTTACATATTGAGGGTTCATCACATGCACTTGACTCTTTTTTCTTCTCTTCCTCACTATAATCCACTAAAATATCATGCATAATCATAAAATTAAGACAATTAAAATGTTTCCAAGTTGTTAATTTACTACAGTCTATAATGCAGCTGTTGACTTTAGGAAATCATTTCCATAGCTAATCGGGAAGAAATAGACTTTTGTATTTTTCTCTATATGTCTTCTTTCCCATGACAGATTTTTCTGAAGGGTATCAGTTCTTATTATTTAATGTCTTGTTGCGTGTGAAAGGAAACAGTCTTAATTGAGAATATATGAAATCTTTGATGAAGGAGTTTCCAAAGAAAGTTTTTTTTTTTCTTTTTCCTTTTTTTATGAGGGGGGGGGAATGTGGAAACCAGGTTTACACACGTTGTATGGATTATAAAGCTATGTGACTATGTGTAAGCCATTTACAGAAATGTTTCACACCTAGTGCTTTTACTATTTGCTATTATTGCTTTTCTGCAAGTTGGTGTAAGTAATTAGAAATGGCGTCCATGCATCTGTGAATGTCGGGGGTCAAGTGGGCTTTCCACTCCCCTGAGATGGTGTGGAAGTGAGGAGAAAGGGAACTGTTGCTGGTAGAAATATAAAATGTGGCAAACACTGTGGAAAAGTTTGATGGCTCCATAATAAGTTAAACACAGAAGCACAATATGACTCAGCAAATCTACTTCTGGATATAGACCCAAGAAAAATGAAAACATACATGCAGACAAACATTTTTGCACAAAAGTTCAAAGCAGAATTGTTCATAATAGCCCAAAATTGGAAATAAACCAAAAATTCATCAACTGATGAATGGGTAAACAAGATGTGATTTAGGGGCTGGGGACAGTGGGAATGGAGAGTGACTGCTTAATGGGTACAGGGTTAGCTTTGGGGGTAAGGAAGGTATTCCAAAAGGAGATGGGGTTGACGGCTGGTTGCATAGTATTGTGATGTACAAAAGATAACCAGTGGTCAATTTTGTGTTGTATGTAATTTACCACAATTTTTTGAAAAGCTAGCTAGTGAAAATTCCATGTACGAATGAGCCTTAAAACATTTTCACCTTGGAAATTAAATGTTGCACTGAAATAGGAGACAAAATATTAATCATTAGTATTTTAGTAGTTGGCGAATTATTCTTGATTAGAGGATCATAGTAATGAAGAATAAGTTCTGTAGGAACTAATTTAACATATTACAATTTTGCTGTCTGTATAAAAAATACAATATTTTGTGGGGTTTGTTTTTTTTTTTTTGGTTTTTTCTTTTTCTCTATAATGATCTTGTTTCTGAGCTAAGCGTGTTCCATCCAAATGCCAATTTCTTAAGTAGGATTTTGTCTAGATAATAGTATTCTTTATATTTTAATAGCACTTCCATCACAAGAACAGTCTGAAGTTTAGTTAACCCCTTTTTCAGTTTTGGAAACTGGAGCTCAGAATGGTTAAGTGACTTGCCCATGATCACATAGCTTGCATCACATAGTTGCAATCAGGTTTTTAAACTCGAAATCAACTTTTCTTCTGCTGTAAGATCTATACTACCTTCCATTGCTATAATACTACCTGTAGAAGAGCAGGGTCCATCAAAGGCTTAATTATGAGGAGGGTACAACTTACACATGCATCCACATCAGTAACATCTGGCTGTTGATATTTTTATTTAGAACTACAGTCTTAATATGGTAGTATAAGTATTTCACAGAGTTTAAGTTTTTTCTCCTGTATTTTAAAAATTGCAGTTCTTAAGAACTAAAGGAACAATGGCATTCACTCCTCAAAGGTATTTTTTTCAGTGTACATATTTTAAATCTTTAATTTTCAATCTCTGCAAGGCAATAACCCCAACCTATCCCCCTCCTTCTTAGCAGAAATTGTTAAACTGTCCCCAAATAGCTTCTTGTTTATATTTATCCTGGCTGCTACTGTAAATAATGTTCTCTAATTTACATGCATGTTTTGTTTAGTTTTGTGGAAGTTCTATTTACCGCTCTCATTTTTTCCTTCTCTCCAACCTATTGATTAGAACTAATAATAATCTCAAAACATACATTAAATTTTCATAAATGCAGGCAAGTCTACTGAATGATACTCAGAGCAACTGTTAACTTCCTACTCTTCAACCCAGGAAGGTGGTAGGCCCTCCAATCAAGACAGAAATGCTTTGAGAAGACCTCTGACAGGTGACATTTTAGTAAAGACATGAAAAAGGTTAGGGCCAACTCTCATGGATACTCTGGACATGAGCAGTCCAGGTAGTGGAAACAACAGGTGCAAAGGCCCTGGGGCAGGACTGTGCCTGGCATGTTGAGTGCGTGTGGCTTGGGCAGAGTGAGCAAGGGGGAGAGAGGGAGGAGGAGCATCTTGGGCTGTGGACCATGCAGGTACTTGGAGAGCATGTTGGGGGGACTTTGGCTTTTACTTGGAAGGTAGGATTTATCAGGATAATCATTAATAACCACCCATACCCTGCAGTCCATGTCCACATGGGTGCTGGAGACAGGGATCTCAGGCTTGGCTCTGGCCATGGTCCCGGGGGAGGAGAGGGGTGCCAAGCATTGCCCCTCACCCTCAAAGGGAGCAGAAGGATGGGCTCAAGCTCTGCCCCTCAGAAGAAGAACAGAAGGGGAAAAAAGAATAAGGATAAAAAAGAAGAAAGAAAGAAAAGAAAAAAAGGAAAAAGAAGAAAAAGAAAGAAAGAATGAAAACAGGGGAGAAAGGAAAAAAGAAAATAATCCAACCCTGTCAAATGGGGAGAGACAACAGGTGCAGACTCTTCACCACCTAGGCTAGGTCTTTGGGGCAAGATGTTATAGCAGCTCTAATTGCAGGCCAAGCTGAGAGCATTGGGCAGTTGGGTTTGTAGCAGCAGGCCAGGACAAGAGTACCCTTTGCAACAGGCCAGACCACGCTAAGGGGATCCTATGAACCCCTTAGCATCAGGCCAATCCTGACCAAGGTGGCCCTTAGCCTCAAGTTAGGACTAGGGGCATTGTGGACCTTGGCAGGGGGACCCTGGTGGCAGGCCAGGTTAGGAGTTCCGTAGCTGAAGGGGTGCCCTTAGCAGTATACCTGGTCAGTGGGGTCCTTAATAAAATTTTATAATTTATACCCCCAACAAAAAGGAGGAAAACCCCAATAAAAAGAAAAAAAATAACAAAATAAGAAAACCTCTCAAAAAGAAGAAAAATCCCCCCAAAAAGAAGAAAACCCCAGTGAAAAGTGTAAAACTCCAATGAAAAGAAGAAAACCCCTACAAAAATTAGAAAAGCTGCATGAAAAGAAAAACATCACCCCACAAAAAGAAAAAATGCCCCAAAGGAAGCAAACCCCCCAAAAAAGAAAATCCTCAAAAAAGAAGAAAACCCCAACAAAAAGAAGAGAAATCCCCCCAAAAAGAAAAACCCCACAAAAAGAATTAAAACTCCCAGAAAAGAAAACACTAACAAAGAGAACACCCCAAAAAAGAAGGAAAATGCCCCCAAAAAGAAAAACCCCCAAAAGAAGAAACTCCCCCATAGGACAAAAATCCATAGAAAAGAAAATCCCCAGAAAAGAAGAATACCCCAACAAAAAGAAACTCCCAAAAATAACCCCCCAAAACAGAAAACCTCAAAAAAGAAAATAAATCCCAAAAGAAGAAAATCATCCAAAAGAATAAAACCCCCAAAAGAAGAAAATCCCAAGAAAAAGAAAAAAAAACAGAAAAACAACCCCAACAAAAATAAGAGAACACCAACAAAAAGAAACCTTCCAAAAAGAGAACCTCCCCAAAGAACCCCAACTAAAAAAGAAAACCCCAACAAAAAGGCTACCCCCTCAAAAAGAAGAAAATACCCCAAGAAGGAGAAAAACAAACAAACAAACAAAAAAACCTGGAAGTAAACCACAACAGAAAGAAAACCAAAAAAGCAGAAATCAAAAAAAAAAAAAAAACCCAAAAAAGAAGTATAAAAACAAAAACCAAGAAATGCAAAAAAAGAACCTGAAAAAGATAAAAGAAAAAAGCTTAAAAGAGAGAGAGAGAAAAGAAATAAAACCAAAACTAAAAAGCAAAAAAAAAAAAGAAAGAAAACAGAAAAAAGATAAAAACAAAAATAAGAAAACAAAAAAGAAAAAGAAAGAAAAAGAAAAACACAAAAATCAATAAAAAATAAAAAAAGAAAGCAGCAAGGTGCCCTTACCAGTGGTACAGGCTGAGGGGCCCACAGAGGCAGACCAGTCCATTCAGTCCCTTGGGGCAGGTCAGGCCAGGAGGCCCTTAGCACCAATTCAGGCCAGGAAGGCCCTGGTACAGGCCAAGCCTGGAAGCCTGGAAGCCTGGAAGGCCTTTAGCAGAAAGAGGGCCCTTAGCAGCAAGTGGCCCTGATGGCAGGAGACCCTGTGGGGAAGACCAGAAGAAGGGGTCCTGCAGCAGGTTAGGCCAGTGGGTCCTTTGGGCATGCCAGGTCAGGATGGCCCATAGTAGCAGATAGGCCCTTAGCAGCAGGCCTGGCCAGTTCAGCCCTTAGTGGCAAGCCAGGACAGGGGGACCCTAAGGGTAGGTCAGGCCGGGGGGCCCAGAGTGACAGGCCCATCCAGGTCAGGGGGGCACTTAGTGACAGGTGAGGCCAAACCAGGATGTCACTTAGCAGCAGCCCAGGCCATGCCATGGGGGTCATTTGCAGCAGGCCAGGCCAGGATGGGAGTGCCCTTAGTGGCTGAGTTCCCTAGTGACAGGCCACTCTTAATGACAGTCCAGGTTAGGGGCCCCTAGGGACAGGCCATGTCAGGGGGGGCTACAGCAGGCCAGATCATGGGAACCCTTTGATGCAGGCCTGGCCTAGTAGGACCTAGGGACAGACCAGGCAAGGGTGGCCTTACTGACAGATGAGACCAAGCAAAAGGGCCCTTAGTGGCCATCCAGGCCAGGTCAGGGGGATCCTCGGCAGCAGGTCAGGCCAGTAAAGTGGAGCCCCTCGTGGCAGGCAAGGCCAGGCCAGGGTGCTCATAGTCCCAGTCCAGGTGAGGTGAGGGGGGGGGTCCTAGTGGCAGGTCAGTCCAGGCCAGGGGTACCCTTATCACCAAGCCACATCCCCCAGTACAGGGAACCCTTAGTACTAGGCCATTTGGGCCCTTAGTGCCAGGCTAAAACAGCCCATGGGGGCCCTTAGTGGCAGGTCAGTTTACTCCCGGGACCCCTTAGTGGCTGGCTCATTTTTCCAGGGTGGTCCATAGTGACAGGCCAGGCAAGGCCATGGTGCTCCTTACCACCAGAGCAGGTCAGACCAGGGTGCCCTTAGAACCAGGCCAGGTCAGGCCATGGGGACCACAGGGCCAGGCCAGGCCAGAAGGTCCTAAGAGGCATGAGAGGCCAAAAACAGAGAGCCATTAAGTAGCAGACCAGGTCGTGCCATGTTGCCCTTAGCAGAAGGCCAGGGCAGGCCAGGGGGGCCTTTAATAAAGTTTTATAATTTATACTGTACCAGAAAACTTTCTTTTTCATTAAAATATCAAACATCTATGAAAAGTTTATTTCTATAGTTACCCTTATTTCTGTAGTTTCCTCAGAATCCGTAGTCACATTTTTTTCACTCCCACATTTGTGTATTTTTATTTGAATCAAATTTATTTAATTAAAATAAACACTGAAAGTGAATACGTGGTTTTTGTTGGGTTTTTATCATTCAAATAACCAGTTTTCAGTTTTATTAATCTATCAGTTCTACCAAAGTCCCCTATCCTGATAATCTGATTTCATTTTTTTATGTTTAGTATATCCATTCTCCTGTGACTCTTAAGTTTGTTATTATTTTCTTAATTTCTAAAGATGAATAAGTAGTTTTAAAATATTTTAATATTTATTGTTTAATAATGGCATATAAGGGAATGAATTTGCTTCATACACTTATATGTCATTAAGATGTTTGACTTTATCTGCTATGCTTTAGCAATTTAACTATAAAGGACCTTAGTATGATTTTCTCCTCTTTTCATTTTTAATCCTAGTCGGGGTTTGCCAATCTACTTGGCATTTCTTGAATCTGTGGATTGATGTATTATACCCATTTTGGAAAATCATCAGCCATTACACCTTCAATGACTTCTTCTGCCCCCTTCTCTCTCCCCTCTCTCTCCCACTCTGAGTCCATTTGCAGGTTTAATAAGACTCATCCACCTCTGGTTCTTCCCTCCTCATCAGGGAAGGCACTTCAGAGATTTGGATAGAAATTCTAGCGGGTCACTGGTCAACCATGAAAGATTGCGACAAATCCACTTGTGACCTTTAGACATTTCAGCTTGCTTCTTTAGCACACACATCCTGCAACTTTAAAATGTGCCAAAAATATTGAGGGACTAATCAGTAGCCAAGTCCCTCTGGGGAAACATAATCTCTCAAGCACTTTGAGATTCAGGAAGATTTTACTCTGACTTTTAGAAAACCTTAGCCTGGCTCCTCAATCCTCTACGTTCATCTTCAGAACATAAAGAATGTCTTGTAGAAAACACCAACCACATTGTGAGACAGGAAGTGCTCTGTTTCCCTGGGTCCAGGTTTCCAGACATGCATCTGGGTTTCCAGTCACTCCTTAAGGTCTCAGACCGCTACTCTAGGCCCTTACTAGAAGAAATCTACTGTTGCCAATTAGACCTATTTTCAGCACCAACATGGGGAAACTGAGACGACAAAGGGCTGGCTTATGCAAATCCAGTGGCTGGGCATGCTCAGTAGACAGGGGTTATGTAACCCTGGTAGCTGAGTGACCTTTCACCACAGGAGCTAGAGAGCACAGAATATTCTCAAATATGTCTGGTACCTGTGATAGGATTTGACCAATGATCATGCCTCAAGAAAAGACCAACTGAGCATGTGGAAGACTATGTTACACAACTGGGAACCACACTTTTTATTGAATATTCATTAGACAGTGAAACTATAAAAGCCAGATCCCAGCAGAAGGTGGAGCTGGTCTTCACTCTCCTGAAGGCAGCCTGCACTCTGCCTGTGGAGTGTGTATTTCTTCCTCTTTGTATCAAACTTACCTTCAACAAGCAGCTGCTCAGTCTCTTGAGCCAGCCTACACACAGTACTGGACATTAAGTGTGTATTGCTTGCTTTTGTGTTAAACTTGGTGTGGGCTCTGTTCAGTCTCTGGAACTAGGTCTCTCTCTCTCTCTCTCTCTCTCTCTCTCTCTCTCTCTCTCTCTCTCTCTCTCTCTCTCTCTCTCTCTCTCTCTCTCTCTTTCTTTCTCTCTCTCCCCCCCTTCTCCCTTTGTCAAATATGTATCTCTTCTTTGTTACATTAAACCTGTTCTCACTTTGTCCTGTGACTCTACTCTTGAATTTTTTCCTGTGGTGGAGTCAAGAACCCAGTAAGAGGATGGGATGTGTTGAGACTGACTACTGGGACACCCCCCCCCGCCCAGGCATCAGTCAGTGCTTCTCAGTTGTGTGATCTCTCACACCAGCACCAACGATGAGTGACCAACCAATACTTCCCTGGTTTCTCTGTCCCCCATGTGGGCCAAGTGTGATCATCAGTCGCTACTAAGAATTAGCAAAAACCCTGCCCTAGAATTCTCTCTTTATGAAATTCAAGTTCATCTAATCATTGTTTCCACAACTCTGTTATGCCTTCAAAAATAGGATTTTTATAGTTTATCTGACTTTTTCCTTGTCATTGTGTTGGGCATTGGGCTGTTGCAACATCTATACCCTAATGAGAAGCTAAAGTCATGGCACATTTGTTTTTTAACAGCTTTTATTGAGATATGATGTATGTGCCATCATTTTAAGTGTGTGATTCAATAGATTTTAGTACACTCTGAATTTTGCAATCATCACAGCAATTGTAGAACACTTTCATTACTCCAAAACTAAATCCCTTAGCCACCATCTCCAATTATTCCATCCCCTCCAACCCTAGGCAACCATTAATCTACTTTATTTTCCTACAAATCTCCTTATTTTGGACATTTAACAGGGTATCACACATTATGGGGTCCTTTGTGACTGTCCCCTTTCAGTTAGCATAATGTTTTCAAGGTTCATGTGAAGTTGTAGCATGTATCAGTACTTCAATGCTTTTTTTATGACTGAATAATGTTTATTTACATGGATATCCCCCATCTTGTTTATTCACTTATCACCTCATGGATGCTTGGCTAATTCCACCTTTGGACTATTGTGAGTAATGCTGCTATGACCATTTGTATTCAAGGTTTTGTGTGGATGCATAGTTTTATTTTTCTTGGCATATACCTGGGAGTGGAATTGCTGTATCATATGATAACTCTACACTGAATCATTCGAGGAACTTTCAGGCTGTTTCTAAAGTGCCTGCATCATTGTACAGTTTTCCCAGCCATGTGTGATCATTTTAATTTCTCCATATCCTTACAACACTGTTTTTATTCATCTTTGTGATTATGGCCATGGTATAGGGTGTGAAATGATATCTCATTGTGGATTTGATTTGCATTTCTCTGATGTCTACTGATGTCAAACATCTTTTCATGTGCTTATTGGCCATTTGTATATTTTCCTTAGAAAACTGGGTATTCAAATTTTTGCTAATTTTAAAAAATGGGATATTTATTTTTTTATTATCAAGTTGTAATTTTTTATATATATATATATTCTGGATACAAGTTCCTTATAAGATATAAGATTTGTAAAAGTTTTCTCCAGTTCTATGGTTTTCTTTTCACTTTCATTTTTCTTTTCACTTTCTTGGTGGCATTCTTTGAATCACAAAAGTTTTGAATTTTGATGATGTTCAGTTTACCCATTCTTTCTTTCATTGCTTGTGCTTTTGATGTCACACCTAGAAAACCATTACCTGATCTAAGATCAGGAAGATTTACACTTATGAGTTCCTCTGAGTTTTATAGTTTTAGCTCCCCCAGATTGGTCTTGAAGAGTCTGAGGGAAAAGGCTGATGGGACCCAGAGACCATGCTGGGAGGAAGTGAGTGCTGTGGGCTGGTGTGAGAGGAGGAGCAGCTGGCAAGCAGGAGTGACCTGGATGGAACCCATCTGGGAGAGGGCAGCTCTACACTCCTGGAATCAGTGAAGGGACCCTCAAGAAAGGGGGTGAGTGGGGAAGCATCTGGAGGACTGATGGGGGTCTTACCTCAAATTCTGTGACAACCACCATGAAGAGTCACACAGAAGCTGCATGGGTACTAAGTGAGAGCCCTGCCTCTTTCCCCAAGGGGGTGCTTCCCTGGGATGGGTGGGGCCAGCAATCACAGCTTTTATTGTGACTCCACCCTTCCCTGTGTTCTGGCCACACCCCCATTATTTCCATCTTTCTCATCCACCAATGGGCTGTGAGCATTGAGGCCACACCCACTTCAGTGTTGCCAAGTACCACCTGCTCCCACCAGCTCTGGCTCATTTGCACATCTGCACCATTAGCTGAAGAAAGCAATTCCTCAGTGCTTGGGTGATGGTGATGTGGCCCCCCCTCTACTTTTCCCGGCCCAAAGATGTCAAAGGAAACCTGGCAGAGGAAATTGGCTGTGGCAAAGAAAAAGGTATAGAATGTTGGGTCACAAGCCCCAGACCCAATCCGAGGCCCCTCTGATGGCAGGACAGGTAGAACTCTGTTTCACTTCTGAGGCACACAAGGCTTGCCCCTCTGTGCCTCTTGACTCCCCTTACCAAAATCTTCTCAGCCATCCCTGCCCCCTTAGCAGCCCAGCCCCTGCCCTCACCAGGTGCCCCCTGTCATTACTGTCTGTAGTCCAGCCTTTGACCTGATGACCCAGTCTCCTAAGTGTTTTCACCCTCTTTCTGGCTTCTTTGGTTGTGGCACAAATTTCCATTCAGAAGGGTACTCAGGACTAGGGGACCCAGGAATCAGAGGTTTCTGGCTCCCTTACTCCCTTCACTTAGACACTGACCACTCGAAAAGCCTATACTTCACCAGTGGGCTCAAAATGTTGACAATTCCTCTGGGTGACAATTGGGAGAATGGGTTTGGTTTGGTTTTCTCCCAGGTTTCTACACTCTAGAAACACTTTACAATTTATTTCTGAGTCTGTATCTCACATTAGAATTCCCTAGCATTCTAGGACCAGAGCGCCTTTCAGTCAGTGCTCTCTGGAGGGAGATGTGCTTATCTTCTGTGGAACAAATCCTGGGCAATTAAACTTCACAGCTCGAATCTTGCCCAGATCATTTCAATCTGCAGTGCCACAGGATTCATAGGGGGCATGTTTCTGGAGCATCAGATTTGCTTGATTCTTTTGAGAGAGAAAAAACCTATTAATATACTTAGGGGTGACATTCACCAAGTTTTGTAAGATCATAATAGACTTCTCTCTGAAACGATGCTTGGGTTGTTCTCTTTTTGTTAGGTCCCCAGATCGCTAGAGGTGTGCCCTCACTGACTTTTGCTGTTAGGATACATTGATATAAACATTTGAGAAGTACTGGTGTGCAGCTGTCACAGCTCTGTGAGAGGACCCCAATGTCTGATTTGTATTTTGCCACCTGGCAGCTGCTGATTCGTGACAAAGCTGCAGAAGACTGAAGTTAAATTCCATTATTGCCTTTTTTTTAGTCATGTTATCAATCCATTTCTTCAGCCATTTAGTGATCATTAGAACACCTTATAGGGTTGCTGGTAGCATTAAATCAGATGGTATGAGTAAGAATATTTTGTAAAAACTGTAAAGTAGGATGCAAATATAGGTCTTCTGAATATTACTGCTTTTCCTTTTCACAGTTAAGAGATTACCAATGAAGAAACAGCACTGGTGGTCCTCCAGGAGCAAAGAAGAAAATGAAAACTGGCAGTAGCCCTGATTCAACCACTTCTGGGGGTTGCCAGTTGCCTACAGAGGTGACTCTTGGCAGGCTCCTGGGAACAGGGAGCTTAAGAGGCAGTAGGGAGTAATGGTAATGATTATGGAAGAAGTGTCAGGGACTGGTTAAGAAGTCTGGGTTTGAATCCTGCCTTTCTCTGCTAGGGATATGATTTTCGACTCTTCTCTGAGTCTTCTCCCTTAAAGCTGTACACACAAAGATGGACCATGAGCTTGACTCTCATTGGATCCTGCTGCAGGAAGCACAGGATGATGCGGATAACACCAAGGTCCAGGGCTCAATCCCTATACCAGCCACCAACACCAAAAAAAAAAAAAAAGTACAGGATGACAGCTGCTTGGGAGGGAAAGAACAATGGGGGAGAGAGAACTTGAGAAGTGGGCACAAAGGGGCTACAGGAAGGAGGCCTCATCCAGGTCAGGAAGGAAAGAGACTTTTGCCAGTTGATGGGGATAAAAGGACGTCAGAAGGCTCAGCCATTGAAGGGGACAGAGCGTCTCCACGTGTACTCTCATCTCTTCTAGCCCACATCAGTGTGGAGGCCTTTGTGGCTTCAGTTTACATGATGGAGCTGGAGGTAAGTTCCCCTGCAGGCCAGCCTCCTGACCACCTCCCATGGTGGGGGCTGGGTGCCCTGCTGCCAGCTGAGACAGACCCCACCCACACCCTTAATGATTGCTCTCTCTACCTCTACCCCCAACACTCCTCCAACTCCTCCTCTCTGCATGCACCTCAGAGCCAGTGTCTAGATTGGGCAGTAGCCTGGTATTCCATCTACATAGAAAACAAACATCTAAGGAGCATGATCCAGGAATTGGTAATAGTCCAGCTGGGTCCAGCTGGGTCCCCTGGATTCCACGCCGCCAATCTTGGGCTCCAATTTCCCCTTGGGGCTCTGAAAAAGGGGACTGGGGGTCCATGATGCCAAGGGAGAATGGGGTGCTGGGGGGCCTAGGTCTCAGTGGGAAGGACCCCAGACTATGCAGCATGGCTCTTTCTGTCACTTCCCTGTCTGCCCACTCTCTCTTCTCTAGACACCCCTGCTTGAGCCCTCACCACACATGCCCTGGGTTGTCCCCCTGCTGGAAACACTGACAGACTGGTCATTTCAAAGTTACTTTCATTGTAAGATGGGGACAGGGGACAGAACACTGGAAAAATAACTGATGATTTAATATCAGTTAAATCAGTGTAAGAATTACAGCAGAGGTAACTTCATTCTTAAACCTATTGAAGATTAAACTGACCTGTTTGGGAAATTGGCTGTTACTTCTCTCTCCTGATTTCTCAGGAGGTCAGATCAGAACTTGATTTAGATTTAGTGATGTGGAACTCAGCAGGGGGTGACTCCATTTTGACTTTTAGGCTGGTCTTTTGGAACCTAGTTCAGGAACCTCATCTGAAACAATGGCCCCTTATAATTTTATGTAGCAGAAGTTATTAAAACACTTGCTGCAACTTCTAAGAGTGTTGTAAACCTTCAATGTAAACCTTCAATAAGTTAATTATTGTACATGGAGTTGATAGGAGGAAATTCATTATTCCACTGTAGATAATCAGTTGTCACTGTCCCGTGTATTAATGTGTCTATCACTTCTACTACGCAGCAATGCCTAATCTGTCATCATCATCAAGAAATATGAGGATATTTGTATTTTATAACATGGAGACACTTTTATCCCTGAAATGAGCTCCACTCCTTGATAAATATCTAATATATTGGGAATATTTTGTCTTTTTTATTCACTTCAGACCTAGAACATGACCTGTTACACAGGAGAACACCACAAAATACTTATTTGACATCCAGTCTCAAGAAAGACATGCATACCTGGATTCATACACAAATCTCATGATAGGGCCACTTCCATTTCAACCTCAGAGAAGGAACTATTCTCATGTCCACCCCTTTTGGCAGAATAATATCCCCTGCCCTCCACCTGTCCAGCAGGACAGGTGCTTCAGCTGTCCTGGTGGGGGAGGGGTCTTCCTGAGCCCTCATATTCCACTTTAAAACCTGAGAACCAGGAGCCTAACTTTCCAAGTGTCAGCAGCTGGACATGATAGGAGTTATGATGCTGGAGCCCCTTACATGCTCTAGAATTCTTCCAGGAATGGGTCCCTCACTTCAAGACCCAGGTGGCTCAGAGTATCACTGGTGTCTGTTCCCTCACTCAGCCACCATGTCCTCCTCTGAAGTCACCCTTAACGCTATGTGACACCCTGCATCACTATAGAGTTACCACCAAAGAAGGTCCTCACCAGATGTGTTCCCTGGACTTTGGACTTCCCACCCTCCAAAACTAGGAAATAAATTTTCTTTCTTCATAAATTACCAAGTTTAAGATACTCTTAACAGAAATGGACTAATACACTATATGAGCATGAAGTGAGACTTTTCGTACCACCTTAGGGTCCTTCTCTGGAAGAAATGCAGGGCTGGGGAAGGACTTGTGCCTCCTCAGACCCTGTGGGGAACCCAGTCTGAAGTTAGGAAACAGCCACGAGGGCCACTTGTCTTAACTTGTCCCAGCTCAAAAGTCCAAAGTCCCACTGTGAAATCAAAACAAGTTAACTACTACCAAGACACAATGGTGGGACAAGCATAGGGTTCATATTCCTGTTCAAAAAGGGAGAAATAGGCCAGAGGAAAGGGGTAACAGGTCCTAAGCATGTCTAAAATCCAACAAGGCAGGTATCAAACATCAAAGCTGGTACATAACTTCCATTCATTTCATATGTTGCATTCTCTGCATGCTGGTGCAGGGGTTGGGTCCCCAAGTCATTGGGCAGCCCCACTCCTACAGCATTCCTGGTCTCCAACCATGCTTCAGCTCTTCTAGGCTAGTGTCCCACTCTGGTAGCTCTACAAGTCTGGGGTCTCCATGGCAGTCCTGCTCCCATGACTCCACTAGGTGTGCCCCTTGAGGGGGCTCTCTGCTGCAACTCCAACCCCACATTTCTGCTCGTCATTGCTCTAGCAAAAGCTCTCCACAGTAATTCTGCCCCTGTGACAGATCTCTTCCTGCATCCCCAGGCTTTTCCATACATACTTTGAAATCAGGGTGGAGGCTCCCAAGCTTCCATAGCTCTGGCATTCTGTGAGCCTGCAACCTTAACACTATGTGGACACTGCCAAGGGTTTGGCTTGTATCTTCCAAAGCTGCAGGTCCAGCAGCATCCAGGGCCAATTTAGCTAAAGCCAGGGCAGCCAAGTTGTGGGAAGCAGCAACCCAAGGTGGTCCTGGGTAGCCAATTCACGGAGGACACCTTGGGCCTTTTCTCTGAAACCATTCTATCTCCCCTAGGCCCCTCAGCCTATGATGGAAGGAGCAGCCTCAAAGTTCTGTGAAATACCTTCAAGGTCTTTTTTCCATTCTCCTGATAATCCCTTTCTCTGTCCTGATCCTAGCCAAAGGTCCCTTGGGCTACACTCTTGGTTTCCTCTCTTAAACAGACTTTCTCACTCTTTATGGGAGTTTTCCAATTTTTTACCCTCTGCTTTCTTCTTAATTATAAATTCTGACGTTATGTCATGCCTTGTCTGCCATAACTCAGGATAGGCTGTCACAAACAGTCATGCAGCTGGGTGAATGTCTTGATGCTTGGAAATTTCTTCTACCTAATATTCTGGCTCACAGCTCTTAAGTTCTGCTTCACATAAAGCTTTGGGGTATGAACAGAATGCAGCCAGGTTTACACCACTACAGTGAAGGTAGAGAACATCCATTGCCCCAAAAGAATACCCTTGTGTCCATTTGTACCTAAATCCCCCGTCTCTAACCACTGACCTGTTTTAGTTTACAATACTTTGCCTTTTCCACGTAATATAAAAGGAATGCTGTTATAGCCTTAGGAGACTTTGTTTTTTGATTTTTTTTTTAATTTGATGTCCTCTTTGTAAAATTGAGTAATTATACTCACCTTCCAGTGTTCTAAATTTAAAAGTTTCTCCAGTGCCCAATGCAGGTTAAGCATAGATTAATCCTTCAAACTTGATCAGTTCCATTATTATGAGCTACGTCGTTTACAAAACTCTGTGCTCCCTGTACTTAACTTTCTTCACTTTGTGATAAGAGGTAATGAATGATGAGAGAGAAGGTTTAAATGAGATACAAATGATTGTCAAGTAACTATACCAATGGAGTGCTATGAAAACATGAGTTAGCATGGAAAATAATGGAGAGAGATTGGATATTGTTTGCTTTTTAATAAAACACTGCAGTATGATGGTATTTTTTCCTCTACCCTAACTAGTACTTGAAGTCCAAAAGTGGAAAGGGTACCTGTGAAAAGTAAAAAAGGCTTTCGGGGATTTGTGGGTCATCAATACAAAAAGCTTCCACCCTCTCCTATAAGGCACATTAACATTTTTCCTCTTTGAGGATGACAAACAAGTCTTCTTTTCCACTGAAAGTTACTCAAATTGATACTCTATGTTCTGGAGCTCACCTCCAAACCACAAAAATGATCAGACATCTCCTCCTCTTCCCATTATGACTACTACTGCTGCCTTACCAGTTAGTGTTAGCTCCACTCACTTTTTTCTGCCTTCTAGATAAGAACTTTTAGAATTCCCAGAGAATTATATTCATGACCTGAGAGCAGCCAATCCAAACCAAAGCCTGGCTTCCTGGAACACTCACCAAAACCACCAAACACGAGACCAAATCTGATAATAAATTCTTTCAAATATCCTCTGCCTGATGCAATCCACATTCCTCCATCATGTGTTCGAATTGCTTTGACTCAGTATAGCCAATTTTCTTTGACTCCCAGTATGATCATGGATTTTGGCTAAAGGGTACTGTCAAAACCATTGTTTAAGCTTTTATTAATGATGAATAAGAAATCATTTTAAGGGCAAATGTTGTACATATATAACAATAATAAATAAAAGTTACATAACAGAAAAATACCTGCACTTGTATATACCCAGTAATATTGATTCAGAACGCATAGTGCTTAAATTAATGAAATTACAAAGTTGATTTGAAATCCATAATTAATAATTCTCTCAGCAAGTGAAAAATAGAGTATAACATGTGAGTGTTATGGGTTGAATGGTGTTCCCCCCCCATTCATATGTTGAAATCCTGGCCCCCAGTACCTCAGTATGTGGCCTCATTAGAAAATAGGGTTGTCCTAAATGTAGCTAGTGAAGATGAGGCTGTAATGGAGTAGGGATGCATTCTCACATGTTCTCAAAAGCAGGCAGACAAACTGAAGCCTTTCCCACGCTGCTTACATTCACAGGGTTTCTCTCCAGTGTGTGTTCTCATACGCTTTCATAAGGATATGGGCCAATTAAAAGTTTTCTCACACTGTGTGCATTCATAGGATTTTTCTCCACTGTGCCCTCTTATATGTCCTCAAAAGGATGAGGCATAGATGAATGTTTTCCCACATTGGTTAGATTCATAGGACTTCTCTCCACCATGAGTCCTTTCATGTCTCTGAGAGAGCTGGAGATAAATGAAGGTTTTCCCACACCATTTGCATTCATAGTGTTTCTCTCAGGGTGCATGTATTATGTGTCTTTGAAAAGCTGAGGAATAACTGAAGGTTTCCCCACATTCCTTACATTTATGTGGCTTCTCTCCAGTATGTGTCATCATATGTCTTTGAAAAGTTGAGGACTAACTGAAGGCTTTCCCACATTCCTTACATTTATATGGCTTCTCTCCAGTGTGATTTCTCACATGACTAGTAAGACTTGAAAAATCAATGAAGGCTTTCCCACATTGCTTACATTCATAGGTTTTCTCAGCAGTGTCAATCCGTATATGCTGATTGAGGGAAGGCATATGAGGAAAGGTTTACCCACATAATTCACAAGCATAGGGTCTCTCTCCATTGTGGGTTCTAACATACATTCTTAGGTGTGAATGACAACAATAGGTTTGCCAACATTTCTGGCACTGATAAGGTTTTTGTCCAGTGTAAACTTTGACATGACTCTTGAGGGATGAACAATGCAAGCAGACTTTTCCATATGCACTGTATCCATACTGGTTTAGTCTAGTAGGAATTTTCTTGTATGAGTTAAGATTTGGAATCTTGCTGAAGGCTTCTCCACATTGATCAATACTTTCACACAGTCTCTCCACCATGTAATTTCTAGTACAAATGAGAAGCAAGTTATTAATGAATTGGTTAATAAACATTTATTAATATTTATTAATAAGTATTAGGGTTTCATTTTAGTAGGTTTTTCAGTGAAAGTGTAGATTTTCTACACTATCTGCATTGTTTGAAGGGGAGTGAACTGAATGCTCTGCAAGAGCATTTGACCACTGCTATTATTAAAGGTATTTCTAA
The DNA here is from genome assembly GCF_027409185.1 of Cynocephalus volans. Taxonomy (NCBI): domain Eukaryota; kingdom Metazoa; phylum Chordata; class Mammalia; order Dermoptera; family Cynocephalidae; genus Cynocephalus; species Cynocephalus volans. Next base: position 136,088,061 of record NC_084463.1, on the reverse strand, counting down.
CATATGGGGTTTCTAGATAATTGTTTCCAACTGAATTATGTTTCCAACACTCAATGTCTAAGTCACATTTACAGAATTAATTTTTGTAAGAATTCTGTGAATATATTTGGAGCTAGGCTAATATGAGTTTTCTGTTTGCTACCTTTTTAAATTTCATAATATACTGTTGGATTCTCTCCTGGAAGACTGCTTTCTCTTGAGTATGACTCACCTCAGATTTCTCCCCTGCCTTGCAAGCCAATCTTCAGTGCTATAATCTTCCCAAATTTTTCCTAAAACAGAGGCCCAAGAATTATTTCTGGTGAACTTTGCTATTTTAGGTTTCTTAGTTACTTTTTCTCCATAAATACCCTGCTGAGAAACTGACCCATTGGCCATAAATTGAGTTTCATCATCTGAAACAAAAAAGTGAACACATTTTATGAGAAACAAGGCACCTGTTAGCCAAAAAAGACAAAAGACATTTAGCCATTTCAGGACTTCATCAAGTACAAGGGGTCAAAATGGCAAGCAAGTTAATGAACACAATAAAATCCTCATTGGGCTGCAAAAACAAACTTCCCTGGGCCATGAAACATATCCATAAAGATGAAAATAAGGGAGTTTTTTTGTAGGAAGAAGATCTCCTTTTAATACATAGATTCTCATTCTCACAGAAAAACTATTAGATTCTAGGGGCCGAGCCCGTGGCGCACTTGGTAGAGTGCTGCGCTGGGAGCGCGGCGACGCTCCCGCCACGGGTTCGGATCCTATATAGGACTGACCGGTGCACTCACTGGCTGAGTGCCGGTCACGAATAAACGACAAAAAAAAAAAAAAGAAAAGAAAAACTATTAGATTCTAGCTCCCTGACAGCCATGACCACATCTGTCTTACTTACCAGTGTATTTCCAAGTCTTGGAACAGGCTTGACATGTAAGAAATACTTGATCACTAAATGACTAAGTGAAGGAATTATGCCATCCTTACCTACTGAGGCCAGATTCTGAAAAGTTTTGAGCATCATATCTCTGTACTGGTCCCTCTGAGCAGAATCCAGCAAAGCCTGATCCTCCAGGGTGAAGTCCACAGCCACATTCTCAAAGACCACTGGGTTCTGAAACATCTAACATATGTGCAGGAGCATGGCTGAGACTGGCAGCACAGGCACTGTACTCCATCCATACATAGTGCACACAAGATGCTGTGGCCTCCCAACATCTGCCCTGTGGCACTTGTCAGACCTCTTCCTCTGACTACACTCACTTCCTCGTTGATTTAACAGCACCACTAATACATTGAACTGGTCTCTACATCTTTACTAGGACCACTTCAGGACTTATTCCTCTCTATCAAAAGGGTTTAGACCACATTGGAGATATCAAAGGAATGCCATGCAGATGAAACATATTTGCATTTTAAGGCCAACAATCCCCTGTGACACAAACTCTTTTCAGCTCCCTCCCTACTGCACACTACATCATTCAGCATTCCACGAGCACAGCATCAAACCCTGATGAGGTTTTAAGGTTTATCACAGTGCAACTTTTCCTTCTGTTCCCTTCCCCACACAGGCCAAGGGGCTTGTGGGGACCCAACTTGCAACAAGGGCCAGGAAGCCACAGTGTCTTAAAGAATTCCAGGCCCCGCTGGCTGAATGAAAGTAGTCTTTTAGAGAAGCACTAATTTTAACTCATTCATGTAATAATTATCATAGGTTCAGCCTCTACTTTTTCTCTCTGTGCATTTTCATGGAAATAGGAAGTTATTGAGAAATCAGACCTCAGGAAAGAAGGAAAAGGTGTGAGAATTAAGACCTCAGCACATTCCCTACATTCATGAACCTGAACCTCAGTGCTGAAGCCCACCAGTTTTTTTTCTAATTCAACTTTGAGCTCTCTCTCACACTCTGTCTCATTCTCTCTCTCTCTCTCTCTCTCTCTCTCTCTCTCACACACACACACACACACACACACACACACACACACACGTACACACAGAGTGAGGGTATAAAATTTGCAAACAGCTCTTTCCACCGGAGCCATAAAAGTGTATTCTTGCTAACCTCAATGATAAGGTTAAGAGCCTCACACTGTTAAGGAGTTAACTGAAGCCAAAATATTTGACTGTGAATTTACCATATGATAAAAGACATGAAGATTAAGCAGTGCTTTCCTATAAAACACTCCCTTATCTCAAATTCCAGGAGAAAGTAACTCCCCACACACCACCCTAGAGGCTGCACTCCCAATTTCTCATTTCCATATCCCATATTGGGCACATGAGAATGACAGCCCAAGCCCTGAACACAGAAACCAAAGAGAGGCACAGTGCACTTAAACTCTGGTTTCTAAAGATCATCAACCTGCTAACATCCATGAGTAGGGGACAAAAAATACTGTCGTGCAACAACTCTGATGCTAGCATTTACCTATTTGGCAGCAGAACAGTGGGAATACCCTATTATTGATACGGGGAATGACAGAAGTCCCTGGGTCCACCTCCACTGCTCTTAGTATGGTGCATCTGTAATGTTGTTCATCGTAAGTTTCGCTTGCCTAGTGTGCAGAAAAGAGCTAACATAGTAGGCCTTAGACTGTGTCTTCAGAAAGTCTTGCTGACAATATTTCCCTTGGCTTGTGCTGTTGCATTGGATTGTGTTCCCCAAAATCCATGTATTAGAAATTCAACCCCCACTGTGATGATGTCAAGAGGGTGGGAAATCCTATTATGGTCATTGAAAAGTGGGGCTTTGAAGAGGTGATTAGATTACGAGGACCAAGCCCTAGTAAGTAAATGGATTAATAAGTTGATGGTTTAATGGTGGTCATGGATGTGGTTCCAACAGCTTTAAAATGAGAGTGCTTGAGGAGCTTGCTCTCTCTCTCTGCTTCTGCCATCTGCCATGTGATACCCTGCTTTGCTGTGAAGAGTCACCACTCATCAGCAAGGCTCTCACCAGACCTGTTCTCTGGACTTTGGACTCCCCAGCCTCTGAAACTGCAAGTGGTACATATTATTTCTTTACAAATTATCCAGTTTAAGGTATTTCTGTTATAAGCAACAGAAACAGACTAACAGAGCTGGTGTCTGGGAACCTGGGCTTCAGCATGGTTCAAACCACGCTCACTGATATGCAAACTACACTGTTAGTTCTAAATGCCTGCTTTCCTTCTGGAAGTGTTGAAATTTGGTACATGCCAAGCAGAGGATGCTTATGTAACCAAGCAGCAGTAAAAATCCTGGGTGATGAGTCTCTAATGAGCTTCTCTGGGAGACATTTCACATGTGTTGTCACAGCTCATTGCTGGGTAACTAGATGCATTCTGTTTGACTCCACTGGCAAAGGACTCAAAACTCTGCACCTGGTTCCTTTTGGACTACTCCCCAGTGCATTCTCCCTTTGCTGATTTCCCGGTGTGTCCTTTTGTTGTAACAAATCACAGTCATGAGTGTGACTGTATGCTGAATCTTGTGAATTCTACTAGCAGGACCTAGAGATGGTCTTGGGGACAACCGATGCAGTTGGCATCAGAAGTGGGATTTTTTTTACCTTGACTCACTGAAATTTGGCAAAAGCAGTGTTTGGGGAAAGGGAGGATGAGGGGTAAGGGATGGTGAGACTTTGGCACCTGTGAACTCTTTTTGGTTTTGAATAGCTAAATCAGCAACATATTTCTTGAGATACTGCTGAAAATGGACAGTAGAGTTAATTTGTGTTAACAGTTAACACTGTTCTTGGGTGGCTATAGAGTCTTCCACATTATGAAATAGCTGCTGAGCTACCATTTGAGGATTAAAAGTTGATGGAGGGAAAGATGATAGATCCAGCTCCAGGAGAGGATGTGCTGGCCATGCTGGCCAAGTGAGAGAGAAGAGTGTGGCCTGAGCCTGGATGATGCACTTAGTCTCTGGTCTCTACCCCTGGCAGGAGGAGAAAGGACCCCGGTGTTCCCAAAGGTGAGCTTGGAATGGGGAAAAAATGTTACAAGTTTGCATTGCATTGGGAGGGGAGAAGAAAGTTAAATCAGTTCCCAGGGCCGGAGCAAAATTTTAGATAAAACAAGGGGAGAGGGAGCGGAAACTTCAGCCTCTTTCCAACCTGCTACTGGTGCTGCCAGAGCTCCTGACCAGCCAAGATCTTCCCTGACAGTTGTAATGTTATCCCTGAAATGCAAAATTTACTGCCAGGGGTTGGTTGTGGGTTGCACTGTGTTCCCCCAGACAAGTCTATGTCCTCACCCCAGTACCTGTGAATGTGACCTTATTTGTAAATAAGGTTGTTGCAGATGTAATCAACTTAAGATGAGGTCATCAGGGTGAGCCCTAATCTAATATGACTGGTGTCCTTGTAAGAAGTGGAAAATGCCACATGAACATACAGACACTCAGAGAAGACTGCCATGTGAAGATGGAGGCAGAGATTGGAATTACACTGTCATGAGCAAAAGGACACCTGGGGCCACCAGAAACTCCAAGAGACAAGGGACGCTACTGTACCTGCACATATAATGAAAAGGAAGAAAATGTCATATGCTCATGATTTTACAAATGTTCCAGGGATCATCTCAATCAGCTTGGCATTGCCCTAGTAGGGCTCTCTGTGGTGGCTCTGCTCCTGTGACAAGTCTCTGACAGGGTCCACAGGCTGTCAGTGAAATCTTTGAAAGCTAGGTAGCCATTTCCCTGGTCATCTTATATATAAAAATCTAGACTCGCCCTTTTGCCACCCCATGATCCTTCTTTAATTGATTTAACGTTTTCCATAGCACTCTCAACATCTAGCCTATTGTCAATTTTTTGGTTGTTTGTGTATGTGTAAGCCCTTTCAGGCAAATTTTAGATAGATCCCTAGTTTTATGTAGTGCTGAATTGCTAGAACTTACAACGCCTTGAATGTAATAGATACTAAATAAATTTGTCAGTAAATTAATGAAGCAATTAATTGTAGTCTATCCTTTTGCTGGTGTCCTGTAAAACCATGTGTAAAATGATGATTTAAATAGATTTAAATTTTCCATTAATTTCCATTATGCTTTCAGAAACATGTTTCTCTGGGTAATAAAATGATCTTAAACACACTTGCAGTGTCTAATATCTATTTTTAAGAACGTTTTCTATTTGTAAGCCTGCGACCTGGCCACATCAATTTCTCCCACATGACTTCCACTAAAGAGATATTTAAATGCCCAGGTAATTCTCAGCCATACATTAGCAACAGTCCACATAGTCAATTTTCAGATGAAAAAAAAATGCTTATGAATTCTAGGGTGCTCGTGAATACATGGCCACTCTTGGTAGCAGAAATACGGACATTTTCTTTTTCTTAGAACTCATACTGCAAATACGTGGTTTGCATTTTGACATTAAATTATATTGTCACTTAAAATATGTTTATACAATCTTAGTTTTGTTCACATTAGTTCCCAAATTAGAAAATATTTATAAAACTGATTGATTTCACAAAGCATTTTATGTCTAAGGAGTTTTTTAAATTTATTTTTTCACGTGCAATCAGAATTTTAAAAGATGAGGTGGCAAGAGTTACCAGCCTTAAAATACTTGTTTATAGCATATTGTTTATAAATATATACATACACACACACATATATATATACACATATACATGTGCGTGTGTGTGTGTGTGTGTATTGTGTGTACCTTTTTGGTACTTATACTGTTGTACTACTACATTGTATCAAAATTGTATTTTTTATGTATCTATCTGTTGGGCTGGATCACAGACCCCTCTGCCCCATCCTGTGCATGTCCTGAATGAGGTAGTCAAAAGAAAAACGAAGTAGCTGTGGGCAAGGTGGACATGCTTTATTTTTAGATGCGAGCTCTGCTGACCAGCGGTTCAGAGCCACTGCCTTCCATACCAAAGTACACAACAACAGCAACGAGCCAAAAAGGGTACACGGGCATGCATGCACACTAACTCTACTCCCATGCAACTTGTTCACAATGGATGTGCCTAATTATACCCAGCTGGATATGAGGCAAGGGGGCCTGACCAAACCAACTCCACTTTCCTCGCACTATCATTAGTACACACTCTGAGCCTGTTAGGAAAATATAAGAAAATGGACAGGGCCCCTCTGATATTCAGAATCTTGCCGAGCATTTGATGTAAATAGGCACATGTGCTCAGGTGTTCCTTGGTTATTATCCAGTGTAATTTTGCATGTGCACCCAGGTGTCCTGGGTTATGACTTAAGTATAAAAGATGAGTGGCTCTGATCCATGGCACCTCCGACTCCCAGGATGCCCCTGGCGGGGCCATAGGGAGGCCACTACTGCTACTGGAGGCTGCCTCTGCCGCCACTGCTGCCACTGCCACCAGTGCCCTCAGGACCCTCCGCAAGGCCACTGCCATTGCCAGACCTGTAAGCTACCGGACCTGTAAGCTGCTGCCACTGAGGAAGTTGAGGACTGAGCTCATGTCATCTGCCAACAGCTCCCAGAATCTTTCCTAATTACCTAGCATGGACCTGTGTGTGAGGGGTCTGGGGACCCAGCCTGGCATGTGAGGGGTCTGGTGACCCAGTCTGTAGAATGGGTTTGAAGGGTCTGAGCCCTAGCTCTGACAATATAAATGGAAACTTAGTATAACTAAAATAATAACTAAAATAATGAAACACTTCAACTTTAGTTATGATTTGCCTTACTCTACAATTGGTGTAGTCATTGCATGATTATGGGCAGGCAAAAGAAGCCCAGCAATCTAAGTAGTCATTGCAAGATGACAAGCAGGTAAAGAAGCAGAAAACCCCTTGGGAGGGATAGGAAATGCGGCTACCCTTGAGTATGTGGTGCCTGACGGCTGCTTTCCTGTTGAGGGGGTCTGGCTGTTGCTCGCTGCACTGTGAGCCAACACAGACCAGAAACCCCACAAAGTGGCAGTTTTGAGAATTGCAGCAGAAAGCAGACAGATTGGAAATGCAGATGCATGCCCTGGTGGCTGAAGTACAGTGACAGGTCATCTCTGCTTCTGACACCAAAGACGTATGACAAGCCAGATGGTGAGTTGGGGGAGACTGTTTCCTGGAATGACCTGCTCATCAAAGTGAAGCACAAGCAGCCTGTGGGGCCAGGCGGACCAGTGGGCAACCCACAGGTGATCCAGTTCACAGCCTATGTCCCATATACCCAGGTTGAATAGGTTGGCTTGGGAAAACAAAGCAGCAGAAACAGCAGGAGCCCCTGGTTGCTGCAGCTATAGGAACTAGGGGTGGATGGTGTAACATGCTCTGGGAGATAATGTAGTAAACACGTGTCTTGTTTGTCTGAATGGCTTGGAGGGTGCCACTTAAACACGATGGCTCACCAGGTGCCATATAAACCCAAGAAAGAGTGAGAAAAGAATGAGAAATTAGTACCATATGCAGATGGGCAGATGACCCAAGGATGGTTGCCCCTGAAGAATTTCAAGTATGTTACTATGTGCCTGTCTCTGTGGCAGTGGTTACAGAATAGCCACAGATATGTACAAGTGCAGGGCAGCTACTCCTTGATGGACTGGGCAAATGCAGTTCGAACTGTGTGAGTGAATGCTGCAGAACTGTCTGAGACTGTGAGTGAACAGTCAGTGTAAGCTGAGCTGATTCAAGTGATTCAAGAGTCGAGGATGGGGCAGCTAGATGCCAATACCCAAAACATTGAGAAAGGCCCTAAGGGCATTTCAGAAGTTTGGGAGATTGCCCCTCCCATCATAGAGGCCTAAGAGAACTGAGTTTCTCTGGAGGACAGACCTGCGTCACCACTGGCCTCGGGAAACTGCTCCCTGCATCCCAGCCACCCTGGCTGGAGCAGCCCTGTCTCAGGAAGCCCCAAGTATGGTAGGTGCAGAGCACAAGCCGGAAACCTTGGTGGCGTTCACATTGGGTTAAGTTTACAGGTCCGCAGAACATGAGAGCAGTGGTGCACTCAGATTTCAGAAGACATATGAAAAAAAGCCAGGGACTCAGGTTGAGACCTGCTGCAGGGGTAGAACCACTGCAGAGGTCATCTATGGAGCAATGTGGAGCAGAAAAGTAGGGTTGGAGCTCCCACAGATGAACCCCCACTGAGGAAATGTCTAGTGGAGCCAGGATGGCGGGACTGCCGCTAGGAGTCTAGAACTGTGGGGCTGCTGGCAGCGTGCAACAATGACCTGGAAAAGCTACAGGCACCAGGGAAGCTCAATGGGCTGCACCTGATTGGAGCTGTAGGCGTGAGGCTGCCCAATGCCCCAGTGTGCTTACTGTCTGCCCTGTTTGGGTCTCAGATTTGAGGCCCGTTTTTCCTTCTTGCCTGTTCCTCCCTTTTGAATGAGAATGTGTACCCAATGTCTATCCCACTGTATTTCGGAAGTAGATAAATTTGTTTTTGATTTTTCCAGGTACACAGCTGAAAGTTTTGCCTTTAGTCTCAGATAAGACTTTGGACTTTTGAGTTGGTGCTGCCACAAGCTAGAGACTTTGGGGACTGGGATGGAATGTGTAACATGTGAATGTAAGGATCATTTATCCTCACTATGGGAACATCACAGAAGATTCTGAATGTGTAGATTGTATGGCAAGGGACCCTGAAGGGGTGGATTGCTGGGAAAATATAGGAAAATAGTTAGGGCCCCTCAGATGTTCAGAATCTTGCTGAGCATTTGATGTAAATAGGCATGTGCACTCAGGTGTCCCTTGGTTATCGACTAGTGTAATTACGCATGTGCACCCAGGTGTCCTAGGTTATGGACTTAAGTATAAAGGATGAGTGGCTCTGATCCATAGCACCTTCCACCCCCAGGATGCCCCTGGGGGGGCGGGCGGCCATGGGGAGGCCACTACTGCTACTGGCGGCTGCTGCTGCTGCTGCTAGTGCCCTCGGGACCCTCTGCCACTGCCAGAACTGTAAGCTACCAGACTTGTAAGCTGCTGCCACTGAGGAAGTTGAGGACCGAGCATGTGTCATCTGCCAACAGTTCTCAGAACCTTTCCCAAAACCTAGCATGGACCTGCATGTGAGGGGTCTGGGGACCTAGTCTGTACAATGGGTTTGAAGGGTCTGAGCTCTATCTCTGACAAAACAAATGGAAAATTAGCATAACTAAAATAATAACTAACATAATGAAACATTTTGGCTTTAGTTATGATTTGCCTTACTTTACAGATGTGATGTATCACATTCATTGATTTTCACATGTTAAACCATTCTTGCATCCCTGGGATGAATCCCACTTGATAGTAGTGTATAATTTTTTAATTATTTTGATGTATTCTGATTGCTAATATTTTATTGAGGATTTTTGCATCTGGGTTCATCAAGGATATTGGTCTATAATTTTCTTTCTTGTGTCTTTATCTGGTTTTGATATCAGTTATGTTGGCCTCATAGAATGAGTTTGGGAAAGTAGCATCTGTTTCAATTTTTTGGAATAGTTTGAGGAGAATTGGTATTAACTCTTCTTTAAAAGTTAGATAGAATTCAACTGTAAAGCCATCTGGACCCAGGCTTTTCTTTGTTGGAAGATTGCTAATTACTGCTTCAATCTCCTTGCTTGTTATTGGTCTGTTCAGGTCTTCTGTCTCTTCTTGGTTCAGTCTTAGTAGTTTGTATGTGTCTAGAAGATTATCCATATCTTCCAAATTTTCATATTTGTTGTCGTACCGTTGTTTATAATAGTCTCTAATGATTCTTCATATTTCTTCGGTATTGGTTGTAATGTCTCCCTTTTCATTTCTGATTTTTGTTATTTGGTTCTTCTCTCTTTTTTTTAAACCTAGTTAATGGTTTGTCTATACCTTCTTGAAAAACCAACTTTTTGTTGATCTTTTCTATTGTATTTTGTGTCTCTACTTCATTTAGTTCTGCTCTGATCTTAATTCTTTCTTTCCATCTACTATTTTTGGTTTGGATTGTTGTTTTTCAAGTTCTTTGAGGTGTAGTGTTAGGTCATTTATTTGAAGTCTTTCCATTCTTTTGATGTAAGCATTTACTGCAATAAATCTGCCTCTTAGTACTGCTTTTGCAGTATCCCACAGGTTTTGGTATGATGTGCCTTTATTTTCATTAGTTTCTTGAAATTTTTTAATTTCCTGTTTAATTTCTTCTTGGACCCATAGGTCATTCAGGAGCCTATTGTTTAGTTTCCATGTATTTGTATGGTTTCCAGAGTTTTGCTTATTATTAATTTTTAATTCTAGTCCATTGTGGTCTAAAAAGATACTTGGAATGATTTCAATTACTTTAAATTTGCTAAGGCTAGATTAGTGACCTAATATGTGGTCTATCCCAGAGAATGTTCCGTGAGCTGATTAGAAGAAAGCATATTTTTTAGTTGTTGGATGAAATGTTCTGTATGTATCTGCCAGGTCTAGTTGGTCTAACGTGTAGTTTAAATCCTGTGTCTCTTTGTTGATTTGCCTGGAAAATCTGTCCCATACTGAGAGAGGGGTGTCCATGTCACCCGCTATTATAGTATTAGGGCCTATTTCCTTCTCTAAGAGTGTTTGCTTTATATATCTGGATGCTCCAGTATTGGGTGCATATATATTTATGATTGTTATGTCTTCTAGCTGGATTGATCCTCTTATCATTATATAGTGGCCTTCTTTGTCTATTTTTATAGTTTAAAGTCTATTTTGTCTGATATAAGAATATAGCTACTCCTGCTGGGTTTTGGTTTCCATTTGCATGGTATACCTTTTTCCATCCCTTCACTTTTAGTCTGTGTTTGTCTCTATAGGTGAGATGGGGCTCTTGAAGACAGCATGTACTTTGGTCTAGCTTTTCAATCTAATCAGTCAATCTGTGCCTTTTGAATGGGGAGTTTAATCGATTCACATTTAGGGTGGTTATTGACAGGTATTATTTAGTTCCTGTCATTGAACTGCTTTTTGTTTAGATGTTTTAAATACCTTTTGGTCCTTACTTCCCCTTTTATTTCTCTTCTTCAATGTTAGTTGGATATTTGAGGTGGCATGATTTAGCTTCTTGCTCTTTCTCACTGGCATTTTTGTTTTAACATCAGGTTTTACTCTTTCTTGGGTATCCATGGTATTGACATCATTATTCAGATTCCAGATGAAGGACTCCCTTGAGAATTTCTTGCAGGGCTGGTCATGTGGTGGTGAACTCCCACAATTTTTGTTTGCCTGGGAAATCCACTATTTTGCCCTCATTTCTGAAGGAGAGCCTTACTGGGTAAAGAATTCTTGACTGGTAATTTTTTTCTTTAATGTTTTGAATGTATCATCCCACTTTCTTCTTTCCTGTAGGGTTTCAGTTGAGAAGTCTGCTGTTAGTCTGCTAGGGGTTCCCTTATAGGTGATACTTTTCTTTTGCTGCTTTTAGAATTCTCTGTGTCTTTGAGCTTTGCAAATTTAACTATAATGGGTCTTGGAGAGGATCTTTTTGGACTGAATCTGTTTGGGGACCTTTGAGCTTCCTGGATCTGAAGGTCTCCATCTCTCCCTACCCCTGGGAAGTTTTCTGTTATTATTTACTTGAATATGTTTTTAATACCTTTTACTTTCTCCTCCCCTTCTGGAATACCCACAATTTGGAGGATGTTAGAGCACTTGAGATTGTCTGCTATCTCTCTTAGATTTTCCTCATTATTTTTAATTTTTTTTTGTCTGCCTGGGTTATTTCAAAAAGACCATATTTGAGATCTCAAATTCTTTCTACTGCTTGCTCTAGCCTGCTGCTAAAGCTCTCTGTTGTGTTTTTTTTTTTTTTTAAGTTTTATTTTGTCTATATACATTGTGGCTGATTATTGCTTCCCATCACCAAAACCTCCCTCCCTTCTCCCTCCCCCCTCCCCCCAACAATGTCCTTTCTATTTGCTTGTCATATCAACTTCAAGTAGCTGTGGTTGTTATATCTTCTTCCCCCCCCCCAGTTTTTGTTAATATATAAATTCTGTTGTGTTTTTTATTTCAATAAGTGAATCTTTCATTTCTAGGAGTTCTGCTACATTCTTTTTTAAGGTATTAATCTCTTTGTAAATTTCCTCTTTCATGTTCTAGATATTTTTTCTTGTTTCTTTGTGTTCTCTAATTGAGTCTTTTATTTCTTCAAGCTTTCTCAAGATCATTGTTCAGAATTTTTTTTCAGACATTTCAAGGATCCCCTGTTGTATGGGGTCTAGAACTGGAGCATTACTGTATTCCTTTGGTGGTATCATATCTTCTTATTTGTAGTTCCAGTATTTTTTCATTGATATTTGGTCATCTGGTAGAAGACTTCCTTCTTCTGTTACTCTGGGGTTGGCTATGAGGATAAAGACTTCCTCCTCTATTTGAAGGCTCTACTGGTGACTCTTCTTATATCAGTGTAATCAAGTGAGTGGCAGGTTGCCTGTAGAGTGGCCCTGGCTGCTACTGTGGCACTGAACTGTCCTTGGTGTTGTGATATCTATATTACACCACCTTGGCTCCAATTCTCACTTTCCATGGCTATAGACTGAGCCCCTGGTGTTGTTCAGGTCTCAGCTCACCTCGGTGCCTGCAGGGCTGTGGGTGCTTCCTTCCCCCACTCCCCAGGGCCTTAAACTAGATCCCAGTGCCAGTATTTCTTCAGTATTGTGTTGGCTATTTTGTCTTTTTGTTCTTGCCATGTAAATTTTAGAAGCAGTTTATCAATATCTGCAAGAGAACTTGCTGGGATTTTGAGTGGAATAGATTGATGTGGAAAGAATTTACATTTAACAATACTGAGTCTTCCCATCCATGAACATGGAATGCATTTCCAACACCTTTATGTTTTTATCCTGTGAAATAATGAAAAATCCATGCCATTATTTAATAGAACATGTTTGCCCCATTAAATATCTTATAACTCTTGTAGCCCCACAAGAGAAAAACAATTATCTCCATCCAAATAGCATACATAGATCAAGATTAAATAGATATGCAAAAATCTAAGTCATGCTAATTAGGTTTTCAAGTAGAACTTTGTCAGAAGATATTTTGATTTATATTAAGAGTCTGCTTTGAATATTATAGACAGTATAGAAATTGAAATTCATTCATTACTCAGAAGATTGCCACATAGGGTAAGTGAAGAAAGGAGTCTCGGGGAGTAGTATTTTATTGCTCATTAGAAAATGGAGGGAGCTAAACACAGAACTCTCTGGAGAGGAAAATAGGGCATGAAACTAGAAAGAAGCAGAACCAATTTGGGGTGGATGCATAAAGGAACTGACATGTTAGAAAAAAAGTACTTTGACCAAAATGAAAATTTCAGGTTGTGGAACCAGAGATAAATGACTTAAAAGGGCATTCTCCTGCACTCAAAAAAAAATTATACTTGAAAGACCAACATACAAAATGTTTAGAACATAAAAAACATGCTTATTATTTGCATCCCAATATGTTTTCAAATAGCCTCTTATTGGTTTGAGTTCCAAATTCTATATGCTTGGCCAAGTTCCATTTAGCAAGTTAGAGAGCATTTTCTTCCAAATAAAAGACACTTTTTAAAATTCTGAAGTATAATTGAAAGGGAAGACTGGCAAAGACATATGAGGAAGTAAATATTCCAAACAACTATTTGGGTGTTAACATGCCAACAAAAGGTTGGTTTTGAAAAGATCTTTTTCTGCTTTTTTTTTAATTTCAGAAAAATATGGTTTCATTAATTCCATAAGTAATTCAGCCATGAGCTATCAGCTACTGTTAATGAATTCTCCCACAAAGGAATAATTTATTCCCAGGGTACTGACAGTAGCTGGGATGCTAGCAGGAACCTGTAGCTGCAAAAGAACCCTGTGTTATTAACTACAGTGCAACATTCACAATACGTATCTCATGAGCTACATATTAAATGACAAGAGGTTATTTATCTTCCATACACTAGATAGGAAAAGGATGAATCATTCCTCATTTCTTCTGAAAGATATACATTGTATTTTTGTTCAAATTCTAATTTCAGAGCTTCAAACTTGTCATAGTTTATCTAATTGAAGCAGTAACGTGCACATTTGCATACACAAAGCACAAAACAAATGAACTGCCATATCTAAAAGCAATAGATAATTAACAATAAAACACATTAACAAAAATGTTCACTTTCCTAAAAATGTCCGTTTATATATTAAAATGAAATTATATTGCATCCTATGTCTAAGCAAATATTTTTAAGACATCCAAAAGCTTAATTAATGGTACCGAATTTTTAAATAAATGAAAAATGGAGTGGGGTCCAGCCTACATTAAAATGTAAGTTAAAACACTAACTCAACGTATTTGATAATGGTATAAGGCAGAGTTACGAATTTTACTTTAAGCTTAATAAAAAAGTGTATAATTTGAATACTTTGTGCTAGTAGGTATATAATTGTGTTCCTGTGTATAAAGACTAATATTGATAATGACCTGGGAAGCTATTTTCAGAAATGAGCCCAAAGTAAATGCATCTGAGGAGTTTAAAGAGTATGTATATTCTTTGTAGACAAGTATACATGTACGAGGATACTTCAAAAGGTTCATGGGAAAATAGAATTAAAAGATAATACAATCTTTCCATGAAACTTTTGAAGTACCCTCATATACTTGTATATGCTTTATGTGTTTCTCATTGTGCTTTGTATTTTTCCTATTATACTATATTTTATATATGTTATAAAACATGTACATCACTATGTCAATAATTATTATTGCATCGATTGAATTTAATCCAAATAAGAATCCCAACTAGGATTTTCAGAGTAAACAAAAATGATTCTAACATTCATATGCAAGAGCAAACAAGCCAGGACAAAGCAAACATAATAGCAAAAGGGGGACTTTCCTACTAATGTGAGAACGTACAAAACCAGTACTCAAAACAGTGAGAAATGGCACAAAAATAGAAGCATAATTGTGGGAAACAAAAAAGCACTCCAAGAATGAGACCAAATCATATATTTCATTTTAATGTATAGTTAAAACAGACATTCAAGCCATTAAAAAAATTACTGAATTTTAAATGCACAGCTGGTTAAGGGTGAACATAAGAGTGTTTTTCTTTACAGCATACACAGAAATAAACTCATCATGGATTAAAGACTAGATCAAAGGTATAAAACAAAAATGTACAAAAAAAATTAAAACTTTTTTCTGAAATAGTGTCATTAAAATAATAGTTATAATATTAGCAGAGCTCAATTTTATTGCTGTGTATTGATTTTTGTGGTGCTCTATATGTTTTATCTAATTTAAACTGTATAACATGCTAGTTACAGGTTAAAGATGGAAGTCACTCTGCAGATTCAAATTCTTCAAGCACTCTCTAACTCCACAAGTTTGTGCTGCTTTTACAATTCCAGGCTCATTTTCACTTCTTTCCTAAATTGACTGCTGAGTATTTTTATGCATTGTGTATGAAAATGCATATCACTTCATATTAACAGAATAGTTGATCAAACAAAAGCTGATTGTTTTAAAGAAAGCAATTTTGTACATCTTTAAAAAATGCTTTCCCACTTGCCCCCCTTCCCTTTGGTCAGGATTAAAAGAATAAGTAAAAGAATTCTAAAGCAAGGTTTAGAACTACAATGATTATAATAATTACCTTTTCATATCACTCTGCCATGTCTAATTCTTTAAAAACTTGATAGAAAACTGACTTAGCTAACATTAAGAGTACAACTTTAATTTTAAGCCAGGGAACTTAAAAATTATATGTAATGACCTTAATAGTGTGAATTGCAGCCTGTTATTTTATAGCAGTATTAATAACTTAGATCATGCTTTGAATTATTTTTCTCATCAATTTCGCTATTTAGGTCCAGAATGTTTAAAAGATCTAACATATATATGCATTTTAAAATATTGGACTGTTTTCCAGCTCTGTGGAGGCACCTTAAAGGTCAAATGAACTAGTGACTATGTCTCTTTTTTCCTTCTCCTATGCAACTCAGTCAATTTTAAATTTCAGCTTTAATTCTTCAGTTGTTCTGTTGCTTTAGGAAAGCAGTATATTAAGTATATACTAACTTATGTGTGTTTGCAAATGAGTATGTCAAAACATATATATGTGTGATTGATTATACATTAATATTCTTACCCAGTTTTTCCAAAGACATTTAATAGTGCTGTATTTAATAGTACATAGAAATGCTATGACATCCATGCTTGTTCATATGGGATATCTTTCTCCACTTCCTTTAAGAAAGAAGTAATTTCTTAGACTGAAATGGGCTTCAGACTGTTCCCAGCATCTCAGCGTGCAGACAACATTGGTCCTTCAAGGAAAAATAAGTTGCTAATAAATCTAGACTATAGCATTAGAGAACTCAAGAGCCAGAGTATCAGATTGTCCCACCAAATCCTTAGAGCATCTTGTCACTCATATGTGAAATCTACAAAAGTCAATCTCATAGAAGTAGAGAGTAAAATGGTGGCTACCAGGGGCTGGGTGGTTGGTGGGGTAGTGGAGTTGTGGGAGGAGGGCAGGAGTTGGAGAGATGTTAGCGAGAGGATAAAAAATTTTAGTTTGATAGAAGGAATAAGTTCAAGAGATCTATTGTACAACATGGTGACTACAGTTAGCATTTTTCAAGGATATAACATTAAGAGTGGATATAAAGGTTCTCACCACAAAAATAACCGTGATGTAATGCACATGTTAATTAGCTAGATTTAGTCATTCCACTATATATATATATATATACTTCAAAACATCATGTACATACTGTAAATACATTTCCATCTGTCTATTTTTTTTTAAAAAAATAGAAAAATCTTATAGCACTTCAGGGGGAGCAAAACTTTCCTGTCAAATTATTAAATTAGTATATGGAGGCTATATTTAGATCAGGTGCATGAGCAAAGAGAGACCTAGTAATAAGAGCCCAGAACTACAAACAGTCATCCCACAAAGACTAGACCAAAGTGACGAAAACCACATGGACATTAACAAGCACTTCCAGAACCATCTTTCCCCCACACTACTTGAGGATTATCCTTTATGAATGGAAATAGAGACTCAACTTGCCCCCACCTACTCTGTATTCTTTATAACTTACTGTACAGCAATACGTAAAGTTAGTTGGGCTAAAATTTTACTTACCTATGAGATCATCTTCCAATTCCAGTCTATCAAAATAATCCTTACTTTGTTTTAACTATTCCAATATCTTTGTGTCATGATCTATGCTCTTGACTAATGTTATCTACTACATCCATACTCAACATAATTCAGAAATGTACTTCCTGAAAATTAGTAAGCTGCATGTCATACACTGTAAGTTGCATGGAATTTTATACTGGTTGGCACACAGATGCTGCCCCACGTCTGTCCCCCTTGAGTCAAGGTATATTGCTTGTTGATTTTCTAAAGGGCCAGAGAATGATAACATCTGCTTATTGTCAGTGTTTTGAGAAAGTTAGCCAAAGTTTTGGGAGAAAAACACCTGGGAAAGCTTCACCAGAGAGTCCTTCTCCATCATGACTCCTCTCCAAACAAGGGCAATTTTGTGAGAATTTTGATGGGAAATCATCAGGCATCCACCTTAGAGTCCTGATGTGGCTATTTCTGACTTCTTTTTGTTTCCTATCTTTAAAAAAATCTTTATTTTTATTGAAATATAATTGATTATACATATTTTGGGGATACAAAGTTGTATATCAATACCTACGTCCAATACATGATGAATTTAATATACATGAGCTACTTTTTCAACCATAAACATATGGACTATGGTATTCCCGATAGTAGCATATGTAAATATGAAGGCTAAAAACTAATCTGAGCATCTTATCTAGTTTAAGATCTACTGGTAGCTTGTATCTAAAGTAGAAAAAAATAAAGCCAAACCATTGTTTTAATTGTACATACCATTGTATAATGTTCCTAAAGCTGATTCTTTAATGTTTTCTATCTTGCTTGCTGTCACTCATGATGAAAGTATATTTGCATTTTCACAATTGTGTTGGATGTCAAAAGTCTCACATTACTGGGTTTATAGCCAATCATATTTTTGTGGATATGTCAGAAATAAATACAAACTATTTTAATGAGTATTAGCATTGTAAATAGACTAGACATAGAAATAGTTTCTGGGTGTGTGGGCTGTCTTTCCTCCACTCTGTAGATAGTAACAGTGTTAGCACACACCAAAATAGATACGTTAGAGATTTGAATGTCCAGTCTTCAGTTTTCAAATGCTTTCTGGGGTTTGCCTAATCATCATTGTCTCCATGGTGTACACTGAGTAGTGTTTGCTTAGGGAGATGGAGGTTGTTTGCTCGATGAATTATTAGGAGTCTTGGATTTTAACAGCAAAGTTTGTTTGCCTACGAGATTAGAAATAACAGTATTTGAATGACCTCACATTCTTGGTGATAGAGATCACTTTGGTCACATTTAAAGTAATAAGTATAATTAGATTTTTAAAGAATCACTGGGTAAGATTGTCTAATGAAACGTTTTTTGGTTACATGCTAAATTAAAAAGTTAAATGTAAAAATAATCTGTTTATTTTAAAGGTATCTACTTCCAAATAGTATTCATTATGAGACTAAATTTAGGACCCTGAATTCTTTAGGATATTGAATTGTTTAGGGATATAACTTTATTGCATCAAGTTACTAGAATTGTTTATATACCTAATTGGATATTTATATATATATACTTTAAGCACATTATATATTTTAAATTAGAAAATTAGCATCTGCCTTTTAACATATGAAGGCTGTCTTTTGTATTAAGTTAAGTCTGCTTTATGTATTAAGAAACGGTATAAGAACAGCTTAGTTATTGAAGAAATGCTGGACTTTGGGAAATTCTGTTTTCTTGGAAGCAAAATATTTTCAATACCACACTAGTTTTCATCTTAAGAATAAAGCAGGGAAAGGTTGCCTTCAGTTATTGGTTTTCCTGAATCCGAAGAGATGGGTGGGGGCAGGATCAAATACTTATTTGATCAAAGTTATTGGCTCTGAAGTTATTCTTATCTATGTAAAATGAAAGGTGGAACAGTGTAATTTTGAATTAATTGGTGTTGAACTGCCCATCACCTAGGGGGAATGCAAATAGATACTCTTCCAGTTTCCTTTGAGGTAGTAAAATCTTATGTTGGGGCTGGAAGAAAAACAGAATAATACTATTAAATTGGCCTTAAATGAGCTGCTTTGTAGTTGACTTGGAGAATCCCTTTTTATTTTTCATGATTTGTCTAAGCAGGTTTTGTCTACCAATTTGACTTATTGGCTAGACATTACTGACATTGAACATTTTAGATTCATTTTGAAATAAAGTAATGATGAAAAAGAAGTTCAAGATATTTTAACTTTTTGGTGCAACTCAATTTCACATAATATTCCAGTATTTATTTGCAGTGTGTCATAATTACTTACAATAGCCATTGTATCCTTCTGGTTATTTATACTGAAATATTCTGCCCCTGAAAGCTTACTTTCCTCACTTAGGCATTGATATATCACCATGTAATAAGTGATGGTAATGTCCTTGAATATTGTGTTATTCCAGATGGATCTAGTGATTTAATGAAAACATGGTTTATCTGAGGACAATAAGAATGCATTCCTGATTTCTGTGTATGTCAGTCAATATTTATTAATTAGCTATTGTGTGCCTAATGTTGGGTCATCTGAAAATAAAAGCACAGCATTTCAGAAATGCCACTTTATTTTCCTTTGAAAAATTATGCATTGGGTGTTTTAGACATTTGTATTGAACTTTATAGACATACCCACAAAGTAGTCACTTTTTTTTTCACTTAATCGTAAATTGACAGAAGGAATACTATCTACTCTGATATCCATTCCCTTTCAAAATTCTGAATACTCATCAGATTATTTTTTCTAGCCTTGAACTGGTTAATAGAATAATACTTCTTTATAAGGATAGGGAACAAGACGTAGCTTGGAATTTTACTTCTATTTAATGAGATATAGAAGTTAAATGAGTGTTAATTACAGATACACACCGTATATTTATAAAGAATTGGGATAATAAGTAAAATATACTTATCACTAAGATTGCTATAGGTTAAGCTTTGAGTCAAAGACTTGAAAATCTTATAATGCTGGGCCATCTTACTGTAAATCTCCTTGTTAAATGGAAATATCCATTTATTCTGTAACTTAACTGCTTACCCTTTTGCTTTGGCTGCCAGAAACTCAAAACTAAATTGTAGTCAAAGTTTGGTGGCTTTGGGTCACACTACCTGAATATCTGTACTATCTTTACCCACACTTTTATAAATATATCCATTATATATTAACAAGTAAAATGATTAAACTCATGAGCCCTAGAAATACTATGTAACATTTCAGAGCATTTGAGACCACAGGTTCTCCAAGAGTGGGTATTGGATTGCTCTCTCTTCAGCAATGGGGAGAGCGGATAAAGAAGGTACAGAGGGGGCAGGATTTACTTCTAGAAATCTGGGATAAGACAGGAGTTTTGTGATTCCCCAGGGGCTTAGAAAAAGCAGCCTCTGGATTCCCTTAGTGAGAGTTCACAGGCTGCTGCTGCAGGGTTCGTGTGGTCCTGCTGACCTTGTATTGTTGGGCCGGCCCCACCTCTCAGTGTCTCCTCTGAGAAAGGAAGGACCACTGAGAAGAGAGACCCAGTGAGGCTTCTCATTCCTGTGTCAGTTTTCCTGGCCAGTTGGTCCCTGGTCCCTAATAACAAGAACCGCTGAGTCTTCCAGCTGGCTTGTCACTTTGTGAGAGGCCGTCCAATCTGACTAGTTGTGAAGGGGCAGCAGCAGCTGATAGAGAGATTGCCACTTGTGCAAAGCAGGGCAAAGAAGGCCAAGATGCTGTCTGCAGCAAGTGGTTCCCACTTAGATGAGCAATTAGCGGGAGAGACAAATAAGAATTTGTGGTTAACCCCAAAATACTAAGAACTTTCAAGGAGATGTAATTAGAGCAGGAAAAGACTGCATAGAAGTTAAAAAATAAATAAAAGTTCCATAGACAAACAAAAGATGAGACAGTCCTTGTGGTAGACAGAATAATTGTCCCCCAGAGATGGCCAAGTCCTGATCACCAGAATCTGTGGATATGTTACCTTGCATGGCAAAAGAGATTTAAGCCAAGGATTTTGAGATTATCCTGGTTTATCCGGTGGGCCCAGTATAATCCCAAGAGGAGTTAATAAGTAAAAGACTGAGGCAGGAGGATTAGAGAAGGAGTTGTGACACTGGAAGCAGAGGTTGGAATGATTCAAGGAAGGGACCACAAGCCAAGGCTTGCAGGTGGCCTCTAGGAGCAGGAAAAGACAAGGAAACAGATTCTCCCCTAGGGTCTCCAAAGGAAAGAAGGTCCAGCTAACAACTTGATTTTAGGACTTCTGACTTCCAGAACTGTAAGACAATAAATTTGAGTGGTTTTAAGCCAAAAGCTTTAAGGTAATTTGTTACAGCAGAGATAGGAAACTAATACAGTCCTTCTGAAAATTGAATTAATCATCCAGTAGAATCAAGCTGAAGACTGTTTCATGTCACAGACCAAAACTACAAAGAAAAGGAAATTTTTAATTAAATAATAAGATACCTAAGATACCTAATGTAAATAAGCATGTAGGAGAAAAAAGAACACGTACAAAAAAGTAGGTAAATAAGTAATAGAAGAAAATTTTAATGAGCTTGATGAAAGACTTGAGTATAGATTAAAAGGTAATAGAGTTCTAGGCAAGATTATTAAACAGTAAATTTGAAATATCTGTATTTATTCTTTAAGATTCCTGAAATTCAAAAATCATGAAAAAAAAACTTACAAGTTTTCACAAGCATTCGCATAGAAAAATTACTTACAAAGGAGAGAGATCAACGTCTAACTTCCCATTTGCAAGTTGCTAAGGATTACTGAATGATGTCAAGGGGGAATGAAGACTATGATTAAAAACTCGTGTATTCCCAAAGATGTAATTCATCTGTTAGGGGGGAAAAAAGGTAATCATTCATTTGTTCATTGATTCATTTTATATTAGTGTATCCAGTATCTAATGTGTGCCAGGCATTATTCTAACTTCCATACTGAAGGAAAAATTCAGTAACAGTCCTGAACTACATGTTTTTAAAGCAATCTCAGCAAGATCCAGGAGTTGGGGGAGCAGTGAGAAAATGGTTAGATAAAAGTGTTGTGAGAGTTTCATCTCGGCGTGGGATAGGTTACCCAGAAAAACACCCCTGTAGGGTTAGGACTATTTTATGTTCATGTTGTAATCAAAAAACATGTCTGAGTATGAAGAATAAGAAAGTAACCATTGAAGTACCAAATTAACATGGGGAAAAAGAGTAAACAAAATTTCCACTAGTTGGGAAAAGAAGAAAAAGAAAAGAGCAAAGTAAAATGAACAGAGATTAGAAAATTACAGGAAAGGAGAAAGAGCACCAGTCTTCATATTGAGCCAACTTGTGTATGGCAGGATTTAGTCCCTTGATGTCACTGCTGAGCTGCTGTAAAACCCGCTTTGAAGCTCACTCTATTTCTAAACTTCTAATTACGTGAAATTATTTCCTTGTTTTTAGGCTACTTTGAGTTTTCTGATTCAGTACCTCCTAATAGATGCACCCCATTTCGTAGATGAGAACACTGAGGTTCAGAGAAGCATACTCCGAAAAGGATGCAAAGTTGAGAGGAGGAAATCACAATAAAGTTTTGGAATTTAGCAGACAGACCTGAGAAAATTTTGGATGCTAACCAGTTCAGGAGAGCCAAGGAAGCTGAATCCTGAGCCATCTGTGTTTGTTTCATACCTCGGAAGCCCACAAATGTCTCAAAAAGTGGCACCACCAGATGAGGTGAAATGAACTAAGATGAGAAGGATTGGTTGGAAATCCTGTTTATGGAGCCTTTTAATCCCTGCATATTTTCCTATCATCTAAGGCACCAGGCAACTGCCTCTTTCCCACCCCAGCAGAAGAGTGAGGGTTGTTCCCTGGAGGGAGTAAAGCAGAGGGTCTTTGGCATGGGTACAGTAAAGGGTGGGAATGGAAGTAGAGAACTGAGTGCTTAAAGACTAAATGCATAGACTTCCATCTTCCTTCATTTGGATAGCCAGGCTTTAATTCTCCAAGAAGAGTCTTAGCTAGGAAATCTGTCCAGCCTAAGAGGAAAAGTGTAAAGATCGAGCAATAGGGTGTCCTCAGTGAAAAACCCAGCTGGGTTATCCTACAGGAAATCTCACTGTTGTCAAGCCCCACCCTCACAGTCATGAGTGTGAAATCAGCACTTTTAGTGCTTCACTCTTAAACATGAGCAGACAACTAAGGTTCTCCAGACATCTGAAGAAAACCTTCCATATGAAACGAGCACTTGGGAGATAGAATATGCACAGGAGGAGAACATCCCAAAATAAATCTGTCATTAACATCTTGAGAGAGAAAGAAATTGCATTTATGAGACAAGCCAGCCCTCCATTAAAATGACATATCTAGTGAACCAAAACAGATCCTTGAAATTTAGAAATAATAATATATCTAAAAGACTGGAAGATAAAGAACAGCTCTTCCAAAAAATAGGTCAAAAATAGAGAAAATAGAGAAGAGTTAAAAATATTAGAGAACCAGGTCAGGAGATCCAACATCAGCAAATAGGAATTCTGGATAGGGAAGGGAGAGAGAACGTAGTGGAGGAGATGAGAAAGTCGCATTGGCAAAAATTCATGAGTTATAACATCCAGTACGAGGGAATATATTGGAAAACAGGTACTTTCAAAAGCAATTGATGGAAATGTAATTTATTACAATAATTTAAATTATTAAAATAAGTGAAAATATTTGAGTGAAATAACCTTTAAATATCTCTTAAAACTGTGAATGCTCATACCCTTTGACTTGGCACTCTGAATTTTGGGAATCTGTCTTTCAGAAGCAATAGAACCAAAATGTACTCGATGTGCATATGAAAATATTTATTGCAACATTATTTATAGTGACAAAAAAATCAAAGAAAACCTGAATATTCATAGATGGGATCATTCTGAATAAAATTGTAGTACATACATACTTCTGAATGTTATTCTTCTGTTGAGTTGGTACTATCTGTCAACTTGGACATATTGATAAGGAAAGCAAATGGTAATGTATCTGATTTGACCCCATTTGTATAAAATACATAATAAAAGCCATGTGTATGTATGTATTGAATATGTTATGAATATAGACAAAGGTATGGAGGCATCAACCTAGCTGTTAACAATTATCACTTTAGGGAGGTGGGATGGAAAAGAGGGGGGTCTTGGTTTTTTTTTACTTTCTACAGTAAGTACATGATGCTTTTGTAGTTAGGAAAAGATTAATAATATTTGTAGATCAAATAAGAATTTTACCACAGTCAGAAATTTTCTAGGAAACATGTAGTGTTTAATCAGCAAGAAGTTGGAAGTTTTAAGTAGTAAAGATAGGGATATACTATGAGTCACAGCAGCATTTGTTTTTATTCCCAATCATCAGGATTTGCAATGTGTTATTTTATGTTTTCATTAAAGGGCTACCAGTTTTAAAGTGTTAGGCGTTCTGTTGTATTTCTAAGTATTTTTGCTTTGGATAGGGCAGTCTTCATCAGTGGAGAGCAACATAAAGGAGTTGGAACAAGAACTTGAAAGTGTAAAGACTCTTAAGACAAAATTAGGTATTGTACTTTTTTTTCTTGTGTCTTGGCTTCTTATTAAAGAGTTTCCTGCAGTCTGAAATAGTAGACATTTTATGAAATTTTTAGTTCATGTTAGAAGTTTTCAATCTGTCAAAAATTATTGATAAAGGACTGTCTTTTAGTTTGGGGAGAGAATAATAAGTATGTATTCATTAACTTTTTTCTGTTTTGTATGTATACAAAATGACTTTTCAAAGATTGTGATGTTCAGACATGTTGTTCCACTGTCTTTTCACCTGCATTATTTCTGATGAGTAATCTGTCATACTTTTAATGTGTCATTTTCCCATATCTGCTTTTAAGATGTCCTCGTTAACACTCATTTTGAGCAATTTGACTATGATATGCCTTAGAGCAGTTTTCTTCCTGTTTCTTGTTTTCCAGTTCATTGAGTCTCTTGGATCTAGGAATTTATAGTTTTCATCTTGTTTGGAAAGTTTTTGGCCATTACTTCTCCAAACATTCTTTTTCCCTCTGTGCCCCCCTCTTCAGGGACTTCAGTTACATGTATATAAGCCCATAGCTCAAGGACGTTTCTTTTTTTTTTTTTTTTTCCAGTCTTTTTTTCTTTTTGTATTTCATTTTGGATAGTTTCTATTGCTATGCCTTCACTTCCACTATCCTTTTCTTCTGCATATCTAATCTGTCTTTAATACCATCCAGTGCATTTTTTTTCAGACAGTGCAGTTTTCAACTCTAATAGATTTATTTCAGCCTATTTTATATCTTCTATGTCTCTAACATGTTCAGTCTGTATCTTCCGTCTTTTTGAAAATTTGGAATACAGTTAGGACAACAGTTTTAATGTTTTTGTCTGCTCCTTCTAACATTTATGTTAGTTCTTGATTCATTTCGATTGATTTTTTTCTCCTCATCATCAGTTGTATTTTTGCGTTTCTTTGTATGCCTGGCAGTTTTTGACTGGAAAACAGACACTGTGAATTTTACCTTGTTGAGTGCTGATATTTTTGTATTCCTATAAATGAGGAACTTTGTTCTAGGATGCAAGTAAATTATTTGAAAACAGTTTGATATTGTTGTGTCTTGCTTTGAAGACTTGTTAGGCTGGACTACAGCAGCATTGTGTCTAGGGCTAACTGTTCCCCACCACTAAGTAAAACCCTTCTTAACCCATGTCTTGTGATTTATGAGGTTTTGAAGTTTTGTACTGTCTTGTGAGAGCAGGCTCTATTCTTGGCCTTTCGTGATTGTCAAATTCTCTTCCCTCTCTTATTTTTGAGTGGTTCTTTCCTCAGCCATGGGTTGTTTCCTAACATGCCTGGGCCAATCATTACTTTACTGAATACTTGAGGGCAACCCTTTGCAGGTCCTTGAAGTTCTTTCTCTGTGCTGTCGTCTCCTCTTTGGTACATTTCTCTGCAAACTCCAGCTAGCTTAGGCTCCCCAGACTCTCATTTCATGTGCTCAACTCGGTCCTGCTTGAATTCCTCCTCCCTGCACCATGGCATGGAAACTCTCAAGACAGTAAGCTGGGTCAGTAGAGTTCTTGTTGTTTGTTTCCCATCTCTCAGAGACCATTGTTCATTCATAATCAGATGTCCAGTGTCCTCAAAGCTGCTTTCATATATATGCATGTTTTTGTTTCTTAATTGTTTCAGGTTGGATGGTAAATCTGGTCCCTGTTGTTGCTCCGTCTTCAGAAGTGGAAGTCCAGTATTGTAAAGCCATATATGTTGCTATCATTTTTATTTCAGTTAATAACATTATATTGCCTGAAGTTAGTCATCCTGCTGTTGATGGATATTAGATAAGTTTCCAGCCTTTTGCTATTACGAATAACGTTGCTACATTATTATTATTATTTTACATATCTCTTGGCATATATGTTTTTTAAGGGTACGTACCAGAAGTGGAATTATATAAGATCATTGTATATGTGCGTGTACAACTTTTTAGATAATGCCAAACTGTTTCCTCGGGTAGCTGTATTCCTAGGGTATAAGTAGGGTTCCCTGTTCCTTCATATCCTTGCCAACACTTGACAATGTTGGGCTTTTAAATTTTCACCAATTTAGTGGATGAGAAATGGTGTTTCATTGGTGTTTTATTTATCTGAAAACATATTTACTCTGCATTCTCCATTTGTAGGGCATTTGAAAATAGAATTTAAAATTCTTATTGGGTAGTTTTCAACATTGTAAAGATGTCATTCCAATGACTTCTGGTTTCTGGTTAAAAGTCATATTGTTGCTCTTTTGAAGGGCTTTAAAGATTTTCTTTTTGTCTTTGTTTAGCAGTTTTATCCTGATGTGCTTAGATTTGGTTCTCTTTGTATTTATCCTTCTTGAGATCTATGTCACTTCATTACTCTGTGGCTTGATGTTTTCATCCATTTGGGAAAACTTTTGGCCATTATCTTATCAAATATTGCTTCTGCCTCATTCTCTTTTATTTCCTCCGACTGCAGTTATACATATGCTAAGATCTTTTCACTCTGTATTTCTCTCCTTTGTTGTTTCCATGTTTCAGTCTGTGGTATTTTCTACTGATCTGTCTTCCATTTCACTGTCTTTTCAGTTATATCATAACTGTTGTCAAAACTGTCTGTTGAATTGTTCATTTTAGATACAGTATTTTTCAGTTCCACAATTTCCATTTGATTATTTTTTATAGATTCAAATTGTGAAATTTGCCATTTTGTCACTTGTTTTATTGTGCATATTAATTATTTGTTCTAAGGCCTCTTTCTTATAAGTCCAATATGTGGATCAACTCAGGGTCTATTTCTATTGACTTTTTTCCCTCTTTGCCCCATCTTCTGGTAATGTTTGATGGAATGTCAAACAATTCTCATATAAAAATTGTAGAACTCTCTCAACTCCCTGAGCTTTTCAAGCTCTCTGCCCATCCCTTCTCCTAACACTGTGGACAGTTTGTGAAATTCTCTTGTTATGCAATTCCTTTCTGTAGCTTCTGTTTCTGGCACTACATTGATTTCAGGAGGAGGCATTTTCTTGATTACTTAGCTCTGTTCCTTTCTTCTGCACTGCAGTATTATGACCTTTTCAATAGATCCTCTTAGTAAGGAGGACTGAAAAAGAAGGCACAAACTCAATTGTCCACAAAACCAAATTACTGAAGTAAATGCAAAACAAGAGGAAGTCTCACAGAATGCAGAGAAAAAGGGAAAAGAAATCAAGATAAGGAAAGAGGAGAAAAAGAAAGACTTAGAGGGCTGGTCCAGAAGATACAATCTATGCATAATAGAAATACCTGAAACAGAGGACAGAGCAAATGGCGCTGAAACAGTAATTAAGGAACTAATTGAAGAAAATTTTCCAGAGTTGAAGAACAAACTAAATCTACAAATGGAAAAAGCACATGGGGTACCTTTAAAATTTGATGAAAAGAAAACAACACCTAGACCTATTCTGGTTTTTAAATTTCAAGGATAAAGAGAAAATTCTACAAGTATCCAGACAGAGAAAATAAGTTACCTATTAAGGGGCAAAAGTCAGTCTGACCTCAGATTTTTCTCTTGCAACTCTAAATGCCAGAAGACAATGTATCAATATCTACAGAGTTTTAAGGGAAAATAATTTTGAACCAAGAATTACATGTCCTGCCAAGTTATCATTTCTGTACAAAAGCAACTGGAAGACAGTCTCAAATATGTAGAGGTTAAGAAAGCATATCAACCAACAACCTTTCCTGAAAGTTCGCTGAATGATTTACTGCAAACAGAACATGAACAAAAGTAACTCAAGAGAAGGCAGGCAATTATATGAAAGGATTAATGCTGTTTTCCAGTTAGCCTGGAGTTACAGACTTGCCACTAGACACATACTATCCAGACCCTGAGAAACCAAAGAAGGCATCAATAATGCTATGTGATTCCACCCTGAAGCTCATCAAAATCCAGCAGGACCCTAAGAAAACATCAAGGATGGGAACAGAAACCAGATGGAGCCTTGGCAAGACCTTGCACCTGGCTCCTTACTCAGAGCCACCACAGCTCACGTCCCCTGCCCTTGGGCTTTTCACTTCCCACATTACAGTGTCTTAAACCCCTCTTTTAAAAAACCCTCAGTAAATCTGAGTCTTTGAGATGGTTTTAATCTAGCCTTCAGGTTTACTGGAGAGATGGTTAGCCTAACCCCTCTCCTCTGGTCACTGGTACTCCTGAATAAATGCTGACTTCCTATTCCACCCCACCCCACCCCCAAAATTATAGAAACTCTGGGTGATGTTTTCTTCTTTTTGAGAGGATTTATTTTTACTTCTTGTGGTCACTCTGAGTAGGGACATATCAATTTAATCCATGTGGGCCTGAGATCACTTGCTGCTGGGTTTTGGCCTTTAGAAGGCCTGGTCAACTTCCAGTTTGGCATTAATCTTAGGGTATAGCTTTTCTTTGGTGCTAATGGAAAGTCTGGTTGTTTTAGTTTTGACTATGATCCCATCTTCTTACTGAACCCTAGTTTTTACTTCTCAAGAAACATGAGCCTGACAGAAGCTTTGCTTGGCTTCTCAACCTCTTGGCTGCATCTTTCTGTTCTTTGGCTTGACCTCTCAGCCACTGGTGCCTTCCTTGAAGGAGCAGGGCCCTGCATGTCAGGCTCATGTCTTTGCCCTTTCCTTTTCTCTGTGATCATAGCCTTTCAAATTCTGGCTGCCTTGATAGCCCTCAACTCTGATGTTTGTCTCCCTGGTGTCATCCAAGAGGAAGGAGACGCCTTGCCACACACAGGTCTCTCCCCTTTTTCATGGTCTCCAGCCTAGTTAAACTAGTCTGAAATCAGACATTAAGAAATTGTTCAGAGCATGTTTTGAGCAATTTAACTGAATCATAAAATATAAATAAGTCATCTGAACTGCCAGAATGGTTGTGAGCAATAGCTAATTAGACAGATTGTAAAGCACTTTTTATTTGCAAAGTGCCCTGCCAGAGAGGCAAGGTTTAGAGGCTGGCATCAGGTCAGCACAATATTCCTCCTCAGGAAAACAGACTTCGTCTTACAACTCATGATGCTATGAAATTTCTAATTTGAGGATCTGTGCAAGGATGCATAATCTGTCGCTTCATACAGTCCATCACTGGATATAATCAGACCCATCTGCTCACTGGGGAATGACTTGAGTTTGCTTTCTCTTTGGTATTTTAATTTCAGGTTTAGGTGTTTAGAAAAGGCAGTTACTAAAATTAATTATATTGAGACATGATATGTAAACTTATGAAATTGAGCAGCATGATTAGGCCATGCTGAGATAATTTTATCCAGTGATTCCTGCAGAAAGTTCCAATGGGCACAGATATTTAAGGCAGAGCTCCAGGCCCACCTTACTCCAGGGCCTAAGGGTGGAGTGGGGCTGATGGGGCTGGGCTCTGGGACTGGTCGGAATGAGGCTCTCCCCTGTGTTTTTCTCACTGAGCTCTGACTCATGCTTTGTGAATTCCTGTACACCTGAGAGGTTGTGCACCATGAAAAAGTGCTTTTATGTACAGAAGTTTGAATTCTCCCAAGAAACATCCAGTGTTTATCTAAGGGGGAAGGAAAGGTCGACTCTCTTGGGAAATATGTTTTTTTGTAGTAGCTTGGGAATGTGTCAAACTTTATCTTTTTGTTGTTGTTGTTATACAAAAAACGATAGCAAAGCCTATCAGGCAATTTTACCTGAAGCTTATCATCTATTTATTTTAGTATGTTAACCATCCTGATATTAAGAAGGGAGAAGTCATTTTAAAATGTATTTTATAATTTGCTCAGAATTTGCAGAAGAAAGTCTTAACAGAGGTGTGGAGAATTTAGTGGGGTGGTCAGTAGGGGTTTTTATTTATTCAATCAACAAATGATTTCTATTTGCTGACTTTATGTCAGACCCTGCACTGAAGACAGGATTAAGGAAAGCAAACATGGTCTTCATCTTTCTGGAAATTTTGGTCTCATGGGAGGCTCAGAAACAAAAAATCATGCTAATCCATATGTAATTTCTAATCTCGGAACTACTGTTGACTGCTATGAGATATATCACAGGGAGGAATGCCCTAGCCTGGGGAGGGAATAAGGGAGTGCAGCCCCTAGGATGCCTCTTTTGGTTGGAGACCTAAACAGTGACTAGGGTTGAGTCATGCTGGAGGAGGTGGGCATGCCTGTTGGTGCAAAGAGCCTTACCTGAAAGGGCTGACACATCGAGAGGCTGGTGCACAGAGGAGGGGAGCCTCCTTTGGGAACCTAAGCAGGCTCCTGTCACTAGAGGGCGAAGAGAAAGGGCAGTGGTTTAGAGCAGAGACCAGGGACATAATGAGGGACAGGAGACACAGCACTGCAGGCTGCACTGAAGTTATGCTAAAGGCAAAGGGAAGCCGTGGAGGGATTTTAGAAAGATTGTTCTGATTACACAGCAAACGTGGAAACGAGAGCGCACGGCGAGACCAGTTAGCAGGCTGCTGCATCTGTCTAGGTGAGAATGATTTTATAGGACACACTGTATGCACATACATATGAGAGGCGAGAGAATGAAAGTAACAGAGAAAAAGAGACAGTGTATTTGTGTTTGCATGCTTTTATGTGTGTGAGAGGGAGAGACAGATATTGAGAGAATTGTTACAAAGCTTGAGAGGAGTTGGATTTTAAAATTAAACCTACTTATACAATCCTCAGAATTATAAAAATAAATTTTAAAATGTGTCCAATCCCCCTTAAAATCAGGGTGGTTCATATATAACAAAATATGCGAAGAGAAATGTGATGATAAGCTTCGGGTAAAATCGTGTGTGGGCTTTTCTATCACTTTCTATACAACAAAAACAAGAGGTGAAATTTAGCTGGTTCAAATCCCCGTTCTGCCATTTTCTAATCATGTAAATTTGAGGAAGTTTCGTAAATAGCTGTCTTTTCATTTCAGCGGTGCTGACACTTCTGTGAGCCAAAGAGGTAACGTATGTGAAGCACCTGGCACGCTTAGCCTTCACTCTTCCAACATTAACTGTGTTATTATCATGTTTGTATTAACAAAATTCCAAAATGAGTGTATAACTCTTCCGTTTAGAAAAGCAAGGTACTTATTACATGGTGACTGGGAATATTATTATGAATTTACTGTGTCATAAATGTTTTTACCATGTGATCATACCTCATCTGTGTTTCTCTACTTTTCTCCTCTTTTCCAGAATGTCAGAATTTATGGATAATCTCTACATCTTCTTATTGGGTATTGACATAGAGATAATTAAGCAAGCTGAACCCAGGTGATCATTATTTGATATTTAGAAGGATATTTTGAGACATTTTGTACTGAGCTTTGAAGTGAAAAGAATGAATTCAGGCTTCTGCAATAAGTGAATGAAATAAACAGCGACGGAATGGAGTGGGGAAGGGCTCCATGTTGTTAGGGAGCCCATGGCCAGAGCCTGGGAGTGCCAGAGCTGCCGCGAAAGTGATGCCATGGCGCATTTTCTAAATAAAACAGAGAATTGACGTCAGTTCCTACATAGGAATATAAGAAGTACCTCAGTGCTACGATTTGTCCAGATTCTCCTATTTCACTCCCCCCCCCTCTCTCTCTCTCTCTCTCTCTCTCTCTCTCTCTTTCTCTCTCTCTAGTGTGTGTATGTGAGAATTGGCTTCCCTTTCTCCTATGGCATTACAAACTAAGCATTCCCTAAATGTCCCAACAGACCCCCATCTGCTCTTTCTTGGTGACTTGATCCAAGCCCACAACTTCTATTGTTCCCTCTGGACAGTGACACCACAGCTTTAACTGTAAATAGACCTTACTCTTGAGTGAAAACCTGAACTCAGACCTGCATTTCCAAGTGTCTGTGAGCACCGTCCTTTCAATGTGTAACTAATGCTTTAAACTCAAATTATCTCTATGTTGAGATTCTGTAGGGAAAAAAAAAAAAAACACTTCGAAGAAGAAAACCTGAATACCAGTCCTACAGAATGACCCAGTGGCTTTGGGCAGTTACTTAACTATTTGGGGGTCTCATTTTCTTTAGCTGAAAGGTAATAGGGTGCTTGGCATAGAATCAGGGGTCAGCCACTACCTGGCTTTGTAGATAAAGTTCCCATGGAACACAGCCATATGCATTTGTTTATACAAAGTTGAGTAGTTGCCACAGAAAGCAATGGCTGCAAATCCTAAAATGTTTACTATCTAGCTCTTTACTAAAAGGATTGCCATCCCCTGGATTAGATCAGTAGTTTCTAAACTTCTCTTTCTTCCTCCCCCATTCCATTTTTCCCTCCTTCCCTCCCTCCCTCCCTTCCTTCCTTCCTTCTTTACTTTCTTCTCCTATTCTTTTTCTCAGCAACTGAATCCTGTCTCTAAACCATATATTACACAGAAGCCCAGTACAGAACACAAATCAAAGTAAGCCTCCATTATTTCAAAGGTTGGGATGTGGGGGTGGTTTTCAGTGACTTTAATTTGAAAGTCACTGGACTAAGAATCTATAATTATAATGATGTATGTAAAAGTCCTGAATCCTTAGAGCTACTTGCAGTCTTTAGCAAAATAGCCAAGTGATGAGATGTGTCTCAGTGGCCCCCACCACCAGTTTTTCCCTCCAGAAATCCCTCCCTTTGGTTTGTTTTCATTCCCCATTTGTTCCCACCAGCCCTGCAAACCAGTCTCAGGTTCTTAGTGCCTGTGCTGCTGTCCAGCTGCCCGGGAACGCTCGCTGGGGCACAGGTGTAGCTCTGCCCCTTGCACTAGTGTCCAGAGTTCCAGACCTTTCCAAATCTCCTCCCTGAAGGAAAAATTTCAACTGGGTGTTCTCCCCTTAGTATCTGCTTTCTACCAAATGATAGCTGGCTAATCATTTAAATTGAGCTTGTTAATTTTCTAAAGACTGTTAATTTTTACTAATGGCTTAATGAATTTATTCCTCCCAGGTTACACACATGTATTTTAAATCAGGGCTTTCTTGAGATGGTGTTTGTTAACCCAAAGGACAGACTTTAGTGGGGGGAATTCAAGCAACATTCTAATAGTTTAAGAGGTGTTTAGAGCAAGGGAAGCCTCTGGATGCTGCTCCAATCATGCCGCAAAGACAGCTATCCGTTCCTCCTGTAATTTTCATTCGCTCAGTCTTATATTTCTCACACTATTTTGCTCATATGGGTACATAGGATCATAGGCTGTGTCACGTCTCTCCCACTGTGAACTGGGTCACCATAAGTATGCAGTGTGTAGCATTTGGGGGTTTCACGATCCTCATCTGTTTTTTGCAGAGTTATTGGGAGATCAAATTAAATAATACATATAAAAAGTTTGGCACCTATTA
This sequence comes from Cynocephalus volans, assembly GCF_027409185.1. NCBI lineage: Eukaryota > Metazoa > Chordata > Mammalia > Dermoptera > Cynocephalidae > Cynocephalus > Cynocephalus volans. The sequence goes on along the minus strand of NC_084463.1, from coordinate 136,054,236 downwards.
GGGTCTTAATGAATGTTTCTTATTTTGCCATCAGAGCACGACCTACATCTCTTATGTTTAAGAGTAAGAAATCTTCATTTTAGTCTTACACAGAATTTGTTCATTGATTTAGAAAGAAGACAATTTTTTTCTTTTATATGCTTTATCTTTTTCTCAATTAATTAGCTAGAAGAGACAATAATTGAAATCAGAGAAGTTCATAACTATAAGGAATGTTAGAAAACATGTAATTTGTTATTTTATTTTCCAGACACACTGTGAGGTTAAATGGTTTATTTAGAGTCTCCAGGCATCTAGTTAGTGGCAGATCTAGAGCTAGAAATGAGGTCTCCCAAACTCCCAGTTTTTGACAAGTCAGCAAATAAGCAAACAGCACACTTTCCTCCCTGAGACTTCTATCCTACACCAAAGAAAATACTAGATCAAAAACCTGCATTCGACACAACAGGTTTGCTCAGAATACCTCCAAAACTGGTAGGGTTGCATATTTCATCCTATTGTGACCAGGGAAATGGTTAAGCTTTCAAATTTTCTTAAGTAGTATAACTACCTTCCTAGATCATTTTAATGACAAAAAGAAAAAACGAGAAGAAATGTGAGGGAAACAAGGCAGACCCTCAATTTTAGTGCAGCTCTTAATTAATTCAGCCAAACATATCCTAGAAATATATCATTATTATAATTGCTCAATTATTTAATGCTTTTATGTATTTTTATTTATTTATACTTCTCTTAGTCCCAAAAAACAAATTTAAGGCTGCTTTGATGAAAATGTATCATATGCTAAGAATTCATCACATTATAATAGCGTTTAGTCTGTTTCATATCTCATTCATACAACAAAGTAATAATTAGTCACTTACTACTGGTTATTTTTGGTCTGATCTTAAGTTTAGTCATATAATTACTAAGAAATTAATCAATTTTATTAAATTAATCAATTAAAAAAATTTAACTTGTGTGTTAGTGAAACAAACTGGCATAAGAAAAAAGAAAATACTGCTACTTTCCAATAATGCCTAACTCTATAGTTTTCTAACAGGTATGAACACCCTTGGCAATACATAGTAGTGTATCCCAAGAATACCAGAGGTCATAATATAAAAATTTTCCAGAAACTTTGTTTTTCTTTGGCAATTTGGCAGGGGAAAATTTTTTATATTAAATTAACCACAGACATGTTATTGAATGAAAGGCAAACTTTGCATTAGTTAAGATAAAATGTATGCTTTCAAAATCTATGGGGCTAGTAACAGGTCACTTTGGGCTACGTTGCCAAATCCCTGGGAGTACAGGTTCACTGTCCATTACTGATAAGTTGCTGCACTGGCTTAATTCTTCCCTGTGTCCTCTGGAGGGTAGTTTTCTCTCAGCATTGCAGTGAGACATGGGAAATTCATTCAGATTTCTCCATATCAGATTGGAAGAGAAAAGTTTTACAAGTTGGAAAATTCCAAGTCAAAGCATTGGAAAAGGGTCCTAACTCGGCTTTTCTCATCAGTACATCTTTACTATCATCACAAGAGATAAAGGGGAAAGAGAGAAAACAGCCTGTCAATTCCAGCCCTTTCCTGTAAGCTCACTCTTGCTCTTTATGATATGCAAGTTTGCTCTTTGTTATTATTCAGCAACAGCCATTCTACTTGAAAGTCAGCAAAGGTCAGGCATTTAGGGAGAAGAGAAACGCTGACAGATGCTTCAAACATGTGCTATTCTCAGGGGGCTCACAGGCTGAGCTATGCATCTTTTCCCGGCCTGTCCTTGCTTTGGGACTCACCCCGTCTTTACACTCAGAGTAAGAAAACAAACAGCAGAGATGAAAGAGAAACGAGTGGTAGAAGAAAGGATTAGGTTGGCTTTTTTCCATTTGAAGGATGAGCCCCCCAGAATCTGTTGCCTTTTTTCTACTTTGGGCTTCAGCAGGACTGGAGGGAACAGAAATGTGCCCAGATTTTATTTCTTTTAAACAAAGTCCTGTAAAGGCTATCTCATAGTATTACCCCATGGATTCAAATACAAATAGCAATATCTTGGCCAGAAACCATGGAGTGAAAAGGCTATGGAGGACAGATGTTATCAAACAAGACCAGAAAAAGAAACTTTAAGGACTTTAAATAAGTTTCCCATTCCCAAGTCACATGCTGTGATTTTTACTCTGTACTGCATGCTGAAGTCTTATTTCCTACAAAACAATGGCCCTATGAGATCATTCTTTTTGAAATTATTATTTTTTTCCTCCTTTAAACTTCAGGTGCATAGACTTAGATTCATTATAACACAATATTGTCATTGGGCAATGCATGGTCTTTTTCTTAAATTCATTTATTACTTAGAAATGAATATACAAATGTATATATGTAAATACAGTAATAGAATTTTATCACATACATATATATACTTAAATAGTATATTATTTAGTTGTTTTCTTTTTAAACATAAAAAGCATACCATACTGTACACTGTCTTCTGGAATTTGTGGTTTTACTCATCATCATGTTACCAAAATTCACTTAAGTTCTTGCATATTGCTATAGTTCATTTAAACTGATATGTAATAGCTTTTATAAATAAATTGCAGTTTGTTTTCTGTTTTCTTCTCAATGGTCATTAGGTTGCTTCCATTTTTTTGTGATTATTAACAGAGGTACTATAAACATTCTTCTAATAGTTACCTTCTACAGAACCACGAGTATAGTCTCTTTAGGACAAAGTGAAACTGATATAAGCCATTAGACTTTCTCTTTATTTTGGTAGTGGATTTACTCAACCAGTTTCATATTCCTTCCCCCCCAAAAAAAAAACCATTCAGAGTAACTAGTATATTCATGTTCACTAGTAATTCATGTTTCACACCTATTACACGTGGGTTACATTTTGAGCACATAGACAAAATGAAAATCCAGTCCGCATTAAGATTCAACTTATTGAAGAAAAATAAGGAAGTGCCAGCCTCCAGATATGCCCCAGTAATGTACAGCATGATATGACATGCACCCCACAAGGCCGTGTATAAATTCAAAACAGATATTGAAGCATGCAAATCAGCAACTTGAGAGTGACGAAATGTTGGGTCAATTCCTGTAAGCTGAAGGTCAAATTGAATGATCTTACAGTTTTACACAAATGATACACACATAATAGATTTAAACCTCTATGCAGTACACATACACCCACACACACTCACCCATATGCCCTGTTCAGATGAAAATGTTTAACTGAGTATACCTCTTCTCTTTTTTTTTTTTTTTTTTTTTTTTTTTACTTGTTCACAGATCACATTGAGTTGGGGGAGGTCAGTCAAGTAACAGTAGTTCTAGTAGTAATAGTAAGTAAGTAATAGTATTAGTAAGGTAGTAGTGGTAGCACAAGCTAACATTTCAGGAGCATTTACTACCTCCCAGATACTGTTCTAAGTGGTTCACATGTATCTACCAATTAGATAAACAAAACAACCCCATGGGGTAGTGCCCTTGTCCTCTCCATTTCCCAATAAGGACTCTGAGACATAGAAAGTTAAATGTATTCCCCATGGTTGTACAGCTGGTAAGTTACAGAGAGGAGATTCAAACCCATAAAATCTGGCTTCAAAGCATATGCTCATAATTACTATATCCTGATACTGCACAAGCAGTGTGGTCTATTGGAGTCCTGCGGGCTCTAGTTCCCACGCTGGACGAAACCATCTTTGTGGCCAAGGATGCTCTTACCCTCTGTAGAACTTAATTTTCTCCCCTAAAAGTAATAGAGATGACCTGAATGATCTTTAATGTACCCTCAAGCTGTGTTATTCTATGCATTTAAGTCCCTGTACAGTTTATCTCATCAATTCTTTTACTTGTACCTAACAAAATAAAACTTTTGGATATTAGGAATCATATCAAAACAGTTATATAATTAAATGTCCATGGGCATATTGCAATGTTATGACCATTCCTAACAACTAACAAACTTGCCAAGATAGACCAGTCACAAAGGACAACACACAACTGTGAGAAGAAAGGGTAATGGGGTGAAAAATTGGATAGCCCCTTCTTTAGTGATAGAGGTGCGGGGCAGGGAGAGGGGGAAAGTTTAAACACTGTAGCTTCCCGAGTGATCAAGAAAAAGATCTCCATGGTTGGGATCTGTATCTGGAGAACACTTTTTTAACCCATCCATAGACCCTGGAGACCATATGAATCTTGTACATAGCACAGACTGTAAACTCAATTCCATTGTCATATTTACATAGAGTGGCTATTGAAAGCTCCTAGCTGTGGAATCCCAAAACGCAAGCTGTATTTATGTGCAGGCCTGCTAATCCCTAGTCCCAGCTCTCCTCAGGTCTGTAGAAACACTTCATCTCGGCAGACAAGTCCTTGTAAATCTCTTCTTGTCAAAGGATTTAGTTTACTGATTGTCAGCCATGAGCTACTTCATAAAACAACTCACAGAGGGATAGAGCCTTCTGCTCTGCCTTTGGCAGGGAGCTTGTTACACTAGATAACCTTTTAATGACTGTATTCCATTTTAACTCAGCTCCAGAGATGGAAACTAGAAAGAAAGAAAAGATCCTTCCTTAATGCTATGCTTTTTTCATATTGCATTTACTGAGGCAAATTAGAAAAGATGGATGGAGGTTGCTTTTGACTCTGGAATCCCAGAGCCTTAGAATATAAAAATGGGTCAGTTGCTCATTTGAAAACATGACATTTCAGGGCTGAAGGAAACACTGAAATATGAAAAGACAAAGTTTCTAAACTAAAAGTGATACCAAATTCACATAAACCCTATTTTTAATACCTGTGCCTGGCTAAGACACTACTTTTTAATTCTCTGTTACACTTTGCAATGATTGCCCTCACTTTAATAAATTGAAATTACTATTCAGGAAAGAGATTATTGGTTTAATGGAGCACAGAAGCATATGGCTGAGCATATTTTTTAAAAATTTAAAAGAGATCTTACAGCCACTCTTTCTTGAACTGAGAGACGACACAGGAATATTCTCTCTGAGAAAAGTACAGAGAACAGTTGCAACTAATGACTGAATTCTAAACAGAATGGGGTAAGATGAAGTGTTTCACTTTGCTATTTGGTTGGAAAATGAGGTTTCTATAAAAACAAAATCGAGATTTCTAAGAACTCTGGCAAGAATGTCTCTTAAATTAGAGATCTAAGGTTCTGTAATGTGAAACAGCTCCCCACACTAATAATGCTAAAAATTCAAAATTCTAGAAGCAAGTTACCTTGCATGAAGGATACTTACATGACACCTACAAAAGCATGGTTCCAATTAGAACATGCAAATTTGTTTACTTTGGACCAAATGTTCTTACATGTTGTAGAAGCTCTCATTACTGACCTCTACTTGACCTGCTTGTGGAACTGTCTAGGCCACTGTATTCCTATAAACATAGGAACAGATGACCTCACTATGTCTGTGCCTAGTGGGCTCCTCTCTAGGGCAACACACACTTTTGTCCCCACCGTTAGAGATGTTTGCTTACCAGGAGTCAGCTGTGTTCATCTCCAAACTGATTTATGGCAGTTTGTATCTGTTAGCATCATTGTATAATTTAATCAAGGACAGTGTAAATTTATGAAAAGTGGATTAAATGAAAAAGAGAACTATTCCCATGAAAAATAAACTGAATGCATTCAAAATATTTGATAAAATAGAGTTGCCAAAAAGTTACTGATATATGTAATGTGTGGTATACTAGAAAGTAGTTTACCGACCTCCCTTTAACACCCCCTCCCCGTATATACATACTACCAAGAAAATAATTGGGAGAGGAGTCTGCAGGATTTCTGCACTCAATTTGCTTCTCAAGTATCTTGAGTAGGGACAAGCAAACTTTTTCTCTAAAGGGTTAGATAGTAAATACTTCAGGCTTTGCAGGCCTTAGGTCTTTGTAGGTTATAAGATCACAGCTACCTAACCCTGCCGCCGTAAAGTGAAAGCAGCCATAGATAATAAGTAAATGATTGAGCGCAGCTATGTTCCAACAAACATTTATTTATGGACACTGGAATTTGAATTTCACATAATTTTTACATGTCACAAAATACTATTCTTTTAACTTTTTTTTCAACCATTTAAATTTGTAGAAACCATTCATTCTTAGTTCTGGGCCATCCAAAAACAGATAGGGAGCCAGATTTGGCTCTAGGCTTGATTTACCAACCCCTTATCTTGAGTCTTTGTACCACATAGAAGAAGCAAAAACCAAGAAACATAGAAGAGGTATTTGGGGTATGATTTAGGTAAGAAAATGTAGAACTTCATTCAACCAAAGCCTATTTAAAGAAAATGTCTTGATGCTACATCAAAATATTGGTGGACAATTGTATACTTGTATTTTAAATTAAAACAAAATGGTAAAGTACATTTTATCAATTTTATAATTATCAGTTTTATCCCCATTACTATGAGTTAGTTGTATAATTACCTGTTTACTGCCTGTTTAAGATCCAGCAGGCAGAAGAAACTATGTCTGTCTTTTTCACTGTTAGATTCCCAGCACTGCTGTTATAGTAGTTGTAAGAAAAATAGTTCACTCAATGAATATGTATTAATGAAAATAGTTATTGAGCAGCTCCATGCCTGGTCCTCTTTCTGGCTGTATGGACACGGTTAGAGAATGAGACAGGCATAGTCTGTTTTCATGGTCTTATATTTGACTGGCAAGAGATAACACAACTAAACAAACACTTCTTCAATAAATAAATGTTCAACCACCATATAAGCCAAAACTTTAAAAACCAACAGCTCTATATGAGACACCCTTTCCCAAAACTATTAACCAGTTATTTAGAAATTCTCTTTTCTCTGCCTCTTGTAACATCTTGTTGGAGTCGAAACATTAAAGCGTTCAGTTGCCCTTCTGTCTTTCTCTAATGAAGTCAGTTAATACTCCAAAAGAGACATTACTACTCTCTGGCTACTATCTCTGAGAAGAAACGGCATCCTAATGAAACATATATGTGACTCAGGCTTTTTGGTAGGCTGGTAACATGCCCTCATGGCCTGATGTCCAGGCGTTAATCCCTGGAACCTGTGCATAAGTTCCTTACATAGCAAAAGGGATTTTGCAGATGTAGTTATGGTTATGAAACTTGAAATGGGAAAAATAGCCTGGATGATCCAGGTGGGCCCAATCTAATTCCATGAGCCCTTAAAAGAGCAGAACTTTTCTCAGTTGAGGTTACAGAGCTGTTACTGAAGAAAAGGCAGGAGCGATTCAAAACATGAGAGGGATTCAATGTGCTGGCCTTAGAGATGAAGGAGGCCACAAGCCAAGACATGCGGGTGGCCTCAAAAAAATGGAATGGACCTCCACTGACAGTCAGCAAGGAAACAGGGAGCTCAGTCCTACAGCACGAAGAAACAATTCTGCCAACAATTCGAGTCGGCAAGGAAATGGATTATCTCCAAGCACCTTCAGAAAGGAATGCAGCCCTACTTACCTCTCAATTTTGGCCTTTGAGTCTCTAACCAGAGACCAAAGTTGCCAGACTTCTGTCCAACAGAAACTGTGAGATAATAAATTTGTCTTGTTTTAAGCCACTGAGTTAGTGGTAATTATTTACAGCAGTGATTTCAAACTAATACAGGCTCTCCCTGAGAATGGCTTTGAACACCACTGCCCCCTCTATGGAGAAAGGTGTTTATGCCAAGAAAATTGAGTCTCCAGTGCCAGGTAATTCATTTAGCCATCTCTCTAATGATAGTATTTTTTAAAAGAAACTAGTAATGCTAATTACCACCTAATTATTTCAAACAGGGTGTAATCATGGGCAATATTTCTAGAACATGCAATACAATTAAAGTTACAAAGTCACTTGGATTATGTGAGCAAAGCATTTGGGTGATAAGTATCATCTTGCTGAATCAAGATTCTCACTTAGACTAATAATGGATTAATTTGTATGTAAATCACATCACCCAATTACCACTTCTGTTTGACATTCTGTCTGCTTTCAGGGAAAAAAAGCATACTTCCCTGACAGTAAAAACTGTCGATATTATGCAATTGAAGAAGCACTCGCTATAATTTCCTGTGCTTCTGATTATGTCTTACAGTGTATCTGACTCTCCATTTATTGTTGAGCCTGCTTGTTTGATTTATTATTATTTCAAGAAGACGTCCAAAAAGATGAGCAATTTTTGTTCAGCAGAAGAAATAGGGTTTTTGTTTACTTCTTACCTGAAGTACTTTTTTGAGGAGGGCTGCAAGTCTTTCATCTCTATTGGACTGCTTGGCTGTTTTTGTTTGTTTTGTTTTATATCATGACAGCATAGACCCAGGGAGAACTAACACAGTCATTGCTCGAAGTGTCAAGAGTTTTTAGGAATTGGGAGAGAAGAGATGAACAGCCAGCTTGTCTGGATAAGTGGAAGATAAGACATGCAGGATGTTATGTGTACAGGACCTTAAAAGAAAAGAAAAAATTTTAGCCATTTCTAAAACTCTGGAAGGGACACAGAAACCACCCATATTGAAAAGACTAGCTTGATTTTTTGTCTGTGAGTTTTGTAGGGGAGAGGGGAATACTTCACTGGATGTTTTGATAATGTAAAGGAAATGTTCAAAGCCTGGTCCCAAAGGGAGAGGTTGAGCTGGACAGGTGCTGAACTACCCTACAAAGGATGGAGGTGGCAAGGCTTTTGCAAAGCCTGTTTCTTCTGCCTAGACTATTTAACCAGTGGCATGTTGGAGCCAACTCTTGTAGGTTCACAGGAACCAATCATTAGCATCTATTCCCAGCTCCATGTTGAATGCTATCATATTGGTAGTTTGAAATCAACCACAGTGAGAGTACAAGGGTACTTCAAAAAGTTCATGGAAGGATTCGTATTATCTTTAAATTACATTTGTTCATGAACTTTTTGAAGTACCCTTGTATTTACATCATGGAAATCTGCAACCCTACAAATCAGTTCTCTTGTTGTTGGAGACCCAGTGGTTGAACACCAGCCACAATACCATTGTTATCCCAGAAATCTTCCTTTGCCCTGTCTCTGCTTTATCTAGGTGTCATCTCAGAAAACTTTCCCCAGTTACCCTATCTAATGTAGCACATGCATCCTTCTCTATCCCAGTGGTTTCTGATGTCCCAGTGCACATTAGAAATACCCTGAGCTTTAAAACCTAGTAATGCCTCACTCTGGGCCAATCAGTCAGAAACTCTGCGAGTGGTAGTAGCCGTGGGGATTTTTGAGTGCCCAGGTGATTCTAATGTGAAGCCAGGGTTGAGAACCACTTATCCGGCTTGTTGTTCACAATGATTATGGCTGCCTGAGATAATGTACTTCCATGTTACTCTCCTGCTTGTAGAACATAGGTTACATAAGCAGGGACGTTGTCTGATTGTTCAGCACTGAATGCCTTGAACCTAGAATCATGCCTAACCCATAGGAGTCAATAGATAAACATTTGAGGAAGGAAGGGGAAGGAGGGAGGGAGGAAGGTAGGGGCTGTCTTCATTTTGTACAGCTAGCATCTCTGGGAGGATATTAAGTTATCTGATTTATTTCTTCTTCAAGATCTTGGAGGAAATGGGGGAAACTGGCTTCAGCAACATAGAAGCAGACTAGGGGGCTGAAGAGAAACATGACTAGTTGGAGACACACCAAAAGAGAAAAACTAAGGATCAATGTATGAAAGACAACTGACAACCAATTTTATTTTCTTGTTCTGTTTTTGCACAGACCAGCTTTGTGTTAAGGCTCTCTAGGAACCAGAGAGACAAGCTCTATCCACCTGTGGAGCAAAGCAATGCAGAAAGGAGGGGAATGCCATGTCATTCAACTGTACACCATTCACATCACAGTTGACATGGAAAGCGCCCCCTGGAACCATGCAGTATCCTAACTGCATGGCCATACCAGCAGCCTGGGCAGAAGAGATCAATCTGGGAGACGTATTATGCAATGGACAAAGTGTTCAGAGAAGGGCTTCAGGAGGGGTCCAGAGACAGAGACTGTAAATAGCAAGGATAGGTAAGCGCCTCAGGAATCCTCAGACAATTGCAAAAGGGCCTAGATTTCTTGCAGTCACAGGGAAGAAGATGCTTCTACTTAGATAGGATGTGAAAGGCTGTCTCCAGAAAGATGAAAGCCTTGGTTACATATGCTTGTTGTGGGAAAAATCAGGCAAGCACATAAAGCACAAGGGGAGCAAGGCTGCATGTGGCAGATACTGGATGTGTTTGCGGCACAAGCCATGTAAAAAGGAAAGATGTGCAAGCAACCAGAGGAGTTTGGTTTAGGATGGTGAGATCTTAAAGGACTAGAGGGAAGTTGGCCAGAAGCTCTTAGAATGGAAAAAACAATTTGAAACTGTGTCATCTCTTAGCCAAAAAGGAAGTGACTCCTGTCACTATGCCAGGAAGAAAATGCCAAATACTGTATGGTTCTTGTGGTTCTCGGGTTCTCAGTTAATCTGCTCACATGTCCTGAGAGCCAAATATGCAGACCAGTATCTGCGGGGACTTGGTCAGTATCAGATAGCAGCTTTGTTTGAAGAGCTCAGAACCATGAGTAGAGGCTTGTTCTCAGAGAACACGTCGCTGAACGTTTCTGTATCACCTTCCCCATGTCAACCATTTCAAAGGGCAGTTGTGAGAAATCAAATTAATCTCATATAAGAATGAAATGCCCACTGGGACTAAACTGCATTGGCCACTAGGGGGAGGCAAAGGTGAATGGGAAGGAGTACGGAAGTGAGAAGGGGCCTCACCACAACCTGGGAGAGCAGGAAAACATGCATGAGTGACAGCAAATAAAGCAGAGTAGTAGGAGCTTGAGTCTCCTGAGCCTTGGTTCAGTTTGTTTGCATCTGCCTCCTTAACTGAACCTTATTTTGGTCCTTTGTCCCACATAACTCTAAAAAGAAGTGCATTTTATCACCTACTTGAGTTGACCAAAGAATAAATAGCTAGTGACTTGAAATGTGCTCCCTGTAGTTGGGAGAAAAGGGCTGGTGCCTGACTCTGCCTGAGCAAGCTAAGCAGCCTGCAGCCATGGGGTAACTGACTGGATGGGCTGATGTTACCAGATGGGAGCCACACATGAGGGAACACCAGCTTGAAGAAAGCTGGAAGTAAATGCTAGATTTCTAGAAACTGTAGGAGGAACCACAATTAGAGTATGAAATGCATTCTCCTCAATCAAAAGAACTGTAGAGCAAGTTCCCCAAAATGAGAATCTCTGAAATAGGCTTCAATATTGCCCTAGAGAGAAAGAATCAGCTATAAAAAGCTGCCATGCCAGAGAGTAAGAAACTAGTTTAAGATAGTAGTTCGAGGCTCTCCTACAGCCTTCCCACTTTTCTCTCTCACCACTCTGAACCGGGAAGAGTCAGCAACTAGCTAGCAAGCTGGGGAGAAGGGAAGAAACGTGGAGGGCAGACACAGAGAAAAGCAAACCATGCCCCTGTCCTGCCAGCCTGCAGCAAATCCCAACTGAAGGGGGAGAATTTGACATTAAATCTTCAGCATTTAACAGCTTGTACTTATCATTCTGATTTCTGTGTTCAAGCCTTGTCTGTGACTTAAGGGACCTGACAACTTTCTATTACTTAAGATGGACCAGAAAAGTCACAGGCATAAGGAGTTGGGGGCAGGGAAGATATCCCCAACCAAATAAATATCACAGGGACTATGGGAGACCAAAAAAACATACAAAATAAAATTATAGTTGTGTTGTTATTTGTCTTGTTCAAAAGACCAGTCACATAAAAACTGGGAAAATCTGTGCCATCCCCAATTTTTTCTGCAAAATGGGAAAGAGAATAAAATATATTTAAAGGAGCGGTACTTTCTCTACTGAAAGCAGGAATTGTTGTGTTGGGAAGAGATTATAACTGTGCAGAGTGACAAGGCCAGGGGTGATCTAAAAGAGATCGTGGAAAGCCAAAAATGAAGAATTCGTTGATAGCACTGTAGAATCATAGCACATTCCTGACAGTCCTAAATGTACTTACCAAAAGAAAAATATGGCACTTTAGAATCATTAAGAAGTATGTGCAAGAAAGTAGTAAAAGGTAAAGTAAAAGAGAAACCCCTATCAGGTCACACTAAGAAAATAGCAAGAATTAATTGCTCAAGAGCTGGAGGATTTGGCATAAATATATACACAGTGAGAAAATTCTCCAGTCAGATTAGGAAGAAATTTTCAAAAATGATTAAAACTTATGATCAAAACTGCAACAGCAAGGCTTCCTCCTCTTTCTAGTGGAAGGGATCAGTGAGACATTTTGCAAAATGATATAGAGAAAGCTCTCAAGGGAAGAGTAGAGCCAGAGGCTTAAAAGAAAAAATCTATATCCCCTGCTGCAATATAAGTGAAATGAAGGACTAGAAGAGACAGAAATGGCAAAATTGAAGCTGGAAGAGGGAAAACCAAAGAGCAAGTGAGAGGTTTGTATGAACAGTGATAGCAAGAAGGAAGGCTCAAAACCGAAGACACTTAAAAATTAGTAAGAGGAAGGGAGAAAGGGTAGACGGGGAACTGGAAAAAAGACAGGAAGACAAGGCATCCGAGGGGAACTATAGTTAAGTTTTGGAAATGAGAAAAGGTCTACTTACAAGGAGCTGAGGAGGGCACAAAGATGCCTTTAATCTGGGGGTGGAGACATGTATACAATCATGCGCTCTTGATGATGTTTTAGTCAATGACAGTCCACATATATTCATACAACGGTGGTCCCATAAGATTGTAGTGGAGCTAAAAATTCTATCACCTAGTGACGTTGTAGCTGTCACAATGTCATAGTACGATGCATTACTCACGTAAGAGCAATAGGCTATACTATATAGCCTAGGCGTGTAGCAAGCTAGGTTTGCGTAAATACACTCTATGATGTTCGCGCAAGGACGAAATTGTCTAATGATGCATTTCTCAGAACACATCCCCACCGTTAAGCGACCCATGACAGTGCAATTACCTTCAATAAAAGGCAGAACCTGATAAGTAATATAGAAACACAAAGTAAGAAAATTCAAAGTAGCCTTTGAATTGGACTTTAAATACTGATGATTTGGGGTGGAGCAGAATTTAGATGGGAACACTTGGGTGAGAGGCACTGCGGAGACAAAGGGCATTGTGGACAAGGCAGAAAATTGCAAGATGGGTCGAGAGAATGGAGCGAGATCTAATTTAGCTGGAGCTAATCACAAACACACACTTCAACAAGTTAACAAGTAGATGATCAATTAGGTATATTAATCCCATTGTTGAATAGAAGATAAGTTCCTGACTTAAATGGATCAGCTACTGAAATCTAACATCAAAATCATCAGCCGAGATTGTTAAAAATACAAATTCTTAAAGCCCATCCAGGAAAATTTTAATTCAATAATTTTGGGGTAAGTCCTAATGAAAACAGTTAATGAGGCTGAATTTGTGGGAACCACAGAAGATGTTTGAGGGAAGATTTTTGACCACACTTCTGAGTGAATAAAAGTTAAAGTGACAAATGCAAGGAAATAAGAAGTATATTACTTATAGTTGACTTAATATTGTTTACAATTCTTCATATATATTCTTTTGTAACGAGATCATGCAGTGCACAGGAGTCGGCAAAGTAGACTTCCCTGGTCCATTAATGTTGGGTTTGGCCAATGGAATGTAGATGTAATGACAGAGTCTAGTTGTGAGCCAAGGCCTTAAGAGGCATCATGGGTTTTTGCTCTCTTGAGAACTTGCCATTAATCATAAGAAGAAGATGGCAGCTGCTTCATTCAGGAAGCATATGGAGACACATGGAGCAGAACTAAAAAACCCAACCTGAAGCCAAGCCTAGCCAACCAGCAGCCTGAAGTAGAATGCCCTAGCTGACCTGCGGGCTCATGAATGAGAAAAATATTTGTTGCTATAATTCACTGAGTTTTGGAATAGTTTGTTACACAGCATTATTGCAGCAATATCTGGCTAATATATTAATTATTAAATCTTAGCCTATGTTGTATCCTAAGCTAAAATTTTCTCCTGATTCTAATTCCCATCCCAAATTATGCACACCAGCTTGAGTCAATACAGTTCCCCCAAATGTCTTATGGAAATCAGAAGGCAACATAAATACCCTCCAATATCAACATACAAAAGCTCAAATATGACATCTGTCCATTATTAAATCTATGAAAAGAAATTTAAATTAAAAAATTAAATTCTTTATTTCTTGTAAATTAAAGCCATAGCAATTCCAAAACCCAAAAACTTTAAAGTCCAAATTTCTTTTCTCACCAAGTAATCTGCTGTCATCCAGAAGTGTCTTGGTATAGTTGAAATTCATTCAGCAAATGCAGCCTGTGCTGGAAGGGTATACCTCTATAAGAAGTTCTGAAGTTGAATTTATTAAATTTCAAGTTTTTGTAAATTCAAATTACATTCCCACATTATATACAAAACAAATCAATCCTAACTCCTAGTGTAGTTGTAAAATAATATTCCCAAAATCTGTACTTGGAGAAATCTAAACTCATGTTACCATTGACAAAGACCAGAATAGAGTCTCAGAGGTATCTAAGGAAGGAGGAAAGATAGACAGGATACTCTTGGATTCAACTTCATCAGGATGCCACCGAGCTTTTTAGATTTCATTACATTTGACCCTGCACTCAAGTGTGAGAAACTTCTCATTAAGAAGTTAATGATAAGATGTCGATTATAACCCTATGGTCACCACATATGGGAAATGGGGTTCTCAAAGAATCACATTTGCGATGTTCATGTTTTCTTGAAAAGTTTGAGAATGACGTCAGCCACAATCACCAGGTCATTTTATTAGAGGCACCTTTCTATCCTGTTGAGTAGGTTTAAGTCCTCTAAGTTTGTATTTTCTCTTTGAGCCCTGTATTCCAGCACCTTAGTGCTGAATGGCGAGTGAGCCAAATCAAGTGATTTAGCTTCAAGGGCAGACATTTTTAGTCCTGTGCCAAAGGCTTTGGACTTGTTTAAGCCTATGAAATCTGCCTCCTCATTCCCACCTTATTTTTTGCTAGTGAATCGCATTCAACAGATTCCTGAATTAAAGCAGTTATAGATGGTTTCAGAAGTCTGTGTTCCAAGGGCCCAATGAGAACCAAATCTCTGCCATCATTTGTTTTAAATGCCTAAGTTGTGAATAACCATTTCAATGGCAGTTGAAATGTTTTCCTACGTCACATCTTTTCTTACAGTAATGGGACATGCCTCTGGTATTCTACTTCCCTCTTTTATTTCCCTATTTCTTTAAGAAAATTGAGCTGTGTTTTTAACAGCTTGTCTTGTTTCTTAGGTTGCTGCCTTTCCTTCTCTACCCCATGTGGGACAACCACTATGTCCAAAGAGAAATGCCTTCCAAGTCTAGGTACTATAGCCGTACCTAGTTCTTTTCAATGGGTTTAGGAGGGTTGGAACATTTCTGCATTTATTTTTGCCTTGTTCCGCATGCATTTAAATTAAGATACTTAAATCACTCGGGGTACTAGTTAATGTATAATTATAAAGATACAGCCCACAAAAAGGTTGAGTACCCTGCAGATGAGGGAAAAATGAAAAAGGTGAAAAGAAAGTAATGAAAACTTAAAATTTTTGAGACATTGATATGCTATGTATGTGGAAGTGTTTCAGGCTTTGGGGGTAAGGACAGAATATTTAACAACTCTATATTTTTTTTTAAAAGTTTGAGAATCAAGTATGATAATATATGTAACAGCTCTTTGGAAAATATAAATTATTATGTCAAAATGAAGGACTCATTAGTATTCTTCACTATTTTATGAGATGCCATTAATGACTGCATTTAAGAAAAGATATGGACAGAAATGCCAGCATCATGGAAACGCTGTAGACAGGAGAGATTATCCTTCTCTTCGAGGCTGGTGAGAGTAAATTAGCATTAATTTTAATGTCTAAACCTTTGGCCAACACAAGTACTTTGTCAAGTTTAAGACAAGAGTTTTCCTTCCTGAAAGGGAAATGTCACCTGGTCCCTGCTTCTGGTATGAATTTAGTCAACAAAGAGCTGCCTCATGAGTCCAGGAGAGAGAAGAATGGTGGATATCAGAGCTGTCATCGCTCAAGGCCAAATTATATTCACCAGCTGCAACTACACAAGGACCCACCTGGTTGCTGCCAAGAATAAATCAAACCCTCTGACTCCAAGGCTTCCAGGACACATGGGGTGGAAGTGGAAGTGGAAATGACCTCATGATATGGGGCAGATTCATCAGTGTCCTTTTGGGTTCTATCAGATCTGGGTTTGGATCATCCTCACTAATCTGCTCAGCCAAACTACAGCATGAACCCTGGCAAATACTTAGCACAGACACTGTTAGAGCAAATCCTTAGGGTGCTCTGCTGTCCCTGCTTTTTTTGATGGATGAAGTGACTACTTGCCAGGGGAAAAGATGTCCAGAATGAACACCGGCTGGCCCTGGAGTGTTTGGAGATGGTGCATGGAACACAAGTGTCCATCTCCAAAACCATGGAGATAGGGTCTAGTGGAAAGTTATGGTTAGCCTCCAACCACCTCAGTAGGAGGAAAGCACACAGTGGATCACAAAATGACAATGAAGCTGCCTGGGTCAGTAAATCCAATAGTCAGAACTGCTGCCCTGCTGCCCAGAGACCAGCTGCTCTGGTGTTTAATAACCTTGTTTCTCCTTGCAACTGGGAGGGGCTGCTAGGCTGTGTTCAGTCCCTACCATGCGTAGGCTGCCCAGCTAGATAGCCCGTGTTCCACCAGAAGGGACACAATGGAACAATGGAGCATCTGCTTGGGGAAAATCAGTGTCAGGACTCCTTGGCAATACAGCTGTTTTTTGCCATTTCACTTTCCCAGTGCTGTATACTTCTCATCCAGGGCCCAGCTGCCTGGCAAATACTCACTAAGCTTCATAGAATTCTGTCCTACAAGTGTACACAGAAGTTCTCAAATGCATTTGAGACACTGAAGAAGGTATTTTTCTAGTATTCACTGAGAAATCATGGCAGGGGCTTTCTCTGAGCTCTTATCATGTTCTCCAGAACACATCAATGAAGACAAAACGGATTTTCCAAGAAACACCAAAGTAGCATAACTAGGAAAATCAGGAGTTCAGTTTTGGCTCCAATATTTACGAGGTGAGTAACCTTAGCTAAACGTTTTAATTCTCTAAGCTCCTAAAAAATGAGGATAGTAACATTTACCCTGCTTGTTTCCTACCTCGACAGCCTGCTGTAAGGATTAAATGGAAAATTCTATGGGCAAGAGGTTTGGTTTTTTTAAACTGTGAATCACAACACAAATATTAGTTAATATTAGTAGGACTGTATATCTTCCTGTGTTCTAAAACCAATACTTACAATAGTTGTTATCGATACTTAATGGAGTAAATACTCACAGAGTTGTTGACGTTTATTGTTGAAAGGTTGCTGAGAAAGTCTTTAGTATAACATAGTGATGGAGAGTGTGGATTTTGGAGTAAGACCGCCTGGGTTTGAATCTTGCCTCTGTACTCTCCACCTTGAGAAAATCACCTAATCTTGCTTAAATCTCAGCTCCTTGTCTCTAAAATTGCAATGATAATTGGACCTACTTCGTGAGTTATTTGGGAAATAGACCAAGGTCGTGTGTATAAAGTACTTAGAATGCTGTATTTAGCACTTAATAAATGCTCTATCAATGATAGCTATCACTGTTATTAGGGGGCCAATTGTTTAATGAGGTGCAGAGAAAGTGGTTTGTACAAATAAGAACCTGAACTTAGACCCAGTTCTTTCTCCTGGAAGCCACATAGAATTTTTTGGTTTCTGTACAATTCAGGAAACCTAGAGGAATGACATTGGCTAGGTTTCTGGACATCCTCACCTACCACTGTGAGTGTTCACAACATCCCTGTGCCTCAGTTTGGGTCCAGTGCTGAAAAAAAAATAAAACTAAGTTAAATATATTGAAAAAAAAAAGAAAAGAAAATAGACTAAGGCAGATTGACAAAAAAGGGGCAGCTCACACTAGCTTTATGGACCTTCCTTGCCATCAAAGAGGCAATTTTCTGATGCCAATTTTATAGCAATTTTAAACAGCACTGAAATGCCAAGAAATACCTTATCATGCATTTGATCTGTTGCAAAGGTATCTCTATAGATTAATTATTTGACTATTTTATGCATGTTCTGGCACTGTCTCTGTCAGTCCAGCTACAACAGGGAAGAAACATTCCTCCAAGGGCCTTCCCTCCCCTGGCATCAAGGATCTTATTCCCCTCAGGAATAAGTGCCTCTGCTCTGCTTCATCATGGATCTGACACAAATGGAGATTCTTCCTTTGCCAGAATTGCTTGTGAAATAAACAGAAGAAAAGGCCTTTCCTCTGATGAGGCCAGAGCTAAGCCAAAAAGCTGAAGGAAGAACAGTCCTGTATCTGATCCTGTAGCCCACATGCGTTCTCCTCTTCTCCATCTGCCAAAAAATACTTCTCTTTGCTGATCAGAAGAAACCACTTTCTCTTCCCATTATTCCCTGCAAGTCCAAAGCCAACACTCTCTCAGTGGGTTTTAAAGGCATCAATACACTGGGAATTCAGTGGTTCTAATTTGAATGCTGGCCAAGGGCTCTGCTTTCTTAACACATTATTTCACCTATGATGCATCCTTTGCATGGATTCTTGAACAAGGGCATACTCATGTTAAAATCTATCCTTCCCCCTCCACACAGATATTTTGTTCTGATGAACTATAGCGCTTAATGTCTGCCCAATGTGTTTGGCAACATAACTGATTCCTAATACATCCGTTCTATTGCTGTCACCCCAATATGTAACTCTTTTGTACTTTGTCTTGTGTTTATCTTCATTAACTTCATTGACTAGATTTCAAATTCCTTGAAAGAAAGTTGTGTAATGTTGTCTGTATTAAATTTTGGTATTAAAGGTTTGTCAAAGCATCTAGCATTTCTTTCCTGTATCAGTCACTAATCTAAAAATCACACGTGCACACACACACACACACATGCACACACACAGACAAAAACATGTGTATGTAGTCCTTACCCTCAATGAGTTTCCTATATTACAGGAGAGATCAGCATGCATAAAAACTATAACAGAGTTGTAAACAGGTTTCTATTACCAATACCAACACCCAGTATCTATAGCACCTTAAACTTCCATGTTAACCACATAATACTCACTTCATAGGAAAAGACAAGTAATGCCCAAACCTGGTTGAGGGAAGGAAACTTTTATAAACCATTTCTCCCTTCTCCAGTCTTCTTCCAACTCTACCCCTTCCCATCACCAAGAAAACCCTCACCACAAAGGGGCCAAAAAGAGAGGTTTCCTATGTTTGTTCTACTCAAGAGTCTTGTCTCATAGTAAGGCAGCCTATTGTTTACAACATCCCAAAATAGTCCTTGGCCAGACTCCTCAGCAACCAATCTGCTTGGAAGGAGTCAGGTTGCCTGAAATTTTGTATTGTTAGCAGGCTCGTTGTATTAGTCCATTTCTGTTGCTTATAACAAAATACACAGAACTGAGTATTTTATAAAGAGAACAAAATTTATTGCTTACACTTTCTGAGGCTAGGAGGCCCAAAGTCCAGGGAACACATCTGGTGAAGGCTTTCTTTGGTAGTGATTTCAGTGATGGCAGAGTATCACGTTGTGAAAATGGTGGTGCAGAGAGAGCAAGAGAGAGAAAAAGACAGATTCTCCTCTCTTCTTCTAAAGCCTCCAGAACCACGCCCCTGACCACCATTTTTAACCCATTCACTACTGCATAGTCCTACAATCTAATCACCTCTTCAAGGCTCCATCTTTTAATTACCATAATAGGATTTCCATAATAGTTTCTAATACATAAAACTTGGGGGACACAATTCAAGCTACAGTGAGTTTTGGGGAATGTAATTCAATCCACTAATTCATGGAAGCATGTAGGAAAAGACAGATGCAGAAAATGGCAAAGGTGTTGTCAAATAATTAATTGGGGTATCAGAAGAAAAAAAGAGAAAGATATTATGCAAATATATGATCCCTCATAGCTATTCTCTCTTGAGAGCAATGATGATGAATCCCTCCCTGAGAATTCTGTTTGAACAGGAAATCTTCACAAAGTTAGTATTAGACCTCAGGGGCATCCAGGCTTTTAATGCACTTCAGCATTTCAAACCGTGTCACTACTCTGATCCTTCAGAAGTTGCTGCCCGGAGTGCTGTATTGAGCATTCTCATAAAAAGGTCAGATTCAATATGAGTGCTATGATAGATTAGCAATGCCTGCTATGGACAAAGAAAAGGATGGTATTGGCATGGATACCAGGGGGTTGCTAGCCCTAAAATACAAGTTCCAAACTAGAAATATCAATAAAGTGTCATGTAAAGACTAATGAGGGGTGTTAAAAAATATTTTCAAAGGTGATCACACTTAAGCTAAGCCTTAAGAGGGGCAGGATTTCAACGTGTGGATAAGGGGCAATCTGGGCAGCCGAAATGGAATAGCATGAGGAAAAGCACAGAGGCAGAGAAGCTGAGGGCTTTTGAATCTTTAGGAAATAATGCCTGGTCTATTGTGGGTGGTGTGTCCAAGGGATGATTCTGATTCAGGGTCCAGGACACTGATGTCCAGTACAAATATATATGAGCCACGTGAGTAACTTCAGATTTTCCAGCTGCCACGTTAAAAAAAGGTAAAACTTTTAAAATTAATTCCTTTTCTTTTGAAAACATTTCACTGTGGACAAATCATTAGAGAACTCGAAGCAAAATTCAAAAGGCTTTAGATTAATGAAAGTGATGTAACCGCTGAATTATGCCAGCTTGCATGGCAGACACAAGGGGAACCATAAACTATATGATAACAGCAGTATCATAAAATGAAAAGAAATAAAAGGATATCCCCAGCACTCTGGTTCTGATCAGACTTGCTGGTCACAGGAGAGAAGATAAAAAGGGGCAGAAGTGGGTATCCAGGCTGTAAGCTTGCTAATAAGGAACAGCCGTGAGTGTCTGCTCGGCCCCTTCCCTTATGAAAAATAAGTATGGGATTTATTATTTTTTCTGGGAGAATATGAGTTATTCCTTGCAAGATAATAACATCAGGAGGTTTTATAGTTGTTTGGCTGGATTAAATCTTTATTATCTTTTTTAGGCTTCACCCTTTTTTTAAAGCCATAGATCTTTTTATGTTGTGATGGGGACCTTTACAATGAGGATTATTATTCTTTCTTAGTCGCTTCTCCCCACTACCATCTCTCACAAAGAATGCACTAGATCTGAATCCCCACAAGGAAGTCTGCTAAGACTACGAAGGAGTTAAAATACTGCAAATAGGCAGCATGATGCTCTGGAAAGAGCAAAAGCTTCAAAGTTAGTTCAAATTAACCTGAATCCTAGTCCTGCAAGTTATTAGCTGTAAAATGCAGGCAGTTTTCTGAACCTCATTCAGTCCCAATTTCTTGATCTCTAAAGTGGGTAGGATAATGCCTGTCTTTTGGAGTTTGTATGAGGATTAAATAAGATACTATGTGTAAGACGCCTGCCCAGGGTGACGCCAAAGGTGCTCAGTAATGATTAGTTCATCCTCATAATCAGTGAATATTTATCAGTCATCTGTTGTACAAGGCAGTGTTCTAGGTGCTGCTGAAACAACAGTGGAAAAAAAGATGAAGACTCACTAATGTTGTTCTATAGTAACAACAATAACAATTTCCATTAGTATAAACTCTCAATATGCCTAAAAAATTGTGCCAGTTACCACATGCCTGACCTAAAAATTATACACAACCTTGGAAGCTAGATGTTTTCCTTAGAAACTCTTCAGTCCTGCTTCTTTATTTTGCTTATGAGAAAACTTTGCTCCAGGAAATAAAATTGCACTAAAGTCTGGGGATACAAAGATGAGTATGAACAAGTGCTGTCTTCAACTAGCAGGTGATTTTGGCAGAGGATGCAGACACATAAAAAGATGCCAGTAGGTGTTTAACAGTGTGATATCAGACTTTCACTGAAGGCAGCTGTTGGTTATGATTAAATGTAAAAATGCACATGAAGTGCTCAGCTCAGAGATTTCCCTTCCAGCTCCATGAATCTGTTTTTCTAAGTATTCTACTATTTTTTTAAAGTATTTTTGAGAAAGTGTTTCATGCCTTCTGAAATCCTGATTCTCTATTAAGGTCTTCTATGCCATCCACTTTGAGAAAACTGAGAAAGCTATGTCAGACAAGCAGGAGAAAGGTCATACAAAGACTCAAAGTCAGTGGTAAAGTATCTCAGGAATAAGGGGTAACATCGGAGGTTCGATCATATTCATCTACAGAAAAAGAAAACCCAAAAAACTCTGGTTAGAAGACATGCTCAAAAATGGAGTGAGCTGGTAGGAGTGGGGAGTTTAACGTATTTAAATCTTCTGGCCAACTGACTGTCAAAGAGAATTAATTTTTATTTCAATGCTTAATGATTTTTTTCTCCAAAATTTCCTTCCTTCCTTCCTTCCTTCCTTCCTTCCTTCCTTCCTTAACTTAGCAGAAATATGGTTGATTTTTTTTCTATGTTGAATCTTATCCTCACAACAAATGGTAATTCTTATTTCACTATATTGAGGATTTATTCATTCATTCATTCATTCATTTATTGAGCATCCATTACAGGCTAATGTGGAGCTACGGAAGTGAACTGACATACATGGATTTGTTACAGTCCTTGCACTCACAAAGTTTATGGTAAAAAAGGAACACAGACAAGTCAAGGGGTAATTACAGTACAACAGGATACACATATGGCAAGGGAGGTAGAGGGCTCATGAGAACACATAGGATTGTCACCTAACCCAGGGTTTGGGGAGCAGGGAATGTTTCCAAGAAGAAGTAATGTCCACATATAGGCTTGAACAATAAGAGTGCTCAATGCAGAAGAAATAGCATGTGCAGAAACAAGGGATTGAAAGAAAATATGGAATTTTCGAAGGACTAGAATAGCTCAGTTTGTTTGGAGTAGTGTGTGCAAGGAGACAAGTAGTAAGAGAGGAGTCCTGAAAGATAAGCAGGGGAAGATCATGAAGGACTGTGTAAGCCATTAGAGTTTGGATCTGATCCTAACAAGACTTAGAAGATTTGAAAGGAAATGATGATGACAGTAATAATGATGGTGATGATGATGATGGTGATGGTGGTGATGGTGATGGAGAGGAGGAAGATGCCTCTTCACCATCTGTCCACTCCACATAGACTCCCTCCAATAGAGTCTTCTTGCCCCTCCAAGCAGTGTTTTTGAGTGAAAGCCCTCATAATACCTACAAACACATACACACAGAGAGATACAGGCCCCAGGAAAATGGGCCCCTTTCCCCCATGCAGCTCACCCCCAGTGCAGCCAAGCTGGTAGCTCATAGAATGTCTCCTCTGATTTTCACCCACGAAAGTATTCAATAGGAGTCTCATGCTTTCTAAATTTCAGGGGCCAAGCTTTCCAAGGGTTGCCTGGAAGTCTCTCCCCCTGGGCCTAAGGTGAGGGGAAGCAATCTCCCTGTGCTCCCTAGTGAGGGTAAGGGGATGCACAGTACTGACCACTATCTCCAAACCTCTCATATGGGTTAGAGATAGATGAAAAACCCACCCACAACCTCATTGGCATGCCCTGCATCAACAGCCTAGCACTTCATTTAGGATGGTATTTTACTTGGAATCTAAATGTGTTTTTTCACCTTTTAGGGCCTCTGCCAAATCTCTGAGACAACAGGGGGACAGGCACATAAAGCTCTGTTATTCTAAGAAAGATTGGGCCAATTACTGGGAATTCTGAGTATAATTGTTTTTTTCTGATTCTGTACCCTAACTGGCAACCTGAATAACCCACATGCTATGTGAATGACCCAAAAGGTGATTCAGATAACTGGATTCTTTGGCCAGATTTTCAGCAATGACCCAGGATATTCCCTCTTCACTCCCTAAATGTTTCT
Organism: Cynocephalus volans; assembly: GCF_027409185.1. Taxonomy (NCBI): domain Eukaryota; kingdom Metazoa; phylum Chordata; class Mammalia; order Dermoptera; family Cynocephalidae; genus Cynocephalus; species Cynocephalus volans. Next base: position 136,030,334 of record NC_084463.1, on the reverse strand, counting down.
GTCCAACTTTCTGTCCATGTCCTGACTCTTGATTCTGTCTCCTCTTTTCAGCCTTACTCATTACCTTTGCCCTTATTAACTGGTCTTGAATTTCCTGAGTTAACCCTTCAACCTACATCAAGCAATTTATCTCAGACTCACATTTGTCTGGAAAGAAGTAATAGAAATATTGCTCCAAGCTCTAGGCCCACTTTACCCAAAGATACAATAAGAGGTTATTTACGTAGCATGAAGTGTGAGACTCTGTGAAAATATCTCCTTCACCCAGTACCTGAAAGGTTCATACAAAAGATCTGTTTTATAAATTTGTCTTAAGCATCACCTTGTCTTAAAATAAGTAATCATGATGTGTATGTAGCCAATATTTAGGCATAAGGATGAGGAGAACGAGTTTTGCCCCTTTTAATCTATAATTTTATTTCCAAAATTGTCTGAGTAGATTTAAAACTACTTCAATCATTTAGCTGCAGAATTCCAAATTTTAGATAAACAGCAAATAACTTTTTTAGAATAAGTATGTCCCAAATATTTCATGGGTCATACTTACATTAAATATATATAACATTTACCTAAAACTCAAATTTAGCTGGGCATCCTGTATTTCAGTTGCTAAAGCCTGCAGTCCCACTTCCTGGTGCTTCCAGCCTGACTGCCCATAAGCAGCTGTTGGATAAAATAAGCACTTTCTAAAATACGTTACATTTTTAAATGGCAATAATAGCTTGGCATAGTTATAAAGACTGATGACTGTCCCCTGCTCAATACTGAATTGCAATGATTAATAACATCTCTTTTCAGGTCTTCCTATGAAGAAAAAAAGAAGTTTGAATTTAGATTAATAATGATGGGAAAACAGTACCCCAATACATATTTTTTGGTGGTAGTTTCATCTCAAGGACTCTCAGAACGCTCCTAAAAATATATCATGTTATTAAGAACGTCTTCGGCTCCAAAACAGAAAATATAGACTCAAACTGGCTTACATAATAAGTATATGCAGGAATGCCTATACCTAGAGGCCCAGAAACATAATGACATCATTAAAACCCAGGCCCTCTCTACCATTCTCTTCTGCTCTCCTCAGTGTGGGCTTCCTCTCACGGCTGCTTCCCCTCATGGTAGCAACATAGTTGCAGTGACCATTGGACCTGCAAGCTTCCCTGTCTACATTCAGCAGGAAAGAAAGAAAAGCCTCTCCCTGGAGTCTGGGTTGAGCCAGCTCAGAATATCCCTCCATCCTCGGACTAATAACTCTCTTCACGAGAATGCCATGTGCTTAGCAGCTTATAGAGATCAGGCTCCCTCCTGGACCTGGGCATGGGATGGAAATCTAAACAAAAATGGGATTAAAAAGGAGTTGGGAATTTTAAGGAAGCAACAGGATTCACTAAAAACTATCATTGGTTCTTTAATTTTTTATTCATTCAGGCCATTAATTTGGTGATAAATCTGCCCTTTGTGTGTCTATAAGATTGTAAACTCACTGTGGTTTGTTTGCCAAGTCCCAGTGAAGCAAAACCTGATGAATTAAGTCTACCTTTGGAAAAATATACTAATACCTGGATTAGAAATATAAGTAAACATTTTTAAGAATTTTTGTATAAATGGGTTTTACTTTTTCCCTGAGACTTAGGAATATTGACGTGTTTAAAGTCATTTCTGAACTTACTTTTATGAAGAATAATAATAATGACACACTAAATTTGAAAAGATCCTTATTTAAAATATTTCCACATTAATCTCATTTGAGTTTCACAGTAACCTAGAGACAGCACAGATAGTATTAGCCCCATTTTTCTGACAGAGAAACTAAAACCCACCCTGAAAAAGAGAACTGTCCAAGGTCACATGCAGTTACATTGGAGAATACAAGAGACCGGTTCTTTCTGTCACACCTTCTTGCTACATTCAGTGGAAACTATCGCATCTTTTCATACTGGCACAAGAGTTCTGGCCTATAATGTGACTTTTGGCTTCAGCATGGCAATGGGAAACAGGGGTTGGGGTGCTTTTACAACTGCAGCTGCATTTTTAAAAATTACAAATTACAAAGTATGATTTGTAATAATGAATATGCTAATAATAAAAACAAGTAAACAAAACATACATAGAAACTAAAAAAAAATTATTCTGTTACATTTTCGACAACCTTAATATAGCAGAATAATATGGTCAAGAATCAAGTCAGTGCTCATGTAAAGAAATCCTATACCAAGTTTTTATGGCCTTTTCATCCACTGCCATTGTATAAGTTAGAATTATTTTTATTACACATACACACACACACACAAAAATACGTAAACTCTAAACTGGTTTAAGCAAAAAAGGAAATTGATTAGCTCACAAAACTTACAAGTCTAGGTGTGTCTCAACCTCAGGGGCTCAAACATCACCAGTACCCAGTGTCTCTTCATCCCCCAGCTCTGCTCTCCTACACATTGGCTTCCTTCCCAGGCTCCACTTGGTGATACAGTGGCTGCTATCATTTCCAGAACAAAACCTCTGAGTGTTAAATCCAACACAAAGGAGCGTGTGTGTGCTTCCCTACCAACATTCCCAGAAATGCTTCCTCATGTCCCATTGGCTCTGACAGGGCAACATGCCCAATACCATGGTTTGAATGTGTCCTCCAAAAAGCATGTGTGGGAAACTTAATCCCTACTGCAACCATGTTCGGAGATAGGGCCAAATGAGAGGTGATCAGACCATGAGGTTTCTACCTTCATGAATAGATTGATGTTATTATCACAGGAGTGGATTTGTTACTGCAGGAGTGGGCTCTTTATAAAAAGGTGAGTTTTGTCTCTTTTTCTCTCTCTCTCTCTCTCTCACCCTCTCTTGGCCCCTTGCCATCTGTCATGGGATGACGGAGCAAGAAGGTCTTTGCAAGATGCCAGCACCTTAATATTGGACTTGCCAGACTCCAGAACCATAAGCCAAATAAATCTGTTCATTGTAAATTACCCATTCTCAGTTATTATGTTATAGCAGCACAAGATGGACTAAAACACCCATTCCTAAAGGAATCAATGAAGAGAATACAGATCTCTAGTCGGCCAAGCTAGTTAAACGCCTCATGGAGACAGAGCTGCAGTCAATTCCATCCAAACCAAATAGATTAGGAGTGAAAGAAAATTGATTTCCTAAAGAGAAACAGAGTCCTATTTAATGAGAAGAATGATTAAATGCTGAGAGGTAAAAATTAATGTATCTATTACACTCATGAAAAAAAACCAAGTACTTATCCAACATCATGAGAAACTGTCTATCATACAACTGCCTAAGTAGCATTTTTTCTCATGTCTTTTAGGAAACTGCATTATCTGTCTTGATTATTCCCTATTGGGTAACATTTGCATAGGCAATCTGGCCAAAGAACAATAAGGCATAAATCCTGAAGTCTGAGCTTATATTTGTATTCAAAGAAACAGACTAATGTATATTGCCATTCTTACCTGACAGCTTAAGAATAATTAACTGGCGAGAGGAGGAAAGGAGAGGAAGGCATGAAGCCTCCCTGCTCCTTAAAGGTTATCAGTGTGAAACAGAAGGAGCCCGGTTTCTGCTGAGGGTCAGAAGCATTTGTCTCTGAAGATGAAATGATCCCACTCAGGGATAAAACCTGATGGCAGAGAGTTTGTGGAAGAACTCAAGCAGAAAAGATAACCAAAAGCAGTAAAAAATCAAACCAAAAAAAAAAAAGCCACTCAGAGCCGGCCATCACTTAAAAGGTTGTTCTGAGAAATTGCTGTCTCTCCTAGCAGAACTACCAAGCTCCATTCACAGTATCATAGGTACCCATCAAGTCTGGAACTTTGTAGACTGTGGCAACCATGGAGGTGTTCAAAGTGCCCTCATGTGAGCCTGCACCATTTCAGTCCATTTTCCAAATGGCTCTGAAGTTTATCCTTCTTAGAGAATTGCTTTCTGTCTCTCCCTCTTCTTTATCTTTTCTTTCTGCCACCATATAAGAAAAGGAAGAATCCCTACCATCTGAGGTTTCAGCATCTAGACTAGAGATCCAACCAAGAAGTTGGAATTTCTCAAATAGACACTGTTTGCAATAGAATAATAGACACGAGAAAATAAAATTCTCGAATAGATACTGTTTGCAATAGTATTTAAAAAATCAAAGGCCAAGGACTGTATTTAACAAAAAATGCACAAGAACTCTATAGAGAAAACTATCAAACATCACTGAGAGAAACTTAATAAGACCTAAATAAATTGAGAGATATTCCAGGCTCATGGATTGAGCGACTCAATAATGTGAACCTGCCAAATCGTCACAAATTGATCTGTAGATTCAATGTATTCTATAGTAAAATCTAAATCTTAACAGCTTTTGGGGGGGGATATTCACAGTCTAATTTTTAAATTTATACTGAAAACAAAGGGCCAAAAATAGCCAAGACTATGATGAAAATGAAAAACAAGTTGGAAGACTTTATACTATCAACTTATCATACTGAGACATTATGAGGCTAAAGTAATAAACAGTGTAGTGTCAGTGCAAGAAAGGAAAAATAGAACAATGTGACAGAATATAGAAACAGACTCCATATCTACAATAGATCAATTTATGACAAAGGTGACATTACAGTGCAGTAGGGAAAGAGTGTTTTCAATAAACAGTGCTAGGTCAACTGGGTCTCCACAAAGAAAAAAAGGTGAAGCTTGAATCATAACTCACACCATGTCCCCAAATCAGTTACAGAAGGATTGTAGATAAAGATGTGGAAGGTAACATCTTTTAAAAGAAAACAAAGGACAATGTCTTCACAACCTTGAGATAAGCAAATGTCTCTTAAACGGGACAAAAATGCACTACCCATAAGGAAGAAACTAACAAATTAGATGCTATTAAAATTAAGAAATTCTGCTCATCAAAAGACACACCACAGAGGGGGAAAAAATATTTGAAATGCATATATCCTACAGAGGACTCATATCCAAAATACTTAAAGAATACTTCCAAGAAAGAGACGACAGAAAACCCAATAGAAAAACAGGTAAAATAAGGAAACAGGCACTTCACAAAGAGGATATCCAAATGGCCACCGTACATATTAAGAAATGTACAACTTGATTAGTTATCAAAAAATGCAAATTAAAACCACAGTGTGGCTAAAACGAAAAACACAGAAAATGCCTAGTATTAGTGATGATGTGGAGCATACAGAATTCTCATACACTGCTAGTGAAAGGATATACTGATACAACTCTTTGAAAAAACTGGCTTTATCTACTAAATCTGAACATATGCATATCCTGTGATCCAGAAATTTCACCCAGAGGAAGATATCTGACAAAATCCCATCAATAGATGGGTAAGAACAATCACAAGAGCACCATTCATAATTGCCAAAAACTTGAAAAAACCCAAATACACCCTGATAGCAGGATTCATACAATGGAAAACTGTATTATGTTGTTAATTGTTAGGATGGCAATTATGTTTGTGGGTGTAGTGATGACTGAGAGGGTGCACAGGGGAGGTTCATACTTTGATCTGGATGCTGGTTACACTTATATGTTCACATGGTGAAAGTTCATTGAGCTGTTCATTTATGGTCTGTGCACTTTTCCATATATATGTTGTACTTCAATGAACAGGTTTTCAATGCTTGGGATAAAAAAGGGAACATATAAAAAGGGGAAAGTATTTGCAGATGCTCAGAAAATAAATGAATGGAAAGAAGTCCAATGTTGGTCACTTGCTTTTGCCAATTGAACACGATTTCATGTGACATGCCAAGCAGACAGCAGCCCTGTCCTGAGGCAATTCGACCATCAGTACCAAACTATGATGATGCCCACAGATGCGAAATGCCATTATTCTCTCTTGGGGTTTGAGGGAAACACAAGAAAATATTTTCCAAGTACAGTAAAGATGGCAATTCTACTTACCTATATACACGCCCTTGATGACATCATCCAATCCCATGGTTTCAAGTGACAACTAAATGTCAATGACTCTGAACTGTACAAACTCAGCTCAGAAATCTCCCCTGAACTTCAGATTCATGTAAGTTGAACCATACAAAACTTGCATTTTTATAGGTCAAAAAATGGGTGATTTCATGTGGTTCAACATATAAATCAACTGTCTAATTAATCTTTCTAATGAGCATCTCTAATATAAATTATCCAAAACCAAATCTCCCCTCCTACATCTTCCTATCTCAATACATGGCAATCCTATCCTTCCTTCTCTCTGTCCAAAAACTTTGGAGTCATTGACGCATCTCTCCCTCTAAGATCATGTATCCAGTCCATCAACAAATCAACCTTCCAGGGCTGCCTTCAAAATACATTCAGAATCAGACAGCTTCTCATCACCTCCACATTTCTACCTCAGTCTAAGCCACCATCATTGATTGCATGACATTTTGCAATAATTCTCTCTGCATGCTCCCTCCTCCCCTAACCCCTACTTTAGTTCATCCCAGCAGCCAGAGGGAGCCTTTAAGGGAGCCAGAGGGATGCCAACCCCGGGCTCTTCCAGCTACCCACTCTACCATCCTTTGGGTATGACCCTTTTCCTCATGGTCCAAGATGGCTGCTCAAACTTAGACATCACATCCACATTCCTCCTTGAGTAAGGAGGAAGAAGGGTATGCCACCTTAGTTCTAAGGAGACTTCTCAGAAGATCCACACGTTATTTGTGTTACATCCCATTGTCACTAACTTAAGCCAGAGTTTCTCAACATCAGCATTACGGACGTTTCGGTCCAGCTAATTCTTTGCTGTGCGGAGGGATGTCCTTTGCATCATAAGGTATTTTGTAGAATCCCTAGTAACGTTCCACCAGATGCCAGCAGAACACAAATGCCACACCTAGTTGTGACAACCAAAACTGTCTTCAGACATTGCCAAATGTCCCAACGAGTGTGGGAGGGCTTTTTTCTGAGTTGAGAACCACTGACTTAAGCTGATAGAGAAGTGGTAAATATCAGGATGGTAATATCCGTTGGTAAAGGCAGAATTCTGTACTTTGAGATAGAACAGGAGAATGGATGTTTAGTAATTAATTAGTGGCCTCATTTGAGAAAAAAAAAATTCCTCCCCAGAAGCAAGTACTGTTGCCAGTTTTTGGAGATGATTCCAAAGCTATTCAAAACATAGAAAAATAGATATTCATTCATTCATTCATTCATTCATTCATTCATTATATTAAGTGTAGCCTACCACGCCTTGGTTTTTTTCACTTAATAAGATAATTTTTCCAGGGATATGACCTGACCTTTCTGTCTATGGATTCAAGTTTTCTTTTATTTCTGAAAAGCTTTCTTAAATTACATCTTAAACATATTGATTTAATTTTCTTATTTATGTTACCTTCATCATTAACACGAACTATGGGTATCTTGGACTCCTGTATCTGTCTTTGACATCTGTTATTTTTGTACTCGTCTTTTTAAAACTGTTCCCATGAATTTACCTTTCTCTCGGCCTTCCCTTATTTTCAGCAGCGTCTCTTTCTAGTACCACATTCATTCCTGTGTTAAACTTCTCTGTCTCCTCCGTCTCCTTCCTGAGTTCTGCCTGCTCTGCAGCATCTTATTCTGGTATCTCACCTTTTTAATCCTCATTTTCTAGAGGCAATTACTTCATTATGTTATATTTTACTAGTGGTGATGTGTTTGTCTGTAACTTTTATTCCTTCATGGCAACATTTTCCTGCTAACCGTCCTTTATCTGCCATTGAATTTTTCAATTCCTTTTTTCCCCTTTTTCTTTTATGTCTTCGTATAGATCCTGTGGTCATTCCTTTAGCATTGTTACTCATGAGCAGTATGAGTCCTTACTAGACTAGATATTTGTAGGAAATATCTAGGGGACTCACCAAGGGCCATGTGACAAGCTTAAAAGAATCCTCTTTTTTGCCTGAAGTTGTGAGTGGAGTTACATTTTTTAAATTAGTAGCCATCTGGTCTTTTCATAATACTGATTTTCTCTCCTCTACCCTGCCTTATCTGCAATTTGCTTCCTGACAATATGTGTAATTTCTCACTCTTGCCTGCCATGCTCTTTACCAGTGAGGCCTAGCAAAGTTTCTGTAACTAGTCAGTCGTCATATATTCTCCCTGTTCTAAACAAGAATAAGACCAAGACCACTAGATGCTACTATCAATTGTTCTTTTTTCATATATCAGAACCACTATATTATTGGATGTAGCCATATAAACTGCTAAAAGATTACATTTCCTGGAGTCCTTTGTAGCTAATCTAATGTGACCATCTAATCAAGTTTTTAGTAGATGTCTTTAAGAGAGAATGCATAAAAGTTTCTATAAAAAGAGTACATAAAGCTGGAGGAAGATCTTGTTATCCTTACTACTGCCTGGAAAATGGATTTGATGGTCAATGTTTCAGCAAAATCTTAGATCAGGAGTGTATTAGTGTAGTAGTCAGGGTTCTCCTGAGACAGAGAGAGACAGAACCAATAGGATATGTATATAAATATGTGAAAGGGGACTTATTAGCAGAATTGACTCATGTATTTGTGAAGGCCAAAGAGTCCCATGATGGGCAATCTGCGAACTGGATGCTGGTAGTATGGCTCAGTCCAACTCTGGAAGCCTCAGAACCGGGGAAGCCAATGGTGTGATTCTCAGTCCAAGGCCAAAGCCCTGAGAGCCGGGGGTGCCACTGGTGTAAGTCCTAGAACCCAAAGACTGAAGAGTCTTGAGTTCAGATGTCCAGAGACAGGAGGGAAGCAGGTATCCCAGCACCAGCAGAAAGAGAGTGAGAGATTTGCCTTTTCTTCCATTTTTGTTCTTTTCAGGCACCCAGTGGATTGGACAGTGCCTGCCCATATTGAGGGCGGGTCTTTCCCACCCAGTCCACTTAGGCTCACATGCTAGTCATTTCTGGTAACACCCTCATAGACACACCCCAAAATAATGCTTTCCCAGCTTTCTATATATTCCTTAATTTAGTCAAGTTGATACTTAAAATAAACCATTGCAAGAAGGTTACCATAAAGATGGAAACACACACCAGAATAATGGAGTCAAAAACCAGATATCTTAATAACAGTAGAGACACTAGCCAGCTATGGACTGCCAACCTCTAGATTTTTCTTATGTAAGAGAGAACAAACTGCTGTTATTTTCGATGTTCTGTTAGATGCAGTTGAACTTAATCTTAACTAAAACAACAAAGCTTTGTCCCTAAGGGTATGTTACAGACTTTGAAGAACAGCTCTGAGAGCCTCGTCTGAGATCAGCAGCCATAGATATTCTTCCTCTCTTGATGGAAGAACCACTATTTGTTCTACTGTTTTTGACATCCTTTCCTTGAATATGATATTATTTCGGAGTTATGTATGTCTCCTAATGTTCTTTAAGATGAAATTTGCATTTTCTGTTTCCTAGTCTTCTTTTTTCTTAAATCCAAAAGTAGATAGCAGGAATGCTTCCCTATGATACTATTTTAAGACTGGAAGGAGGATCAGTTTTTAGAAACTGCATAAGGAAAATATGAAAGACACATTCCCTACTTCCAGGCTCTGATTTATGAGAGATGCAAGCATCATATAAGAAGTCTGCTGAGCAAATGGTGTCATCAGTGGACAGCTTGTTTCTTTTAAGGTAAAAATACAGCACTCAAAGATGTTGAGGATACAAGCTGATGATAACTTGAGAGTTTCAAAGGCATAACAGAAGGGAAGGTTGCAAGGGAGAGAAGTGTGTGGGCTAGCTCAGAATCATATGGTCATCAAGGGTCATGGTATCAAAAGGTGACCTGGGAGACTGGGCTTTTGTGGTGACTGAGGAAAACAGGAACATGTCCCAATAGCCTCCAGAGGAGGGCAGATTCATCTTTTCATACTGTATTTGAGATAGACCTAGGTATTTGGATAGATGGAAAGAAAGAAAAGGAAGGAAGGAAGGAAGGAAGGTAGGAAGGAAGGAAGGAGGGAGGGAGGGAGGGAGAGAGGGAGGGAGGGAGGGAGGGAGGAAGGGAGGAAGGAAGGCAGGCAGGCAGGAAGGAAGGAAGGAAGGAAGGAAGGAAGGAAGGAAGGAAGGAAGGAAGGAAGGAAGGAAGGAAGGAAGGAAGGAAGGAAGGAAGGAAGGAAGGAAAAGAGAGAGATAGAGATCCCATGTGCACAAATAGCTGTTGTCTTCTGAGGTCCTGCCATCTCTTTAGGGCAATGATGTTCAAAGACCTTCAGTCTTTCATTCCCCAAAATTTACAAAAATCTTCCCTGTTCTCCCTATCATCAAGTTCAAGGTACTTCACATAATTCCACCAATTAAATAAGACTTGTGGAAAACATAAGGCAGGAAGGAGGGTGTTTTGTAGGCAACCTCTGCTTTCCACCTTCATGCAAACTCTCCTGAAGTAAGGAAACTTAGTGCTGGGCTCCTGCTTCAATGGGGAAATAAAGGGGGAAAATACAGGGAAAACCACAAATTATTATGTCAAATATTATCCTGCTCTAAAAACAGTCCCTTCCCACTGATTCTCCACACAGGACACCCCTCCTTTCCCTGCTGTGACTGTAGCCAAACCCTGACTTGGGGGTCAGCAGAGTAGCAAGTGCTTTTGTGGTGAAAAGTGGATACCTCAGAAACTCTCTGCCCCCAGATTATCAACCCTGTTCTGATTCCTTATAGATTCTTTTTGACCCTCATTCTTGGAAAGCAAGGTTTTTCAAATGGTTTTCAAGGGAAATCTTATCCCCAACCTCAAAATATAAATCATATAAAAAGTGTTGCTGCTCTAGCTGAAGCGGGGGCAGAGACCCCACATGCTCAGCCTCCCCTGGGTACTGCCATTCTCGCCTGATGCACCCCACACACTCATCCCTCCCAAGAGCCCTAGACTAGGGTGACCAACTCATCCCAGTTTTCCCAGGACTCGCCAGGTTTTATCACTGTGTGTCCCACTTCCTGGGAACCCCTCAGTCTCCTGCAAACTGGGATGGTTGGTCACCCAACCCTACATACACGTCCGTCATGGTTTGAAAAATCACTGATTGAAAAACAGTACATTTCTCCTGTCAAAAAATGTGAGCATTTCTAATATGGGTCACACTTTAAGCCACTAATGGTCATTGCAAATTCATATGAATTAGTTCATCAGTGGCTTTCCAAAGGGCAGCAGGGTGGAGGGGTCTGATGAAGAAAGATAAGCATGGCCACCTCGTAAAGCATTTCCTGTTGGTGGCCTCCCCAGAGTCAAATCCATTCATTAGATTCTAGCAACCTTTCTCTGCAGGGAGGCACTATCTGAGCACTTCTGTAGCTCCAGCGGTGCCTGCAGCCATGCCTGCCTCAACAGGAAGAAAGGGGATAGGTGGCTGGGACATGAGGACTCGCCCTGCAGCCTACACCCACTCCATGCCCGAGTGTGTTCTCTCCCCATATTAAAAAACGTTAGGGCTGCAGAACAGACTAAAATTAAGGCCCGCACGGGGAGACTTTGATTTCGTTAGAACAGTGCTGTAAGTGAACTAAGCAGCCATTAGAGAAGCCCGTATAATTGACTTGGAAATGCTCTCAGGCACAGGGGTCTCTCACAGCAGTTGGAACCAGGGTCCAAGCCAGAGAATGAGCACGTAGCACAGAAAGGGACCATTCGAAGATACCCAGATGATGCCCCTTGTTGGCAAAGTTGTCCAGATGTTGATGCAGCTTTAATTAAGCCCAATTCTAATTAACCTGTGACTTTATTCAAGCCAACGCTGTGGCTCAAACACCTCTCCAGATTCAGATGCCCTTTCCCTCCAAATAGAATTAGAAAGTCTGTTTTCTTAAGTTTAATTGAAAGATGGCTGAACCACGGTCTTTCATTAACAGGGAATTCCCCACCAACAGGACGTGTAGAACAGAGAGTGGCAGAAACATGGTATGGCTTCTACCACCTCCACTGTTGAAAGGCTGGGCTCAGCCTGAACTGCTTCAAACACAGCCCATCCCACATCAGACATCAGACACTTGACTAATCAAAAACAGCACATTGTGTTTGGAGTGGACACACTCAGGGCGGCGTTGGGGCTTGGAGGAGCTGGAGACCCCAGGCCAGTTACCTGAGGCTGTGAGCAATCTTCCTCATTTCCCCAATATGTCGTGGGAATACAATCATCATGACATGTGTTATATTGAGGGATGTTTAAAATGATGGGAAATGTTGATATAAACCCCTGACCTCATCTGTCTCTGATTCCTTCCTCCTAAAACTGCATCTGTGCTCCCCTATCAGAACAAATACCCCCACCAGCCAGGGCTAACCAACGGGATGTAGAAAATATCACCTGCTCTTGGCCTTGCCACACCTGTAAGATATCTTGAGTGGATTTGAATGTGTCACTCTTACCTAAAGCTTCTAATTAAAACATTTATATAGCTTCCTGTTATTCTTAGGGTAAAGATTAAAGTCCATATCAGGGCTTGCAGGGCCTTCCAGAGTCTGACTTATGTGGCAGTCAGGAGCCTTAGTTGCTCACCATGGGGCCTACTCTAAGTGGACTAGGCGGAAAATACATGCACTGGAGGATATTCAGTAACTCGAGAACCTCTGGGAGAGACAGAGAATCAGGAGGCTCACAGTCAGGGACAATGGCCCACCTCACCTTTCATTCCTCTGGTGAATACCTCCCTGAATCTCCCCCTATGTGGACTCCCCAGTTCACTGAGTCCTGAACACCAGCACCTCCACCACTGCTGCCCCTTAGAGAGCTGACACTGCTGCCACCACACCCTCCAGAGAATGGATTCTGCAGGGCATCTACTTCCTACACTTGCTCTCTTCTGAAAGAAATCGCATCAGGGTGGGGGCCTCTGACTGTTGGAGTTTGGATCGTGCCTGTGTCCTGGCTGCAAGAGAAGTTGGGAAAAGGGTGTTCTGGTGTCTAGTTTAAGAGGGTAGAGTGCATGGTGTGGGAAATTCCCCAAGTGTAAGAGAGATAACCAAAGACAGTGGACGGTTGCAAACCTGACCAGCGCCCATTTGTTCTGCTGCATACATTCCCAGTTCACCCGCCTTCGTTTTTATCACTCCAGCCTCATGGGCTTCTCTCAGTCACTCAAAACATCATGATACCTACTTTTGGTAGACAAAATAATGCCCCCCCCAAGGATGTCCACATTCTAATCCCTGAATCTGGAAATATGTTGCCTTTCATGCTAAAAAGAATTTCACAGATGAAATTAAGTTCAGGATCTCAAGGTGGAGAGATTATCCTGGATTATCTGGGTGAGCCCAATGTAATCACAATGGAAGCAGGAAGGTCAGTATCACAGAAGGAGATGTGACAAGGCATGAGAACAGAAGCAGAGACTGGAACAATGCAAGGAAGGGACCATGATCCCTGGAATGTGGGCAGCCTCTGGGAGCTGGAAAAGGCAAGAAACCAATTCTCCATCAGTCTCCAGAAAGAACACTGCCATGCCCACACCGTGATTTTAGCCCTGTGAGACCCATTTCAGACTTCTTACCTCCAGAACTGTAGAATAATACATTGGTATTGTCTGAAGCCACTAAATTTGTAGTAATCTGTTACAGAAGCCACAGAAAAATAACAATTCCTGCGTTGGCACATTCTGTTCCCTCTGCCTGCAGAACATACCCTCAGCTCCTCCTATTCCTTCACATCTCAGCTCGTTTATCCCTTTCTAGTAGAAACCACCTCTAACCTCATTCTCCCACTGTCCTCTCTTAATGCCCCATGAGCTTCTACTTATCGACACTTATCACAACTTTGCTTTCATGTGTGATTTATTATTTAATTCTCTCATCAGACTGTCAGCTACCTAAAGGAAGGAACAACAGGTCTACTTTCGCTCACTATTGTATCCTCATCACCTGGCACAGTACATGGCACACAATAGGTGCTCCAGTAGTATGTGTTGAAGGATAGATGGATCCCACACACAGGCTGTCAACCCAGCAGCAAAGCACATTATTTGGCTTTAAGAAGCTGCTTATTCAGAAAAAATATCCAGATGTAGCTTTTAAAGGTAACATGGTAAAGAATGAGCACTCAGTAAACACTGGACAGATGGATGGATGAATGGACAAATGGATGGATGGATGGATGGATGGATGGATGTGTGGAAGCATGAATGGCTATATGGACCAACAAAAGAGTGGATAGAATGCCCTAAAAACCATATGCATATTTAAGAATCTTGCTTGAAGTTTTATTTTACAAGAATATTTTGATTGATAATTTACAAAAAAAAAAAAATAGATGCTACCCTGAAACCATGATCATAGAATGCTAAATGGTACTCCACTCCTTAATTGTTGTCCCAGTCTGTCATTTGTTCAATGCATTCAGAAAACCTTTACCGAGCTCCTACTATGTGGCAGGCATTTCAAAGACACCAAAAAGACAAGATCAAAGATCTCCTGGCTGGAGACACGCTCTTCTACAGCAACATGTCTCATCCTTCACTTCATTTAATCCTCACATACCCTGCAAGAGATATCACCTCCTTCCTGTTGTGCCAAACTGACAGTCAGACCCACTTGTGTGGGCACCCAGCTCTGGGCTCCAATCAAATGGAAGAAGGGAGATGTACAGGATGTTATCAGTTGGCATTTTCCAGATGCTATTCAAGGAGATAGCACTGTAACCCTCTGTGTGAAGAAAAATCACCCTTTCCCGGGAAAAGGACTATATTGCCTAATCCTTCAGTGTCTGTATCACAGGATTCTTAGTCCTTTTCTCAAACTTTCTGGAACTATCTCTAATTGTTGGCAGGAGAAGAGTCCACCTCTTTGTGAAATTGAGAAATGGTATTTGTCTTTTCTACCCTTCTCTCTTCTCTTACCTCCTCCTGATACCAGCCTGTGCCTTTTCCCAGACCCAGACACCTGATTATATCCCTCTCTCAAGATGCTGTGTGCTTAGGGAGTTCTCAAAAGTATTATGGCTGATGGTCTCTCAGGTTAGCCCTCTCAGGATTATTTAAATGTAAGATTCTCCAAATATTAAAGTTGTTCAAAGTTAAAAGAAATAATTGACTAAGGATGAAAATTTGGTCATGATGCCTGATGAAGAGAAAAAAAAAAATCTTTAATGCAGAAAGTCTCAATTACTGCTTCAGATTAATTCCAAAGATGGTCACCCCTTCCATACACATCGCTACGCTGTCTAATTCCCTAGAGGGCTGAAGCCTGGGCTTAGCTGTTGGCAAAGAGGAGAGAGACACAGTGACAGGCACGTGCTAGGAACTTGATTACCAAGTGATAATTTACTAGAGATGGAGACATTTGCAAGCAAAGGATGGGAGCAAAAGAGAAGGGTAGGTGGGGCATTTCAGAACAACTGCCCAGATCCATGTCTGGTCTTGATGGATTGCAGGAGCAGCTGAGAGGCCTTGAGCTCTGCTGGCTCAGCCTGGCTTAGAGTGCTGGGGCAGAAAATAAAGCTGGCTCTAGCCACTCTCTGAGTATATTGAATGTTTCATTTTTTTTTAGGTTTTATATCTAGACATGGAAGATACAGTGTGAAAATGAGACTCTGTCATTTTAACAAGGCCCTTTTAAAGCCAGAAAGAACAGCCCTATCAATCAAGAAATTATTCTCATCAGTCACTTTCTAGCCTATTGCCTCAGGATTACAGTAGGCTGCCAGCAGAGAGGCAGGACCACAATTAATAAAATATTATTACAGATATAGCCCACCACCATAATAGACACAATTAAAACTCACACACAGCATACACATGTACTTCTTCCCATAGCATCTCCAGACTCCTATTATAGAAACCTTCTGTTACTCAAAACTAACCCAAATGGGAATTTAGGCCCACTACTGGTTAGTATGTGTGTGAAATCATTTCAGTGGCCCTAGGAGACACCAGCTGAATATGATAAATGAAAAGCACCATAATGTGTAAAGAGCTTGGGCCCTGGAATCAGACAGAACTGGGTACGAATAGGGCTTCTCCATTGTGGGATACTGGATGAGTTACCTAGCTTCTCTGGGCCCTGGTTACTAATCATTGGAACAGGGGTAATAATATTTATTTTGCATAGTTGTTTTGAAAGTATGTTTACAACATGAATCCTGGCGCCTGTCACTTAATAGATGGTAGCAATTGTCACTGGTGATAAATGAGCATGCCTATGCTTGCTTCTGTCTCTCTCCCCCACCCCACCTCTCTAAAGTTGTACCTACCAAGCCCTACTGCTATTTTTCCCTTTGGATGCCACATGACCAGTCAGTCTCTCAAAAAGAATTTATCATCTAAAACCAGGTGCTGAGGAATAAACTAGGTCACATTTAAGACACCGTCATTACTGATGTCAGCAGTAACAGATTTCAACCTTCTGACATAAATGGGGCTGTTTCATGCACTGCTGCCATCAGGGAGCAATCTTACAATGAGAACCTTTCTCTCCCTATGGAAACATTGTGGGCAGTGGGAGGGAATTGCTCGCTACAAGTAGGCATAGAGCAGAACAGCTGGAAGGGGCCTCCCTAACTGGCAGTTTCCCGTATTAGGACAGGTTTGAGACAGACTATGACAGCAGAAAAGTGTGCACGCGGGGACAGCGTGGCAGATAGCACTTCCTCAAACAGAAGCTTCCACAGGCTTCCAGCTGTAGCAGCTGCCCTTAACCTGCGTGTTCACAGTGGCTCCAAAGTAGCCTTCCTGGGAACTCCTGCGGACATACGTCATTGTCAGTTTGGCTGCCAAGTCCAGCTCAACCGAGGCACCTGGAAAAGTCAGGACAGCTAATGAGAGCAGGGCTATCAAGGGAAAAAGACAGCTGGGCTGGGGGCCAAGGGGCCTGGGGCTGGCTCCTGTCCTGCCACCACGTGAACTGTGTCAAGTGTTCGTCCCACTAAGGGTCTCAGTTTCCTATCAGCAAAAAAGGCCTGTCCTGAACTCTTCTCCTTCCGGCAAGAGGAATGATGTCAATAAAAGGTATTTGTTTAGCTTACCTGTATTTTCTACATTGTACACATACCATTTGTGGAAATATATGCATACATACTTGAGAGGAAGAAAACTAATAACTAAAAATACTAAGCTAATATTAATTGGGTATTTCCTATGTGCTACGCACTGTGCTAAATGCTTTACGTCATTATGTCATGAGAAGTAGTCGCTTGGACACACCTGAGTGTGCTGCTCAGCATTCATTTCCCTCTCCCTCCTGGTAACAGTGTTCTAAATGCCACATGAGAAGCCACCCCTCCTCCCCATTTGCCCCCCGTGCAGTTTTGTGGCTTTGACCTCAGCCCCAGCTGCAGGGGTGGATCTTGACTGGTTTAATCAGTCAATGTAAATCCCTGCCCCTCACCACACTGATCAGTTCAGGGGCTGACAAGACCTCAGCAGTACAGACAGAAGGAACCTCAGGAACTTGCCAAGAATGCTGAGATGCAGTCTCCTTCTTCCCTACAGCACTTGAACGTGGAACACGTGGTCCCATTATGCGCTGGCAGACAGGCAGACACAGAAGAGGATATACTTCCAAGATAAGAGCCAGTGCTGAGGAAATAGAGCCTAGAAATAAAGAGCGAAAAAACAGGGATTGAAGATGCCAAATCAAACATTGCCTGAAACTAGCTATCCTTGCTCCTGGACTTTCTTGTTCAACAATTTGATTTGGATTTATCAGTTCCATGCAACCAAAAGCATCCTTATCAATGTAGACAGGTGTCATCATTAATCCCATTTTATAGATTAGGAAACTGAGGCTTGGTGGGACTAAACACTTGTCGTAAGTTACACAGCAAGTGTGTGGCAGAAACATCTTCTGAACCCAAATCCATTTGGATTAAAAGTCCAAGCTTTTTAAGTACTACACTTTGCTACCACGAGGTAGTAAAAACTGAAAATGCCTTGAAAATGATAATGTTTCATAAAATGAAACTTTTTGTTATTTGAGGAGTAGATTTAGAATTGTCACCTCAAACCACAATCGATAGGGGCTTTATTAGCCCTTTCATAATAAGAAAGTACCCATTACTTTAATGTCACATGGCTGTTCAATAATGATCATTAGTCACTGGGCAGCTCCTACTTCCATGACCTGGAGATTGTTCCAAACAGGTGACATCCTGCCCAACCTGACCCCTCACTCTCAGCATGTTCCCATCTTTTTATTAACAAAGAAAATTGAATACTCTTTCATTTTCCTCTTTAAATCCTTCAATGCCTGTCTCTCACCTATCCAATAAAACCGAAATTCCTGGTCTCGTCAGCCTTTATTAATCAGCCTGCCATTGATGGAAACCTAAAGTTCACATCTTAAGCAAAAATTAAAAAAGGTTTTGACTTATATGAAATTCAAAAATGAATGTTCAGGCTAGATCCAATGGCTCCAACAACAGGAACAAGACTCTGTCTCCCTCCATCCATAGCTCTGCTGGTCTTCATCCCACAGGTGGGTTCTCTCCAGGGGAAAGACCCAGCCATTGGCTGCAGACCCACTTTGTCCTGGATCCTCTGCTGGAGAAGAAAGTGTCTTTTATCAGTGGGCATATGTCAATCTCAGAGGATACTTCAATTGGCCCTGCCCCTGCCACATGATTCCCCTGAACTAATCCCTGTGGAGGTCAAAGGTAGGACACATGGTTGATAGTGCCACAAGGGCCTCAGGAGTTAGAGGTTCTCCAAGAGTCAGGAAATGGGAAATAGAATTGCAGAGCGATCAAACAGAAACTGTGAGTACCTCCAATAACCTCATATCCAGCCTTCAAGATTTGCATTCCAGAAATACTAAACTTCACACACTTTCCCCTAAATCATATTTCTTTCACCCATCTATGCTTTTGCAGGTGCTAGCCTGCTGCTGGCTGTGCCTCCTGCCCCTGCAGAATGCTCAGCTCAGATGTTTTATCCTCCAAGAAGCCTACTCTGCCTCCCAAGGCAAAGTAATTGGGAGTTTCCCAAGATGGCTGACTAGGGAGATCTGGCATTAGTCCCCTTCCCATAGAAACAAAACAAAACAACAGGCAAACGAATACATTTTGACTGAAATGACTGAGGAAACATGCCGCAGAGCACCAGGGGAGTTATGAGAACCTTGTGAAGCACAGAAGAAGGAAACAGCACCATAGAGAGCAGAGTGGGACATCCAGCCTCGGCCTGGCTGCATGGACTGGCCCAGAATCAAGCGGACAGAAGGGAAGCTGGAAGAGACCGCAGCTGTTCCCACTGCCACCACAAATGCCAGTGATCCCCACCTGAAGAGAGTTCCCCAGTCTTTTTGGGACCCAGGCCTAGTTGGAGAGTACCCGGAAGTTAGTGTGGCTGCAGTCTCACAGTGAAAGCCAAAGGAGATTTAAACCTCTCCTGCCCTGAGTGGCTGAGACATAGCATCATGTGGGAGCCAAATCTGTGACAGAGTCCTGCCTGGGTCCCAGCCAGCCTGACTCCCTTTGTCTGGAGACCCTGCCTGCATTCGACTGCACTCATATGCACACCAGTGGGACCAAGGCTCAGGCTGCTATGTGGTACATGTACACAATGGAATACTACTCAGCCATACAAAAGAATGAAACTCTGCCATCTGCAGCAACACGGATGAGCTTGGACAAAACTATGTTAAGTGAAACAAGCCAGGCAGAGAAAGAGAAATACCATGTGTCCTCACCCACAAGTTGGAGGGAGGAAGGAGCCACCGCAATAATACACTGAACTTTCAAGAGAGAACAGAACTATGGTTACTAGAGGTAGGAAAGTGGGAGGGGGATCGGGCTAGGGAGAAATGGGTAATGGACACAGAGAATAATTACAGTTTATAATGATGGACATGCTAATAATACTGATGTGATCACATACTGTACACAAATACTGAAAGTCAACTCTGTACTCCATAAATAAGTAGAATCAATCATGTTTCAGTTACAAAAATAAATTTTAAAAAATGATTAAAAAAAAAAGAAAAGAAAAAGTGATTGTTCCCTTTCGGGCTATTTCTGTACCTTGCACATGCTCCCATTGTTACATTTGTCACGTCATAGTCTAATATTTTGCTTACATGCCTTTTTCCCAACAGCCTCGAATCTCTTTGAAAACAGAGACTAATTCATCTTACCCCTAAAACTGAGCAAAGTGATCTGCACATAAGAGGTACTTGATAATGTTTACTGAATTAATTAATTAATTAATTAACTAACAATGAATAACAACTAACTGCCCATGAGGGAAAACTCAGTATGGTTGAAGATAAGGAACACGGAACCGGGAAACCAGGGGATCACATTTCTAACCTCCAGTTCTTCACTTACTAATTATGAGACCTTGAACAAGTCATCTACTATTTCTGACCTTTCCTTCTCTTAGTTTTAACAAGGTAATGAGATGGGATAGTCTTTACAGTATCTAAGGATCAGAATGTCATTTAGGAAAATTGTAACTTCATGCAGCATTAGTTCTTTCCAGTTTCCCTCACATGGCTAAATGGCTTCCTCCAAAAACTTAAGTAGCCTCTTGGTGGTAATATTAAATGTGTCTTTGTTTGTGTCTTCCTAATTATCTCTGTTTTCTAAACTTTCTGCACTGACTGTGCATTACATTGCAGCAACATAATTCTCTGAAAAGTAAGGTGATCAGCGGAGAT
Organism: Cynocephalus volans; assembly: GCF_027409185.1. NCBI lineage: Eukaryota > Metazoa > Chordata > Mammalia > Dermoptera > Cynocephalidae > Cynocephalus > Cynocephalus volans. Next base: position 136,009,786 of record NC_084463.1, on the reverse strand, counting down.
GATGCCCCTGACGAAGTAGAATTACCATGAGATATTCTGCCAGAAAGGAGAAAAAGTAGACTCTTCCAGTCGGGATTTTTTTTTTTTTTTTTTTTTTTTTTTTTGGCATCTGGCCAATACAGGCAACAGAACCTTGACTTTGGTGTTTCAAGGCTGCTCTCTAACCAACCACACTAACAGCCAGCCCTCTGAGTCTGGGCATGTTCATTTGTGTAGGCCAGATAATAGTTCCTCAAATATGCGTACCAAGTCCCCAGAACCTGTAAATGTTACCTTATATGGCAAAAGGAATTTTGCTGACCTGATTAAGGATCTTGAGAGGGAGAGATTTTCCTGGGTTATCTGGGAAGCCCTGACGTAATCATAAGAGTCTTATAGGAGGGACACAGGAGGAGTCGGAGTTAGAGAAACAGACGATATGATGATAGAAGCAGAGATTGGACTGAGGTGGCTTGAAGATGGAGGAAGGAGCCACAAGCCAAGTAGTATCAGTGGCCGCTAGAAGCTGAAAGAGACAAGGAAACACATTCTGCTCAGAGCCTTCGGAAGGAACCCCCTTGACTTTCGCTCAGTGAACCTGATTTTAGACTCTGTAAGAAGACCAAGAAAAATAAGTTAGTGTTATTTTAAGCAACTAAGTTTGTGGTCATCTGTTGTGGCAGCCATGGAAAACTAATACATAACTCTAGAAGAGAAGACTAAGCAAAAAAAAAGAATTATTATTTTATAAATTCAGTAAGAAAGAAAGTGAGCTCTTCAATTACATAAAAAAATAATAAGGGGATGAAGATCAGCAGTTTTCCTTTTCATAGTAAAGTGGCCTGAGGAGGAACTGGTCCAAAATGAATCCAGAGAAATCTAGATTAGATATAAGGAGGAACTTGCTACCAAAGTTGGTAAGTACTAGAATGCATTTCCAAAAGCAATTGTGCAAAAATCTCTTGGTGGGCTTCTGGATGGAGAGCACCAGTCACAATTAAATAGGAATTTAATTAGATTTACTGAAAAGCCCAATGATGATGACTTCAAAGTCCCTCAGACACACTGTAGAGTTAGAAAGGCCGCAGGTATTGGACTTCTGTGTAGGAGGGCTTGGAGCCAGGGCGGCCCATGATCTGAGCATTGCTAGCACAGGCAAGGAGTCCAGGGGCTCAGATAGAGCTTGTGAGCTGGCTTCTGTGGGAGAATTATCAGTTCCAAGTAGATTATCACCTACCGTAACAAGGATACATGAGCATGGCTTGGAGAGGCATACATAACTTTCTCAGAGCTCAGAATGTTTCCATGGGTCAGGACCAAGGAGTTCAGTGTGAGGCCATAAACAATATCATATAATGGTCAAGTATATGGGTTTTAAAGTCAGAGAGTACTGAATTTGAAACTCAATTCTACCACGTACTCAGTGTGTGACCTTAAGCAAGTTAACATCTAAGTGCTTTAGTTTCCTTGCCAGCAAATAATAAGTTATTATCCCATTAGGTCCTGTGAAGATTAAATGAGTTCTTACATATAAAGGACAATGCCTAGAACATAGTAAGCACTCACTAAATGGCTATTAATTTTTAGGAAGTAATTATTATTATTTTCTAGCAGTGTGGATAGACCTAACTGTGGGTTTGAACAAGGTAATCAGATGAGAGTAGAGAGAGTGTGACGTTAAAGACCCAGAGAGGCAGAGGAATCCAAAAAGCAAAGAAAGAACCAGGAACCAGGAAGCTTGCAAGTAAGCAGTGGCAAAACAATTGCAGCATCAACTTGCAAAGCATCAGACTCCTTGAGGACTAGCAGTTCAGGCACCTTGCAATACCACCGCCAGCTGCCGCTCCTCCCTTTCGTTTGGAAGGACAAGGTGAGGATCTAGAAGCAACTTGCTAAAGATAAGAAGTAGACCCAGCACCCAACAAGGCTATTCTCCAGAGTGGTCTAGGATTCTCATTCTGCTTTGATCTCTACCAGGGATGGCAAATACTTGATTTTAATACCATCATTTCCTCTCCTTGAATTCTCATTCCTTTAACAAATATTTGTGTGCTGTGTGCAGGGTACCACTCCAGGTCCTGGGACATGGCAGTAAATACAACAGACATAAACCCATCCCTGCCCTAACAGACTCTGTAATCTAGTCCTCATGGCAGACGTTACTAATCAATTAATAGCATGCTCTTCTACAAGCCCCAAAGACCCTGCAAGTCTTTCTCAATGCAGTTCAATTCTCCAAAGAACCACTACCAATCAATTAGAGCTGGCATTTGAAATGAAACTCACTTTTCATTCCTGCTTTGAGCTCCTGTGATTGCTGCACAGACGCATTGATCACTTCGCAGGTGTATGCCATGGTTTGTCTCACAGCCCAGTGCTAACAGGGAAACGAGACCCCAGAAGCAACAACAATCAGTGTAGACATTTAGAATCTGTTGACATTCTTGTTTGGACTACTAGCATTGAAATGATCTTGAGTACCTTATTGAAGCATCCAATTATTACACTGGTATAGGTGAATCACCTGAGAATGATGGGTGTTCATATGCCATAATACCATTTCTATTTATTATATTCATGATTTTCATTCATTTTATAGCTCCAGACCCAGCTTGCACTCGCCCACTATTTCTCATTCTCTGCTAACACACACACACACAGATGCGCACACTTTGAGGAACTCCAGCAATGGGATAGGTAGAAGGGGTGTGCACATGCAGAGCTGGTGGCTACACTATACTACAGGAGGACATAAACCACGATACGGTGAAGTAGGTGGGGCCAGTTTCCAGGCTCAGCTATTCACTGACTCACTGTGTGGCTTTTAGGGCCCATTTCTTGATCTGTAACATAGAAATAACAAAACTCATAATAATTTCACTCCCTAACCTCACAGTTATTCTACGACTCCACACGGTAATGTGTTACAAATCAAGATTTCTAATGGTCCTGGGCATTACTGACACTCCGGCACTAGGTAGCAGTATGTCATCTCTCACCTCCTTGCCAAAGCCAGAGGGACCAAATGTACTTAAAACAGTCACCGTCCAGGTGGCAGCCCAGAGAGTTCCCCAGCAGAGAACCCAAGAGGGATCTGTTTGCATTATGGCATCAGAGGGAAAAGACCCAAATTTTACTGATTAACTCAAGCAATAGAGTCTGATTGGTCCTGCAACATCTCATGCCCACCACTCAATTTCCAAGGCCTGGCTGTCCTGTCATCCACACCAGGGGGCACCATTCACATTGAAGTCTATGTTGGTGGAGGTGTTTGGAGGTACTCACCTCTGTGCTGCATGGTGGCCCTGTTACCAAGGATAGGATATTATGAATGGACAGTCCTGTATCATTTATTATACCTGTGTCTAGAAGAGCAGGTTCCAAAATAAACCCATAATCCATCTCAAGGTATCAACTCAGAATGAGAAGAAATGAAAAGTCTGCACCAAACCTCCCTATGCTTTCCTGTGCAGGGGGTGGGGATAAAAGGGGGGTAAACACAGCACTCTTTAAGCCCTCAGAAGAAATCAGTATGTGTCTGCAAGGTATTGGGGGGGCTCCTTTTTATTAAGGAAACAAACACACACACACACACACACACACACACACACACACACACACACACACACACACACACACACACACACACACACCAGGAAAATGTGCTGCTGCCTTGCTGTACAAATGACAAATTTTATTTTTTTTTTTATTTTTTTTTTTTTTGCAGATAACATGATTTTATTTTTTTTTTATTTTTTTATTTTTAATTTTATTTTGTCGATATACATTGTGGCTGATTATTGCTCCCCATCACCAAAACCTCCCTCCCTTCTCCCTCCCCCCATCCCCCCCAACAATGTCCTTTCTGTTTGCTTGCAAATGACAAATTTTAGACTACCTCTTTAAATACGACTAGCCTCCACCTTAGAAGCCATTTTCAGTCCTGAGAACATTTTTTAAAGAGCTAAAGCTTAGAAATAAGGTACAATGTTTGCAGCATCATATCTTTTCCAGTTCTCAACTCTGGTGGGTTCTTAGGTTTCAGGGTGTGCCCTTGAGAACCTGTAAATGAATCCATGCCACCAGCTCAGGGACTGCACCGACAGGCCATCAGGGAAGCAGCTAGGTGAGTACAGGCCACCCGGTGCATGCAGTTCTCTTTGACCTAAACAGCCAGCCTCATGCCCCCTAGTTCACCCACACCAGAGTAAGGCCAGCAGCCCAGCACGAACAGGCACCTCATCTGTTTCTCATCATGTGCAGCCCATCTTTGTAATTCAAAAGATGGTGTCTTTTCTCTGTTCCTCTTTGCATGTTGTGCAAAGAAACTCCTGAAGAACTTTAAATATACAGATTCCCAGATCTCCTCTCAGACCTTATAATACAAATACCTGGGGGCAGAAGCTTGGGAATCTGTGCTTATTTTTAGTCTTTCAGGTTGATTTTGATGTTAGAGTTAAGAACCATTGCATTGATACCCTTGCCTGGCCCCTATTTAGACGAGAGCATTTGAACAGAAAATAAGACCTCAGAGAAACTTTCAACCAGTTCTCCCTCCATGAACTCTTTGCTGATTTATCTTACTTTTATCTGCTCAGGACCATTTACACTCTTAGAGTTTATCGAGTACCCCATAGAGCTTTTGTTTATGTGGGTTATATCTATCGATGTTTACCATGTTAGTAATTAAAATGGAGAAACTTTAACATATATACTAAACCCTTTACACTTAACATAGTTTCTTGAAAAATAACTACATTTTCCAAAAAATTTAGTGAGAAGAGTGATATCGCCTTACATTTTTATAAATCCCTTTAAATGTATGGTTCAATAGAAGACAGCTGAGTTCTTATATTTGCTTTCACATTTAATCCATCATGGAAAAATAGAACTAAAAGATATACAAATCTTTCCATGAACTTTTTGAAGACCCCTCTTATGACATATCATGTTGTCTCTGGAGAACACACTATATGCACATGAGAGAATGACAGCAAGAAAGGCAAATAGTGGCTTAATATAATTAGAAAAATGATTTTGACCTTATGGAGATCCCCTTGAAAGGGGCTCAGGGTCCACCAATGGTCCCCAGACCACACTTTGAGGCTAGTTCATTTCTCATACCACATGCCCTTCACCATTACATACAAGCTCATTTCTCTAATTCTAGTGTTTGTATATTTTGATGCCTTTTTTATTGCTGCAAATGTTTAACTTGTTTTCCCTAATCATGTATTTGTAAAAACCATTAGCCTTAAAAAATATAATCCACTCAAGCTACATTAAGCAAAGAGAGATTTATGGTAAGAATATGAGAGAATCTCACAAAGCCCCACGTAGGAGGTACAGCCAGTTCCCCCACATATTTCTTCCCAGGCTCCCCAGAGCTCTGCACATGGACCCACTTTCCACTCTGTACACTGGTGTTCTCTGAAAAGCTCTTACTCCTGCAAGCAAGGCTTTGCACTTCCGTGAGGCTGTCTCTCGTGCATCACATTCATGCCCAACTACTTACTAGCAAGTCTTGTGTCTTGATTCCAAAATCCTAGGTGAGAATATTTGATTGGCCAGCTTGAAGAAGTTTTGGGGAAGGATGGTGAAGCTCTTCTGATGTTTTATTTATAACCACAGAGACAGAGTCTACCTCAGGGACCAAGCAAGTTACCAAATATAACACTGGTTCTCAACCCTGGTCTAATTAGATAAATCACAGGGCCAGGGTTATCGGTGCTTTGGGCTGTGTGATTCCACCTAAAACAGGGTATGAGTAATGAAGAGAGGATAGGTACACCCAGCACAAACCACCAGCACTTTCAGTAGAAATATAATAAGCATGTATGTAATTTTTAATTTTTAATAGTCACATTTAAAAAGTCAACATAAACCGGTAAAATTAATTTTGTCAATATATTTTACCCAAATACATCCAAAATGTTATTATTTCAACATGTAATCAGTACGAAAAGCACTAATTAGATATTTTACATCCTTTTGTACTAAAGTCTTCAAAATCAGTGTGGATTTTATACTGACGGTACGTCTCAATTGGTATACTGAATTTTCTTCAGAATAGTCGATCTGTATTTAACATTAATAAAATTCGTAGCTGAAAAAGTAGGCTTGTATACCCAAGTTGTTCCAAACACACTTATAAGTTTTCCAATAACAGAATCAACTGTCAGTTTTTAAATTTAAACTAATTATAATTAAATTAAATTAACAAATTAGTTCTTCTGTTCCCTTAGCCACACTTCAAGGGCTTGATAGCCACATATGACTAGAGGCTACATTTTGGACAGAGCAGGTCTAGACTGAGAGGTAGAATCTGGTCTCTTTGACTCTTTTGTGCCTCCCCACAGCACCAGCAGAGCTTGCCTAGTATGGATGCCCAATAAGTATTGTTGATGGCAACTGTCCAAGTTAGAACTGCTCAAATCTAATTGCTTATGGACCCTCAGAAGTTGCATTTTAATGTTTTTGCTTAAAAAATTGCATCATTTTAAATGCATTTGAGAAACTTGTTAAAGGAATCCTATAATGCTTTAACTCATTCATCAAATAAATCACCTTTCAGTCATTTGGGTTTTGTTTTTTTTTTCTTAAAAAAATAAAGATTTGCTTCGATCGGGTTTTTTAGTGAGGCATTGACATGTAGAAAACCAATTGAAGGTGCTTCAACAAATGAGTAACCCGAGAAGCCATAAGTCATCCTCGACCCTTATGAAGATGAAGTGAGTTTTGTAGCAATCCCTGATGTCCTGAAACAAACTGGTGTGATTTCCACTTCCATTTAGCAGATGTTGGCTGCATTGCTTAACTATGCTGATTCCCCAGGCTGCTGTCTTTACATCTGCAAATTATATTCTAAAGTTGGCCTTTATATATAAGTACATATCCCATTTTGACTAAGTGGAATTATTTAAAGTCTCCTTTGCTTCAATCAAAATAAGCATTTGAATGTTTAGCGTTAGCCAGACAAGCTGTTCATTTGTTCGTTCATTCATTCACATATTTATCAAACCCTCACTCAGTGCCATCAAGTATCAGGTGCCATGCCAGGGAGCTAAAAACACAAAGAAAAGTAAGAAACAGATCCCGCCCTTAAGAAGTTCACAGTCAATTAGGAAAGTAGAACATATACAAAAACAACTGCAAAATCATGAGATTAAGTACTGTGAAATAGATATACAATTCTGTGTCAAGAGGAGGGAGAAGAGGATCGAGAAATGTTTTGAATAAAGATACTCTTGAGCTGGGTGTAGAAAGTGGGGTAGCGGCCACCAGGCAAAGGTGAAGGAGGGGTGGAGAATGGCCGTTCCTGATGTGGAAACAAGAGCTGCACAGGAGCCTCCTGCCTGGCCTCCCTGCTCCCACTCTGGCCCGACTGTGGTCTATTCCACAGCCATACAGCTGTTGGCATGAGCCTATTCAAATGTCAATCAGATTCCACCCCTCCCTGACCTCAAACTTTCATTAACTGCCTGTCCCACCTGGAATAAAATACAAAGTCTTTGCCATGGCCTCAAGACCACACATGGTGGATTCCTTGGTGTATTGGAGATTTCCCTTCATTCCACCTTCCCCTACTCACCACTTCAGTCACACTGGCCTCCCTGATGTTCTTTAAACATTCCAGGCAGGTTATCTTAGGGCCTTTGCAGAGTTCCTTCTCTGACCATCTCATATGAAATAGAACCCCCTGCCACTTTCTGCCCCCTTACCCTTCATTTCTCCACACAGTGCTCAGGACTATGACATTACATTCTATACGTAGCTAATTGTCTGTGTATTGTCTGACTTGCCCACCAAGATGTAAGTGCCATGAGGGCAGGGCTTTGATCTGTTTTGTTCACAGATATATCACCAGTGCCTAGAACAGTGCCTGGCACAAGGTGGGCTCCCCAAATACATTTGTGGAAGGAGTAAAGAATTGAATGAGCTGGGGAACATATGGGTATTTCAAGAGGTTGTAAATATCCAACATGGCTAGTACATTGCAGGGGCAGTGGGGAGGTAAGAGCAGCTAGAAAGGAGGTTGGACAGATGCTCAGCAACAAGGTCATAGTGGGTTCTGTACTCCTGGGTAAGAGTTTGAGCTATATTCTAAGGACAATGGGAGTCAGTAAAGCTTCCTAAGGAAGGGGTTAACATATGCCATTCTGCATATTTAAAAGACGAGTCAGGTGCAATGCGGTGGATAGATCGGAGAGGGACTGCAGGCAGACATGTCAGGATGCTTTTGCAATCACCTCAGTTTCCTCATCTGTAAAATGGAGATAACTACATCATCTCACTCATGGCTACAGCAATGACTAAGGAGGTAATGCACATAAAGCAATTTGCACAATACCTGGCACACAGGATGCTATCAGTAAACGTGATCTACTACCATCAGTATTGGGGAAGCTTGGAGAATGATGTCCGTGCTCCTGCTCAAGTAACTGCATAGAAGGTGGTGCCTTTAATCCCAATAGGAACTGTATAAGAAAGGACTCATTTCTGGGGACACAGAATAAATTCTATTTTGGGTAAGTGCAGTTTGAAATAGCTGTGGGATATCCAGGTGAGATCTGTGGTATACAGTCTGATATAAGGGCCTACAGCTCAGGAGGAAAGTTTAAATCAAAGATAAAGATTCACAGGAATCCCTTTCTTTATAAGCAATAGTTCTGGTCCCTTGTAAGCAAAGCCTGAATCCAAAGTACTCAAAAGTAAACTCACCAGAGTAAAAAGCCCCCAGAAGAAATCATCTTCTAGAGCTGAAAAGCAAAATGCCATTATCGAATTGACTATAATTCTCTCAGTAATCCCTAGCAATATTCACAGAGTCCCCCTTTGCCTCTCCTCTGGACACAGAGAAATGATCTCCATGTATTTGGGGCTTTTACCACATCCTTCTCCAAGTCCTTGTCCAATTTCCAATGTGCCCCTACAAGAAAAAGCTGAATAAGCTCCAGAAGTCTAAATATTACAGCTGAGAGACTTCTTAGCTTAGAAGACATGTTTTTTTCTGAGCTGAATGAATTTTAAAACACACAATGTTCCACTCCTACCCCTGCTTCAAGTATCTGAGAAGACAAGTGTGAAGTATGGTGTTAAGTGCCGGGGTATGGTTCCCACAAGTTCCCTGGGGCTGCGGTGTAAGAAAAACAGGAAGTGCAGAGATGCAGATGGCTCTGCAGCTGGTACAGAAAAAAGGCTTGAGATTCACATACAGTCGGCTTTGGTACCATTGAAAGGGCAGTGGAACTAGGATCCACGTGCATGCATTTATTCACTCATTCATTCATTCAATGGATAGCTACTGAGGACCTAATGTAAGTGCATGTGCCAGGTACTGAACCAACTACAGATGAAGCAACAGTGAACAAGACAGATTTGGTTTCTCATGGAGCTTTGCGGCATGTTTCCTGTTTCCCAAAACCCTTGGGGATATCTAAAATATAAGGCAAACCTTCTTAATTTTTATTCATTCATTGAACAAATATTTATTGAGGGTGCTGTGTTAGCCTCTGGACTTACAATGTTGACTAAGACTGAGCAGTCACAATTCAGTTTAAATGGCTTGGTAAGTACAGGGTGCCAGTAGAGGCTGTAGGAAAGAGTCTGTGATAAAATAACTTGCCCACAAATTCTTTGACATACCCCTACATTGAAAGAATGTCTGTGTGTCTCCTCCCCTTGAGTCTGGGGTGGTTCTGACACTGGGCTGACCGTTTATGACTCTACTATGGCAGAAGTGATGCTTTGCCCAGGCTTTAAAGAAGTAGCAGTATCCTCTCCTGAAAAACTTGCTTTAAGGGAAGCCAGCTGCCATGTAATAGATATGATTGTCCTGAGACCACCATGCTGTAAGGAAACCCAAGCCAGCTGTGAAGAGGCCCAGGGAGTTCTTTCTATTCCAGCCATTCCAGCCAGGTGACAACATCTGAGTGAGACAGCTATCCCAGATATTTTATATTGGATGGGGAAGGCCTCTCTCAGCAGGTAGCAATTAGTCTGAGACCCAAAGGAAGAGAAGGATTTTGGCATACAAGGACAAAGTGAAAGAGCATTCCAGTCAGTGGAGTGGGATGTTCATAGAACCAAACTTGGGGAAGTTCTTGGGTCCCACAAGGAGACAAGTGTCAACCAGTGTGGCCATAACATAAGGAGTAAGGGAGAGAGCAGAAGATTAGATTGTCAAAAGAAACAGGGACCAGACAGACAAGGCAAGGTGTGTGAATTGTATTCTAAGTACAGTTGTAAGCCCGTGACAGTTTTGGACCTAAAAGCAACATGATCTGTATTAAAATCTTAAGGAGATCCCTCTTGCTGCTATGCCATCTCTGTGAGTACCAGCTCTATAACTTTGTTCACAGCTATAATTCAGCACTGAGAATAGTACCTGGCACATAGCAGGCATTAAAAAAAAAAAAAAAGTTGAATGCATGACTTAGTAGAATGATGAGAGAGGGACAAGAGCAAACACAGGCAGAGAGGTAAGGAAGCCACTGCAATAATCCAGGTGAAAGACTGTGGGTCTGGACCGAGGTAGCTGGCTGGAGGTGGAGAGGAGAGGAAAGTGTAGAGAAACAAGGTAGAAGAGATAGAACCCAAGTTCCGGCTCTGAGATGTACCAGTTGTATGACCTCAGGCAAGTCAAACTCTATGAGCCTCTGTTTTTTCTGCTGGAAAGTTCTAGTTCTCACTGGTGTTGTAGAAGTCTTATAAGAAAACATAAGTGAAAGCACTTTGTCAAACCCTTTGCTACTCATTCATGGGAGAAGGCATCACTATTATTGTTGCACTCTCCCCTGTGACTTGATGGGTTGGTTGGAAACATAGTCACTAGTTTTTATAGCATCTCCTGGTTTGCTAGGGTAGTGAGTATGAGTTCAGTTTCTCTGGTCTCTGAAGCTGGCACCATGACTTCATGAGCTGTCTACCTCCTAAAGCTCCAACCAAAGTCAGGAGGAGTCAGACATCTCCTGCATCAGAAGCCTCTTTCTCTTTGAAGCAGTAGTTCTCAAATTTGAGCAGACATCAGGATCACCCGGAGACTTGTTAAAATGCACACTGCTGGGCCCCACCCCCAGGGCTTCTGAGGCAGTGGCCCTGGGAAGAGGACCAAGAAATTGCTTTTCTAACAAGTGTCCAGGTACAGCTGATGCTGCTAGTCTAGGATCCACTTTAAGAATTGTCTTAGACAAGCAAGTACCCAATTTCTTTTTCTGATTGGAGGTTCTCCTATATTTCTCAGATGAGATTCCTGGGAAAGTTCAAGAACCAACAAGAAAAATTTCTTCCAAGTTCTTAATATGAGATCTAGTTGTTCTTGTTTTAAACAACTGGTAGATTTGTAAAGCATGGAGCCAAGGTGCCTGGTTTTAAATCTTGGTCTGCCTGTTTTTAAATTGTGTACCAGCCACATTACCTGGGCCAAGTATCAACCTATGGCCAATGTAAAGATTAACAGTTAATGTACACGAAGCACTTAGAGCCATGGCTGGCACCAGGTAAACACATGATAAATGCTAGCTGTTGGCATTATTATTCCAAAGTGTGACTTGTTATTTTATGCTTTTCACATAAAAACTGGTAGGAAGTTCAACTTTAAATTTGTGACCCACCTCTGGAAAATGTGTAAGATTGCACTGAAAGCATTTTGGAAACAGACTTCACTCCTATCTTCATCTAACTTTTTAACTTACATTTTAGGAATCAACTACCTCCCTTCATTTTATTTTATTAGAAGGAATTGTCATATGATTCTCCGTATGTCACTTTAAATCTTTTCTTCAGCAAGGTGCACAGCCCTATGCACAAATAAATAGCTCTTCTTTCATGTATGCAGCATGAAAAATCAAGGTGTTTCAGGTTCAAGGTCCCTACACCCCAGCTTCTTCAGGAAGCTTATCATTACTGTTTTACATTATCAAGTATCTTCAGCACACATTAATAGCAGTAAACCATATATGAGAACCATATATAAGAATACAGTTGTTTTATACTTATCCTCTCAATCAACATTCTGATCTTTTGATTCTTAGACTAATATAAAGTATATTCTACAAAATAAAGCTGCTATTCAACTTTTGTTACCTTTCTCTTATGAAGATATCACTGACCCTCCACTGACAAACCACAGTCTTAAGTGGTTTTTGTAACATTCATTCACTCAAAAAGCAGTTACCGAGAGCCTTAAGTATGTTGTACATTGTACAGGGCACTTAGGGAGGTGATAGTACTCAGGACACTGTCTGTCCTCGAAGAATTTAGAACCTAGTGAGCAGACCGATAAATAGGCAGATTATTATCATGCTGCAGATGCATGATACGAATAATCAAAGTCGATAACAGTTATTGGACACTTGCTACATGCAAGGCACTATTCTTTGCATTCTGTCTGAATGATCTCTTTTATCCTCACACAGACCCTGTGAGGCAGACACTGCCATTTTCCTTACTTTGTAGTTAAGGAAAGTAAAGCCCGGAGGCTCCAAGGCCATGCTGTGAGTAAGAGGCAGAATCAAGCTTCAAATCCAGACAGTCTATAGGGCCAGCCTGTGGCTCACTTGGGAGAGTGTGGTGCTGATAACACCAAGGCCACAGGTTCGGATCCCTATATAGGGATGGCCGGTTAGCTCACTTGGGAGAGCGTGGTGCTGACAAATCCAGACAGTCTAACTTCAGGCCCCATACCCTGAATTTCTCTATTAGCTGCTTTTCTGCAACGTATCATGAAGGAGAGTTGGAGGAATAATGTTCCGAGGGATCTTTGGACCCAGTAATGCAAAATAAGTAGGTTTGGACAGAGAAAAATAATTAACAAGAGAGAAGGGCGGGACCTCTAGCAAAGCAGATTAGGTAGCAGAATTAGGTAGCATTCTGTGGCATGGAACCATGAGTGGAGGAAAGGCTGCATAAGCAGCCTGCAGTAATGACCCGAGGAGCAATTGGAGGGCGGCCACCAGAGCAAATTGCACTACCAGCCCCCAGGAGACCAACAGGCCTCACACAGGTAGCAGTTTCATATAAGGTTCAAAATCAGCACTTTCCACAGAGTTCATCAGCAGAGCAGGGACTGTAAGACCTGAGGCCTGAAGAGGCACTTACCTTTATCCTTTACATGAGAAAGAAAAGAATGCAGACAGGCATTGTCCAAGAATTCTGTGTCTACATGCATTCTGAGCTTTAAAGTCGGAAATGCGGCATATAGAATTTCTTAATTATCTTCCAAGTCTGAATTAGGATCCTATTGCTATGTCACTAATCACTCCAAAACTTAGTAGAACAAACCAACCACCATTTTATGAAGCTCACAGTTTTGCAAGTTATGACATCCCACCTGAGCTGGGATGGTGATGGGATGGGATGGCTGGGAAAGTTGGAGATGGCTCTCAGGACAGTCAGACCTCTGATATGGCAGCTGGCTTTCTCTAGGGCAAGTGTTCCTAAAGAGGATGCTGCTACTTCTTTAAATCCTGGGCAAAGCATCACTTCTGCCATATTCTACTGGTCAACACAGTCTAAATCAGCCCAGATTCAAGGGAAGGGAAGACAGGTACCTCCTCTCAATGGAGGGGAGTGTCAAAGAATTTGTGAGCAAGCTTATTCCATTACAGGGCCTTTCCTACACCCTCCACTGGCACACCACACTTGCTGCACCAGGACATTTAAACTGAGTTGTAAGTGCCCAGTCTTAGTCAACACTGTGACCCCAGAGGCTAGCACAGCACCCTCAATAAATATTTGTTCAATGAATGAATGAAAATTAAAAATGTTTGCCTTATGTTTTGGATATCCCCAAGGGTTTTGAGGAACAGAAAACAAGCCACTGAGATATATTACCTGAATAAAATCACTGAAATTTTTACCAAGGAAAGTGCCATAAAAATATCTACTTCAAAAAACTCATGGAAAGATTTGTATTATCTATTAATTCTATTTTTCTACAAATGTCTTGAAATATCCTCATATATATTTCTATTTATACATTTATAATAGAATTAGATATATAATGTATTTCTAAATGTGGTAGTTTTATAGCTATATGAGAAAACAGACATAACTGTGCTACACTTGATTCAGTCATTGTTTATATATTGCTTACTATGTGCCCAACACTGTACTAAGCCCTTCACGAGAATTTCCTCAGTACAAGAAGTTGAGGTGAGGTCTGCTATGCTGAACGCCCCTCACCTCCAAATTCATATGTTCAAGTTCTAACCTCCAGTACACCGGAATGTGATTAACATAAGAAGAGGAAATTAGGACACAGGTGATGACACAGGCAGAAGGCGGCCATCCACACGCCAAGGAGAGAGGTCTCAGAAGAAACCAACCCTGCCCACACCTTGATCTCAAACTTCTAGCCTCCAGAATTGTAAGAAAATAAATTCCTATTATTTAAGCCACCCAGTCTGTAGTACTTAGTTCTGGCAGTCCTAGCTAATTGATACAAGGTCCCAGGAGATAGGCAGTAACACTCTCAAGCTGCATGGACCTCACCTCACTCCGTCATATGCCTTGAGAATGAAGAGAGGGTTGTGGTTCCTACCTAGAAGCACAGGAGAAGACAGCAGCCAGCAGCAGAAGGTGCTACTAGACAGCAAAAGGGCCAGCAGAGCCATCTAGACTGATCTTCCAGAGTGGAAGAGACAAGAAGCAAACAAAACATGGAACCACTTCCCAAAATGTCAGATGGCACCAAGTCCAACAGTTATGCATGATTGGGGCTTGAGTTATTTTATTTGTCTAATAAGGAAACAGTGAGCCTAGAAATGAAGGGCTTGAGGACACTGGGCTAAATATGGAACAAAATGGTTTTTTCCAATATGGAGGACTCTGACAATGACACTTGCTCCTACAAAGGAAATAAGTTTGACGTTCCACCCTGGGCTGTACAGTGCCAGAAACCCAGCTGTCCCCTGCTGTGGCTGAGTGTGTCTGGCTCTCACCCTGCCACCACCAGTGCCGCTACTGCAGCAAACAGAGAGCTCCACTCCAGAGTGGAGATGAAGGCAAAGCTGGTGATGGAAAAGGGACTTGTACATTGGTGTTCTGTGGCTGCTGTAACAAATTACTACATCCTTGGTGCCTCAAAACAACAGAAATTTATTCTCTCACAGTTCTGGAGGCCAAAAGTCCAAAAATCAGTATCCTTGGGAAGTCAAAGCATAGGCAGAACAATGCTCCCTCTAGAGGCTCTTGAGGGGACCCATTCCTTGCCCCTTCCACTTTATGGTGGCTGCTGCCATTTCTTGACTGTGGCCACCTCACTACAATTTCCGCATCTCTGGGCACACTGCCTCCTCCCCTTCTGTCTCTGTCTAATCTTCTTCTGACTCTGTCTTGTAAGGACACTTATGATGGCATTTATAGCGCATTCAATAATCCAGAATAATCTCTTCCTCTCAAGACCCTTAACTTTATGACACCTGCAAAGACCCTTTTTCCATTTGTAATGTATTTGACAAACATAAAATAATTTAAGAATGTTGTAGCATACTCCTATTTCCTCTGTAACCACAAGGTAACATTTACAGGTTCCAGGGATTAAGAACTAATATCTTAGAGGGCCATTATGCAGTCCACTACAGGCATCCTCCACCTTTGCCTGGCAAGCAGAATTCCACCATCCCTGGAGCTGTTCATTCACAAAGGCAATTTTTGAGGCTGCTTAGTCATGCCCATCTTGAGGATACACCTAACACATATGTTTCTCTGTTTGCAATTGACTGAATACTAAAATGCCAATTTTCCTAATGATGTGACTCTAAACATATTCCACTCATGTCATATCTACATCTGTTGTCTTTTAGTTACTTATTGCTGGCAGGCTGGCTCAAAGATGCAGCTCAATGTGCATGTTTTTCCAACATGCCAAATAGGCTCAGGTTTGCAAAAAGTTGCAACCTTCTCACTAATAAAGACATTGGAATTTTCTCTAACACGTTCATGAAATACACAGAAACTCAAGAGAAGTGAATGCCCAGCACTCAGGTCTCTCAGGTCTCAAGCAGCAGGATGGGAAGACTGTCAAACATATAATTTTTAGTGCACTAAGATGTATCAGAGTGTGCTATGTCCATTCGACTAAAACTGGAAACCGTGTTATCTAGAAGCATCTTCCCTGTATTGATCTGGGTTAGATGTGTCCAAAACAGGAACCTGCAAAAGAAATGAATAATTTATTATTCTCAGAAGGTCACAGTGGGCAGACATGGTGACAGACAGATACAGACATGGCTGGCAGGGTCCACCTCCTCCTTCTAACACTGGCCCCACCAAATAAGAGCAGCCCTAAGACAACCTCAAGGGGCAGCAGCACCTTCCCCAGATCTCCCTATCGGCCTTTTTTGTAGTTCCAGTTCAGCAGCCAGACATGTGCAAGTTGTAGGGATTTCCTGCAAGCCGTGACCTGCCCGCCTGCACCAGGACGATCATGTGTAGGGACGATTTCTCTGGTTCTCCAACCATCCTTCCCAGACTTTCACTTCCTTAGTTCCTCCCACCCCACTCTGTATAAGTTTGAATTTCTACGGTCAACTCCTTGTTCCCACAGTACTTTTAATGGCTCTGTTGTCGTCCCTGGACATCAACTGATATATAGAAATAGGTTTTCCCATCCATGGTTCAACTTGTAAGTCAGTGAACCTGGTAATATTTCTCCAAGTTTAATCCAAACCCTCTTACATCATACCTAAGGAGCCTTTTTAAAATACAAATTCCTGAGCTTCTTTTCAGATCTACTGAATCAAAATCTCTAGAAATGGGACTCAGGATTCTGCATTTTGACAAGCATGTCAGATGATTCTTGCCAATACAAGTTAAAACAGTTATATTATTGCTAACATTAAAAAACTTTTGATATCATTGAATACAATAGTTCAGTGTACATGTACTAGTGGCATATGTTATGAAAAATTATGTTGTACTAGTATTTTAGGTTGCACTTACACAACGTACTATAAGATATTTTATAATGCTTGTTATTTTCATTGAAATTAGGCTTCAAAATCCCCAACTTTTAGTAGAGAGCTAAGGGACAGGTGTGGCCTGAGGTGGTCATGCTGGAGCAATAGCTTGTCTAGTTCCTGATTTGTTGAATAATCAGTGACTATTTATTATGTGCTACAGACTAGGTGATTGCCCAGAGTTAAATAAGATTATCTCTTGTCCTCTTGGCGTGGATACTCCAATACGGGACATGTGAATGTGGTAATAGCAGCTCTTATTTACCGGATGCTTACTACGTGGCAGTTTACATGCATTTTCATTTACAACTGTATTAGTCAGTTTCTGTTGCTTATAACATAATACCTGGAACTGGGTAATTTATAAGAAAACAAAATTTACTTCTTACAGTTTCAGAGGCTGGAAAGTCCAAACTCCAGGGAACACACGTGGTGAGGGCCTTGTTCTTGGTTGTGGCTCTACAGTGACACAGGGTATCACATGGCTAAATAGCTGAGCAAGAGAGAGCCAACCTCCCCACTTGCTCCCCTTTTAAAGCCATCAGAAACATGCCCATTACTCCATGAATGGATTGATCCATTCACAAAGATATAGTCCTCACAATCTAATCACCTCTTAAAGGCTCCATTTTTCATTTACTATAATAGGATTTCCTAACCTCTTAACACTGTCACAGTGGGGATTAAGTTTCAGTGAGCTTTGGGGGAACATTCAATCCACAGCAACAACCCTATAAAAGCCAGATGCTTATTGTACATTTTCCATGTAAGAAAGTTGAGGTTTAAAGAGCATAAGCCCGAATGTCACTTTGGACTCCTAACCTTTCTGCCATCCTGCTTCCAGCAGAATAAGGTAAGTTGGTCGTGGTTTACAGGCATTTCGGGTGTGTGAGGACTGAAGAGCAAATCAGAATGGTGGAAATCGTCAAGTGAGCAGGAACAATTTAAGCCATAAGGCAATTTTGGAACAATTCTGAAATCTCATCCATATTCCTTCCACTGCCTGAGATTTGGTAGTTATGAAGCAGATTTATTTCATTGCCCTACAAATCTGCAAATAAATGCTTTATTCTTTCCACTAATACCAGATAATTCTGTTAAGGCATCCTGACAATCTCCATTTCCCCTATGGTATGGAAAAAGGTAGACAATTTGCATATTCAAAGCCTAATGAGGGTCTGACTATAGAAGACCGGAGACAGTAGGAGTCTGGAAGTACTATTTGTCTTGGCTGACATGAGTTTTAACATGAAAATTCTTCTCTCCTTTTAGAGGAGAGGACTCCTCCTGGGGAAAAGAGACTCCTGTGATCTCTAGAGACCAAAGCTTGACACATTATACTTCTCTCCTCACAGAGGATCTTGACATCCTGATAATAATAAAATTGCCAGTTAATATGAAATGGCTATGTTTTTTGTTTTCTTGGTTTTTTTTTTTTTTTTTTTTTTTTGCATTTTGTAGGTTACTGTGGAAACTCCAAGAAGCTATAACTATGAGGAAAAGGCTCATGGGACTAGAGGAATCATCGTGAGGAGTTACGTAAGGTTTCCAAGCCTGGGATCCAGATCCAGCCAGAGCCCGTGGAGCTGTGTCAGGCCCCCCACTGACAAGTTCCCAGGTGTGTCCTCCTAACCCAAACACACAGCACTCCAGGGCCCTTCCTGGCTGAGCTTCTCCTTAGATTCCCCATTACCATAACAAGTACCCTTGAAACAAAGTATTTGGGACAGTAACCTGAATTCCCTGTTACCCGCCAAACACCCTTAGTATAAGCTTTGTTTTGACCCCACCTGGTTCCAGCCTCTGAGAGCTGGATCTGGTCCCTGCTTGTAAATCTCCAATAACTGACGGACCCCCAGTCTTGTTTGTTTTTTCCTTCTTTTTTATTTCTTTTTTTTTATAATTAACACATAATAATTGTACATATTTGGGGGGTACAGAGTGATATTTCAATGCAGTACTCAATGTGTGATGATCTAATCGGGCTAATTAGCATATTCATCACCGCAAACATTCATTTCTTTGTGTTGAGAACATTTGAACTCCTCTCTTCTACCATTTGAAAGGATACCATGAATTATTAATCATAGACACCTAGCACTACTGTAGAACACTAGATCTTATTCTTTCTATCTAGCTGTTAAGTGCGGATCTGTTTACCAACCTGTCCCTATTCCCACCTGTCCCCGATACTTCCCAGCCTCTAGTAACCTCCATTCTACTCTCTGCTTCTATGAGCTCATATTTGTTTGTTTTCTAATTGATCGTATCCTGTAATACCGCCGTCCTAGACTCATCTTCTCACCAAACACTACTTGAAACTTGCCAAAGACGGCCACAGCCTTTGCACACTGAGCCTTATCCTCACTAGGTGTGACCTTGGTAGAGAGTTCCCATAAGACCCCAGCATTCCAGTGAGCAGATATGTCCAGACAGAACCTTCCCTTTCTCCCCTGGCCACCTGATAACTCAGCTTCATCCTTTCTTTCCCATTTCATCCCCAATTGCCTTCTTCTGGAAACACTTATGTTAGTCCCTGTTGGACAGATGTTTGATAACTATTGTTTTAACTAATAGAATTCAAAGTAGGATTTTTGTTATGGACTGAATTATTTCCCCCAAAATTCATATGATGACACCCTAATTCGCAATGTGATTATATCTGGAGGTAGGGCTTTTAGGAGGTAATTAAGGTTAAGTGAGGTCATAAAGGTGGGCTGATAGGATTGCTGGCCTTTTAGGAAAAGGAAAAGAGAGAGATCTCTCTCTCTTACTCCATATGCATGCACCAAGGAAAGGCCATGTGCAGACACAGCAGGAAGACGCCCATCTACAAGCCAGGCAGAGGGCCCTCACCAGAACCTGACCATGCTGGCTCCCAGATCTTGGACTTCCAGCCTTCAAAACTGTGAGAAAATAAATTTCTGTTGTTTAAGCCATCCATCCTATGCTATTTTGCTATGGCAGCCCAAGCATACTAAGACAGTCTTGTTTTAAATTATAATAAAGTAGAACGTCAAAATACACCACAGTGGGTGCTACGATGAAGGAGACATTGGATACTATCGCATTAACCCAGCCTTGGGGTAAAAGGTCTTCCCAGAAAAGATGATGTCTGAAGCCGGATCCTAAAGGAGGAAAAGGGTGAAAAGCATCTTTAAAGGAGGAGTGGTCGTGTGCAAAACCCAGAAGCTAAGCGAGACCACGGCTCCCACGGGTACCGCAAGTATTTCAGTCTGGCAGGAGAATGAGTGGAAGCAGATGAGTAACAAGAGCACGGCTGGAAATATTAATGGAGACAGGTGGAGGAGGCCTTGCAGGCCATGTATGCATTTATCATTTATTTCTAGAGCAAAGAGATACCACTTGAAGAATTTTAAACAGGGGACTTACAGAATAGGGGGTATGTTTCAGAAAGGTCATGGGGAGTGAGTAGCATGTCCATGTCAGGGGTCCCTTCAACAACAACAACAACATCAATTCAACTAATATGTATCAAGGAACTACTATGGGCCAGGACTTGTTCTAAGCACTGGGAATAAAATGAACAAAAGAGATGGGAAAAAAAAAAAAAAAAAAAAACCTGCCTTCATAGAACCTATATTCTAGCATGGAGATGCGGACCATAAATAAAAAAATACAGAACATGTCAGATGGCAATTAGAGAATCCAGGATGAGTGTGAATGGGTGGGGGTTACTCAGAGTGCTAAGAGAAGGACTTGCTAATGAAATCTGAGGGCAGACTTCCCAGGCAGAGCGAGGAGCGAGTACAAAGGTCCTGAGGTAGGCGTAAGCCTGTCCCACAACCAGCCAGGACACCAGCGTAGTTGAAGCAGTGACAGAGGGAAAGAAGACAAGGAGTGGAGGCCAGTGGGCGAGCTCATGTGTCTTCAGGGGATGCACTCAAATCCCTCAATTCTTGGATTGCCAAAGTACTGCCAGGGCCCATGAAAAAGAGCAGAGAATATAAATTCTTCCCTGTCTCTGTGCCACTCCTTGTCGCCTGGTCCCCAATGCAGCTTTTTGTGGATCCAGCCGCCCCCAACCCCTACACATATACCCACACAGACACAGAACTCTGTGAACATCTGAGACTACAAACAAGTACTTGGAGGAGAGGGTGGGATTATCCACACCAGTAGTTTCCACACATTTCCCAATAAAGAGTGCCAGGAGGTGAATTTTCACCAAGTCCTTAATGAAATAACAAAAAAGAATAAAGAAATGGTAGTGGGTTTTCATAAAACTAAATTTATTCCACTTAACTTTAGTTTTGAGATCCATTTTGAGTAACTGCTGTAAAAATACCAAATATCTTAGTGGTTTAATGCAATAAAAGTGCATTGCGCATTGTGCTGGTACTATTGTCTCTTCTCAAAACCTTTCTATACCCAGCCTTACGTTGCTAGGGCTGGATTCTGCAAACATTCTGCTTTGACAGCTGTTTTCTGTTTTCTGCCAGTAGGGGGCGCTTGAAGGAGATGGTAAAAATGGAAGGGACATGCTCATTGGCTTATTTGTCTTTTTATTTTTGTGGGCTTTATGGTTGTGGTTTTGTTTTGTTTTTCTATACCTGTCAATGTCACCTGAGTACCACTTCTTTCCTGGCGACAGCAGCTGCTTCTAAAAACAGTTGGCTCCAATTTCCAGTTTTTTCCCTCATTCCCAGAATGAGCCTCATCAAGCTCCCAGAGATATCAGCACTTCTGGCCAATGTCCCATCCTCAGAGGTCTGAGTTTCAGCTCTGTGCTGCAGCGGAAGCTGGGGACTGTAGTCTGGCAGTGGCTTTTGTTGAATGCACAGCAATCACTGCCACACAACATCCTTGCTACATTTGGGTGTTAAAATGTCCATTCATCATTAGGGTAATAGTAGATGGTGCATTTTTATATTGACAAAATAAAAGGTTACTTGCCTTTATTTACCATGGAATCCAAAAGGCTGAGAACCACCTGTCCGCACTAATACAGCTGGCCTCAAATGCCTTCTTTATGCTCATTTAAAGTGTTGTCCTAGATCTGTTTATGCTCATTTCTAAGTTATAGTCTCTTCTCTCCTCAACACAGTGATGCATAAAGCTTCTCTTCTACTATCGTATGGAAAACCAATAATCATATGTCATCCTTGATTCTTAACATCAGGTTTATAATTGTTCTTTAATGAACTAGCATGTTTGAGGCTCCAAATGAGTGCTGGAACTGAGTAATGACCAAATTATTTGAACTCCCTAGAAAATATTTTCTATTTAAAAAAAGAATAATAATACAGAGTTTGGAACAGTTTCTAAGCTAATTTTGATATTATACTTATTTTCAGCATTTGCTTTCCAGATAGTTCATGTATTTGCACTCTGCTCTTTCATTAATCTTTGCAAATTATGAACTATTTTATATAATTCTCCACTTACATATAAATTACTGTTTAACCCATATTAGGTATAGGTCACTGTAAAGGTACAGGTTATTTGACCTTTAGAAGGCAATGCTAATTATGAGACCCTCTTAGCATAGTATCCTCTTGCCTGCAAAATAAAAACAAGTTTAGCATTCAGTGCTATTTCTATTTTTTTTAAAAAAAACTAATAATAATTGAACCAGATGTTTTCAGGATAAATAGGCAGAACCCTCATAATTAGTATAGAAAGAATTTTTAAAACCCAAGTCAGGGCTGTAGGAGGTAAAGAGGCATTTAATAGTCCCTCTCTCTTTACATTCATAACAAAAATATCTGAAAGTAGATATCATGCCAGCAGGGTTTTTCAAAGAAGAGAATGTTTTTCTTTTTCTGGAACTCTTGCAAATTCAGGAAAAGCTTGATTGTGGCTGAATATGGCTAGAATATCTTAAGTTCCAACTGCCTTGTGGACATCAGAACAAATGCACTAAAAACCTCCGGAAACCTACTCCTCTTCCATTTCTCCTCTCTTATTCGAAGACACCAATATCCACCAAATTCCTGGAGCTACAAAACTTAGAATTGTTCTTGGCAGCCTCCTAGGTATTACTTCTGTACACATGTCTGTCATTGCACACATAGTATTGCATGGCATGTATTTATTTTCACACTTTTCTCTCTTTTCAGCTGTTGAAACACAGGAACTATTCCTTAATTGTTTTTGTATCGCTAGAGCTCAGCACGGTGCTGGCATATAGTAAGCACTAAATAAAGGGATATTTGAACTCTTCCTCTTCCCTAGCTATTTTTGGTCACCAAATCCTGCCCATTTCATCTCTTGAATACATCCTCTCCCTTAATGTTCAGACCCTTGTCACTCTTACTTGGACATCTGAAATCTTCTGTTAACTGATCTGACTCCAGGCTCACCCCTTTTCCCTATCTACCCTTCACACAGGGGTCAAATTACCTTTCTAAATAGTTACCCCCTTGTCTAATACCTTCGATAGCTCGCTAGTGTCTGAAATAGGGTCCAAATTTCCTAACATGATTCTCAAAACTCTACCCACCTAAGTTCATCTCCAGAACTTGTCTTTGTGTGTCCTAAGCTCTAACCATTAATTGTTTAATCAAAATGAACTCCTTTAGGCCCCTGAAATTCATTCTTTCTCTTTCTTCTATTTAGAACACCTTTTGTTCTCTCCTCAGAAACGACTCACCATCAAGACCAAGATTGTGTCATTTCTGCTATGAACCTAAATTCCCCAAACAACTTATAAAACATTGCTCATAGATTTTCTCCTCCACTAAATTCTGTGCCATATGGTTAGGAACCATATCTAAACTGTTTTTGTATACCTGGTACCCAATTCAATTCCTGACACCATCAGCATCAACAAATCTTTGCTGAGAATAATCACCAATAAGTACCTAGGATTGTTTGGTATCCTTACTTCCATAAAGCCTAGATTTCTGGTCTTCAGGACTTATCCCCAAATGTGTAATTTTTAGTATAATTTGGAAACCCTCCAGCACCTCTGCTAAGAGTCACAGACATGAAAACCTCCTTTTTTAAGGAAATAAAGAAAATAAATCTACTTAAGAGAAACTAAACAATCAAACAAAAAACTACTGGTACTATAAATCTGAAACAAATGAAGTTAACACATAGTCATTTTTGTTGATGATAATAAGGATGTTAATCTCACCTTGACTAAATAATTTCTAAGTCACTTCCATATATATGATCGTACTTGGTAACATATTGGCATAGCTGGATATAGTCATGCATTAGCAAGGAGTCAGCTGG
Organism: Cynocephalus volans; assembly: GCF_027409185.1. NCBI lineage: Eukaryota > Metazoa > Chordata > Mammalia > Dermoptera > Cynocephalidae > Cynocephalus > Cynocephalus volans. Next base: position 135,985,640 of record NC_084463.1, on the reverse strand, counting down.
AGTTAAGGATATGACTTTGGCATCAGAATGGCTAGGGTTCCTGCCCTAGTCCTCCATATGTTAAATATTTGGCCTTGGGAACACTATTAACCTCCTTAAGCTTCCACAAACCCAGTTTCCACATCAGTAAAAATAGGGATAACAGTAGTAAGAATAATTATTGAGTGCTTCTTATATGCAAATACTATTCTAAGTAGTTTCCATGTAATTCATTTAATCCTAACAAAGAGTGAAGTAAATACCATGAACTGCTTTTTATTAGGAGACAGAGGCACAGCTAGCAGATGGTAGGGCCAGGATGGGCACCTGCACTCCCAACCGCAATGTAAACCACCTCAGAGACTTTCACAAGTGTTCAATGAGATCAAGCATAAACAGCCTTCCATGCAAAGGCAGGAACATAGTAAATCATTAATAAACATTGGCTGTGACTCTTCTCATTATCATTATTTAGGAGAACAATAACGATAGTTCAGCTGAACTATAAAATAATCTATTCATCTAACTATGCCAGGCACCAAAATAGAACCATCCATGGCCACGGAAGGAAAACAGAGGGAAAAACAAGTGGCAACACGACGAGTGGGCAGCTTTGAAGGCACCTGACTTAAAAGACGCTTGGGAATGGGCAGCAGTGTGTGCAGGAGGCAGGATGTTTTTGCAGGATGCACGTCACCTGCGTCTAGTTGTCCTACTCCCCACAATGTGAGGGCTGCTCATCTTCTCCGTAATGACTGGTCCAATCCTATGGAAAAGTGAAAAGGGCCCTTGACTGCGTTTTTCATTGATCATAAATCACATGATAATCCCGTGTTCACACAGGAGCCGGCAAGGTATGGGAGAAAAACCACCCAAACCCAGCTCTCTCACACTATATTTCTGGAACCACTAAAGGGGGTCTTTATTCAAACTCAACTGCCTTCCAAGTTTTACCATATGACCTACTTCCTTCCCTCCAGACCACATGGATTGACTTTCCTTCCTTATGGTTTTACTGAAAGCAAGTGACAGCAACTCTCACTTAAAACAGGAGGAGATTGGTTATTTTTAATTGAAAGAACACATGTTACTATAGGCATATCATATATGTCAAGCAAAGATCCCTGCTGTGGGAAGCTCTATAGCAGTGTTGTCCAATAGAACTTTCTGTGATTATATTCTTTGCCTTCACTGTTCAATATGGTAGCCACTACCATGTGTGCATACTTTGGAAAATACCTACTGCAACTGAGAAACTAAATTTTTTATTTCATTTTAACAAATTTAAATAACCACATATAGCTAGTAACTACCACACTGGACAGCACACCTTTATAGACTATCATCTACTTCTATTAATCAGTGAAGAATTTTCACTCAGGGTACAGGATCTGACCTGAACAAAAAAAAAGACAACCAAAAAAAGTAAACTCGCAGGGAGCCAGTCCTCTGAATGTAAGATGACTGATAGTCCCAAACCAGATGTTTCTAAAATGTGCTTTTATTTTTTTTTTCTGTTTTATTTTATTTTATTTTTTTTTTAACTTTTATTTTGTCGATATACATTGTGGTTGATTATTGTTGCCCCTTAGGAATAAAATGTGCTTTTAGAAGTAGAAGGCTGACCCTCAGATTGGCCCTGGGCCACTTACACATATTCAGTTCAAATACATGAAACAATTTCTTCCATCCATTGTAAGTAAAGATAGGCTGCTGACATTAAGCAGCAGGAAGAATCAGAATTTACTGCTACAATCGCAGCAAGTACTGAAAGAAAAATTTAAAAATCAAGTCTCACCCGAAGAAAAGCAGAATAATTTGTCTCTATTCTTTATGCCTTACAGAAACATCTCCCCCGTCATTCTTTTGGCTGGGAACTGGAGTGATTTGCTTTCCTATGAAGATGGACTTGCAAAGGTGGAAGAGGAGGTGACTAGCTTTGCAATGCATGTGGAGAGCACATTCCAAGTCTGGGAGGGTGCAAGTGTGGGCAATGCAACGCGGGGCTTGAATCTCTGAGCAAGAGGAGGCTGCTGAACTGTTTGAAGCAGGGAGGAGTCATGACCGGTTTGCGGTTTTATAAAAAGATGCCTGTGGCTGCTGTGTGAAGAAAAGTTTGGAGTGGGACAGAGGGACATGAGAGGACAGTTAGGATGCCTCTGTCACTGTTCTGATGAAAAGCAATGGGAGTGGTGGGGTCTATGAGAGCAGTAGAGCCAGAGAGGAGTAGCAGATTCAACACATATTTAGAGGCAGCATGGACATGGCTGGATAAAGCATGAGAAAGAGGCTGGCACTGAGCAAGAGGCTCCTGTTTTCTACAGGTGAACGGAAGCAGCTGCTCTTCCCTGAGATAAAGACACCGGAGAGGACCAGATCTGGTGGGGAGGGGAGAAGGTTCATTGTGGACATTTACGGTTTTTTTAAAGAATATGTATGAAATCTCTCTACTTTTTTTTTTTTTTTTTAGAAGATCACCTGGGCCAAACAAAACCTCTCACAGGCCCCACTTGCACCAGGGGCTATCAATTTGTGACTTTTGTCTCATGAGTGGCATATATACAACATTCATGTATTCATTCATTAATCATTTTTCATTGATACTCCTTCATACTAAATCTGAATGCACCCTCAGAATCTATCTCAACACAATCTTCCAGGAAGATAATGTCCCAAATATTCAGAGCATATGAGTTGAAACTTATTTGCCTGTCTGTGCTCATGGTAACTAATGCTACCCCTTCTCAGGAGCATGAGAACCTCAGAAAATATCCCAAATAAAGTCCTTCTCCTTTCCTCCTTTCAAGAAAAAAACTGCCTTGGGGCACACATACAAATGCAGGATCCTTCCAGTGACTGCTTCTGTTTGCACATGGTGTTGATGTCTGAGTCTACAAACCATTCCTATTTCCTTTGTACCTTGTCTCTGCGCAGCGACCTTTCAAACACCTCCGTGGTTCAGTTAAATCAACATCTTCTTTGTTCGTTCACTCCTGGCCTTCAGCTCTCCTCTCAACTTTTTTGGAAATCAACAGCATTTCCCTAAATACCTCGCCCTGGTTAAAAGTAAGGTCTGAACACTTTACAGAATTCTCTGATGTGACAATAATTGATGGAAAAGCCTTTTCATACACTGACCCCAGAACTCAAGGGCAGTCAGAAGAATCTGCAGGCCCCTGTACTTCCTGCAAAGTGACTCATTTTGTTTTCACCTAAGTTTAAATGAATTGAAGAAAGAGTTCTTGTTCATTCCAGTGAGTAAAAAAGCAATCATTTTCCCATGTATATTTAAAGTTTAGCACCTTTCCTTGGGAAGGCATGAAGCTGAACACTTTTAATTTAAGTCAACTAAGAGCATTAAGAAGATGTATTCCTCCAGAGCTGCCCTCCTTCAGGGGCCTTGAATACCAGTTATTGGCTTACTTTTTAGCCAGAGTGAAAGACCTTTTTGCTGTTGTCTTTATGGATCATCATTAAGAAAACAGACCAAAAAAACAAAAAACAGCAGTTACTCCATTATCAACTCTTTCTTGTTGGGAGCACAGTGAGGAGAAATTACAGTCTCATGTCTTGGAAAGTGGTTGTATTAGCTTACTAGGGCTGTCATAAGTCACAGATGGAGTGGCTTAAACAATAGCAGTTTATTTTCTTATAATTCTGGAGGCTAGAGGTCTGAGATCAAGGTGTGGGCAGGTTTGGTTCCTTCTGAGGCCTCTCTCCTTGGCTTGTAAATAAACATCTTCCCCCTGTGTCTTCACGTGGTCATCCCTCTCTGCATATCTACATCTTAATCTCCTCTTTCTATAAGGACACCAGTTGTACTGGACTAGGGACCACCCCAATGACCTCATCTTAACTTAATTATCTCTTTAAAGACTGTCTCAAATACAGTCACAGTCTGAAGTACTGGGAGTTAGGACTCCAACGTAGGAATTTGGGGAGAACACAATTTAACCCATAACAGCAGTCTTGAGGATGACCTACAACGGAGTAGAGGATGAGTTTTAGTGAAGAAATGACAGAAACTAACTCATACTAGTGAGAACAAAAAATTAATCATCATCATCATCATCATCATCATCATCAAAAGAAAGAAAGAAGCTCTAAGGCAGAAATGCAGTCTTGCCTCAGGAAGGACCAAGAACCAGGAACTGAGTATCTCTTAAGACATATTTCTTTTCCCCTTTGCTCCCTGTGGAAATAGGCTTATTCTCTCTCCACACATGTGCTTCCTCTTCTCCTCATTAGATAGAAAATGATCACAGACTTCCAAGCCTACATAGGACAGGTCCTGCCAATTATCCACCCAACTGGGCAGAAAATCTTCAGTCCCAATTTCCAAGGAACACAATCTGATGTCCCAGACTGGGTCAGGTGTTCACCCTGGTCCAGTCAGTTACAACCATGGCAATATGGTCACCTATTTTTAAATGGCTGTTTGGGCTCTCCCCTGTGAAATGGGGTGATTCACATAAAAAAAAAGGAGTAGAGACACATGATCACTATCCTGTGAATAGGCTAGATGCACTAAAACTTGTCATTATGTAGATAAAGATATTTTTCTGCATGTCCTACTCTTTCTTGTCAAATCTCAGCACCTATTTCTCCTGCTACCTAGTTGAGTTAGATATTTCTCCTCTTGAAGCAGAGACAATAGGTAACTATAGCAACTGGTTGTACAGGTAATTGCTATAAAACATTGCCCAGGGGTTAGAAAGTCATGGAGAGACTGATCCCTACATTCGACTGAGGCATTAGTTCACAGGTAAGGTGAGAGTTTCTTGTCTCCAGAACAATCAATGTTTTACCTTTTAAAAATAAAGAAATGTGTGTGCACCAAAATTCTGTCTGAAAGCTCAGGCATTGAAGTGCACCCAGGAGATGCAATCTCAAACAAGACTCACCTTTTCATCTTCCAGGTCCATGACTTGGTTAGGTCCCAGGGGCCTCTAATCCTCTCCTTTGTTATCTCAGCTTCAGCTGCCCACCATTTCCAGTAGCAGGCTGATAAGGAAAGACACAGGTTCAATAACACCACCTTTAGATCTAATAAGACAGGATTTCCTCAGACAGCAGTCAGTTCATCCCCAAAAGTCCACCAGCGTGTTAGACACCCCAGAATCCTTCTGCTCCCAGTGATCTCCCTCCACCCTCATCCGCTCTCACCTGGAATTCATAGACAGGAGGATAATACCCTTCCCTCTTCTTCTCTATTTTAAACCAAACATAGCATTGGAATGACTTACTTTAGAATTACTGGGATAAAGAAACAGACATAATCCAGGGATTTAAGGGCTCATGTCTTTCTTTACCAATAGCATTTGGGAGACAGCTGGGTGATTAAGCACGTAGATCCCGGAGCCAGGCTGCCAAACTCGAAAGCCCAGCTCTACCATTTACTCACTCTACCTTCAGCACGTTATTAGCCTCTCTGAGCTGCAGTTTCCTCATAGAGTTGTTACAGTGATCAAATGAGCTAATAACCTAAAATGCTTAGACTATATAATTTGTGGCTGTTAGTATTACTACTGTTATAATATAAAATCTGATGTGAAGGGCCACCTAGGGCTGGACCATGGCAAAATATAGGGACGTTCCTCTCCATCCACCCTTCAAGGCCATCCAGGCTTTTATCGCATCCTCCCACCTCCCAGGCATTTGGCGGCCTCATGCAAACTTGCCCCAGCAGCACCCAACCTGAACACACTGCCAAGACCTTGTCTTCCAGTCTTTCACCCTCCGGACCTTGTCTTCCACTTTTCACTCATCCTCATCCTTATTCTGTCTTCTCACAGCAGGGCCAATGTCCAGCCTTTATTGCCAATGCTGTCATTACCAATAGGAGTGAGAAGAAGACAGAACTCCTCAGGATCCCTAAATCGCCAAAAGGAAGGCCAAGGTTAAATAATGAGACTGGTCTCCTAGGCAATACTAGGATTTAGCAAGATGTCCAGAACTCAGAAGGCACAGTTCCTTTCCACAATGCTGCAGAGCCAGCCTTGCAGCTCAAATTCAGCATATGTCCCCTCACTGGTCTTCCAGCTCTAGACGGGCCTCACTCCAATCCACCCTCCAGCCTGCCCTGATCTTTGTAAAACCAGATCTAATTGTGTCACTCCCCACACCACACCCTTAATGCAATGCTCTGAACACATCCTACCGTGCCGTGTCAGTCCTCTGTCTCTTTACACACACCTGGGCGACAGCATGCCGCACTCTGTTGCAATTTTATGTTTACCTGACTCCCTGAACAGACTGTGAGCTCCTTGAGATCAAGGACTCTGTTTTATTCATCTTTGTATTCCCACTGTCCAGGACACTGGAAATTGCAATTCGATGCTAAGTTAACATGGTTTCAAATCAGTGTTGTAGGAGTTCAGAGATAAGAAAACAACTTAGAACACTTAATACAGACCTTTATTTAAACAAATTCCTCTTTCTTTGAGAAAAATATCCCCAATATCTTCTCTTTCCTTTTTTAGGAATTTTTTAATACTTTTCTGCCATAATACCCCACCTGTCTACAGCCATCCATACAACTGGTCATGCCAATTGTACTAAGCATCTCCTAAAGCTTTCCCTGAATGCCATACTCGCTGTAACTGAGTTCGGATCCCCTCTTCCCTCACCTGGACCATGACATCAGCCTCCTCCACTGTCCATAGTGCTGACATAGGCTCTTTCTAAATATTTAATTGGATCACAAACCATACCCCCTTTCAGATAAAAAATACTTGATGGATCCCTATTGCCTAAAAGGTATATTCCAAAATTCTTCCAGAAACCCCCTTTTGTTCCCTACTTTTCCCATCTCATCTCCTCCCACCCCACTTACACCATCGCCCTGCCTCTAGCCATGGAAAAACACAGGCCATTGCCATTCTGTCCCAAGGTTTCTGTATATTGGGCTGTTTCTTCCAGCTGGAATATCCCAGTCTTCTGCCCCTCCACCTCACTAGCTTCTACCCATTTTTGAAGATCCAACTCAGTAGACACTTCCTCTAAAAGCCATCTATGTTACCCCCCAGAAATAATCAGTTACTCCCTCTACTGTATTTAATCAATATATGGCAAAGTACTCTAAATATTTGTTTGTCTGCCCCTCACTTTACTGTAATCTCTTTGAGGCCAGAATCCACTTCTTATCAATCTTAGTATTTCCTTCAGCATGAAGCCCAGTACCCAGTATAGAGTATGAGTATTACAGATTGAATTGTGTCCCCCAAAGTTTAATGATTTGGAGTCTTGGTCCCCACCGTGACAGTGTTAAGAGGCTGGGAAACCCTATTACAGTAGTCAAAGGGCGGGGCCTTGAAAAGATGATTAGGTTGTGAGGACTGTGCCCTGGTAAATGGATTAATCCATCGATCATTTAATGGTGGTCATGGACGTGGGTCTGTTGGCTTTAAAAGGAGAGGATGTGAGAGTCTCTCTCTTGCTCTGCCATCTTGCAATATGATGTCCTGCGTCACTAAAGTCACCACCAAAGAAAGCCCTCACCACCAGTGTTCCTTGGACATTGGACTTCCAAGCCTCTGAACTGTAAGCAATAAATATTCTATTTCTTTATAAATTACCCAGGTTCAGATATTTTGTTATAAGCAACAGAGATGGACTAATACAATGAGCTATAATAAGTATTTGATGAGTGAGTGAATTAGGGAGGAAGAAGGTGCTATTCTTTACATACAAAGGTGATATCACTGCCACCCAAACAATGGACCATACCTTTGCATATGTTTCCCAACATTGGGATGGATTATATGAACCTATCCACATCCTCTCATCCTTATTCCCTGGGGCCAATGATTCCAGTACGACTGAGTGAGGGCATTCAGCTGTCTCTGCCTAAGCAACTGGCCCTAACCCTGAGGGAAATTCTGACCTTAGCCTCCTCATGAGCATCACTCACTCCCAGCTGAGCCCAGGCCCTCGCAGCACAGCCTGGCATTAGGATTAAGTGTAAAGACAAATCTTCTCCAACCTTCAATGAAACTAAAATAGTATGTGTACCACATGTCTATGAATGAAAATTTCCCTTCCTTCCTTTTTTCGTCCCTCCCTTTCTTCTTTCCCTTCTTCCTTCATTCAATGCAGAATAGCAAATGTGGTGCTGGTATAAACATAAACCTAACAACTTCAGTGGCTGATTAAACTCCTCTGGTTCACTCCCCTACTAATCAACTACAAAAACCTTCAATACACACACCAATCTCAGAGGTTTTATCACTTAATTACTATAAAGCAAGCCCACAGGTTAATGCACACTTGATCACAGAGGAGTGGTAGTAACCATTATGTTATTTTTATCAGTTGCACAGTTAGAAGCAAATGCAGAGAATTCAGGCCTAGAAATGTGAGATAAAGTCTGATATAATGGGGCAGAGCAAGCACATCCTCCCAGACCCCACTCTCTCTGTACCATTTTGCTATGGCATGAAATTCCAGAACCAGAAATGTATTCGATTTTTTTTTCTGTTTAAATAAAAACACCAGATAGAACAGATCATATTTCAAACCATGGTCGATTATTTATGCCTTAGAATGAATAAATTAAGCCATTTTTCTAGGGCACTGGTGTTTACAGGGAGTTGAAAGAGAGTACCTAGAGGCAATGACCTGAGTGGTTGGGGCAGGTCCACCATCAAGGATGGAAAACAAGGATGGAAAAGAGGACTGAGGGCCTGAGAAAGCAATCCTCACCTGGTTCGTGTCTGAGCTTCCTGCCTGACTTTGGTAAAACAGTGGAGAAGTGCATGGAAATCAGAAGTTGAGGTGTCTGACTATATTTAGCATCCTCCTTTGCAGGACTGAGTGACTGACATTTTCTTCCTCGGATTTTGCATCACTTGTATCCCAAGAATGAGGCAGCATGAATTCCAGCTTGCTGTTTCACTTTATAAAGTGTGTATGTTTCTGACAAGCTCTGAGTAAATAATTTTTTTGTAAATCAAATCATAATATAGGTTCGCCAGGTGAGAATTGGTGAGATCATCTTGAACAGTGAAAATGTCTTGAGTATTTTGTGTAAATGCATGCTATTATACACCAGGCTTGCTTGCCAAGAGATTCATTTAGAGGGTGTGTTGCATCTCTCTCTCTCAAGGGCAGAATACTTAGAACTCTATGACAGCTCCTGATTTAATTTACAAAGTGCCTGCTCGGGTGGGCAAGTTTCTACAGAAATGTCCTGACCATTTCAATATGCCTATATGGGATGCACGGGGAAAATATTTCATCCCCAAACTGGTAAGAGTAAGAGATTTGCTCATCTGACAAGTTAGTAGAGGAACAAGTAGTCAGTCTCCTCTCATGGGAAATAGAAGAGACCCCAGGAATTAGATAAGAGACTTTTTATATCTACAGACTCTTAATAGTGAGAACAACTGATAAAAAGTGTATTTGAACAAAAGCCTCTCAGTTTCATTGAAATAGTTCAAAGAAACTCAAGAATAATGTGTGTTACTATGTTATATGAAGTTAGACACTCAAGTTGCTTCCAGCATGGATTAACAAACTAAAAGGTGTTGTGGTTAGAAAAGCATGCTTTATTTCTCATCAATTGAACTGGGTTTGCACACAATGATGGTTAAAAATATTTTCACTAACAAAAATAATTGGCTGGTGTAGGTGGTATGTGCGGGCAAAGTAAATCATGGCCCCCAAAGAACTGGGAAACAGGGATTCCCACTGACAGCCAAATCAAATAGATCAACACTGACTAGGAGGAAATAGATAGTCTACCCAGTTCTGCACTGAAACATAATCAATGACGTTGGCAAACGGGGACCTCACCCCGAACCAAAGGAAATATTCTTTAAAGCTATCTGCATCCTTTTTCTCTGAATCCTTACTCAACAATCTACTCATTAATGATGAAGCTCAAAGCCTGGAAAGGGGGCCATCCAGACACAGACAGGAATTCTTTCTCATGGCAAATAATCACATTCGATTTCCAGCTTATCCATCAATTTCACGTGAACTGAGTTAGTGAGTACCCATCACCTTAAATCTGGTCAATTCTAGGTATACTGATAAAGCCCAGTTTCTGTAGCCCATAGGCAGTGATACATTCACCAAGCTACTACTGCATATTACCAGGAAGCTGTTCTACGGTTTCATCCTTTCTTTGGCCATTGATCTTTTTTTCAAACTTTCACTATTGTTTACAAGGTTAATTTCCTTTAATGGTATAACTCATAAGCAGTATCTATACAACCAAAGAGCTAGGCGATTTATCTTACTTGTCCAGTGAAAACCTAGTCAAAATTATTTAGCATGACTGAGATGCAAGCTTAGATTTGAGTACGATCTTCAGTAACACCTGAGGTTAAACGTTCTAGTGCCACAGACCTCTTTAAGAATCTAGTTAGAGCTATGGGTCCTCCCTGCATAAAAATGCACCATTGCAAGATTTGGAGTCTTAGGTGATCCATGAAGGCCATTACAGACTGCTACTTAAGAAGCCTGGTCTCATGCAAACCCCTCATTTTGTAGATGGGGGAACTGAAGTTCAGTGAAGGGAAATGATTAACCCAAGGTTGTACAAGGAGTTACTGGCAGAAACAGAATTACATCTTTAAAGTCTTTAAACCAATGGTTATATGACCAATTATTTTGTCATTTTATAACAAGTTGTACTGATGTCAAGTAGACACTTTCCATAATGGGGAAACCGGTCAGTCAATTCTGCTTGGGCACCAACCTGGGATCTGGAAAGGGATCCAGAAGGGATCTGATGACCCAGCTGACCCCTGTTCTCCGAGTCAAATTACATTTAATCATCCACCTTCTGGCTCTTTATTTATACCTTTAAAAATGAAAGCTGAAGAAGGAAAACAGAGTTGACCAACCCAATCTGGAGAAGATTCCAGGAACTATCAGGGCCTTGCTGGTTTCCACGCTCAGTCTATTAGCATTAAATCATACTTTTCTGGTCCAATCACAGTTCTACGCAGCTCTCCCTGCTGCATAGAACCTAAGCATAAATATGGACAGTATTCTCTATACCTTTGAGTCTTCATTCTGAAGGCTCCTGTATCATGTAAAACTATGACATAATAAAATTTGTTGTGACTTTTTTTCATATTAATATGTTTATTGGTAGATTTTTCAGAAAATCTTTAGGGGATTGAAGGGGAAGTTTTGGACCATATTGTGCAAACTTCTGGTTTTTCTAGTGATTTTGATCAAACAATTATGAGATTATGAAAAGAAAATAACCAATTTATCTGAAGTGACTAAGCTGGTCAATGAAAATGGACCATCTAAAGGGTCCAGGAAGGCTTGTCCTTAACAAGTAAAATATTAACTGTGAGCAAAATGGAGACAGAATGGTCAGGCTCCCTCACTTCACATCTGGCTGAGCATGACTGTTGAGCTAGGGCTGGATCTCACAGACCCCTCGAGCCCGGTGCCCAGACTGGGCCACAAACCCTTCACACACAGCTCTATGAGCTAGGTAACATGAAAAGGTTCTTAGAGCCATGAGTAAAGAAACAATAGGGTTTATTTTTAGACGTGAGCTCTGCCAACCAGCAGTTCAGAGCTACTGCCTCACACCCGAAGGAGCACACAAAAATAGCAAAAAGCCAGAAGAGTACATGTGCACTAACTCTACTCCCACACACCTTGTTTACAAAGGATGCACTGCACCACACCCAACCGGATCCTAGGCAAGGGGGCCTGACCAAACTACTCCATTTTCCTCACAATGACTCAGCCTGTCTGTTGTAAACATGTTAACTGTGCGTGTGCACCCAGGTGTTCCTTGTCTATCTGACTCGTGCTCATGTGTTCCTTGGTTATCTGACTCTAGTATAAAAGACAACAGCTCTGATCCACTGGGGGCTGAGCTCACATCTGAATAAAGCATGTCACCTTGCTAATGGCTCCCAGGATCTTTTTCCAACTACCTAACTCATGACCTGCAAATGAGGAGTTTGTGACCCAGTCTGCATATGAGGGGTCTGTGACCCAGTCTGACTCTAACATTTCTATGGTGTTTTATATTTTATAATGTTATTTCAGTGCATATATAAATTGAGGGGGAAAAGTAGGGGAGAGCAGCAAATCCTACAAGAGGCATCTTCATATTAAATAATTTATTTCCAAAACAACTTCAACATAAAGACCTCTCTTTTTACCCAGGAGGAATCAGAATGGCTTAGCAATTTGTACAAGGTCACATAGTAATTAGAAAAGCCAGGATTCACATCTTGATATCTGACTATAATCTTACTTTCTAGATGACAAATTGAGGTTTGTCGGGCTGGGTCACAGACCCCACTACCCAGTCCTGCACAGCTTGTGAGTCAGGGAAGCAAAAGAAAAACTGAGTAGCCACTGGCAAAGTGGACATGGTTTATTTCAGACAAGCGCTCTGCCGCCAGCAGTTGGAAGCCCTTGTCTTATATACCAAAGTACACGACAGCAGCAACAAGCCAAGGGGTATGTGGGTGCACATGTGCACTAATGCTACTCTTACGTAACTTGTTTACAACGGACATGCTGAATCATACCCAGCCAGGTATGAGGTGAGAAAGGCTGACTAAACTAACTCTATTTTCCTCACAAGGTCCTAGGAGTTTAAGTCACTGGCCTCATAAATCCAGCTCCTAAATTTTGGCACATGTGTTTGAATTCGCACCTTTAGATCCTAAAGCAAGCTGTCCATGCCACTGAGTCGTATTTCACAACATTCTTATGCAAAGCACCCACATGAGAGTCACCCAGCTGCCCAAGCTTTGGGACACAGGTCTAGAGTAAGGGTTCTGAAAGTGTGGTCCCTGGACCAACAGCATTCCCATCGTTTGGTTATTTGTTAGAAATGCAATTCTCAGGCTCCACCCAGACCTACAGAATCAGAAACTCAGGGTTGGGGCTCCACAATCTGTGTTTTAACAACTCCTCCAGGTGATTCTGATGCCTGCTAAAATTTAAGAACCACTGATACAGCAGCATTCTTTCCCTCAGCCCCCTGCATGAAAGCAATTCATTCACACCTGAACGTTTTCTAGAGAGAACAATTCTAACACCTGTAACCTCACGTTAAAAACCACAGAAACATCTCCATACCAGCCAGCCACCAAAAAACAAAAACAAAAAACACCTACAGAAAGGTATTTAGTACTTGATCTAAGCCCATTGTACTGGGGAAGGCACCAAACCCTGCAGCATTCGACCCCTTACCCGCCCAACCACCAAGTTTTATTTTAGTCTCTTTTCCCCAAACACAATTGGAAAGCAAAGAACTCGAGAGTTTCCTGAAAGAACTCAAGGCTGAGCATGTGCTCAGAGATGGACTCCTAATAAAAAGGGGAAAGATTCCCAACAATATCATTTGCGTAGGAAAATTTTATGCTCCAAACAGAAATTTTTTTATGGAGAAGTTTATATTAGAAAATAAAGTTTTCTCCAAGAGAATCCACCAGAGTAGGTTGTAAGGCTTTGTTTTAGAGCTGAGCTTGGCAACATCATGTTGCTGTGTGGGCTTTTCTGTTTCCTTATTTCTTGGTGGGTGGTTTGTTTTATGACACTAAATGTTCTTCTCAAGCAGGTGTTGGCTGGATAGAATAAAACTAATTAGTCTGGTGTTGGAGAAAACCAGGCCTATGAGACTAAAATTCAGACAGCGTCTGTGTTTGTTATTTGCTTGAATTACACGAGTGTTTTAACAAGGGGTGAAAATGTATTACTTTTCCTGGAGTATGCTATATTTTATCATGTAAAACACAATCAGTGGTACCAAATACAAGTATAATGTTCGCTGGTTAAACCAACAGGATTCTGCATCTCCCAATTTATTGCTTCGCAATTGATTTACCTGGAATCGGGCGTGCGAAAAGATCTTGCAGGGAATGATGCAACAGTGCCCCCATGTGGTTCCAGGCTGGAAATGGCTGAGGCAGAAATAAAACCCACCCCCTTACAATAGGACGCACTTCTTCCCAGGCCCCCCCACATGTTTAACTTTTGACTTCTAAGCTACTTCTAAGCCTTTTCAGCTTGGAAATTAGCCAGTAGAGAAGAGACAAGGTCTATCTACAGATGGGGCAAGGCCTATTTCCAGATGGACACAGAGCACACAACATAGCTGGGTAATCAGGTTACCCTCCTGAAATTCATTCTGTTCTCTCTCCACACTGTTCCTTCCTTAACCTCCATGTCATTCCTCAATCTCATCTGCTGGCCATTTAAGTGTGGCCTAGAAATTTCAATCATAGATTCTGCTTCTATTCGGATTCTCCCAGTTTCACAAAGCCCATGCCCAACCATTAGGAACCAAATCTTATCCTGGTCTTTAAGAGAAAAAAAAAAGAATGAGAAATGCAGAAAAATCTAACAATTTTCACTCCAGGAGTTGATGCTCCTGCTCTTTAACATCTCCTCCCTCTTTATCACTCATGTGGGAGTTGTTAGTTACTGTAAATATCAAAGAATATCACAAGCCATCTATAACCTGAGGGTAAGAAAAATTCTAAATGAATCAAAGACATATGAGTAAACATATTGATCTGCAAAAAACAATCCTCAAAACTTGCATTAGTGTACCTTCTGGGTTCCCGTAGCCTATGGTTAGTTACATCAGCCAGAGAATAACGTGAGCATGTGCTACGTGCCAAGCATTGTGCCGTGTGTTTTAGATAAGATAATAAAACACAGTCCCAGTTGCCATGTTGGTCACTGTCCAGGAGGGAAGATGGATGTTTAATTTAAAAATATATTTATGAACAAGATCTGTTCTACAGAGGATAAGTACAAAGTGCGACTGTTGGATTTTTCTGGGAGATCTCCTCGGCTCTCCTAGAGGCAGCAGTGTGGTATGGCAGGAAGAGTATGGGTCTTCAATCAGATATAGGTTTGAATTCTGACCTTCCTACCTACCGGCTGGGGACATGGGCAGGTCAGTTAAACTCTTGGAGACTGAGTTTTCTTATAAATAGAACCCATTCATAATTCTCTACTTCGTGAGGATATTAAGAGGATTAAATGTGCTATTGCATGGTGTCACCTCTCCCCCAGGGTGATGGAGATGCAAAAAGGATTACTCAAAGCCCATTTCTTCTGAGCAGTGAGAAGCCCCAAAGGGGTTAATTTCCACGAACCCTCAAGAGAGAGGCATTCCTTGCAAAATTAACCAAGACTGGGGTCTTCTCTCAGTATTTATTCTCCAGGCCAGAAAATTACAGAAAAGGAACATAGGTGGTTACAAAAAGAACAGTAAGATAATTGTCATGGCAACAGTCATTAGGTTTAATTGCACCAAGGGCATCTATCCTTGAAGCCAGCAATTTTGCTGTGTTACAATTCTTATCTACAACAGAGACTTTAGCCTGGGGAAAGTTTCCTGTCTTTTGCAAGCTTAATGTTTCTATATGTAATTTTTTAAAATTAGGTTATACTTGAAACTACATGGCTTTGGAAACTAGGCCCTGTGAAATACATTTGCTTTATAAATGTTAGTATACCCCACAATTGCATGAAAAGACATGCAAGTTCCTGTCACAGAATAATAAATGCAATCACAACTACCCCACCCTTCAACCAGCATGCTTCTAATGACTAGTCATATGATAGCTCCCCTCACACAACTTTACCTGACAGCTGTTGTATGCTTTAAGACTGAAAACTGGATTTAATATCCATCCAAGAAAAATCTAGTTACCCTATTTTTTATAGTTATCCCCATATTTGGCCCTTCGGCATGACAGGGCTTGGCTATATCCTCTATGTCTATATGTCTATGCTCTTTCTAATTTTCAAAACACTGCTTTTTTTAATGCTGCATTTCAAAGCTAAATGCACACACACTCTAAGTGTCTGCAAAAGCTCATTATTTGCAGCAGGAGATGGAGACCCTCTTTTACTTCCGTAGTATATAGATGACAGCTTTGGTCTTTCCTAATTAAGAAGTTCAATTCAAAACGGCTTTTGTCCTCATCCCTGGAGACAAGCTGGCACTTTGTGTAAACATTTGGGCTGACCATTCGAAGGCACAGTAGGAGATTTTCTAAGAGAATAAGTACGTTCGTTTGTGTGAATCTACTTGCTAGCAGCTTCGGTCAAACCATCATGCCAATTCTCTCATGCTCCCTTTTCAGCTCCTCTGGATCAGCCAGGAAAGAGCTTTTCTCCCACATTCCCTCCACCATGGAAGGCACTGCCTTCTGCTGATGCCTTTATAAACTGGGGTCTAACTTTGGAGCTTGCAGAGAAGGCTAGGAAATGTTCATTCCTAGAGAATTTTAAGAAACATGAAAAGCACACACACTGCAGCAGGATCAATATTCACTTACACTGTACTCAGATGTACAAAAACAAATAGCCTTTTTATCCTTCTGTGATTGATCTGGTCTTCCTCAAAGGCTTTCACCCAGTTGATGGCAGGAGAAAAAAGAGAAATGTTTGTCCAGCCTAGTAATTTAGTCTTGGTGGGTATCACACTCTGCTTGGATGACCTGGATAAATGTACGATGTTTCAGAAATGAGTCCCCCTCCTCCTGCTCCTGCTACGATGGCACCTTGGAGTACAGGAGGAAGGGTGTGGCTCATGTGACCTCAGGAGGGCAGAGGGGATTTCTGGCTGCAGAGGACCCGGGCCAGGCTGACCCCTGGAGGCCACCAAGACATGACTGTGTATCCTGGTGCCTCTGTAAAACCTGTGGCTGGTGTAACTCAGGGTATGTGAGACTAGCCCAACCTCAACTCTTTCTGGCAAAGTGGACATACCCAAGGCCTGGCCAGGAATCCCTGCCCTGCTGTCCTCAGCAACATGGCTCCTTTGCCCACTGAAGCAACCCCTTTCTGCCCGGTTCCTCAGTCTGGCTCTGCAAAATTCAGCAGCTGGCCCTGGGGACAGGAGGAACTCCTGGGTCCCTTTCAGTCACTTGAGAATTAAGGGAGATTTAGGAAAGCCAAACCCAGGCCCTCCTGGGCCTAAGCAGGCTGTGCTAACCAGTGTCTTTTGATGAAGCTGCCCACGGGATGCTACAAGGGCAACCTGTGAAACAAATCCACACCCAGAATCCTAGATGTGCTGCTGGTGTTACGCACACATGAGCGTGCACGCACGCACACACGCACACTGCCCATCTCCGGGGTTCAGGCCCAGGAAAAAAAAAATCAAAACCCACGAGTCTCACCCCTTCCTCACCTCCCTGCTCCCTCTTCTTCTCCCAATCCCCCCGTGCCAGAAGGGGTAGACTGGCTTTGCTGCTTCCTCTGCAAGTTCTCCTCCTCCTGGGCATCAAGTTATGTGCCCTACCTGTCCCCAGCAGGGGGAGCAGCTACCATGTGTGGAAAATCTTTATACTTTAATCCACTGAGACCTACTTCTTGCTATGATAAAGAAAGGGGACAGTAAAAGGAAAGGGTCACCCTTTTCTCTCTTGATAAGGAACTTTAGTCTTACTTCAGAATCAAAAGCACTACTTTAAATATCAAAACCGGGATGTTAACTTTCTCTTTGCATCCCTCTTGTAACCATCCTAACAGGTAGGAGGATGCTTCAAGTCAACTAGAGAGAAGATGATATGTAGGAAAGTGCAAAAAAAAAAAATTTTTTTTCAAAAATATCACCCT
Organism: Cynocephalus volans; assembly: GCF_027409185.1. Classification (NCBI taxonomy): domain Eukaryota; kingdom Metazoa; phylum Chordata; class Mammalia; order Dermoptera; family Cynocephalidae; genus Cynocephalus; species Cynocephalus volans. The sequence goes on along the minus strand of NC_084463.1, from coordinate 135,968,078 downwards.
GTTGTACTATCACAGCTCCTCCATGAAATAATCTAGATCCTCACGAGTACTCACCACATGCTCAACATCGGAGTACTACAGGAGGTGCAGGAGAGATGGGACTTGGTTTGTGGCCTTGAGTAACTCCAGTCTGATGGGAAGAGAGACTATTCTTGAATAATAATGGGCAAGATCTGACTTGCACAAATGAGGGGTGATGGCAATAAATGCTCCAGCTGGTAGTTCAAAAGGCACTCCGCTGACTCCTGATTTCCCTTCCTCCTCTGCTATTGTGTAGTTCTTTATTTTTTTAGTCTCTGCTGCTTGAAAAGAAAGCACTGAAGCAAAGAGAAAGCAAGCGACCGCTGCACCCCCGTGGCACTCATGGCCGCAGACAACCTATTGTCAGGAACCAGCAATTCCCTGGGGTATCAGCAGAGTGGAGGAGGACACCTACCGGGTCTCAATTTGCATCTGCAATTTGTGCTCATAATTATTTTGATTACTTCATGGGTCACCTAAGGCTTTACCAAGCAAACACCCTCTAATTAAATTGTATGCAAAATGTCTTGTTCCTGAGCAAGGAATGTGTATATGAAGTATATTGTACTAAAAAATAAATCTTACTTCAAATGATTTTTACATGTCTGTTTTAATTACATGTCCTTAAGAGAGTGGTAGATGTTAATTTAAGAACAAAAAGTCTTCTTACATACAGAGACTTAGAGGACACAGGACTAAACGTTGCCAGTGTTATTCTGGATTCTGTGTCTTTTTTCCATTGTGCTTTTTAAAAGAAAAAAAAGATTGGCATCAACATAGAATAAGCCAAATAGATCACGAAATCAAAATGTTATACTTAATTTTCTATAGATCTCGTCTTTTTGATGATCACTTAGATTTCCACCAAAAGAAAATAAAAGAGAGAAGAAAATACAAGAGATCTCCTCGCAGACAGGGTCAGGTGAACAGATGGACAGAGAGGAGGAGGGAGAGAAGGTCACTGGTCAGTGACTTCACAAAGTTTTTCCACCTCTGAAATCAGGTCATCACAGACTGTCGTGGTTTTCTTTAGTTTTCTGCTCGATGGCCTTCTCCAGCGAACGGATCCAGTACTGCTCCTTGAGCAGGCTGCCCTGGAAGGCACTGCCTCCACCCAGGCCTCCCTCCGACCTCTGCCACTTTCTCCCTTGCTAGATTGAGTTTCTCCTCTGTGCAGATATTCAGTACTTGGCATCTCGGCCTTCCTCTTAGATCCTCCATCTGTAATCCTCAACACACCGCCTCAGTGATTCCTCTTGAACTCCATAGCCCTTAATTACCTTCTATTGCTCAAATTCCTTGAAAAGATCAAAGACAGATTTGTTCATGGAGTGCAGGTCTGTAAGAAGTTGATCTTTTTCTTTCAGAATCTGCCCCAGGTAATTTCAACTCTGTCAAGCTCCTTCTGTTTCTGAGCCTGCGTTATGATCTCTTTAACAGCACCCATGATTTTCCCCATTGCCAGGCATTTCACCTGGAGCTCCTCAAACTTGCTTTTCTAGTCCGGTTTCTTGCTTTGCTTGACTTGGTCCTTCTGACTGTACGGCAGCAAGTCCTCCTGGGGAGGGACAATGAGCAGAGATGGGCTCTTGGCCCCAGAAGACATCAGGAAGGGCCCACCCCAGAAAGAATTAGAGCCCTTAAGAAATCAAATTCCACCAGCTTCTTTTCAGGCAGACTTCCAGAGGGAGGCTTATTTGCATCACAAATGCTGTTTGTCTCAGTAACCAGGGGAACCAACTTATTAGAGCTGTCTTTCAGGAACGGGCCAAATTTAAGGTATATTTGCTACGCTATTCACAATAGCCAAGAGATGGAATCAACCTAAATGCCCATCAACAGATAAATGGATAACAAAAACTGTGGTTTATATACACAATGGAATATTATTCAGCTATAAACAGAAATGATATTCCATCATTTGCAGCAACAAGTATGGAACTGGAAATGATCATGTTATGCAAAGTAAGTCAGGCACAGGAAGACAAATACTACATGGTCTCACTCATTCATGTGGAATCTAAAAAAAAAAAAGTGGTTCTCATAGAAGTAGAGAGTAGAACAATGATTACTAGAGGCCAGGAGAGGAGGAGGTTGGGGGGAGGAGAAGTGGTGGACTAAAGGGCACAAAACTATGCTGTCTACCCTAAGTGAATCCTTGTGCATATATGCATGTATTGAAACAACACGCTGTACCCTAAAAATATGTACAAGTAAGGGTCAAAATTTTAAAATATTTATATATTTTTTTTAAAAACTTAGGGAAGACTTCCTAAATGAGAAAGTTCCAAACTGCTTCAAATAATCCACCTAGAATCCCCATGACTAAAACATCAGCTAGATCTCTGAAGCTCTCTCCCCTTTGGGGTCCATGGCAGATTCTGGCCCCTGCTGAAGAGTGGGGAGCCACTGGCTCACAGTGCAGACTCTCAGGTGAACTCACACCTGCTGGTCTCCAAGTCTCTGTCGCAATAGATATCGCTTTAATATATCCTCAGGTAATTCCAATTTGCATCCAAAATTGCAAAGCACTGACAAAAAAATAAAGTTGGTCCCGTAGAGGCCAGCATAAGAAGCGGGTCACACAGGCAAATTGCACTACGTCTCCTTTCTCTCGAGTTTGGCTTTTATAGCTTTAATAAATTTGGGTGTTTTGTGATTTGCCAGAAAGCCAGGCAAGTCCTCATATATTAGAGAATGCACCCCAGAGAGAAATGAACATAAATGTTATTTATATATATATATATATACACACACACACATATATATAATACTCTTGCTTTTGTTTCCTTCTATTATTCATGTCATTAAGATTTTACTATCTGGGCTAAACTGAAGCTTATCTGATATCTTTATGTCACGTATCTTAATTTCCTGCCAATTAATTGAGGGTAACATGTACTAGCAGAACTCCTGACTACCTATCTAATGCAAACTACAGATAACTTTTAATTCGAGTAAGATAAAAACCTTGCCTTCCTGTGTTCCTTTCACATGGCCTGCTATAAATGGTCCTCTGCAAGGATTCCAGAACTTTCAGGAGCATCAGCATCACCTGGGAAGCTTACTAACACACAGATTGCTGGGCCCTGTCCTCAGTTTCTGCTTCAGTAAGTCTGGGTTAAGATCTGAGAAGTTGCTTGTCTACCTAAAGTTCCTAGATGATGCTGATGCTGCTGGTGTAAGGACAAATACAAATCAGAAATAAAAAAATATATCAGAGTTCTTAGTTTTGTATATGCATGCCAGTGCCTCAGCTTATGACTGTCGTAAAAAGATAGAAGGAAGGAAAGAGGGAGGGAGGCAGGGAGGCAGTGAGTAAGGAAAGTAGGAAGGAAGGAAGGAAGGAAGGAAGGAAGGAAGGAAGGAAGGAAGGAAGGAAGGAAGGAAGGAAGGAAGGAAGGAAGGAAGGAAGGAAGGAAGGAAGGAAGGAAGGAAGGAAGGAAGGAAGGAAGGAAGGAAGGAAGGAAGGAAGGAAGGAAGGAGAAAAGAAAGAAAGAAAAGAAAATGGGAAAAGCTAGTAAAATGATCTCACAAATTATTGCAGAGACCAAGGGAAAACTTCCTCTTCAATTCCCTGAAGGGGATCTGAAAAATCAAGTAAACAGAGATTAATATGAAGAAAAAGCATAACAAATTTTATTACTTTAATGTGCAGAGATGGGGCAATGCATGGGGAAATCACAAAAGAATAATTTCCCAATTTTCCAGTGGGGTACAAAGCTTACATACTCCTCTTCATAGAAAAAAGGAGAGATGTGTAGGGGTGTAGGATGTAGGAATAAATGATTTTTAGGGGGGTTCAGTGGGCTTGGAGAACATACCATGGTCTGGGACAAAGTCTACTTACAACCTAGAGCAGACAATGACTGATAAATGATTCTCTTCAAAATACTGAATGGTGCTGGAATAAAAGGCAATGGTCTGTGACCAAGGCTGGTCCTGGTGCATAGACAGACTCCAGTCTTCCTTCCTGCGGTAGGAGTGAAGGTAATGAAAATTCAGATAAAGAACCAGAGGTAATCGTCATCTTCCTTGTTGGGTCTGGACTTCAGGCAGATAAGGGAACAGCTTCATCCTGTGCTTTGAGAGTGACAGAGAAGTGGGGGTGGGGCAATCAGAGAGACCTGGAAGCTGCTTCTTTATTCCAGCATGTCAAAGCACCATATTTTGGGGAAACATCTTTCTGCACCCTAACATTATCATGTAACCAAAAGCCAATATAACCCAGCCTGACTTTCAAATAAGGCACAAATTCTTTGGTTCGTCCCTTTAAGAAAGCAGAGTTCTGAATCCATCACTCAGCCAAAAATAAAATAAAAATTTAACTGCAGCTCATTTCTATCAGAGAGACTTATTGCTCTCAATCCAATTTATCATTCTATGGTACAAATCAGCATCACTACAGCATGTTTCAAATTAATTAAAAGACATTCCTTTCCATCCAAGGTATAATCAAGGCAATTTACTTCCAAACATAATCAAGAAATTATATAAAGGAAGATTAACCATATGAGGAATTTTTTCATGTGTGAAGTTAATTGATTTTTGTATCTTTTTTTAGGTTTTAAATGAGGATTTTAAAAGACTGGATTTTCCAAAATATCTCAACTCAGCAGAGTTTTGAAATAATTCTCCAGTGGAGATCACACTTTCCATCAAAAAAGCTCTCAGGCTATGGAAAACTTAGGGGCACTTAGGTAGTGAATTTATTATAGGGCTGCCAGCAGCTACATTCAGAGTTCCTGGAATCCTTGGCCAGAGCGCCTTCTGAATACTCAGAAGAGGGCAAAAAGAATGACGAGGACATGTTCTTTCTTTAAGTACATCTCGGAGTCATGCATTTCAATAGTTCAGGTAGGGACAAGATTATTAGCAGTCCTTAGAACGAGAAAGCAGTAGAAAGGGAAACCTGCTAGTGATGTTTGTTCATTTCCGACTATCTCAAACCAAAGGCATTCACTGGCGATATTTACCTCCACGACAAGGATCGGTACCCTCTTTTGAGAGCCAAATAAGAGCCTTATTTAGACAATAGATAGACTGTTGCAAACAGGGATGATAAAAGGGGTTCCCTGCTCCCAAATCTCTGCTCCAGCACTTCTATGACCCCTAAAATGTGCTCCTGCCTCACTCCTGTGAATCCCCCCTCTGACGTGGAGGTACTGCAGGAGAGCAACGTTACCGTGCCACGAGCAGTCGTTACTCACATTTGCCTGATATCTTCACAATTAAGGGTCCCTTTTGTCATTCGCTTCCCCACACCTCCATGAACCAGTGTGTTGAAAGATTTTGTCAATAAAACAAATGATGATTATTATCACTCCTTTGTTCCACATTTTAAACATTAATGTAGGACATAGAAAATGTCAGCACAGACATCACTAGAGTGAATTGATATAATCCCAACCAAAAACTAGTAAGAGTGGCTCAGAGCCTCATCTCCAGAACCAGAACACCTGGGTTGGAATCCCAGCTCTGCCACTTGATGGCTGTGTGACTTTGGACAAGTCACAAAACCTTCCTGTGCTTCAGTTTTCTCATATGTTAAGATACTAGTAATAATACTACTATCCCATCAGGTTGTTGGAGGGACTAAGTGAGTTAGTGTATCTAACTAAAGAGGGGTTGGCTGGTTAGCTCACTTGGGAGAGTGTGGTGCTGATAACACCAAGGTCAAGGGTTTGAATCCCCATAGCAGCTAGCTGCCAAAAAAAAAAAAAAATCTAAAAACCTTATATCAATGATTGAAATATAGTTAATGTTTATTTATGCTAGCTCTTATTATTTTTAACAGCTTTAATCCTGGAAATAATTCCAGGAAATATTCCTGGTGTCCCTGGATGTTCTGAACTTAAGTGAGGGATCTTGCACTAATGCCTTTTAAAATTTTATCTTGTTTTCATGTGGCCCACAATTCAGCTCTCATCACTGTAATTAATCATAGCTTTTAACACTATCATTCTGTACCAGGCTAGGTGAAAATAAATAATTATCCATAATAGACTAAAGACGTTAGTAACACTAATGATGATCATTTAAACCCTAGATCTTTTTAAATGACTGTTTCTTCATTCATAAAGTATCACTAGGAAGTAAATATTGTTTCCATTTTATTTGGAAACTTCCCCCATTTTATTTGGAAACTCAAGATATGAGTTTTTATCTAATAGAAACCAAACACTTTTGAAAGTGGGGGGTAATATAGGGTTAAAAGAAGTCAATCAAATTCTATCAGATTTCTGGAGGGAATAGGTCAAAATGCCCTAAATGGCAAAATATATCCCTATGCCCAGATGAAATGAAGAATGCAATAATCTTGGCCTAAGGACACAATTCTGAAAATGACAGTAGCCCCATCTTTCTGAGTGCTGAAATGGATAGTTATCCAGAGGATGAGAGAGTGGGGCTATATGTCCCCATCCCGTCCACCCTTCAGGCCTCCAACACTGTGACACTGTTCCCATGTTGTAGCTCTGAAGACAGGTGCCTCCTTCCCCAAGCCAGTTTCCAGTAGTGGTTCTGTAATCTTAAGAAGTAGCTCTGTGGCTCAATTTCTTAATCTACGAAATAGAAATAATACCTGTACCTACCTTACAGGGTTTCATGAGAATTAAATGAGTTAATGTATGTTAAGCTCCTAGAACAGTGCCTGACACAGATTGTTATTATTACCTTTATTAAAAAAAAAATACAGTTTCCTAAGCTTCTCCCCAAACCTAGTGAGCCGCAATCTGCAAATCTCCCCAGATGATTCTGATGCACAACAGCTTTGGGAGCTATGGATGGGCAATAGTCAATTGGTTATCTCGTTTAAAATATCTCTGAATGACCCAAGAAAAGAAAGAGGAGATAGTTTGATGGATCTAGACCAGTGGTTCTCAACTGGGGTCAATTTTGCCCCTCCCCCCAAGGCACACTTGTCGATTTCTGGATAGATTTTTGTTTGTCACAACTGGAAAGGGGATGCTACTGACATCTAGTGAGTAAGAATCCGGAGATGCTGTTTAACATCCTACAGAGCACAGGACAGCCCCACAATGAGTTATCAGGCCAAACGTCAAGGAGCTGAGTCTGAGGAACCCCCATCTAACCAGTGCTTCTCAAACTTTCATGTGCATACAAACCACCTGGGGGATCCTGTTGAAGTGTACATTTTGACTTGGTAGATCTAGGGTGAGGTCTGAGAGCCTCCTTTTCTGACAGACATCATGAAGGAACTTGTTAGAGTAATCTCAGGTCCCACCCCAGAACTGCTGGATCAGAATCTGTATTTTAACAAGTTCCCTAGGGGATTTGCATGCATATTAAAGTCTAAGAAACTCTACTCCAGAAAATCCAATCAAGTTGGAGCTATGCCACAGAAGAGAAAGCTATCTTTCAGAAAAATTGACAAAGAGTAAGACTGAACATTCTCTAGGCATTTTTTTTCCACTTAAGTATGTTGGAGAACTATGGGGATTTTATTAGATGAGTTCCTGGGTTGGATTATTCAGACATTCAAAGTAGGCCTTAGTGTCCCTTAGTCAAAACCAGCAAAATCTTAGGGTGTTCTGGGAACAGAAAAAAGGAAGAAAGGAAGGGAGGGAGGGAAGGAGGAAGGAGGGAATGAAAAAGAAAACTAAAGAGAGACTGTGAGTTTGGAGAATGCTCCATACTAAGTTAAGCAAAAAGATCTTTCTTTACTACAGGACTTCTCAGAAGCTTTAATGTTCTAATATGTACTTTGAAATTCCAAAAGGAGATATTTCAAATGTTTGATCATAGTGGCTTTTTATTCTAGAGCATCTCAAGGCCTTACTTTTCTAAACTCACCTCTGGAAATGCTGATCTACGTAAACCATTCTATTTACTTGAGCTTTGAATGGACTGTCATGCCTACATCTCTCTGGACTACTCAACCTCAAGGGACTTTGTATCCCTTAGGAACCAGAAGAGGCACTGATAAGTAAAAAGAGCCACTAATATTTCTACCATCTAGCACATGTACCAGACACTGTGCTAGACACTGAATACGCACTTTATCTTACCTTTACCACAGTCCTGCAAGGTAGGAATTAACCTAATTTACACCTTAGAAAAGTGAGACATGGAGAGGCTAAGAAATTTGCTCAAAACCATGCTCTTGACTCCATCCCCAGCCTGGCTGAGTGTGTGCCAATCAGAGAGGCATCCAGCCAGAGAGGCCCAAGATCTGCAGAGACCACACGCCCTGTGGTGCCCGCATGCAACACAGCAGGTAGGCTTCGCTGCCACCGCCTGACTCCATCCCCAGCCCAGCTGAGTGCGCACTGACCAGAGAGGCACCTCCCCGGAGAGGCCCAGGACCCAAGGTGATCATGCACCCAAGGTACCAGTGGGCAGCTGAGCAGAAACTGAGGCAGCTGTGCCAAATTGGCAGCCCCAGCAGCATCCTAGCCAGACAATAGTGTCAAACCAGTGGATGTTGAAATCCACTGCCACAATGACTAAACATCAAAGGAAAGATACCAGAAATATGAAAAACCAAAAAAGTACACCACCAAAGGGTAATAACCCTCAAGCTCTAGATCCTATAGAACAAGAATCCCTGAAATGCCTGACAAGGAATTTCAAGTGATAATTCTAAGGAAACTAAATGAGATACAAGAAAACTCAGCTAGACAACATGATGAAACAAGGAAAAGTATACAGGACCTGAAACAAGAAATGTACAAGGAAATCAATGCCCTGAAAAAGAATGTAGCAGAGCTTGCCGAGCTGAAGAATTCATTCAATGAAATAAAAAACACAACAGAGAGTTTAACCAGAAGGCTTGCAGAAACAGAAGAGAGAATTTCTGACCTTGAAGATGGTCTGTTTGAAATAACACAGGCAGACATTAAAAAAGAAAATAGAATTAAAAACATTGAAGAAAATCTAAGAGAGATATCAGATAACCTTAAGCACTCAAATATCCGAGTCGTAGGTATTCCAGAAGGGGAGGAAAAAGGAGATTGCATTGAAAACATATTCAACAAAATAGTGGCAGAAAAGTTCCCAGGTATAGGAAAAGACACAGATCTTCAGATTTAGGAAGCTCAAAGATCCCCAAACGTATTCAACCCAAAAAGATCTCCTCCAAGACATGTTAGAGTTAAATTGGCAAAACTCAAAGACAAAGAGAGAATCTTAAAAGCTTCAAGAGAGAAGCATCAAATCACCTAACATCAGACTTTTCATCACAAACCCTAAAAGCCAGAAAGGAATAGAATGACATATTCAAAACACTAAAAGACAGATTGCCAGCCAAGAATACTCTACCCCACAAGGCTATCCTTCCAAAATGAAGGGCAAATAGTATATTTCTCAGATAAACAAAAACTGTGGGAGTTCACTTCCACATGACCACGCTTACAAGAAATTCTCAAGGGAGTACTGGATTTGGTACCTGAAAAATAACTACCACTGCCATAAAAACTCAAAAAAAATCAAAACCCACTAGTAAAATAAAAATACCAACAATGAAGAGGGAAAAAAAAGTTTATCTACAACCCAAGGAACCAACAAATACAGAAGACAAACAGTAAATCAAAAGACACTTAAGACATCCAAACAAAAATCAATAAAATGCTAGGAGTAAATCAACACTTTTTAATAACAACTCTTAATGTAAAAAGATTAAATTTCCCAATCAAAAGACACAGACTGACTGACTGGATTAAAAAGGAGGACCCAACTATATGCTGCCTTCAAGAGACCCACCTCACCTATAAAGACTCACATAGACTAAGAGTAAAAGGATGGAAAAAGATTTACCATGCAAACAGAAATGAAAAATGAGCTGGAGTAGCTATTCTTATATCTGATAAAATAGAATTTAAACTAAAAACCATAAAAAGAGATAAGGAAGGCCACTACATAATGATAAAAGGATTGACCCATCAAGAAGACATAACAATCATAAATATATATGCACCCAATGTTGGAGGAGCCAGATTTATAAAGAAAACTCTATTAGACCTAAAGAAGGAAATAGACACTAATACCATAATAGCAGGGGACCTGAACACCCCACTATCAATATTGGACAGATCATCTAGGCAAAGAATAAGCAGAGAAACCCAAGGTCTAAACAACACTCCAGACCAATTGGACTTGGCAGATATCTACAGAACACTCCATCCAACAACCTCAGAATATTCATTCTTCTCATCAGCACATGGATTATTCTCCAGGATAGATCACATATTAGGTCACAAACCAAGTCTCAACAAATTCAAAAAAATTGGAATTATCCCATGTATTTTTTCAGACCACAATGGAATAAAATTAGAAATCAATAACAAACGAAATTCTGGGAACTATACAAACACATGGAAATTAAACAGCATTCCACTTAATAACATATGGGTCCAAGAAGAAATCAAACAGGAAATCAAAAAATTTCCTGAAACTAATGAAAACAATGATACATCATACCAAAACCTGTGGGATACTGCAAAAGCAGTACTAAGGGGGAAATTTATCACATTAAATGCTTACTTCAGAAGAATGAAAACATGGCAATTGAACAACCTAATACTTCACTTTAAAGAACTAGAAAAACAAGAACAATCCAAACCCAAAGTTAGCAGATGAAAAGAAATCATTAAGATCAGAGCAGAGATTAATGAAATTGAAACCCAAAAAATGATACAAAAGATCAATGAATCAAAAAGTTGTTTTTTTGAAAAGATAAATAAAATTGACAAACCATTAGCATGGCTAACTAAAAAAGGAAGAGAGAAGAACCAAATACCAAAAATTAGAAATGAAAAAGGTGATATTACAACTGATATTACCTCTGAAATACAAGGAATCATTTGAGACTACTATAAACAACAATATGCTAACAAATTTGAAAATCTGGAGGAAATGGATAAATTTCTGGACACACAAGCTAACAAAACTGAGCCAAGAAGATGTAGAAAATCTGAACAGGCCAATAACAATAAAAGAGACTGAAGCTGTCATCAGAAGGCTCCCAACAAAGAAAAGCCCAGGATCAGATGGATTCACAGCAGAATTTTACCAAACATTCAAAGAGGAATTGACACCAATTCTCTACAAACTATTCCAAAAGATTGAAACAGAGGCAATTCTCCCAAACTTATTCTATGAAGCAAACATCACCCTGATACCAAAACCAGGTAAAGATACAACTAAAAAAGAAAACTACAGGCCAATATTCTTGATGAATATAGATGCAAAAATCCTCAATAAAATACCAACTAACAGAATACAGCAACATATATGCAAAATTATACACCATGATCAAATGAGATTCATCCTGGGGATGCAAGGTTGGTTCAATGTATGCAAATCAATAAATGTGATACACCATCTCAATAAAATCAAACACAAGGACCATATGATCATCTCTATAGATGCTGAAAAAGCATTTGATAAAATTCAACACCCATTCATGATAAAGACTCTCTACAAGTTAGGTATAGATGGAAAGTGTCTCAATATTATTAAAGCCATATATGATAAACCCACTGTCAATATCATCCTGAATGGGGAAAAGCTGAAAGCTTTTCCTGTAAGAACAGGAACTAGACAAGGATGCCCACTCTCACCACTCCTATTCAACATAGTGTTGGAAGTACTAGCCAGAGCAATCAGAGAAGAGAAGGAAATAAAGGGCATCCAGATTGGAAAAGATGAAGTCAAACTCTTCCTCTTTGCAGATGACATGATCCTATAAATCCAACAGCCTAAAGCCTGTACAAAAAACTCTTGGAGTTGATAAATGATTTCAGCAAAATTGCAGGATACAAAATCAACACACAAAAATCAGTAGCATTTCTTTTCTCCAATAGTGAACATGCAGAATGAGAAATCAAGAAAGCTTGCACATTTAAATAACAACCAAAAAAATAAAATACTTAGGAATTGAGTTAACCAAGGATGTGAAAAATCTCTACAAGAATGACAAGCCACTGCTGAGAGAAATTAAAGAGGACACAAGAAGATGGAAAGATATCCCATGCTCTTGGATTGGAAGAATCAACATTGTGAAAATGTCCATACTACCTAAAGTGATATACAAATTTAATGCAATCCCCATCAAAATTCCACTGACATTTTTCTCAGAAATGGAAAGAACTATCCAGACATTTATATGGAATAACAAAAGACCACAAATAGCCAAAGCAATTCTGAGCAAAAAAAATAAAGATGGAGGCGTAACACTACCTGACTTTAAACTATACTACAAAGCTATAATAACCAAAACAGCATGGTACTGGCATAAAAACAGACACACTGATCAATGGAATAGAATAGAGAACCCAGAAATCAACCCACACACCTACAGTCATCTGATCTTTGACAAAGGCACCAAGCCTGTACACTGGGGAAGAGACTGCCTCTTCAGCAAATGGTACTGGGATAACTGGATATCCATATGTAGGAGAATGAAACTAGATCCATACCTCTCACCATATACCAAAGTCAACTCAAAATGGATTAAAGAATTAAATATACACCCTGAAACAATAAAACTTCTTAAAGAAAACATAGGAGAAACACTTCAGGAAGTAGGACTGGGCACAGACTTCATGAATACGACCCCAAAAGCACAGGCAACCAAAGGAAAAATAAACTAATGGGATTATATCAAACTAAAAAGCTTCTGTACAGCAAAAGAAACAATTAACAGAGTTAAAAGACAATCAACAGAGTGGCAAAAAATATTTGCAAAATATACATCTGACAAAGGTGTAATATCCAGAATATACAAGGAACTCAAGCAACTTTAAAACAAAAAAAAAGTAACCCAATTGAAAAATGAGCAAAGGAGCTAAACAGGCATTTCTCAAAGGAAAATCTATGAATGGCCAACAGACACATGAAAAAATGCTCAACATCACTCAGCATTTGGGAAATTCAAATCAAAACCACACTGAGATACCATCTCACCCCAGTTAGGATGGCTAATATCCAAAAGACTGTGAATGATAAATGCTGGCTTGGTTGCAGAGAAAAAGGAAGTCTCATACATTGTTGGTGGGACTGAAAAATGGTGCAACCTCTATGGAAAATGGTATGGAGGTTCCTCAAACAATTGCAGATAGACCTACCACATGACCCAGCTATCCCACGGCTGGGAATATACTCAGATGAATGGAAATCATCAAGTCGAAGGTATACCTGTTCTGCATTGTTCATTGCAGCACTCTTTACAATAGCTAAGGGTTGGAACCAGCGCAAATGTCCATCATCAGATGACTGAATACAGAGAATGTGGTATATCTACACAATGGAATACTACTCTGCTATAAAAAAGAATGAAATACTGCCATTTGCTATGACATGGATGGACCTAGAGAGAATTATATTAAGTGAAATGAGTCAGGCACAGAAAGAGAAATACTACATGTTCTCACTTATTGGTGGGAGCTAAAAATAAATTAATAAATACACAAAGAAACTGGGGGGGGGAGGGAAGAGGACATAACAATTACAATTCCTTGAAGTTGATATGACAAGCAAACAGAAAGGACATTGTTGGGAGGAAAGGAGGAGAGGGAGGAGGGAGGGAGGTTTCGGTAATGGGCCACAATAATCAACCACATTGTATATTGACAAAATAAAATATAATAAAGAAAAGGAAGGAAGGAAGGAAGGAAGGAAGGGGAAAGTTAAATATTTCTTCTCATTAAGCTGCCTTTGGAAAAACTGCTTCAAATGACATTGAGCATATGGTATGAATTTAGGATTACTGTATATATGTCTTTAAGACAAATCTAATCGAAAATTAAAAATTAACAAAATCTGGAGCCAAAAAAAAAAAACTCATCCTCTTACTAAGCCCTGAAAACTCTCAATAAAACAATTAAATGCTCACAAAATCCTTATGGAAGTGAATAAAGAGGGGGGTGCAGACCAGTCACACTTGTTGCCTGCTCTCCTCAGGAAAGGCACTGCACGGAGGTTTCTTGGCAAATATTTCCAGTGACAGATGTGCAAACTGAGGAAAGTAGCTATAGCGTACAATTATATTTGTCCAGCCTATGCAACTAAACAGGACTTCAGTTTACGTTAAAACAAGATGCTAAAAAATGGGTTCACAAACTCCAATTTCACAGAGATGTGGAATTATGAAGAAAGTTGATCAAAATCACAGCACTGAAAAAAAACACCCATGACTTCAGCTGGTTTTGTTAGTGGAAAAAAGTCATCAGCAAGTGCCCTTTATCCTGAGCTTATGGACCCTATGGGACTTTGTCCTCTCAAAGGCTATCTTTTGGTTATCGGTGACTTTGTCTGTAAAATGAGGGAATGAAACGAAAGTTTCAGAAGTGCCTTCCAACTTCAAATTGTTTGGCTTCCTGAAATGGCAAAACAATTCCAAATCACCATTTGGGAGCAGCTTATATTCCTGGGAAGGAGACATAGACAGCATTGGTTCTCTCCACACATGTCTTCTGTTGCCTGTTCGAGCTCAGTTGTGTCCTTTTTCATAGTGTGGACTCCTGCAATTCCTCCACTCGCTTCTCATTTCCACTCTTCAGATACCCACAGAGGTGACACATGCCAGGACAGCCCTAGATTCCTCATGACCACCTCATATTTGGAACAAGCCAAAGAAGCAATGAGAAAGAACCAGCTCGATTTCCCCCAAATGCCTTTGACCTGTCATGGGATGCCACCACACACACCTTTCTCACCTAGAAAGGCGATAACATTGTCTACTGTGCTCAACAAGTGCTTCTCAGACTATTTGGGGTAAAAGATCCGTTTGTTTTGTGTTGTTTTTAATGTCCAGTCCGTCTCAGACAGATATTTCATTAAATACAATAAAAGTAAATTACTGGAAAAATGAAATGCTGCTTGGATGTCACAGCAATTTCAAATTGCTATAAAGTTTCTAAACGCTTGCTCTTCATCTCCAAAGTTCTCTTGCCTTGGACCAGCAAGAACCAGTTCATAAGAAAGAGTTCACAGAACCACACAGGACTGCAGACCACCTTGAGTACTATTGCCCTAAATCCCTATTCAGTTTAATTTCCAGACATTTATTAGGCAATCTCTATGTCTATAGATGATGATATTTACGTGACTGGCTCAAAACCTCTTTCGGATGCTGAGATGAATGAGAATGAAGCCAGGCTATTGCAAAGTAATAGCATTATTAAATAATCCACAGACTTTAACTTGGAAAGAGGGAAGATTGTGGTACCTGGCTTGAGAGGCGTAACATCCAAGTCAGAGAATATGATGTTTAACAGAGAAGGAAACCTCATAGGTCATCAACAGTGCTATTTTTGGAAGTTTCAGACAAATCCCAATCCCATATCAACATGTTTTCTTTGTTGTTTTGTTTTGTTTGTCTTTACCCTGCCTTTAACCCTTGGAGGTTGGAAGAGAAGCCTGTAAAACAGAAGCCTGGGATTCAGCCACACCTCCTCTCATCAACTCACCCTCCCCACATCCAACCCTTTGCTAAGTCCCATCGGCTCTATGTCCAGGGCAAGTCCGGAATCCAACCACTTCTCTCCACCTGCACCATTAACATCCAACCCAAGCCCCATCCTCTCATACCTGGTGCTGCAATGCCAGCCTCTGAGCTGGTCTCCCTCCTTCCTCTCTTGACTCCAACTTAACCCCATGAAGCAGAGGTGGTCTCTTAAAACATAAAGCACATCAAATGCTTGAAAAACAATGCAATGGCTTCCCATGGCACTGAGATTAAAATCCAACTTTCTCCCATGGTCTACAATGTCATACAGTCTCTGGACCTACCCTCCTCCTGTCTAACCTAGTCTCCAATAACCTTTGTCTTTTGTCATTACACTCCAGCCACACAGGGCTTCCTCATGATCCTCTGACCACCATACTTGTTCCCACTGCAGGGTCTCTAATCTAGCTTCTGTCTCAAATAGGGACATTCTTTCCCCAAGTCATTGCAGGGTTTTATCTTGTCATTCTGGTCTCAGTTTACCTGTAATCTTCTTCATGAGGCTTTCCTTTATCAACACAAATGCTCTTTCACTTTGCTCAGATTGATGTTCATCGTAGCATTTATCACTGATGTGTTCTGTCTCATTCACTGCTGAAACTCCTGAGTGCCAGTGCCCAGCATATCATTAGCATTCAATAAATATTTACTGTCTATAAGAAAAACTCCCAGCACTGCCCAGGAATTTGTGCTTGGTTGCTACTTAGCAGGATGAAAAATAATTAATTCACTTCAAAAAATAATACAATGAAAAAAGCTGAGGATTTGTTTGCTGTCTTACTGCAGGTTTAGTTCCATGGAGAATTTTGATGAAAAGAAGGAAAAATATCGTAGGGCATTATGGTGCTAGTGTGTGGGAGTTCTCATTGTTTACCCCCGTCTCCTTCCTAGGGTTTTATTAATGAACCAACTGTCTTGTATGTGATAAAGTATTACGATGAGTTTCATTTGGTTGTGGGTCAAGATAAAATAGCACGGTGTAATTTAAACAGAATAATGTTTGCTCGGTGAATAGCAGACTTATTTAACATTCACTTCTCTTCCTGTGCATTTAGCTGTGCACACCCCAAGTCGAACAGACCCTGCCTCCCTCCCCTCTAGCTTACGGGAGGAGATAGATGACCCAGCTGCTCAGCAATCTCATTTGGCCTCTGAAGAAAACAAGAATCAAGGCGGACCCTCAAATGGCCACATATCGCAAAACCTCACCACTATCTTACCCGGCAGCCTTTGAACACTAGTGGGTCTTTCGACAGCCACCTCTGATTTTCTGAAAAGCCGGGCAGGTATTCATCACCTGGTTGCTTCTCAGAAGCAGCTCCACAGGGCAGAGCAGAGGAGCGATCCCAGAGAGGTGACATTCCCCTTCAACAGACAGCCTTCAAAAGGCGGGCAGCACCTTACGCCCACCTGCGTTAACTGTCAGGTGCCCACAAGAGAGAGCGGCGGTGGGAATGCCCCTGTTATCTCCAGCTCTCATCAACGTGGCAGAGAGAAGCTGCTCTTGTGGGCTGAGCGGGATGGGTTCCAAGGGTTTCTTTGCCTTTGATGTCAACCCTTCACCACCGCAAGATGAACTTGTGCCATCTGTGGCTCAGCAAAGCGTCTGACAGGGGAGCAGGACAGGCCTAGGAAATACACACATACATAGGGACTGGCCAGTGATGCGACTTCATCAAAACAAGCCATCTCTCTCCAAAGGAACATTGAGCTCAACTTTTAGAAAGTCTAGAGTCTATTTACTTCTCCTTTTAGCTAAAAAAGTGAAGACTTTATTTGAAGCAGTAGGTCAAGCCAGTGTATTCCTAGTTCGCCACCAAGTTTCTTGGGATATTTGGCATTAACTTCTCTTTCCTTTACCAAAATTTGCCTCTCTGTGATGTCATGTAGTATTTACTCATTCCTTTTATCCTCCCACATCTCACCTAAGAGGATGCTGAACATGTGGTAGACATTCAATTTATACTTAGTATGTTCTTAATAATTTCTATTTTGATCAATTATTGTATTAAAATATAATGACAGTCCTATTTGGGAAAAAATAAACATGTGGGCACACATTTTGCAAAATTTATTTCATCTCATTCTAAACTCTTATGATGGCATTGAAAAGGTTATTTATTTGATGTATAGTATATTAGAGCTTAATTTCAGCACAATGAGAAGTGATCACTTTGGGTACCATCTGTGTAAAACTCTTTGTGGTCCTTGCAACTTGAAGACAATACTAAATAAGATATAATAGATTTGTTCACGAGGACGAATACAGAAGCCATTATGTCAGTGAAGACATTTTTCAGAAAACACATACTACAAAAGCACTTTGTTCCTGACGCATAAGGGACTCACTTGTCCTTGCTTGTTTTTCATCTCAGAAGCTTCTTAAGTCCAACACCCAAGCCCTCATCTGCAACTTGCATATATTCTTATTTTTGTTTGTTTTAAATTAAAACCCCTTCTTCTGAGTTCTGTGCACCTGCACATGAGCAGCCAGGTGTTCAGCTGTTTAAACACAAAACAACCAACACACACAGAGATGCTGTGCTACACGTATACTCGGTATATTTGGGGAAGCAGAACCCAGATGCTACAGACAAAGCCCACAGGCCAGAACAAGAAAAAGGAAGAAAGAGCTGAATAAAGACAAATGCTGCATGTTTATCCCTAAGAAAGGTCAGCAAAGCCAATTTCAGAAAAACAAAAAAGCTACACAGACTAATCTGTGGAATTTATAAACATTTGAAAATAAGTTGGATTGACTGGAAAAAATAGAAACATTATATATATATACAAAAACACTGAGTCACCAAAACTCATTAGAGTCAATGCATCAATAACAGGATGACACTATAACCAAAATATTTAAAGAAAGGCATAAAATATCTTTAGAAACTAAAGGCTCTGCAGAAACCAGTTGACCTTAATTTTCCAAAGCAAAGTCCTCTACAAGTCGGGGACACTGACCCTCTTAAACACAAAGGACTTAGGAAACCATTTTTGCCAAGATACCTGATAATGTGATTTAAAAAATAAAAAAGTCCCAATCTGTACAATCTGTATATGATTTGAATCCTTTCCAGTTTTTCTCGTCCTTGGGGGAGAGAGGGGGTGGAAGGGAGGGAGGCAGGGAGAAGATGAGAATAATTGAATAATTAAAGGGGTTTTTCTGCCTGGTTGTTAAACACACTAATTACTTCAAGCACCATTACCGCCACTTGCACATAAACTGTCTTTGGAAAATACCTTTCAATGTAAATAAAAATTGACGCTAATTTCTTTCCGAGAATAGAGCCAATATTAACACAATTTGGAGTTATTGGATTTATTTTTTTAATCTTAACGGGGATATCAATATTCTAAGTGTGCACTACAGAGATAACAATCCACTACCATCTGAAGTGGAACCAACAAAAAACTCTTTTAGAAAGAATGCACAGCACATTTTTGTAGACACAAAAAGTATTATAATTACATATCATGTACTATAATCTTTATTACAGACTTGCCATTATTTTGCTACTAAAATGTCTTCCTATATTCCTTCATGAAAAATGTACTTACATTAGAATTATACTGTTGAGTCTTTTTCTCCTCCCATTTTTGTACTAGATAGAATAACTTTTTCTGATTGTTATCTCAATAAATCAACATTCTGGTACAGATTGTGCAGACATTTTTCATTAGTTTGTTACCATATATTCAATGGATTAATAAATCATGACCTTATTTGTCTCTATAACAAAATGTAACAAGGAAACCGGACATCAGATAAATGTTTGTTGAAT
Organism: Cynocephalus volans; assembly: GCF_027409185.1. Classification (NCBI taxonomy): domain Eukaryota; kingdom Metazoa; phylum Chordata; class Mammalia; order Dermoptera; family Cynocephalidae; genus Cynocephalus; species Cynocephalus volans. The sequence continues at coordinate 135,948,803 of NC_084463.1, read as the reverse complement.
GAATAAATCTCAACGTGACCCATCTTTGTGGCACTCGACTTGCATTTTATAAGTAGATGAAGTCAGTGATGAGAACCATAATGTGCAAGGGATAGTGCTCACTAAAGATGAAAGACGAATGAGATTTGGTCCTTGTTCTTGGGGTTGGGGGAAAACATGCACACAAATAACTGTAATACAAAGCAGAATGTGACAAGTACCAAGTGTTACAAAATCACATCAGGTTTCTGGGGAAGATGAAATTATAGCTGGTTGGGAGAACTGAAAAGGCTTCATGAAGGAGGTGATTCCTGGGATGCATCTCAGGGGACGACTAGAAATTCACTGGGCAGAACTGAGGGGGTGACCATCCAGAAAGAAAGAACACTAAGAACAAAAGCATGGAGGTAGAAGGAAACACTCAGGAGCCACATGTAGTCAGTTTGGTCTGTATCGTGTGGTGCATGAGAAAAAGTCCTTGAATGCTGATTTGGAACTTTTTTGTAATTCAATAGTCATTGAGCAAATAGTGGTAGTTTTGAAACATGATAGCAACATGAAGATTAGTATGGAAGCAATGTGTAAAACAAGCTAGAATTGAGAGAATAGAGGCATTTAGAGACTGATTGGAAATTAAGATGGTTTCCAGAAGGAGATAAGTAAAAATGAAGGCCTGAATAATGGCAGGAGGAATACAGAGGTAGAGGAATCAAGACGTAGAGCAGAGGCAAAAATAATAGACTCTGGCAATCAATGTGGTGTCATAAATAGAAAAAGGAGCATCAGGAAGAGAGAGAAGAGCTGCTTTAAGGATGGTATTCCTATCACATGAATGCCTTGTACATACCAAAGGTGACCCTATCCAGAGATGACTCACCACCATAATGCATGGATCCCTTTTCTCAGTGTCAGGGATCCTAGAACCTACCTAGCTACAATTTGGTCACACGTAAGGCTTTCTCCACCACGGTAAGAATCTCCTAGACCCTTTTCTCAGCTCACTCTACTTCAATTGCTCATTTGTTCAGCACAGTAAACACAGGTGTTGGGCATCCAGAGGCACAGTGCTCAGCATTACAAAGGATGAGACAGATGCTGTGTTCACCCTCATAGTTCTGATGTTCTAGTCCTGATGCGACTCTGGCAGAGATGTGTTTTCTTGCTGTTTTCCTTCTTTAAAGTAAAAATGGCTTTACTCTTTTGTGAATTTAAAAATAAGACATTTAAAAAATAATACACACAATGCTATAAAAATGTGGAAGATAAAGTTAAGAACACCCCTCAGAAAATAGACGAAATGGAGACAAAAATAGGAGAGAAGAGAGCACAAAAACATTAGGGTAGTAATCCAAGGAATTCAACAACCAAAACGTAGACATTCTGGAAAGACAGTAAAAAGGAAACAGAAGGAAGAAAAACATCAAAAAAGTTCAAGAAAATTTTCCAAAATTGAAAAGCATAAGTTTGCAGAACAAAAGGTTACTGAGTACCCAGCACGAAGGATGAAAATAGATGTATACCAACACATATCATCATAGATTTTCCAAATACTGGCGATAACAAGAAGATCATATAAAATTACAGAGAGGAAAAACAAAAAGGCCCTTCACAGTCTAGCCCTGCACACCCTCCCGTTTCACCTCCTCCCAGTACAGCATAGCCCTGCTCGCTTTCCACCCACCGCCCCTCAGATATAAGTCAGACCACGTCCCTCCTCTGTTAAAATCCTCCCATGGCTTACACTGCACTCAGAATAAATAAAATATAAAGAAAACAGGGGAATTCAGCTTTAAGTTCACCTCTTAAGTTTGATGACTCTTATGAGCATTAACATTTTTTAATGAATGGATAAAGGATTCTGCTTTACAGACAGCTACCAAAATGGAATTTTTCTTCCTCCTGCCTGCTTCACTCTTCATGTATTGTTTTCTTTTCCCTCTCTGGTTTTTCTCTTTTCATCAGTTAATACTCTTTATTTAATGCAGAATGCTGGTAACATCAGTATTTTATCCCAGGAATTGCTCTTAAACAGGATTTTTATTTAACAGGATCTTTATTTAATGCAGAATCCTGGTAACATCAGTATTGTATCCCAGGAATTGCTCTTAAACAGGATTTTTAATGTAAGGAGTCATACCAAGTTTTCAAAAGAGCAATTGAGAAGTGGGTAAAGTTCTCACAAGACCAACAATCTCAATTCTCCGTGGGGTCAGGTGAGGAAAAAAAGGAACTTGTTGAATGTGGAATAATTTCATCCAACCAAGCTAGGCTTCCCAAATTTGCATTGACTGTGAGATTACCATCAGTCTAGGAAATAAGAACTTATATATGCCCTGAATAGAAAAAGTGCTCAATATATGTTTAACCAAATTGAACTGATGAAATAGACCTTCAAGTTCTTCAAACTAATAAGCTTATACTTTTAATTTTGATTCATTTAGCAAATACTTATTTAACATCTACTTTACTCCAGGCATTTACTCTTTTCAGGTGTTGGAGATGCAGCAAATGAAAAGGCAGATTGAGTCCATATCCTCTTGTAGCTTACACTCTAACGTAAGAGAGAGTCAAACAATAAACAAGATCAGGTAGGGTAACAGGATGCACAGTGACAGGAATAGAATTTTCTGAGAAAAAGATTAGTTTAAATAGGGCTGTCAGAGATAGACTCTGGGAAGATACATTTCACCTGAAGCCAGAATAATGAGGAGAATCCAGTCATATGAAGACCAGGGAAGACCAGTTAGAAGGAAGAACAGTAAAGGCCCTAAAGGTAATATAAAGGTGGAGTGTTTAAAAAACCAAAAAGAATACGAACTGGCCAGAACACAATAAGAAATAATTAAGATGGTACTAGATGGGATCAGAGAGATAAGAGGGGCCATATGATGTAAAAGCAAGCTAAGCCAGGGAAAGGAGTATGGATTACTCTTCCACATATGAAGAAATATCTTTCTAGAAAATTCTCAGTAAGGTTTTCTTTTTTATGTCACTTCCCATGCTACTTACAATCAACTTCCAAAAAACAAGCAAATGAAATGAAAATTTTTTTCTTTAACTGTCTTCTTCATATTTTAATCCAACCATACACTCACCTAACACATAGGAGAAAATTCTTGTTTAAAATGAGGATGCAGTTGTATCTCATTTGTGGGAAAAGAGGATTCTTAACCAAGGAATCAAGGAAATTCAATATCAGAGCTGGATGTTTTTTCTCTTTCTTGTGTTTCAACACACGAGATGGATCCTGAAAATAGTAAGATCACTCAGTGTGCCACCACACTAAACAAGCTAAGACTGGTGTTGCAGACTTGAAGTGACATCTTCATTTCAAGCTAGTGTATGTTGCAACCGTCACATTATCTCAAGATACTTTTAGAATGTCCATGTTCTTTCCTCTCTTTTTGGAGTACACACCTAGAGGCATCTCCTTATATTCTGCTCTTTATTAAGTCTTACTTCTGTTGACACTGCCAGGTAACCATTATCCATCAATACAAGCACAGGCTTACTTGGTTAGGGTTTGCCAGCCAATGTCAAACACACCCTTTCCATCCATACAAGGGATCTCTAAAACTGAAAGGCAGTCATGGAAAAATATTTACTAGGTAGGGCAAATGTAATGGTACGAAGGGGACAAAATGACCTCATTCAAAGGTTTTAAGAGGAACCCATCTTCCAGTGTCACCATTGCTGTAATGCATAATTGTCCCAAATAATGCAGGGATCAAAAATTGCCAAGAGGAATGAAGCCAAAACATAGTATACCAACCCTACAGATAGAACGTTCCATAGTAACATACACCTGCCATCTTCCCTGCCTGGTTAAATGATGACTCTACTGAAATATAGTTCTTTTAAAGCACTTAAAAACATGGTTTTGTTCCTTCTACTATAAAACTATCTAAGTTTATAACATGGGATGTCTTTAAATGAAGTATTTTCTTTATTTAAAGTTCCAAAATGCTATATATATTGAGTCAAAAGAGAGTCCCCCATCCTGTGAACTATTAAAAGGTTTTCTCAAGTCAGCATGTACACATATTGCACACTAAAATCTTGCCTTAACCTCACAATTGCTCTCTCATACCCACCTTGCATCAACCAACAATCATTGCTAGTTCTGCTCCCAAATCTCTAATCAAATCCATGCCTTCCACTTCCACCCACACTGCCTTACTCCAGGCTGTGATCATCTCCCACACAAACTATCCTAATGGCCTCTAAACTTGTCCACTTGATGTAGTATCACCTCCACACCTCTAGTGTGAGTGTAGTATCACTCTTCACACTCACACTAGAGGTGTCTTTCCAAAACACTCTTCAGATATTGTGATTCCTCTGCTAAACAACCTTAAATAGCTCCCCATCAATTAGAGAACGGAGTCTACAGCACATAAGGACTTCAAAATCTTGCCCCAGTCTACATTCCCAACTTCCTCTCTGGCAGTTATTCCGTTGATCCCATACACATTCCACAGAAAACGTGGTTTTACTTCAAACAAGCCATAGTTTATCATATGCCATTATGCCTTCTGCATGCTAGTCCCTCTGATTATGTTTTGCCCCTTTCTCTGCCTCAAAAACTCCTACTGATTCTTTATGACCAAGCTCAACTGTCACCTCCTCTGTGAAGATTTCCAAGCTCTCCAAGGCATAATTAAATAACTCCAATTTGCTTTGTCCCAGGAGCTCTTGGTACACACCACTCTTACAATAGATTACCCTCTCCTGCACTGCTGTCAAACAAAAAGATGCATGCCACACATGTAAATTTCAATTTCCTAGGAGCCTCATAAAAAGGTAAAAAGAAATTGGTGGATTTTAATAATATATTTTATTTAACTAGGTAAATCCAAAATAGTATCATTACAACATGTAGCCAATACAAAAAATATAACAAGATATTTACCATTTTTCATATTAACTCTTCAAAATCCAATGTGTATTATATACTTACAGCATATTTTAGATTTAGGCATGAAGCTGTCATCAGAAATAATTGAACTGTGTTTACATTTAACTGAATTTAGTTTAAAAAGTAAATTCACATACCCAAGTTGTTCTAAATGTACGAGGGGCCTTCAAAAAGTTCATGGAAAGATTTGCACTATCTTTTAATTGTATTTTTCCATGAACTTTTTGAAGTACCCTGTACTTGAAAGTTTTCTAATAACTGAATCAAAAATCAGTTTTTATTTTATATATTTTTAAGAAGTAAATAACATTTAAAAATCACTTCCTCACTCATCCTGGCTACATTTCATGTGCTCTAGTGCACTAGAACATGGCTTGTGGCTATTATATTGGACAGTGCACCTCTCTGTAATTATTTGTGTACACATCTCTCTTCCCCACTAAATTAAACCATCTCTAATATATTTGTATCCTTCCCATTACCTAGCATAAAGCTTAACACATAAGTAGTGTTTAATGAAAGTTTGTTGAATAAAAATAAATGTAGAAATCACTTTACTGCAACATCAAATCAAGAGCATTCTTTTATGAAGAATATAAATGGTATTTTTATGAATACTTATACACACCCTCACACAAGATCCTTCATACACACACCATCACAAGCACAAGACTGCAGAATTATTCACAATAGCCAAGATATAGAAACAACCTAAATGTCCATTGAAGGATGAATAAAGAAAATGTGGCATATGCAAGTGTGGAAATCCTGCCACATGCAACAACATAGATGAACCTGGAGGACATTATGCTAAGTAAAATAACCCAATGACAGAAGGAGAAATACTAGATGTCCACTTATAAAAGGTATCTATGAGAGTCAAAGTCATAGCAGCAGAGAGTAGAATAGTGGTTGCCAGGGGATGGACAGAGAGGAAAATGGGGAGTTACTGTTCAATGGGTATAAAGCTTTAGTTATACATGAATACGTTCTAGAGATCTGCTGTACACCATTGTGCATATAATTAACAATATTGCATTGTGCACTTAAAAATTTAAGAGGGTAGATCTAGTTAAGTGTTCTTACATTAAAAAAAGAGAGAGAGAGGATAGCAAAAAAACAAAACAAAAAAAACCAATTGTACTACTTTGGTGTAGGATGTTGCTAGTAGGAGAGTCTGGGGGGAGGAGGCAGGAAGTATATGGGAAGTCTCTTTCCTCTTCCTCAATTTTGCTGTGAACCTAAGATCTAAAAAATAGTCTATTTAAAAGAAAAAAAGGAAAAAAGCTATTAAGAATGAATACATTTGATTTGCTACTGATTTCTTCAATGATATAAATTGCTTCGTACATATTACTCCCCCTTTTTCTGTGCCTTTACCCCTCTTTTCTCCTTCCCTCATTGCATTTATGGGTGTTCTACAAAATTAGCACTCCATAATATGTTTTTACATTCTCTAGCTGTCTTTTCTTTTCAAATTTTAAGCTTCTGGAGATAGACATCATACCTTGTACTTTAGAACTATCATCACGGTTTAATGGTAACACCAAAATGCAAGAATTCAATAGATGACATATAATCAATTCTTGGATGCCTTCTTTTTCAGTGAAGCCCTTCCCAATCAATCCCAGCAGCCTAATCTCTCAACTCTCATGCTGATACCACTGTCTCTGGATAGCTGGGACCAGCGACCTACTCACATAAGCAATTTTTCTCTATGTGCTACGTCTTTTACATGTTTCAATTGTCCTTCACCGTAAGAAGGTGGGATCATGTTTCCAATCTGTTACCAATACCCTACATCACCTGGTGCAGTGTTCTCATCAAAATGAACCCTTCTGTAGGGGGACCTCCTGTCACCATTTCCCACTCCCATCTCCCCAGCCAGTCATAGGATGCAGCAACAACGTGATGGGAGAGAGTTCTGTAAGGGCCATGGCCTCTTCAGTCTTGTTTGTTGCTCTATCTCCCTAATGACAGACAACTCCAACAAATGAATGCACATACGCACATTTCCATAAAGGGACTTATAGTAGGTTAATCTTTTATTCTAATGTTGCTTGAATAAGAGCAAAATAAAAATAAACACAGAGATGCCTTAGCAAATCAGTCACAGGGCTCCTCTACATCTGTGTTGGTGTTCTTTCTTTCTTGCTTGCAAAGCTCTTTGATGGTCTCTATCTCTGCAGCAGTGAATTTGGGGGTTAGTGCCACATTGTCATAATCAAATTCTTCATCAAGTGAGAAGGGTTGAACTTCATCTCTGGGTATCTATAAAAGGTAAAAAAAGAGGAAAAAACATATACAATCATTGTAAATGAAGATGAAGTTGAAAACATAAACTCCTGATTAATATTTAATTAAACTATTTTAGACTTCAGCACACTCAGCTGATTAAGCTGTTTTTAAGTAAAGGAGTAAATTCAATTACTCAATTTGACCTAATTTAAGCCTCTTAATACGCCCCATTTGTACCATGCTGTATCTGAATGAATATCATTAACTAATTCCACCCAAAGCAAAAATCAGAAAGTCTCCCTTGCACATTTTTTTTTTTTTAAATTTTATTTTGTCGATATACATTGTGGCTGATTATTGCTCCCCATCACCAAAACTTCCCTCCCTTCTCCCTCCCCCCCCCCAACAATGTCCTTTCTGTTTGCTTGTTGTATCAACTTCAAATAATTGTGGCTCCCTTGCACATTTTCATTACATTTCTTACCATTTGTAGTGTCAGGGCTAGAACATATGGGAAAACTAAGAGTTATATTAAAATGTGAGAAAAGATACCTTAAGATTTTGATCAACCTTAAATCCATTTTCACCATTTACTACAAAAGATCTATATTAATAAAACATAATTTTCAAAGATAAAAATACCTACACTTAATATACTTCTTCAGATAATACCAATAACTTCTGGCCAATAACAGTAGGAATTAAAACAAATAGTATCATCTTAAAAAGTCTAGGATCTCTTTTTTCTACCAAGAAGTTTTAAAATATTATAATTTTATTTATAAGTAACAGTAGCTGCAAAGAGATGTAATAATTTTGTATCAATTCATAATTTGTGAGTTTTAAAGACTTCCTAAAGGAAGCCTATTTTCCAATAAATAGCATATTTTCCAATAAAAAAAAAGAGAATGGCTTAAATCTCATTGTATCATCCCCTAAAAAGCCTCTCCAAAAGTAAATGGTGTGTGATACAATGAAACCATTCAGCATCTCTGTGTAGCTCTATAATATGTACGATGATGCTGAAATAATTGAAAACTATGGTTTATGCAAAAACGAAAAAAATGCCCTGAAGCTATAGCCAACTTTAAATATTCTTGCACGGCAGATAATCTCGTTGAATGGTTTTTGCAATGTTCGTAAAAATGGAGCATACAGCTCAGAAACTATGTGCTGTTACTAAAGGTGAAAAGAAATCATGAAACGTAGCTATCTCCTATCTGTTTGGTACCATATGCCTCATAGTTAGGTGTGTAGTGCTAACAGCAAACACCCAGCCATTTATTATCAGTTCTTAGTAAAACCAGCAAAGAACAAATTCCAGAGACTCTTTTATTTCCTCTTTATTAGAAAGTACCTGCATTATTTCCTGACACAGGTCACAATAAGAGCTGCCCTGAGTGAATTCCCATATGTGCCAGCCCCAGGAATGATGTGGGCATTAGCAGTAATCTTCAAGCAATCCTGCCAGTAGTCATTGTTACCCCCAATCTTATGAAGCTCTGAAAGGTTAAGAAATTTGCCCAAGGCTACACAATTAACATTTGAATCCAGTGCAATCTGCTTCAGACAAAGCTTCATTTGCTCAACAAAAACACCAGCAAAAATCACCTGTGAAGTTTTCACTAATTTGTCAACCTAAATAACAGAGGGGCTCTCTAAAAGAAAATGATATTTATTTGTGAATGGGCCTTGCAATGGAAATACACGTATCATAGTAAACTATGGGTGGATTTAGGGAGGTAAAGGAAGAGAAAGGTTTTTAAAGGAAAAATGAGGATGATTACATAATTGTTTTGAGATAATTATTCTTGGACTGCATGACACCAGTCCAAGGTTGGATAGGCAGTTGCTGGGCAGATGTCCTTGCAGAAGTATTTCTTGGTGTAAGGTTGTGGTTTTTGCATTCTTTTCTGGTAGTTCTAATGATCTGGCATTTGTATATGGCCCTCCCCAGCACTATTTGTCAGGGTGTTTCACACATGTGACTCTATTTTGATTCTGACAACTTTCACAAAACCAAGTCATAGCTCTATGGGAGAAAAGACCTTTTCTGAATAAGCTGAACAATTCCCACAGCCTATCATAAAAAGTGTACTCAAAGATACAGTAAGACCATGACTGTCTCTGAAAGAGCAGCTGCACACAGGAAGTAAACCAGCCTGCAGAGTGACTGATCAGCTCATTTTGATCACTTTCTGAGATTAAATTTATCATCACCACAGCCAAAGTAACAGAGGGGCAATATTGCTAAAACCAGCTCAAATGAATGACAATGACATAAGATGTTCACTTCTGGAATATAAGCACTCTTGCTCTCTCCATCTCTACTCAGCAGTAAGTACTGAGGCCAGCAGGCTTGGCCATGACTCCACGCTGAGCTGATTCTAACCCATCCTGGCAGAGTATGAGGTGGGGCCCCCATCTCCACCACTGCATTCAGTCCAGTGCGATGTTTGCTGCCCTTTTATGCCTGGTTAAAGGCCTGTCATCACATGTCCATCAAGCTTCAGGCCACCCACACTTGAATGCGCTCACTGCACTAGGACTTTGAGCCCCACCCTGAGCCCTCTAAAACCTGCCTAGACCTTACTAGCCATCCTCACTAGATGCAGTCGCTTTTCCTTCACCTGTCTCCCAGGGAGGCTAGAATGCAATTTCAAATTAGACAAATCCCTCTGCTGTGCTCAAATCCCAGCAACACCATACTGTGCCCCACCTCCCTCTACACAACACAAACAACCTCCACATTCCCACCTCCCTCCCCTTTGCTTGTTCATTCAGTAAACACTTATGTATTCAATACTGGGAACACAAAACGAATGTTGTAAAATCTGTGTCCACAAGGTTTCACAACTTCAAGGAGAAGACAGAAGTAAATGAACGATTTAAGTATCAAGGGCCATGCTCTTGAATAGAGGCATGCAAAAAAGGGAAGCAGAAGCATAGAGGGGAAAGTGCAGAAGCTTAACTTACTCCCAAGTACTGCCATGCTCCAGAAAATCCTACTACCCTCCCCACACATCATTTCATTATTACTCACCTTGTCTTACAACCCAGATAAAGTAAGGCTTACATTTTGGAGTTCTAAACTCGACAATCAGGGCTAACTCCCACAGCCAAGTTAGCTCTCCCAGATATGGCTCAAACCATTGCATTATTACTCCTCTCCCTTCCCTGAGGTCCCAGTATACATTATGGCTATAATATCCAATGTTACAGTACTAGATATACACAAATTTGTTCTTGAAAGGAAAAATCTTATTTTCCTATAACTTTTTTTTTCCATACGTTTAAATTCTTCTTTGTTATGGAGCATGCTTTTCTTTATCAGTCACTTGACATTAACCAAAATAATAGTAAGGATTAAAGTTTTCAGCAAGTCAATAAATATAATGCCAACACAAGGATTATTAATTCATAATATATTTAAAGTTATAAAAATATACTTAAAGATATAAATTTCTTCACTTAGAAACTAAGAGTTATTAACAGCAGCTATTGTTAGATTAATTTCCTAGGCAATCAGTTAAATGCTGAAATAGAAAAGCAAGAAACCAAGAATAACAATAATTTAGTATTTGCAATGCCAAATTATGATACTGAGGACACAAAACCATTTGGGTAATATAGTTCGATGTGGCCATTACATCCCTGAGTCAAAATGTCAGAGAAATAGCCTCATGCAATCATTCAAATATTTTCCATTCTTTCCACTCTAGGTTCCTATCAAATTCTAGGCATTGTGTTAGCTGCTGGGGATACAAAGATAAAGACCTCTATGAAATCACAGACAAATGAGATGAACTCACCAACAAATCATTATAGTAAAACTGGTAAGGATAAATAGTATAGTCAGGGGGTGATAGGAACAAGGAAGGGATACCTAACCCAGACCAGGTTGGAGGGGATTGGGGAAAAAAAAAAAAATGAGAAGGCTTCCTGGAAGAGATGATATTTAACCAGAATTTTAAACGGTGAATATTAGTTAACAAGGTTGAGGGAAGAAGAGCTTTGCAGTCCGGGGGAGTTTGCATGGGCAGGCCATAGAATTAAGACACAGATTTTCACATTTGTGAGTTAAAAGTAACTCAGCATTGCCAGCCCATAAAGTGTAAGGTAGAGAGGGACTAGAGACCAGGATGGTCCCAAATCATCCTGGAGATGATGAATAATCACCGAAGAATTTTTTTTTTAATAGAGTAGACGCTTGGTCATCTAAGCATTTCAGATAAATTCCTTCATTCACTGAAATTTTTACTGAGCACTTCAATAATGAAACAGGTGCTAGAGCAAAAAAAGAAGGATGCCCTGCCCTCTTGGAAATTACATTTAGATAGGTCACTTTGAAGATTAAATAGAGGGTGGATTTGACGGGGATCAGCCTGGAGTCAGAAGACTATTCAGTATCCTGCTGAAGCAGTCCAGGTGAGAGATAATGAGAACAGGGCAGTGGTGACAGAGATCTGAAAAAATTTGGAAACAAAATCAGCAGTGCTCAACAGCTGATTGGATATGGAATGGGAAGAGGAGGGAGAATGAAGGAAGGGAAGCAGGTTAAAAAAAAGAAAAAAGCTTAGCCTTTAACACGTTGAATTTGAAGGTACTTGAAAGAATCCAGGTGGAGAAATCAACAGGCAACTGAATATACAAAACTAAAGCTCAGAAAAAAGGCTCTGAAGCTAGATACCAATTTGGAAACATAATCATAAAAGGTAGTAACTTAAAGATGAAAATGGATCCAAGTATGTAAGGTGGGAAGAACCATAGTTTAAGCATGAAACCCTAAGGGACACCAACTCATAAAAGATGGATGGAGGGAAAAACCCCAAAGAAGGCAGGGAAAGAACAATTAGAGAAATACACAAAGAATCAGCAGAGAACAGCATAGTGAGAACCAGTGGAGTAAGAGTGTCAGGGGAAGATCAGTGGTGTCAAACACAGTAGAGAGGTCCATTAATAAAGAATGAAAAGTGTCCACAGGATTTGGCAGTTATAAAATAACTGGTGCCTTTATTCTGAAGACATTCAGGCTGGTGATTGGAGACAAGGGCATTTTGCAGTATACTGAGTGAGGAATGAAGGAAAAGGAAGCAGAGTCAACTAGTAGAGTTGAGTCTAATGGTTTCTGAATTCTGGAGAAGAAAAAGAATAGACAGTCGCCAGAGAGGGGTCCAAGGTGAAGGGCAGGTTGTTTTCCCTTGCTTGTTTCATTTTGTGAAGGATGGGAGAGACTTGAACATATTTATATGTTGAAGGGAATGGACAGAGTGGGAGAAAATTTTTGCTAACTATGCATCTGAAAAGGGATTAATATACATAATATACAAGGAACTCAAGCAATTATACGGTAAAAAAACAAATGACCCAATTAAAAAATGGGCAAAGGAGCTGAATAGACATTTTTCAAAGGAAGACATACAAATGGCCAATAAGTACTTGAAAAAATGCTCAACATCACTAGTCATCAGGGAAATGCAAATTAAAACCACACTGAGATATCATCTCACCCCAATTAGACTGGCTATAATCAAAAAGAATAACAAATGCCGGTGAGGATGTGGAGAGAAGGGAATGCTCCTACACTGTTGGTGGGACTGTAAATTAGTACAACCATTATGGAAAACAGTATGGAGGTTTCTCAAACAAATACAGATAGATCTTCTATATGATCCAGTGATTACACTTCTGGGTATATACCCAAAGGAATGGAAAACATCATGTCGAAGGGATACCTGCACTCTGATGTTCATCACAGCTCTGTTTACAATAGCCAAGATATGGAACTAACCTAAATGTCCATCAATGGATGGCTGGATAAGGAAACTGTGGTATACATACACCATGGAATACTACTCTGCCATAAAAAAAGAATGAAATTCTCCTACTTGCAACAACATGGATGAACTTGTAGAAACTTATGTTGAGTGAAATAAGCAAAGCACAGAGGGATAAATACCGTATGTGCTCACTCATATGTGGGAGCTAAGAGAGAAAGAAGAAAGGAAAGAAAGACCACAGTAGTGCATTGGACTTGCAGAGGGAGAACATACCTAGGGATACAAAGTGGAGTGGGGAAAGGGAGATAGGGAGGAAGGTCAGGGATAATGAAGAGGATAATTGGGTGGGGGACACAGGGTACAATCACAATTTGTGGTAATGGACATGCTGCCAGTATGGATCTGGCAATCACATCTTAGGCATGAGTAGTGACAATTTGCTTTGCATCCATGAATATTCATAACCAATAAAAACAAAACATTTTTTTAAAAAAAGAGAGAAGAAGAGGACCCCAACCATGTTACTGTATTAGAAAAATCACTCCCAATAAGTGGTAAAGTCTTTATTTATTTGTTCATTCAATAGTATTTATTGTATATCTACTATATGCATGGCACTGAGCTTGGCACTAGTTCTGACTTTCTGCATTTTAATTAAGTAAGCTTATGAAGATATGCATGAGGGAATTTAGAGTCTTCTAAGACAAGGCACACATAAGAAATTCAAAGTGAAGCTAGGTGTACACTGCAATTCAGAAGACATCACTGTGATCTTCCAAATGACAGCTTTTAAAATATAATAGTAAGGCTGCATTTCTATGTATGTATTTAAGCTATTGGCTATTGTGGCACACTTTGGGAATTTTCTTCTTTCAAGTTAGGTTCATTTTAGGGTTCTAAGCTATAAGACTCCAAGGTTTTAAGAATGCAAACTGAAATTCTGATTTATTCCAGAAAAGAATCTGTGCAAGGGAACTTCAAATCCCCTGCTGTTAAACAAAAAACAACTGTGAATTAAGTTATTAACTTGTTATTTTTGCCTAAGAAGCTGAGAGAAATATGTGGATTTCAGGTGTCTAATTTCAAATCTAATTGAAATCTTTTTGTAGCCTCTCAGAGAATAAAATTTGTACACTATTAGAAAACTTCTAGTTTCCTTTTTTTTTTTTTTTTTGGTGACCGGTAAGGGGATCGCAACCCTTGGCTTGGTGTCGTCCGCACTGCGCTCAGCCAGTGAGCACACCAGCCATCCCTATATAGGATCCGAACCTGCGGCGGGAGCGCCGCTGTGCTCCCAGTGCCACACTCTCCTGAGTGAGCCACGGGGTCGGCCCTTCTAGTTTCCTTTAAATTGCTCATGTGACTTATTCTAACAGAGACACTGTTAAAGGAGGAATAATTTTCATTCACAGTACCATATAGGAAAAATAAAGAAAATAATTTTTTTTTTTTTAAATAAGGGGATTTTAACCCTTGACTCAGTGTTGTCAGCACCACGCTCTCCCAAGTGAGCCAACCGGCCATCCCTATATAGGGATCCGAACCCATGGCCTTGGTGTTATCAGCACCACACTCTCCCAAGTGAGCCACAGGCCAGCCCTTTAAAAATGAAAAGAACATTCTTTGCTGTGGGCCATACAAAAATAGGCTAGGCCAGATTTGGCAAACTATAATTTGTGGACCCCTGTTCCAGCCAAATAAAGCTATGTCGTGTTTTTTTCATTAGTCTCTGCCCTTATATATAAGCTGTTGCTTTTTACTGCATGGAATATTCTCTCATTCATACATAGAAGACTCCTTCCCATCATGATTCAAAACTTAGCTCATAGGTTAACCTTTTTTTTTTAAGTTTTATTTATTTATTAATAATAGTATTTTTTTTACATTCTAAGATGTTGCGGAGCAGTTGGCGGGGAGGGGGAAAGAAAAAGGGGGAAGAAAATATGGTGGGAGAAGGAGGGAGAGAGGGCAGGGTTAGACCCATGACACCCCCCTCATTCCTGAAGGGGAGACAAGGGGGCTTCCAGCAGTAGCTCAGTCATTTTTTTCGTTTTTTGTTATTTTTTTAAAAGATGACTGGTAAGGGAATCTTAACCCTTGACTTGGTGTTGTCAGCACCACGCTCACCCAGTGAGCTAACCAGCCATTACTATATAGGGATCCGAACCCGTGGCCTTGGTGTTATCAGCACCACACTCTCCCAAGTGAGCCACGGGCCGGCCCTAGGAAAACAAAACTATTGCTCAAATCCATAATGGCAGCATTTAGCTATAGGCTATCATACAAAGTAATTCAGTAAATAAACTGTCTTTATAGGTGAAAATTTTTAGAGTCCTATTATGAATAGGAAAAACAGGGTATCTCCTATTAAAATACCACAGAAGTTTCTTTTATGACTTCTTCTAGGGTCGGGGGGAGGGAGGAGGCAGAGGAACCACAATTTTTCATCTTCCTAATGTGAACGCTTTTTGCTCTACAAAGCTGTTCAAAACTTCCAAAATTCATAAAAATAGAATAACCAAGGCAAGAAGTTATTCACAAACAGAATGTGGAAGGTTCTTGGAAACCGTTTGATTCTAAGGGAAAAATGCACATGTATAAAATCAGTGATAAAATTAGCGAAAAAAATTAAATTGGTCCATTCCATATTCAGAAAGTTGGTGGATTCTTAATAGGCAATTAAGTGGAAGTCAGGACATACAGAATATATTTTCATCTTTTCAGATTTAAGTCACAGAAAGAAACCACCATCTCTAGCCCCAAAATTGCCTCTTGGTATGTGCTTACAGGACATATTTGCTAGAAATTGATGATTATTTTCTTTTACTGGCATTGGATGCTTTAAAATAAGATTAACACTATGAAACTGAGGCAGAGTTGGTGCAATATTGTGATTCTAGACAATCCTGAAAAGCTTCTCTAACAAAGAGTGGTTAGAAATAAAAATCCCAACCAAGATATTACTCTGGATATTCAAAAAATAGCAAAAGTTATTCATCCATGGCTCATGCATTTGCCAACACAAAAACTGTTTAAATCATTTTGATTGCTACATTAAAAGATGTTCATATTTTCTGGTATGAAATTTATATTATTTTTAAAGGTATAATCATATATGAAGTTTTAACTTGCATTTTACTGGCTGTTTGATAGATACCAGCTTTTTTTAAACCCATTAACTAAAACCACTTCATAACAATTCCTATAATTGTATTAGAATATATATATTCTATAATTGTATTGAAACATAATTTTATTTCTATAAAGGTACTAGGCACTGTGCCCACTGACTGGTTCAATAATTTGTATGATCACAACTGAAGTCCAGAACATCAACAAATCTTAAAAAGGAACAGATTTCTGTTAGAAATAACCTTGCAATTTTAGCTTCTTACAACTCAGAGAAAGCAATCTATAACTAAAAATCATATTGAAAAGTAGCCGTTCCTTCTAGTTCATTTGATAACCAATTTAGGGGTTAAATATAAGCCTGCAAGCATCCTGGATATACTTTTGTCATGTCAGTAAATAAAAGTACCATGAGAAAAGGGCAATTTAGAATTAAGATGTGTGGATTATTTGTGATTGAAAGACTGATTCCATAACAGAATTTTTTTCCAATGACAAGTCCTAAACAATTAAATGACAAGACCTGAACAATTGATCAAGAAGGACCCTGGGGATTTTATTAGGAAGCAATAATAAAGAGCCCTTAACAACTTCTTGTGCCTGATCTGAGAAAGGTCACTACCCAACACTACCAACAGCCTCTATTGTAAACATTTGTTAAGTATACGTAGAAGAGTTGCAAAGTGATAGCAAAAGGTGACGTTCAAGTTATATGTCTGGGAGAGTAAAGGTGTGGCAGAGATTTCACTTTGCCCTGCTTTTGAAGTACATGACTAGGTGACATTTTCCAGCCTCCCTTATGGCTAGATATGAACATGTGACTAAATGATTGTCAATAGAATGTGATCAGAAATGAAGGGCCCTGAGTCCTAAGCCTTGGAGAAACATGCTGCCCCCAAGCTCTCTCCCCTGCCCCTCCAGGTATGATGGTGATCTCACTTGGAACATGCAAATGAGGACAATGCCCTTAAGGATAATAGACATCCAGAGAGGAGGAACCTGGATCCCTGATGACCCCAGGGAACAGCCTCCTGCTCACTTTAAGGGCTTTCTACAGACTGTTAAAAAAGAGAAACTTCTATGTCCTTTCCGTCACTGAACTATTATTGGGATTCTCTGTTTTAGTAGTGTGGCTTTACCTGAACTAATACAAAAGGTTTATAGGACCTTACAAACAATAATAAAAAGAAGAATGGCCAGATTAAAAGAGATAAGAAAACTGTCCACAGTCCCTAGGTAGCATTGTCCTATAGCACTCATACATTATAGAACAAAAAAATTTCCCCATAAAAACATAATTGCTCTATGTGTTTAAAAAGAAATAGACACATTAGAGATAGATGGCAGTGAGTGGGACCAGTTAATCAACCTGAATTCTAAATTTTCCCAAATCTGAGAAAAATACAAAAGCACACGGGTATAGTAGCATTTCTCTGAATGAACAAATTACCAAATCCAGGCAGTGTCGAGACTGATTGAATTCCCAGTGCAGGACCTCTTCCATTGGTTTGTTCATTCCTTTTACAGCGGGCTTTGGCTTCATTTCAGGGGCGAGAGGCTGGCCCATGGAAGGAAAATAAGAAGGAACACTGGTGCTTACGTCCTGTTCCACTTCTCCTGGAAGCAGCAGCAAATCTGTTGCAGACAAAATATTTTAACTGACCCTTTCCCCAAGTTCACAATTAACCTAAATCCTCTAAAAGCCTATAATAATCAAAAGAATTAAGCAAATATGCTCAGGTAAAGTAGGTCCATTTCAAGATGTCTGTCCTCATTCGGGGATTTGACTCAACGGATTCCCCTTTCTATAAAACAGAAGCTATCGGTGCATTTATTTTTATCTTATTGTTGCAAAGTTACAGTCCATCCAAAAAGTCTGGGGGAAATACTGTTTTTGCAGTAACTTGATTGGGCCTCTCACCCCCAGCGTTTCTACTTTTATACGAAAGTAAGGCAAGAAGATGCTACTTTTGCTTCACTTTCCCATATTTTCCTGAGGGGGTAAAGAGGAAGAAAATGGAGTGATGATTTTGTCCTACAACAATATGGCAATATTTCAAAAAAAAACATATTAAAAAACAATGATGCCAGAAGGAAAGTAACTTTCAGCAGAAAAATGAAATACTCTGTCAAATTCAGAATGCATGCTCTAATTTTCAACAATAACATGTTTTCTGCTTGTTTAGCACAACCATAAGAATTTAATAACCAATTTTGGTTTTCTGATCGACCCATTATAAGTAAATAAGGGATATGTTCCCTTGTTTTCGCATGTATTATAGTACATGGATGCATCATAGACAACTGATGATCTTACACAGGCTTCTTTAAGGAGGAAAAAAATGAAATGGAAGCACAGCAGGTTTCCTCCTCTGTCTAAGTCTTCGTATGACCAGAAGGGCTTGCTAGAGCTAGCCAATAACTTGGAGCTGGCTCAGGGTGACTGCCTGCTACTCAAGGATGATCCTAATTAAGCCACTAATTAAGTTCCCAGTGGAAGTGATTAATTAACAACAGGCATGCCTTGGCTATTGCCAATGGCAGCATATATAGGGAGATAATTGAGCAAGTATTGATATTCAAAGACTGAAACATATTTGAAATGCATCTCTCACCACTGTAGTTATCACCTTCACAAAGGATATAACTACGAAAATCTTAAGACTCCAGCAACACAGAACATAGCCTGAAAACTGAGAACTGAAGCAGGGAGATGATTAAGAAGGTAGTTCTCCTATGAATAATTATTAAAATCTTAGAATGCGATCTCATTAATTAACAGATATAAAAGCAATAACAGCCAACATTTAACGTGCCCGGCATTTTATATGCATTAACTCAGTTAATTCTTCCAAGAGCTGTATTATTTCCCATTTCACAGGCCATGAGTTCTAAACACTGACAACAACCTCCTTCAAGATCCCACAGTTAGAAATGGCAGAGCCAGTTAGTCTGTCTAAAGGCCCTGCTCTTAGCTCACAATGTCACATTATGACCTTCTCTTAAATAAGCATTTTCATTACATATTTTATTAACTTGATCAGATTATACATACAAACTCAAGGCCAAGAAACATTACTACTATAGCACATTAGTATGGTTAGGCAGCATTGCATGTACTTCCCAAACATTTTATAGCCAGAGTAGTAGTATTTCTAAACTCAGTACAGTTGGTGGAAAGACTGGCTTTCTAATGTACCTATTTAAGAGTTCAAAGCCAAATCCCTCACTGAGCTCCCTAGTATAACAGCCTAGGACTAGTACAAGCTGGGTTAGGAACCTGCCAGCAACAAGAAGAGAAAAGTTTTAGGCTTCTCAATGTGAAAACCAGCATCTACCAGACCCATTGGCTGCCAGTGCAAATATCAGTTCAAATGTGAAATCAAAATCAGTTCTGCTTTCAGGACTAATTTTCAGGACTACGTCAGTTCTAACTGACAGTACTGTGCAGCGAGAAGGACAATTCTGCCATTACTTTACTGAAATTCTTCAATTCCCTAATCTGTTGGCAAAGAGAATAAGATTTTCAACAAAAGTGGTTTCTTTCATAACCGTTCTCCTGCTAAGGGAAAAAATTCTTTCAAAGCAAGACTCAGTATCCTCCACACCGTAATTTCTTGTCCTTTGTTACCTCAGTGTAAATGCAAAATGCACCAATGAATATCTACTGATGCCTAACACAGTATCTTATATATAACGAATTCTCAACAAGTACATGGAGCTAGAAAATGAATTTCCTGCACCTCAGCTTTTAAAATGAACAGCAAGTATCAAGAGTCTACCTCTCAATAGGACATTGTGGTGATGTAAAATAAGTATAGTCCTTACCCTCAGAAATTAAATGTAGTTACAGGGATAAGACTTTCGCATATAAAATCAATCAGAGAAAAATGAACAATAAAATTATATGGCTCTAACTCTGAAGATAACAGATTTATAAAAGAGTGAAACCAATATGGATGGGAAGAGCCTCGTAAGGCACATGGTATGAAGAAGACTCTTGCTATCTTTCAGCCATTTACAACCATGGGTGGGTTGTTTATATACTCATATTCTCTTGGGGGAGAAATGGATTCACACTGATGGTGAGGAATGAAATTTCTGAAGTTCTTTGTAAAACTTTCTAAAACAGAAATGTTTTAAGAGACTTAATCTGATCTGATTAACCATTGTTTCTAAAACAACCAAAGGCCTTGTTTTTATTGTAACTAAGTGCCACCATCCTGGCTGGTGTGGATTGTAGAGTTAGGGCAACTGAATCTTGAGGCTGTATGACAAGACTGGTTGAAACATTCTAATCTCCTCTTTCTCAACTACATGTTAAGAATTTCTGATATTTATAAACTATCAGCTCATGCCATTTGTCTTTCTGTATTTAGTCAATGATCAGCAAGTCAAAGGCTATAACCATACAATTTAATACAACATCAAAAAGTGAACACACTCTACCTGACATCTGGTAATTCAGACTACAATAATATTTAATCTGCCTGGCATATTGATAAAATTAACGTATGTTGCCATGTAAAATGGCCAAAATTCTCTGAAAGTTTGGGCATCTACATCCAAAAAGGATATAGATAAATGCTTTAGCCATCCAGGCCTCTTCTATACATAGTTTCCACCTATGATAGTATAGGTCAGTGGTTCTTGTTTTTAAAAGTTATTGAATACCGGGCCGACCCGTGGCTCACTTGGGAGAGTGTGGTGCTGATAACACCAAGGCCACGGGTTCGGATCTCTATATAGGGATGGCCAGTTGGTTCACTTGGGAGAGCGTGGTGCTGACAACACCAAGTCAAGGGTTAAGATCCCCTTACCGGTCATCTTAAAAAAAAAAAAAATTATTCAATACCCCAAAGAGCTTTTGTTTATAAAGGCTATAGCTGTCAACACTCACCATGTTAGAAATTAAAACTGACAAATACTCCAATATTTATTTATTGAATCATTAAAAATAATCTCATTACTTATTAAAATATTTTTATAAAAAGTCTATTTTCTAAAAACAAAGAAAATAGTGAGAACCATTGTTTTACATTTTTTTGAATCTGTTTTAATGCCTGACTTAATAGAAGAAAGCTGGATTCTATATTTTCTTCTGCATTCAATTTTTCAAATATGCTGTTTCAATTGAATAAAGAAGATCTAGTCTCACACAGATATGTAGTGGGAAAAGGGAGGAATATTTTAATAGTCTTTTTATTTCATTCTGGATATCCTTCTTTGATACTACACCAGAACCTGACAAATAATAAAGTTTTTTAAAGGTTAGTTTCGATGAGCAATCTGAAACCATATCAGTGAATTTCTCATACTGTTATTTAAAATCCATTGGTCTGTCTTGCACATTCAATGGATCTTTCTCCTATGCATAATTTTGTAACACCATGAATTGGTGTCATTTGGAAAATACTGGTTCACTTTGTTATGCAGATCTTCCAAACACTGACATATTTAATTATACAGTATATAAATCACATTAGTTAATATCACCAATTTTACCAGAAAAGCCTTTAAATTTTCAGAAGCTGTCAAGCTCATAGTACTGGATACAAGTTTTCTAAAAATCTAATTTTCACTTGATCCATTTCCAACTTTATCACTGGCAATGAATATTATCAGTTTTCTGCCTCGAGGAGACACAGTCACTTCATTCATTTTTGAGAACTACAGTTTGTCTGTCATTTGAGAACTACAGTTTGTCTGTCATTATTTCAAGTAAAAATGGTATCCATGAAAGAAAAATAAACTACTTCAGCATATACTCAAACAATTGCCCAAGTGTTTTTCCACAAGACAGCCATTGTATTTCAGCATGCAACTGAAGCGCTTTATCAATACTTACTATTTCAGCGCGCAAATTATTAAAAAGAGGTATATTCAAGGATCAGGTTTAATAAAATTAATAATTTTAACTACTTCCTCAAGGACATTTTTAATGAAAACTGGCAATTGTTTTGACTATAAATTCATGACAGTGAAGATCGCAACTACTAGCATAGTTTGGTACCACTACCTTGGTTCACACTAAGGTGCCAGCATCCTCACCCCTCACTGCCTTTGCAACATCGGTGCACACATCAACACACTTGACCTGCAGACCTCAGGGCTTCCCAGGGGTTTCCAGACTGCATCCTCAGGAGTCTGCTGGTCTAGCTAATTACAGTCTAACCCTCCAACCAAGAACAACTAGAAAAGCTGGATAAATTACAAAATCAACTACTTAGGGAACATCCTCAAGATGGCAGAATAGAGAGTACCCAGCATCAGTCTCTCCCACAATTGATCAATCTACAATTATTAAAAAGCAAAGACTGCCAACCTTGGACCACTGGAGCTTGGGCAAAGAGGAAGAGAGACCCCCTGAGTTTGTGAAGGCAGGAAAAGCCACAGCAAGAGAAAGAGGGACCAGCCCCAGCAAGGGGCAGGAAGAAGCTGCAGCACACACAGAGCAGGAGACTAGAGGAGCCACAGCTGTGCCCTTTGTGTAAAGTTGTTTGGAGTCCACAGGGGAGAAAAGCACCTTGGAGCACACCATACCAGCCCCCATGCCAGTGAGACCACTGACAGGGTTCCTGTGAACCCATATAGTGAGGGCTGCAGCCGACTGAAGAAAGGAGCCACTCGGAGGCCAGTAAGTCATCACAAGGGGCTGGCACACAGCCCACTCCACAGGAAGCATCTGAAGTGCCTGGAGTGCAGTGGGAGGCTGGCCCACTGGGGGAACATTGGGGCATAGTGTGGGTAGCTGATCTGCCTTCCAACTGACACAGGCCCACCCAGTGGAGACTGATCAGGGAGAAAGAACTGCAGGAGGTACAGTTCGCTGTAAAGACTCAGTCCCAGGCCAGAATTCCTACACAGCCCAGGTGTATCTGACTTCACAAGACCCAGAAGTGATTAAAAGGCCAATAATTAAATCTGAGCCGCACAAAAAGCCTTCCTCAGAGAATTAGCAGCAAAGCAGCAATTTAGCTCAACTACAGGTCCCCATAGGAAGCTTCCCCCAATTTTGGAATTAACTGAAGGATAACATATTAGTTCCACTGCAGAGTTTAAGTGGTGGTGGTAACTAACAATTGAACACAGAACTGGGGGGAAAAAAAAAAAACAACAACAACACAGATCAGAGACAAAGCTCTGATATTAACCGTAAAGGTCTAACATCACTAAAGAACACCTATGTAACCTAGAAGCATAACAGTCTCCTCCAATGCCCAGGCATCAATGTAAAGAATAAAGATTGAGTAAGAACAGAGAAATATGTCACCATTAAAGGAAACAAACCCAGCAATGGATCCAAAGGAACAGATTTACGAAATGTCTGACAGAGAATTCAAAATAACCTTCTTAAGGATGTTCAAAGAGTGTCATAAGAAAATACAGATAAAAAACTAAATGATATTTGGAAAACAGCGAGGAACAGAATGAGAAACTTGACAAAAAAAACTCTAATCAATTAAAAAAAAAAAAAACTCACCCATACTGTCTAGCCAGCAAAAGAAAAAAAAAATGCTACTTCTCAGCTGATTAGAGCATGGTGTTATAACACCGAGGTCAAGGGTTCAGGTCCCCATAGCAGCCAGCCACTAAAAAAGAAAGAAAAAAAAAAGTCTAGAAACCAAGAATACATTCTCTGAATTGAGAAACTTGATAGAAAGCTCTAACATGAGACTTAATCAAACTGAGGAAAGAATTAGTGGGCTTGAAGATAAAACATGTAAAATCAAATCAGAGGGGCAAAAAGAATAAGAAAAAATAAAACAGAAATACAGCAAACATGGGACTCCTTCAAGTGAAATAACCTCCACAGGTTTGGCATACCCAAAGGAGAAAAAAAAGGAAGAGATGTAGCAAGCATATGCAAGGAAATTATGGCTGAAAATGTCCCAATATGGAGAAAGATGACAGCATCCAGGTACAGGAAGATCACTGGTTGCCAGTCAAATTCAATCCAAAGAAGAGCACTCCAAGGCACATCATAATCTAATTATCAAAAACCAAAGACAAAGAAAGCATACTGAAAGTGTTAGAAGATCACATCATCTGGAGCATAAACAATATGTCACACACAATGTTCAAACAAAAATTACCAGGTATACAAAGACATCAGATTAAAAGGGAAAACTAAAAATAGAAATGACCCACAGGAGATCTCAGGTATTTGAGTTATGACACATGAACTTTAAAATAACTGATTAATATATTTAAAATACATTACAAAAATGGAGATTTTCAGCAGAGAATTGACATCTATAAAAATAGATATTCCAGCTCTCTTTTTAAAACTACAACTAAAATATTGATGACTTTAACAGCAAATTAGATATAAGTCAAAGGATCAATGGGCTAGAATATAGACAGTGGAAAATATTTAGACTAAAGCAAGAAAGGAAATAAAAAATTATGGAAAATACAGAAAAGAGCAAGAGAGATAAATATACAAGTATAGGGCATTGTGAAAAGATCCGTGCACAGGTAATGTTGAATTAGCTGAGAATTCCCTAACACTTACAGGAATCTTTTCAAACCCTGAGCAACAGAACTGCAAACAAAAACCACCAAGGCACATCATAATGAAATTACTGAAGGGCCAATCCCGTGGCGCACTCGGGAGAGTGCGGCGCTGGGAGTGCAGCGACACTCCCGCTGCAGGTTCGGATCCTATATAGGAATGGCCGGTGTGCTCACTGGCTGAGTACCCAGGTCACGAAAAAGACAGAAAAAAAAAAAAAAAGAAAGAAATTACTGAAAAGCAATGAGAAAACATTAAAAGCAGCCAAATAAGGAAGAAAATATGTAATCTTCAAATGAAAAACAACCAGATAGATATATGATTTTCAACAGCTTTCAACAATAAACACCAGAAAAGAACAGAAATAACATAAGAACAAGTAGAAAACAAAATAGTAAGATATTTAAAGCCAAATGTATCAGCAACCACATTAAATATAAATAGACTAACACACTTCAATTAAAGACAAAGGTTTTAGAATATATGCACAAAGGGTCTTCAAAAAGTTCATGGAAATATTTGTATTATCTTTTAATTCTATTTTCCGTGACCGCTTTGAAGTACTCTCATATATATGTTATGTATATAGGTGTGTGTATGTTTGTATAAATGCATATGTATAAATTACATGCTGCTTACAAGAGACACATTAACTAAAAAGCACTTTGAGGAAAAATGCAGAATAAATGAAAGTGGAAATGCAAAAGGAGAAAGGTTACTGCTCATCCAAGGAGAAGGTGAGGAAGATCAGGGAAGACTTGCTTCATGGATGAGGCATTTGGCAGCAACAATAAATCATATCACTCTCCAAGTAAAAAATAAAATAAAAGAGAAATGTATACAGGAGTCAGAAAGATGGGAATCAAAATATGAGCATCTCACTGGTAAAGGTGAATATGAAAATAGGGCTTGCCCCACAGTCACAACTGGGCTTCCTATTTAGTAGCCTTCCTTCCAAGTCTAGTTGTTGGACCATCCTAGCTGAGGGAAAGTCTGCACAGCTGCCATTTATCCAGCAGGTGTAATGAGAACTGCTTTGCACCCCTAGAGCCCTTAGAGTAGGGGCTCAGAGAACAGTACCTCCAGTCTTCCCTCTGGAGATGGTTCTCAGCCGCAAATGAACATTAGAATCCCTTGGGGAGCTTTCAAAATCACCAATGCCCAGGACACACATCAGACCACTAAAACAGAATCACCAAAGAGGACCAGACATTAGTACACTTTTAAAGCCCCTCAGGTGATTAAAATGTGTCCCTAAGGTTGAAAACCACTCTATTAAGGCAGGGCTGGGCCCTATCTAAAGTGTGTGTACTCTGAGAAAGGAAGTGCAGGCCCAGAAGAGAAGACACACAACTTGCAAATGGCATGAACCTAAAAGCAAAAACAAAGGGACTGACCCATATATACACAGTTTCTTTTCCCAGTCTCCCCAATTAGACAAAACCTGTCCTTACCCTTGGGGAGAAATAGGTGTAAATTGTGAAAGGGCAGAATTATCTTCCCAATTCTGTTCTCTTCTCAAGAATGGAATGGATCTTGGGCTCGAGTGGTGACAGTCAGCTTTGTACTCCATGAATATTCATAACCAATTAAAAAAATGAAATGAGGAGAGAGAGAAAGGAAGGGAGAGGGATAAAGAGAGAAAGAGATTAATTCTTGTGGCTAAAATATATCATGAAAATGTGTGTTTAATCTCTGAGTGCTTGATTTAAAATAAATTATAATTATTGATTGTGCCCTTAAAAAAAAAAAGAATGGAATAGAAATCTCCTCCTGCAATCATGAGGACATGAGCATGGGATAGTAGCTTTGCCTCTCTAGTTAACATGGCTTTCCAGTTGAACATTAGTAAATGGGTAAATTAGCATATATAGAAATTGGAAGAGTGGGAATAGAGGAACATTTTGAAGCAAGGATTTTTTTTTTCCCCTCTCAGTGTTTTTAGTGATCATTGAAGCAATGAAAGAATGATTTGTAACAGTCCAAAGTATAAAACAAACAAAACATCTAAACTGTAAGTTGGCTGAAATGTTGTATGGTTATGCTAATTGCCTGATTAGGCAACTAAAGGCAATTGTCGGAATCCTGCTGACGTAGCCAACTGTCTTGCTAGGGCTTGGGCTCAAAGACCCTTCAAACCCATTGTACAGACTGGGTCACAGACCCCTCACACGCCTGGCTGGGTCACCAGACTCTTCACACGCAAGTCCACACTAGGTAATTGGGAATGATTCTGGGAGCTGTTGGCAGATGATACAAGCTCAGTCCTCAGTTTCCTCAGCAACAGCAACAGCAGCAGCAGCATACAGCAATAGTCGGCAGCGGCGGTGGCAGCGACAGCCTCCCAGAACATCCCAGGGGCTTTGGCAGCGGCAGCAACAGCCTCCAGCAGCAGAAGTGGCCTCCCCATGGTCCCCTGCCTGGGGCATCCCAGGGGCCAGGGGCCCCCATGCATCAGAGCACTTATACTTAAGTCTGACAACCCAGGACACCTGGGTGCAAGTCAGACAACCCAGGAACACGTTGGTGCCCATGCGCATGTACATCAGACAATAGCCAAGGAAAACCTGGGTGCACGTGCATATTTACATCAAATGCTCAACAAGAATCTAAACATCTGAGGGACTCCTGACCATTTTCTTATATTTTCCCTACAAATGTGCTATTTTCTCCTAGCTCTGGACCTTTACATATGCCATTCTGGACCTTTACATATGCTGTCTCTATACTCTTCTATCTGCCCCTGACCCTCAGCCCACCGTTTCATCTAGTTAATAATTACTCATCCTTTGGATCTCGTGTTCTCAGAGAGCTTTCTGTGATCCCACAGACAAAATTTAAGTTCCCCTGCCATATGCTCTCATGAGATCTAAAACAACTTATAATGATATATTTATGTGGTTAGTGTCTGATTCTTCTGATAAATTATGAATTGTATGAAGGCAGGAACCCGGTCTGCTTTGTTCTTTATTATATTCCAGGCACCATCCATAGTGGTTAAATATTTGTTGAATAAGTGTCCTTGGTCATTCATAGACTGCCTAACACTGCTTCAAAGTTGCAGATAAGGAAAGTATTAAAAACAAAAAAGGTGATTGATGCCCTTATTTGTATGCACTCACCAATTAATTGACTAAAAATGACTAGAAGTACTGGAGAACTTGAAAATAAAAACCAAACAAGGTTGCCAATTTTTGAGAAGGAATCCGTGCCCATTCTCATTCAAGACAACCAACCACAGCATAAGTACACCTATTGGCCAAGCGACTTATGTAAGACAGTATAATTCTGGGAACTGGGCCTTAAAAAATGTCTCTTCAGCCTACTGCACTCAGCCAGAGAAGAGGTTGGGCTAACTGAGGAGACAAAAATATAAAGATGAACAGAAGATCCTTCCTACTCTGATGGCTTCCACATATTAAGTAATAGCTACTCCAAATAATAATGTTGCTGGATGACAGTTTGAGCCAGCTGGTCTGAGGCATGAGTCACCAGGTTAACTACCTTATCTCAAATTCAAAGGAAAAGAAAGTAGCTAACTTGATGTCAAATAAACACAGGGCACCAAATTTTGTGGCAAACGTTACCCTTAGATAACTTTCTTGATACCACTGCACAGTTTGCTCCACTGAAAAAAAACCTCTCCACTCTCTCTCTACCTGGGCTGCCCAAATGATAAACCAAACACTGGAGAAGAATCATGCTCCTGAATCTTGGAGAATATTTATGAGAGTGAATAAGGTGGACAAATAAAGTCAGTGGTAGAAAAACAATATGCTATGCAACCCACTTCAGCATCGCCCCCAGGCAAATCTGTTGCTTAAACAATAGCAACAGAATCTAATCACTAAACCTCCCAGCTGCCAAAATCATACAAGCAACTTGACTATTTAAATTGTCACATTTCCCATCTGATATAAATATTTGCCTTCTGCTCACATTCCTGAAGTGTAATACAAATTAGGCCCAAACTTAAATTCACCTTGGCACAAACTATTTAACTTCTTTTCTCCTTTCAAGTGACCCAGATTGTGCATTATGAAAATTGTGAAGCCCTGGTGGTCTTCTCAGTAATTAGAACAGATCGCTGTAGCCTGGGTCGATTTTCAGCCTAGGCTTTGCACATTATTTTACATGTGGAAAGGTCTTGACTACTTCATTCAAGTCCACTGAGACTTGGTTCAGCCTCAGTAACCTTTTATACACAAATGCAAGACTGCCTGTTATCTGATTTCCAGAAAAATCATACCAGTGAGATATTTTTATCCAGTTTTTTAAAATAAAGAAATAAATCTGGTAATTAAAAAACATAACTTGAAAAAATGTTTAAAGAAAACAAAATGATGCAAAAGATTAAAACGCTAATTTAAATGACATAACAAAAATCAAATTTGTTAGCTATGTTGGTTTATGTTAGTACAGACCTTCTCATTACTGACAGGAAGTGAGAAATTTAAACCATCACAAAAATGTTCAATACACACACTTCTGTGCCCTCCTATAAAATTGATTTTATATTACCTGCAGACTAGAACCATGTCTCCTGTGTCATCCTCACACTAACTATATCAGAATTACCTGAGGTATTGGTTAAAAATGCAGATCACTAGACACCAAAAACATTCTAAATTAGACTCTCTCTTGGGAACAGGACCCAGGAATCTGCATTTTAACAAGTTTCCTTCCCTAAATCACCCAAAACCCAAAACTGTGTGCTTGCTCTACAAACACAGCTTCCTGACAAGTCCTCAGCTCTTCTTTTGAATCCAACTGGAACCCAAAGCTGCTCTTATTATATTCAGAGCCACCCAGGGTATGAAAGTTAGAGAACCTCTCCCTGGATGTGATTCCTTTAGCTCTCTAATCTCAATTAAACCAAACAAGTAACTAAAAAATCTACAAAGTCTACTGGTTGATAGAGTGCTTGAGAAACAATCTCTCTAATGGAGTAGTGTGATGTTTGAAAGCAGAATAAAAAGGTTAATCGCTTCCTATTACCAAAGCCTCTCAAATTCGAGCAGTCAAAAAAGCTAGAGCAGAGGATTACACAACCAAATTTACAGATCGTCACCATCCCCTAACCAACTACACCCAGTCACTTTAACTCCTGCCTGATTATAAATAAGCCATCCTCCCCCAACAATAACGACCATAATTCATGTTTATGACTACCAAAAGACTGTAAACAACTGCTAAATATCAACAATGAAACCTCCAGGGAAACTGTCCGTTCCCTAAATTTTTTTTTTTTCCAAATTCATCCTCACAAACCTATAATCAACCCACACAATATCACAAACTGGTTTTTTCTTTTTTATTTGACTGGTAAGGGGATCGCAACCCTCGGCACGGTGTGGTCTGCACCACACTCAGCCAGTGAGCGCACCGGCCATCCCTATATAGGATCCCAACCTGCGGCCTCAGCGCTACCAGCGCTGCACTCTCCCGAGTGAGCCACAGGGCCAGCCCTCCGTTCCCTAAAATTTAACAATGACTTTGAGATATTCTTGAATATTAAATCAGGAATGAGTGTTCTCAAAATAAATAACCCTACTTTTGAACGTATTTCAAAAGTCCTTTGAACAACAAAGGATACCTAGGCTTACACAGAAATGTTAACCAAGAAAGGTAAAAGTCATCATCTACGTAAACATCAATGGACTAGCATTAAGCCTTTTTCAGTCCAGACCACATGAAAAAAATGCCCCAGGAGAAACATTTACAATATATATTAAGTGTTTGATTTACATATGTAATAAATATTTTTAAAAGTAAACATTTGGATTTTCTTTTCTTTCTATTTTTGCAATCAATTCCGATATTTTTATAATTTTTACAATCAATTGATATTTTATGAATCCCTCAAAAATAATCTTAATTTACAAGATTGTGCTTCTAGGAAATAAGGGGTCAAGTTTACAAGAGTTCTACTTGAGACAATTATCCAAGAATCAATCATGTGGTAAATTGTAAGGCGGGAGGAGCCATCTCTATTTCATTTAAGGCCAAAGGTTTTACAATCTTCAAGAGGCTTTGACCTTTCAGCTGAAATCTTTGTTACTGAAAAAGAAATTTCCCAACTTTAGTTTTTTCTATCTTAGGGGAGGTAGAGGTAAGGATTGCCAAAAAAAAGATAGGCTGTCTAAAGCCTTATTTGTAGTTCTAGAAAGAGGACAAGCAGTATAGAAACAGAAAGCATACCCTTGCTCATTTGGGGCTTAATCTCTTCATCCATGTCCAAATCTTCTAAATCTAGGAAATTGTTTACCTAGAAGAGGATTAACATCATTTTATGCATATTAAACAAAGTAAAAATGCAATGAAGAGTCAATGAATCCACTTCCACAACACTCAACTGAGCAGCTAAATCCACTTTTCTCATTAACTCTTGAGTCCCAAAGGCCTTTGTGTTTACTGTGCTTTCTCAGAGACATTGGAAATGAGTTGTAAATTTGGAAGTTGGTCTAGATTCTGTAGGCACCATAGTCTGATCTCTATACTGAAAGAGAAAAAATGGTTTGGGAGTTTTCAAAAAGAGACTTTGTTCTAGATCCTATCCCAGAATATATACCACCACCATAACAATCCAAAATAGTATTTCTCTTTTTTGTGTTTTTGCTTTATTGCCTTGGCTTCTCAAGCAAATGGTGGTGATAAGTCTGGCTATTATCATAACAGCCTGCTTTTTTATAGCATTCTCAAGAGCCAGAGAGAAGAAACTAAAAGCAGGAGAGAAAGGTTCGTTCCAAACAAAATCATCCTGCCCCGGGTAAATCACAATAGAGGTGAGCAGGGCTAAAAATTAAGTGTTCTCTCTTCAAGCAAATAAAACTGAAAATTACTTCAAAGGTAAAAAGCAGAGCAAATAACCTTTACAGACACAATAGCAGCATTTCAATGAAAAACTATTCCACGTGGAATATTGCTTTCCACTGCAAGCTGACAATGAGACATTTTAGATGAACAAAATGGTAACATTTCATACATGAACTAATTCATCTCAGGTGAATATTACAGAGTGTAAATAAGAAAATATTTTTACCACTAGCACAAATGAGACCTGGTAGAGTAAAGGCATAAGGTTGCAATGCCTTTTATGCTCATGATCTAAACATATGCATAATAAAATACCTTAAAATTACAAATTTATATTTCATAACTGGAATTCAAAAGACAGGCTGGGTCTTCCTCCCGCCCCAACTCTACTTCCCAGACCATGGCTACTACATAGGAATTTTAAATGGTAGCTTCCATTGCTTATAAGAATATAACTGCAGTTATTACTTAGCATCAAAGTGACAGCAAAAATTTATCTTCCATGTGATTGTTTCAGAACTAAAATTTGAGAATCTGTTATATTGTTATTTTTCCTAAAGCCTTATGCAAAGGGGGACTGGAGTCACGTTTCTCTATCAAAGCACCCCTTTCATTTCTTAAGCTTTAAGGGAAAAATATCCAGAACTCAGCCAAGCAAGAACAATTTAAGATATCCAAACATCAACTTAAAAAAAAAAAAATTTGTAAGGACAAAATCTGCTGAATTCTCCAACTTTGTATAAAGGACAGCAAATAAGTCCTGTGGGTTTTTTTTGTCTTTTTGTGTTTTTCACCACGGAAGGAAAATTGAATTGTGCTTTACCTTCACTTTTCCTGCCCGATTCAGATCACCTTGAAAGGAACTGCCCACTTTTTGGCCTTCATTCACCACTATCTGAAAATACAGTGAGGACATATTGATGAGAAAATGAAATAACCAAAAATAGGATCTGATCTTGTAGCACTTCAGATGATACAACCCCCCTTCCAGTTTTTAATTAGCTATGCATGATAGATCAGATTCACTAAACCATAGCAGTGCTCAGGGAATCGGTTTCAGAAGGTCTGACTTCTACTTCTATGCCCTAGACTCATCCACAGTATAACCTGGAGTACATTACTAAACCTCAGTGTTCTCATATGTAAAATAGGAACACTTCCAACCCCCTATCCCATCCCAATGAACCTCTGATGGACAAATCAGAGAATGTTAATACAACGTTTTCAAGTTACTGAAAAGCAACTTCATTCAACAATTCTTTGCCTCTAGTCTCAGTGGCCAATAATTGCCAGCAAGAGTGAATCCTTTAGGAATAAAGTTCACTGGAAGCAAGTTCTGGAAATAAAGAGTTAAAGACCTCTACTATAAATACATTTCTAACATATAGATTTTTGTTCCCTTTTATAAAACCCCAATCTCTTATACAATTCTGTTAACAATATTGCAGGGAAGACATGATGAGGCAGAAATTAACTCAAATGACTTAAAAGTAGAATAGCTTCAACTCTGATTCCTTGATAATTTAAAACCATAGCTAAGGAGAATGTGAATAGAGTCTATACGATCTTGAAGATTAGGAAGAAAGTATCCAACATTTACTGACCAAACCTTAGAGAAAACAAGATAACAGATTCTACTTCAACTTTGAAAGAAATCTAGGACAGGTAAAAGAAAAGTGCCATTTTACACAAAGAATTATAAAAAGAAACTCTTTGGTCCCAAACAGAGGGTAAGTTAAAAGATACAAATAATTTCAAAAAGAATTTATAGATGGCAGATCCTTAAGAGGCTTTTAACAAAAATTGAAGATAAACCAGTTACCATCATAAACAATGGCTGCTGAAATCACGAAATGTAATGGTGATTTTCAACAAAGTGCCCCAATGGCACTCCTCCTAGAATAAGGAGTTACCAATCCAATAACTGTCCAATGTTTCTTATAGTCTGTCCTGTTTTTAATTCATGAAGAATGCTTTTTTCCCTCAGACTATTTCTATAAATGTGCCACAGTGTTACCTGTTCTTTTTCCGAACATTGTGATGAAGTATGAAGAAAGATGGTTTTATTTCTAAGACAACGGTCATTAGATTCATTTTTATGAGTAAATTTTGCTGAAGTTAATATGTTTCCTGAAGAATTGGTTCCAAATGCTCCCATTTTGGTCACATCATCCTCTGAAATGATAAGTCATATAGTATTAGAAAATATCCACCATACTACCATTCTGGTTTGTGTTTATTGAGAAACTTTCACAAAAAAAAAAAAAAAAAAAAAAAAGACTACTTTTCAAAGAACTCTGCAAACTGAATGCTTGAGGCATTAACCACTCTTCAAAAAGTTATTTCTAAAAATGCACAGAAAGATAACAATATTTTATTCAACAATCAACAAATATTTGAGTGCCTGCTATGTTCTTAGCCATTGTTAAAAGGTTAATATAGTATTTGCAAGTCTCTCAGATATTACCTATCCCATGCTTTTCTAAATTTGAGGATTTTTTTTCCTTATATGGAAACAATGTATAAATTTTAGAAAATTTGTAAGAGAAAAATGTGACAACCACTCATAATCCTACCTGCCAGAAAACCCACAACAAAATTTTTATAGTAGCTATCTTTTTAATCTTTTTTGTGCATCCACGTGCTTCTAAATATCAAAATAGAATCATACTGTACATAATGTATTATAACTCAGCTTGCCAGCAAATTTTCTTTTCATGGTACTGAGTATTCCTCTATGTAATTTTAATAACTATAGAAAACTCCATTATATAAATCTAAAATAGTTTATTTAACTAATTCTTGACTTATTATAATTATTTAAAATTATAAACAATAAATACCTTTCTACTAATTTCATGCACATTCTTAATTATCTCCTTAGGCTAACAAAAGAGTCTAAGATTCATCCTAAATTAAGACTAAATTAAGATTAAATTAAAATTATGATATCGTGATGCCATTAACAGAATTGTGGGGAAAAATAAAATGAAATGAATTTGGTAAGAGATAATGAATCTAGCTTTGGCCATGTTGCATTTGAGGTGCCAATGGAAATCATCGTGGAAATGACCCAAAGGCAGCTGCAAATGTAGGCTAAAATGTGGGAGAGATATATCACACCTTAAGTTAACATCTGATTGTGAGGTAATGGTTTAAGCCATAAAATTACTTTTAATATTAGTAGTAACAATTAAAATTATTAAGAGTTAACATTCATTGAGTATCAGAAACCCTTATTAGCATCTCATGAATCATCTCATTTAAGCCTCACAACACCCCTAGAGGTAGATACTGTTACTATCCCCACTTTATAGATAAGAAAACCAAGGCCGACAGTGAGATTAAGTAACCTGTTCAAGGTTACAGAGCTGTTAAATAGCACAGTGGAGACCTGAACCCAGGCCTTCTGACTGTAGAACCTATCCTCCTAATCACTGTTCTTTGCTACTTAGAAAAAAATATAGCAAATAAAGAAACTAGAAGAAGAAAAAAGAAAGGAGACAAAGAAGAAAAGCTTACAATAGTCACAGAAGAACTTAAAGTGCAGAGTACATTCTAAAACTGGAAATTGCTTGCTGTAAATGACAATGGCAAATACAAGAATCTATGTCAATGATCACTAGAAGAGTGATAAAGGAATTCAAAAGTCAAGTGAAAGAAGTTGTTGAGTTGGGGAATCGTGTTCCATTTCCTTAGTAAACTCCACCATAAAAATGTTCCAGAGGCACAGACTGTTTAATCTGTGGGCTCTTTAGGCAGGTTTTTAACTGAAGAGGTTATGAGATAGCCTAATCCATCAAAGTGGTCATGTTTGTTTCTCTTGAGCTGTCAGTTACACGACATCAAAATCAGTGAGATTCATGTTGTAGCAATGATCACAGCCTGGTGCAAGTCCAGTTGGAATCCCTTGTTTGCTTACAAATACCCCGTCATTGGTAGAATTAAGACTTGTGGAGGTATCTTCAGGACATTAACACAGAAATACCATCAGGGAACAGAGATAAGGTGACCTAGTCTACAATACATCATTAATAAGTCAGGGAAGAAAAACACAAATACTGAATGCATCACTTTCTCTTCAAAAAGGTCATATCCATAAAAAACGCAAACTCAGGCCAGCTCTCTACTACTGCCTACTGCACCAGTGCTAATAACTCCTAAAGAGCTACTACAGGGAGAAGTGGTCCCTGCCTTTTGCCTAAACAAATCCTTAGAACCTTTGGTGTGAAATACCAGTCTTGGCTGCTGGGAGTGGAGGGACTAGGGAGAGGGGTTACTGAGTAAGGTATTTCGAGGGTTGCTAAGAAGACTGCTGGGGTAACCAGCACTATGAAGGATCAGATAAGTGAGGAAGAAATGGTCTTAGGACTCACTCTCCCCAACTTCTTCCTCTTTTATAGCCACAAAGATGTCCTGCATCAGACCCAGGGCAACAATAAGTAGTGGTAGCAAGACAGAGCAAGATAGGCAGAGAGATGCTTGGAAACAGGAGTTAAGTGAGAATGAAAGGGTTTCTCAAACTTTATCAAAGTTAGAAGGGAAAAAGACTTCCTGCAGCTACCACCATTCCTCAGTGCATTGTTCTAATAAGAGGCAGAATGTTTCAGTTCTCCCTCCTTACCCTTTAAGTCAAGCACAACCTGAATCTAGTACTGACTAAGAAAATCCTATGTACCCAGCTCAGCATTATTGTAATAGTCTATTGACTTAAGTTCTTGAAAAGCACAGTGATGTCTGAAGATATCAGATGTTCTACAAGAACAAGTTCTATTTGCTCTAATATCACTCGATGTACTTTATCATTTTCAATAAAACACCCAGGTTACTTCACAGGTAACCAGATAAAGCTCCTTCGAAATAAAAAGCAAAATACAATGAAGTCCCAGCTTCTGACGCTGATGTTGAACAATTATCGGGGTCTCAGATCTAACAAAAATCCT
The DNA here is from genome assembly GCF_027409185.1 of Cynocephalus volans. Lineage (NCBI taxonomy): Eukaryota > Metazoa > Chordata > Mammalia > Dermoptera > Cynocephalidae > Cynocephalus > Cynocephalus volans. The sequence goes on along the minus strand of NC_084463.1, from coordinate 135,912,482 downwards.
TGTCCACTCTTAAAATGCCCTCCCTTTGTAAACATAAAGTTTTCATTTTTTAAAATGCCAGAAGATGAAGAAAAGAACTTGATCCCTCTCTGATTAAACCCACAGTTTAAAGCTCCTTTCCAAACTTCGAAATTAGTTTCACAAGCATACATACTATATCCCTCCAAAGACCCAGAAGTGCTTCTTATAAAGGCTTTTAAATTTTTTTAAACCTGCAAATAATAAGTCTTTTGGCACAATGAGATAGGAAAAAGGTTATTTTTCAGTATAATAATGTCAGAATGGCAGATGTTGGCACAGCCCAGGACCCGAAGTGGCCAAAAGCCTGGTTAGAGAGCCAGAGCTACTTCCCAGAGCTATCCTGGTGGCGATCCAATCGTGCCACCCGAGCATTCGTCTCTTCTTCTGTTTCTGTTTTTCATCAGAGTCCTTACCACCTTTTCATCTCATCCCCAAAGTTTCTTGCTTTGAAATAAGTGTCAGACATAATACAGTTTAGAAATCAAACAGCAAAATTTCAGAGAACAAGTAGGTTATTGAGACCTGAAAGAATGTTTCCTTGGGCATTTCTGAGTCAAAACTTCAATACAGATGAGACAAAAGTTTTTTTCTTCAGATTTTTAGAGGTTTCATTATTCTGAAGCAACATGTTTTAGTCCGTTTTGTGTTGCTATAACAGAAATACCTGAGACTGGGTAATTTATAAAGGAAAGAGGTGTATTTGGCTTATGATTCTGGGACAGCTGCATCTGGCATGGGCCTCAGGCTGCTTCTACTCATGGTGGGAAAGTGGCAGGCAGCTGGCAGGTACAAGCAGATCACATGGCAAGAGGAAGCAAGAGAGACAGAGAAGGTGCCAGGGTCTTTTTTAAGCAACGAGCTCTCGCGGGAACTAATCGAGTGAGAATTCACTCATTAATCCCCTCCCCCAGGGAGAGCATTAATCCATTCATGAGGGATCTGCCCCCATGACTCAATTAGTTTCCAACATTGCCACATTAGAGATCAAATTTCCACGAGTTTTGGAGGGGACAACACATCCAAACTCCATCACAATGGAACTTCAATTTCATTTTTATACTAGTCAAGCTTCCAACAGATCACCCTTACAAGGCCCCCACTACACCTATCGTGTCTAATTTCAGACCAGAGAAAAAGGTTACCCTCCTTGAAAAGGTTAAAACTTTTGATGCCTTGATCAATTAGACACTCACTACATATTGGTCATAAATCTTCCAGATAAAAATGATTGTTTTTGGAGAATTCAATTTTTGGAAGAAACGTTTTCAAAAATTCAGTTTCATCCAAACAAAAGACAGACTATGTCTGTGTGCTAAGAAGTATTATCACATTCGTGGTAGAGGTTTCACAGATCAGCACAACCAACATGATAATTCATGACCAAATCCTGCCAGCAACCTTGGAGAGTCTGTTCTTCTGCACTATAGTCAATAGCAATATAAATCAAGAGCACGTTCTCAGTCACGATGAGATATTGAATATATTGCTAGAAGGAAAGAAAACTTCACGAGGGGAGAATTCTGTGCAACACTGGGCAATTGCAAAAAAGCCTTCTACAAAGAGAATAGGGGATAAGCAATCATGCTTATAACAAGGCTGGGTACTTTGAAAGTCAGGGGGTGATTTTCATATTATACTTCTTGCCTAAAGCAATGTTTCTCTGGACAATAATATTTGCTCTTGATTTGTCCAGTCAAACTACTTCATTCCACTGCTTCTTGGTCACATGCTCCTTGGTATCTTGGACTCCCCTGGAGCAATAGTCATTAGGACTAAATAAGCAATTTAAAAACCAATCAATCATAAATCAGAATAAATCCAAAGAAGCTAAATTCAGCAGGTGAATGTTTTGTCTAAATTCCCTTTGCAGTGCTCTGAATTCCAACTGTTTTATGTTCTTCATTTGAAAGGGCACAGGGAGGAGAGGATTACCTCAGCCTGACTGGTCAGGAATAATTGTGCTTTCCCCGAAGTTGAATGATAATTGACTCATTATTCACAGTCATAGCCATCAACCTGACAGGGCACAAATGCACAACCCTGGCCTGGAAAAATGTGAGGGACACAATAGCAGTAGGTTGAAATTTCTGAAATGTCCAGCATTAGGCACTTACAGAGACAAAAATGTCAAAAGAGGGTAACATCGCTGGAAGATTATTTTCAGGAAGAAAATGTGTGCAACGGTTGAGTTATACAGCTCATTTAATCTAAAATTTATATTCTGGGAATCAACTATGTGCAAAGTGACAAAGATGGGTAAGACCCAGTCACTACCCTTACAAAGCTGACAAACTAAGAAGTTAAGTCGTGTATGCAAACCACCAAAATACAAGGTATCTATGGTAGATGATATAAAGGAGGTACAAAGTCAGAGAATGGATGGGGTATATTTGGAGGGCTTGACAAAAACTGTATTTGAGCTAGGTCCTGGAAAGTCACAATCAGAGCAGTGCTCTAAGGAGGTGAAATGGATAGAATTCAGCAGAGTGGTTCAGGCACTAGAGACAGAAAGTACAGAGCAACAGTAGTAATCCAGGTGAGAAGTAAAGGGAACCGCAGCTATGATGGGAGTGATAAGAACAGAAGCGATTTAGAAAAGAAAAAAAGAACTTACAAAGTAAGTTTTTTTGTGTGTGTTTCAAGAACAGAAATAAAGACACTTATTTCCAACTGGTTGTTTTCTCCCTCTAGATATCACGGAATATTCACCTTATCTTTCCACTGCAGTTTGGACCATTCTTTTATGTTTAATTTGGCATGCCCTAGATAACTTTTTTTCTTTTTTAACAATCTCCGTGGCGGTGGAAGTGGATAATACAGCATACTTGCAACCAGTCAAGTGGATTACAGTTAGTTGCAGAGAGGCCACACGTATCTACCCATAAGATGAACTTACCTCCCCAAATGATTTAGTCCAGGCCACAGAAGGAGGTGGCCCAGGGTGGAAGAAGATGCAGCATATGTGACCACAGCTTCCTGTAGCTCCAGAATCCCTAACAGGGTGATAGCTGCCGGCAACATGTCTACACAAGGTAGAATCTATTGCACCCAAGAAGTTCATTTGTATTTGCGCCACGATCCTTTTCTACTTAAAACTCATAAGTCTATGCACAATTGATTTATTTTCTTAATAGGAAATATTTACAAACAAGCAGGACGCTCCTAGTTCTTGAGCCAAACCCAGACACAAGGCCACACATTCCTCTGGTGAAGGACCCAGTGCAAGAATCTAAGTATCCACCTCTCCACAGCTCTATTGAGATATAATTTACATACCATAAAATTCACTCATTTTTAAGTGTACTACAATTCAATGATTTATAGTAAATAATCAGAGCTGTATGACCATCACCACAAATCAATTTTTAGAACATTTCTGTCTCCCCAAATAGGTGCCTGGTGCCCACGTGCAGTTGTTATTCCCTGCTCCTACCCCCAACTACAGGCAACCACTAATCTACTTTCCATTGCTCTATATTTGTCTTTTCTAGATATTCCATATAAATGGTATCATATGATAGGTGGTCTTTAGCACCTGACTCCTTTCACTTAGCATAACATTACTGAGGTTCCTCCATGCTGTGGTATATATTAGTATTCCCTCTTTTTTATTGTCAAATAATATTTCACTGTATGAATAAGACCACATTTTATTTTTTCATTCACCAGTTGATGGACGTTTAGATTGTTTCCACATTTTTACCCCCTTGATTATAATATTTAGTTTGATTCGAGGACAATCAACGTTAATTCTATTCCATGCAGTGCCACAACATGATGAAAACAAACCAAAGGATAACTGTAGAGTTTCAGCTTCTCTCCATGCCCAGACAATGGAAGAAATGCATGTGTTCACTGTGGCTAAATACAACTATCACTTTATCTCCTCAGTATTCTCACAGACATAGCATCAGGCCAGTCTCTCAGGGCCCTGTTTTCTTCATATTTATATGAAGTCATCTGAAATTACCTTTCTAAATTGTTCGTAGCCTATCTTTTCATACTAAAATGTAAGCCAAAGGAGAGCGGGTCCTCACCATCAAGAACTCACTCACAGTTCCTGTAAGGTAAAATACTCATTCTACGCTCCAAAGGACACATAACAATTAGAACTGGAACGTAGATTGATACTCAACCCTTTAACCGGCAAGTTCTGCACCGAGTATTCACTCTGTGCTTAACACCAGTCTTCCAGCCTAGAAGAGGAGTTTAGAAAGTTAGATGACATGGCCTCTGCCTATAAAAAACATACAATCTATTCCCTTAAAACTTTTACTCACTCAGAGGCATAACATTTTGCATATCATCAAGCTAGCATTTCCATATCTGAGAATTTGTCCAAAAGAAATAATCAAGTATGTGGACAAAGATTTTACTACAAAGCCAAAAATGTCTAATCTATTCCCTTGAAAATTTTAACTCAATCAAGGCCACACACTTTTGCATATTTTTGAACCAGCACTTCCATGTGTAAAAATGTATCCAAAGGCCATAAACACGAAGGGTGCAAAAAAATAAAAAAATAAAAGCCAAAATCCTTATAAGGACCTAGAAGGCTATCAGTACCTGGTCTGCCCCACTTCCATGCCCTTGACCTCAGCTCCCTCTTTCCTTACCTTTGCTCAGGCTACTCCAGCCACAGTGGCCTCTTCACTGCTCCTGAACCAGACCAGCCACTGCTGTTACCAGGCTTCTGCACCAGCTGTTCCCTGGGCCTCAGATATCTGCAGGCTTAACTCCCTCATCTTCTTCCCATCTGTATCTTTCCAGGGAGGCCTAACCAGATCACCCTACATAAAACTGCAACCCTCAACCCTCCTGCCGGCACACATGAGCCCCTATACGCTATTCTGTGTTTTTTTCTGTCCCAGAGCAATTACTATCTTCTAACAGATATTTTTCTTATTTATTATATTTATTTCTTATTGTCTGTTACCCCTTCTAGAATGCAAATTCTCTGAAGGCAATGATCTTTGTCTACTTTGTTCACTTATGTGAATAGCACTTAGCACATAGTGTACAATAAACATTTATTGAATAAATTGAAAATAATTCAAATGTCCAACAAAAAGAGGATGGTTAAATAAATTATGGCATATTCGTACAACTGATTACTATGCAGTCATCAAAAACAGTGTTAAATAATAATATTAATTGCCATGGGAAGATCATAATATAATATTATGTGAAAAAGCAAGTTACAAAAAGAGTATGTATAGTATAATCCCACTTTTATAAAATAATTATAATAAATCTGCTGAATATATGAATGAATGAAAATACTAGGTTAAGCCCTTACTATTTATAAACCAAGTGCTATAAATATAAATAAATAAGTATATGAGTATACATGTACAAGTGTGTGTTTTAAATATATGTAATTGTTTAATCCTAATAACAAGTCTATGAGGTAGAAGTTATTATATCCATTTTACAGATGTTAAAACTGAAGCTCAGAGATGTTAAGTAATTTTCCCAAGGCCACCTAGTTAGCAGCAGAGCTGAATCAAATCCTGGTTGTCTCCAACTCCTGTGTTCTTAACTAGTAATTGCATACATATGTACATATTAATAAACAGAAAAATTCAGAAAGGATGCATACACCCATGATTTATCTCTAAGACAAAATATTATTGTTTTATTACTTAATTGATTATAGGTTTGCCTACATAGAAGAGACACCTAAAGTAACAATAGCTTAAACAAGATGAAAGTTTATTTCTCTCTCATGTGACGGTATAGATATAGACAATCCAGGGTGAATATGATTGTTCTTTTCCACACTCATCTCAGAGCCTAGGCTCCTTTTATCATTCTACTAGTCTGCCATCCCCAGGGCACCACCCTTCTCTGCATGGTCCAGGATGGCACACCACCACACCCTTGTTCCAAGCAAAAGGATGAAGAAAGGAAAAAAGAACGCACATACATCACTTCTCTGCTATTAGTTAAGGCATGATTTAAGCTACTATATCAAGGAAACACCAAAATAGAGCAGCTCAAACAATAATTTTATTTCTCTGTCATGTAACAGTTTAGGGCACATGGGTAGGCTCTGATTAACTTGATGATCCAGGGATCCAAGCTGGTGGCATGCTCTGCCATCCTCAGCACATGGATTCCATGTATGGGTCTAAGGGAGTTGCTCTAATGATTGCCAACTTTTAGCCAGGGAGAAAAGGTTAAAAAGAATCCAGGGCACGTGACTTAAGGATATGACCCATCAGTTGCACCTAACAGTTCCCCTCACATCTCCCTGACACAAACTTCGTCAAATGGCTATACCCAGCTGCAAGAGAGACCGGGAAATGTAATCTTTATTCTAGGTGGCCATAGAGTAGCTAAAAATTCTACTGCTATAGAAAGAGTGTGTTTTTTATTTTGCTGTATGTGTGTGGCCTCTGGGTATTTTCTAATTTTTCTACCATAAACAAAAAAAATTTAAAAACAAGCTTATTTTTTGGTTTAGATGAAAAGCATTTTCTCCAACCAAGCTCCTTCTCAATCTAGGGAGAATATTTATATGCATTTTCTTCCTTCTTAAAAACTCTTTCTTCGAATTAATGGAGAAGGAAAAATATTATATATAAATATATAATATTTTAGATTTTTATATTGTAAGTCAAATTCTTTTAATATTTTTGATGTCCTCTTTTAAATCATAAATAGTTAGCCTAATCATAAAACTCTACTCTTGAGTAAGCCTTTAAAACTTACCAGGTGCCCTCATGTATGAAATACATGAAAAGGTATGAGAAAAAGTATGAGAAGCAGCAAAATTATTGGAGGGGCATTTCCTAGAAGTACAGGCAACAAGATGCCTCCACAGTTTGTGTGGTCTTGTTTTCTTGAGTGTGCACTCACTTGCTAATAGCAAAATACTCACAAAGTACACAGTTCTTCTGGCAAGAATAGACAGAAGTGTAAAGGTCATTTCTCTCTAATGCAGTAGCTTTGGCCTACAGACACATGCACTATAATCCTTCAGACTTGGGGCAGATGCATGCTGAACCAAAGCCCACCCTAAAATTCTGGAAACTATTATATCTTAGCCTCTATGTCAGAGATCTGCAAGATCACAGTAAAATTATTCCTATAACCTGTCACTTTTTCACAGTCAAAATGTCTTTTAAATAATATAAAATGGTGACATAAAAGTCATATTTAAATTAAAATCATCATTCTTACCCTTTGGGGAGGAGGGCTGTCACAATTTCATGAAAGCTGTAGACCTTATTCCTGGAATGCAGTATATACAAAAGAGAGCACAGAATTTTGAGTAATTCATATGTCTCCCTAAACCTCTCCTCAATCTCATTTAGGGCTTATTTTTCAAAGCTGGTCTGAAAGTCAAGGTTCCTGGGCTGCACTCTAGAACCACCGAATCAGAATTTGGGGACAGATCCCTGAGAATCTGCATTTTAATAAGCATCTCCCAGGTGATTTTTACATATTCATAAGGTAGGATTCCCAAGTAAAAATTTCATAAAGTAGAATCTAAAAATTGATAATTAAAAAGAAGAATCTGATACCTTATCTTTGTCAAAGCATGTAAATACCCTGGCTGATCGTTATGTGTAGACATGTATTTAGTCCATCCACCAGAGGCCAGTGTAGGATAATTCCCTGAAATGTGTAGTCTTACACTACACAATATACCCTATACATATATACTATACACTATAAACTACATACAGTAGATTTTAACTACTTCAAGGAATAGAGTGTGAACAACTAACCAGACAATATTTTACATTTTTTTATACTGTAGATTCAAGATTTCTTTAATATTTAACCTTGATGTTTCTCTTTTATAACATAAATAGTCCTCCTAATCATAAAACTTTACATTTGAGTCTTTAAAACTTATCCAGTACTTTCACCTATATTTCATCTGATTCTCACTGCAACCATATGAGACATACCAAGCAAGAAGAATTATCCCTGGTTTACAGATTCAGAGAGTAAGTGGCAGGCCTGTGGTCTGAAGGAATTAGCATATGCCTGCACTAGTGCCCAGGTCTTCTGAATCCAAAGATGGAACAGTACCCTTTCCATTACACTAGCACTGCCCACAACAAAATGAGAAATAAAGATAAGGTATCGATTCTTCTTTTTAATTATAAGGGTAGTACAGTAAGCTGTGGAGTATGCATAAAGCAAGTTACTTCACAGGGCCTGGTTTTCCAAAGCCTTGCAGTTTCAAATATTGACCTTGCAAATGACAGGAAATTTTCCCCAGGCTATAGTCTCTGTTGTAAGATAAGGAATTGTAACACAGCAAGGTTGCTGGCTCAAAGACAGACAGGTTACTGATTGATATGTAAAGATACTGGGAAATTGCTGCAAGAAGAGAATATTTGCTAAAATCAAGCTTTTGTTAGTGGATTGACTTAACTTCTTGAAAATTGCATTACAGAATGTCACCTTACTGAATGTTACCAGCTTCTACTGTTAAACTTGTTAAACTGTACTTAGAAAAAACCTCACCTATGTTCTCTTCCTGTAACTTCTTGGTCTGGAGAATAAATGCAGGAAGAGAACCCCAATTCGTGGTTAATTTCCCAAATGGAAGGAATGCCTCTTTCTTGAGGGTTCTGGGAGATTAACCCCTTTTTCTGGGCTTCTCACTGCTCAGAAGAGATGGGCTTTGAGTAATCTTTGGCAGCTCCATCACCCAGGGGAAAAGGGGTGACAAATCCGTGGGAGACAAAGCAACAGTAAGTTCTTCATAAAATGAAATATCTTCAACCCAGAAGATTTTCTTTCACTCTGAGATCATGCCCTTCTGCCTACCTGCACAAAGGCACATCTACTTAAGACAATCTCTTTAACTCACCTAGATTGGAGAAAGTTACAGGGAGTAATTTTTCCCTTCTTCTTTACAAATACTTCTTATGAGTTTGCAAACTTTCTGAGGTTAAATAACATCTTTTGTAAATATGTATAATAATCAAGGACTCAAATATGGAATTAGGGCAGTTCAAGAGTAGACTTAAATTATACATGTCTTTCACATTCTCTCATTTTTTCAGGTAATTCCAAGACAGCCCTCATTTTTTTTAAAAAAAGGAAAAAAAAGGCTTGAAGTCAAAAAAGAAGAAAAAACAAAAACAGTCTGAAAATCCACCATTCTGATCATTCTTATTGCTCTTTTCTTAACTCATAGAGTGTTTATTCAATCTAAAACTGAGACCCCAAAACCAAAGGAAATATTCTGGATATTACTTTAGGAGCACTATGCAGAGTAGTTAATATTGCCTTACGAATCAACCTTTAACTATACAATCTATAAACATATATATTTTGCTATTTGGCCTTCACACATCTAGAGCATTTAGGAATCACGTGGTCCTTTATAAAAAGATAGCAATAAATGAAAACAATACATCAGCCAGTAAGTTTTTTTAGAGCAGGGACTCTGTTTCTTTCATCTTTGTATTCCCAGATTCTAGCTGAATGCCTAAAACACAGCAGGAATAATAAATATTGAAATGACCTCAATATTAGCAAGAACTGTATTGACACTATAATTAGTGATTAAACCTAATACTCAGAATTAGGTGACTGGCTACAATCCCTTTTCTCGAATCAGTGGCTCTTACACTACAAAATCTAATGCAAGGCAATCTAAATCAGGAAAACAGATGAAAATGGTATCTCTTCCCTGTGCTAAGAGAGCAATGGGCTGCAAGAAGAGTGAGCTGACTGGTGTCACTTGTCTATCTCATCTGGAATAAATCCAAGCAGGAAAAAAAAGACACTAAAAATCACTCACTAGACAGATCATGGTTTGATTTTCACATAAGATGCAGGTTTGGTTAAAATAAAGTTTCCTGTTTGTATCCCTTTGGGTTTAGCTGACCATTTCAAAGAAAATATTATTGTTCCATGGCTGACCAAACATTATGCTAAAACCATTAAGATTTGAATACATGCCCATTCAATTGAATCAAAGGACACAGTCTTATGACCGCCTCAGTTTCAAGTGGAGTAATTTACCCCTTTCCTTCAAGTAACAGTACATTTAACAACAATGAGTAAAAATAACGTCTCCAGTTAAAGACAAATGCATTCAAAACAAACGTACACCCACTTACTATTGACTAAATCGGCTATTTAAAGGTTTATAATGACCACCTTAAAAGTTTATTTGGCTATTAGTAGTTCTCTGCTTCTGTTTAATAAAAGTGTGAATCCCATTTGCCTATAGAGGTTCAACTCTCTAATTTATAAGTCATATAATATATACCATATATTATATATATAAATTGAAAAGATATAAAGAATCAAAGAAAATGATTATTTTATTTATAGACAAACCAAATATTTTTTAAATTTCTCATATCTTACTTCACTAAGAAAGCACACTAGAAAAGATATTTACTGTAACAAAATACTATGCATTAAAAACAACGCCAAAAATAAATATAATGATTATAATTCAAAATGTCATACAAATTTAAATACATTTTCTTTCCTTATCCAATTACACCTACACTACAGTAGACATAAAAAACAAATGATTATCTATGGACCAAATATTCGTGTTTGGAATGAATACGAATTGTAACAACCTCAGCTGAAGATTTATGCTAATATCTCTAAAACAAAATGACTCAATCAGCTTAAAATCTGTCATAATTTGGGGGGGAAATTTCCTTCTGCAACTGAACCAGCAGTTTTCTGTGTTTCATAATCTGTCAATTTGTTCCCTAAGTGTAATGATTTAGTGATGACAAAAAAAAAAAAATAGAGAAAGAAATGAAAATTGCTTAATTAAAGTTTGCAGATATTCCCCCAAAGAGAAAAAACAGAATAATGCTGCTGATGCTGTTTCTTCCATAGGACTCTGCTATAAAAGTTAGTTCACTTCATTCAATACTTTTGTTTTTCTCCTTCAGTGTTCTATGTGATATTTAATGTTAGGCTGTGATAAAGATGTCACATACAGAATTTATGATCGATATGAAAGTACCAACTTTTTTCCTTACCCTTTTATTCTTTTCAGCAATACCAAAAACACATCAATATAAAGCTTTAAGATAACACTGCTTCTTTACTCTCTCCTTTGGAATGCTGGATTAATTAAGTTTTTTTTCAAATTGCCTAGTTACTTTTATTAGCAAGTCCTCATATGATGCCTTCTGCAAATTTCCCTTGAGGTTAACATCCCAGTGGACTATGTTCTGGGGTAAAGTTAAGTTTATTGCTATTTGCTGTGTTATTTTCAATTGTGCTCTTTCCTGTTAAATTCACATTTGCAAAAGTGCTTCCCAAGTTGCCTTTTTTTTTTCTTAATGTGGCTAACGAAAAAAAGGAAACAGAAAGACACTGCAAATGGCCTGTAAACTAAAAACACCACTCAATATTCAGTAGGGAATTAAATGATAACAACAGTGCAGAAAATGTGGCTTAAGTGCCACCTGGAAGAACAAAACTGGTCAGTTTGTTTCCAACTTCCTCTGGCAGGCAATCTGCCAGTTGCAAGGGTATCAAAACAATGTTGAGCCCTCTGGTCTCTATCTAATACTCGACAGAAAATAACTGCAAAAGGCTACACAGCAAGGATTATTTTTCTTGTTGTGTTTTCTTTTATGAAAGAAAGCTGTTTTTGTGCTCTACTGAAATTCTTTTCCTGCTCTGAAATTGGTAAGAGGGCCAGCTGCTTTCTATATTTTTCTCTGTGGTGTTTTTCTACAGTAGATTTTAAATCCATTCTTCTGATTGGGAAAAGCCTTTCTCTGTACCACAACGGAATTTTAAAGATGCATTTCTAACACTCAAATGCAAAATCGCTCCAGGGACCAAAATGGTATGTCAACTTTGGAAACGTGTTTTATGTCCTGTCACCAGTTTCTTTTTTAATTACTTTTTTTAGAAGTTGTCAAGTATGAGTAGTGATATTCCTTTGGCTGAACTGACAACTCAAAATTTATCAGTCCAGAAGTATAAACCAAATCCCAACCCAAGATTCTAAGCTTTTGACAGAACATACACTCAATAAGAAAAAAAGTTAAAACTCCTGAAATAAGAACTGTGAAACTTTGAACCAGTAACTTGGTCTCTGTAGGCCTCAGTATCTCCCAGCCAAAGTACTCGTGACTCATCCCTGTCTCTTTCTTCCCCCTAACCCTCTGTCAGTCAACTGTTTCTAAATGCTATCTTTCATTCCTTCGCTTGCAGCATCTCATTTGCTTCCCTTTTCCTCCTCCACCACCCTAGTGGGAATTTTGCTGCTATGGTTTGAATGTGTCCCCCAAGATCAGAAACTTAATTCCCAATGCAACAGTGTTGAGAGGTGGGACATTTAAAAGGCGATTAGGTCATGAGGGCTCTGCACTCATGAATGAATCAATACCATTATCACAGGAGTGAATTCCTCATGAAAGGAGATGAGTTCAGCCCCCTTCCCTCTTTTCCTCACTCGTGCATGCTCTTTTGCCCTTTCACCTTCCACCATGAGGATGCAGCAAGAAGGCTCTCACCAGCCTCCAGAACTATGAGAAATAAATTTCTATTCTTTATAAATTACACAGTCTCAGGTATTTTGTTACAGCAGCACAAAATGAACTAAGACATTTACATTTTTTTATACTAAGTCTTCAAAATTCACCACATATTTTATACTTATAGCATATCACAATTCAGATGCCAAATGTTCATCAGAAATACATGATATTTCATAAAATTAACATTTTAAAACATTGATTCAGGCACCCAAGTTGTCCCAAACACTTTTAAAAATTTTCCAGTAACTGAACTTAATATTAGTTTTTAAATTTAAATTTAAATTAGTTAAAAATAAAATTTAAAACTCAGTTCTTGCGTAGCACTAGCCACACTTCAAGTACTCAATGGTCACATATGGCTAGTAGCTACCATATCGGACAGTGTGGACTTATACGATCACAAATCATATGGTAACTGTACATTCCTGAAATTTGTAATGGTGGTAGTTCATAGCTCCTTAAATAACTACATATGAATAAAGTAAATATAGATTGAACCCTCTATAACTATACAAGATTGTTAAAATCTAAGAAAAATTAAAATCTATTTAGTGGTTTTGAAACTCCAAGAGTTTAGAACTATCAAAAGGCCAGAACACCACCAGTTTATAAAGTCACAGGCCTGGCCAATTGTCCTAAACATTCAGACACACAACGTTCTAACTAATGGAGAATTTAATTAAAATATTAACAAGTATGAAGAAAAAAAGGGAGGTTTAGTTGGCAGGAATTTTTTTCAAAGATATGTTAATAGAACAATAAAATGCTAAAAGCACAAAGTACTGCAAGTGAAGTGAGAATAGCATAAACAAAACTACAAATTACATAACTAAATCTGAAACAAAACCTTTGATCTACACAGATTAAAATAGGTTAAAGTAGACAAATATGGCAGTGAATAGAAATCTGTTATTATATGGTAATATAGCAACTGAATCCTAGGTATTTCAAAAATGAAATCAGAGAATGAAAAACAGACTTATCTAAGAGTCAATCATAAAATCACAGTAGATTCATTTCAATTTCCAAGCTATTTCATGTTGAACAGTTGGTAAAATAGGCAACTTTCACGGAAATTAATCATTAGCCACAAGCACACAAACAAAACAATAATGGAGTGTGTGTGTGTGCGCGCGTGCTATGAGAGAAAGAGATTGAGAATTGGAAATAACTACTGTAATCCCCTAAGGCTACCATATGCAACAAAATGGAGTTGAAAAGATTTAATGTCAATTTCTGAGTCACTGAATTCTTAATTATCTTAATATCTGTGTGACGGCAACATGAGTAGTAACTCAGCTACCACTCTAAAAGGCGGAAGCAAATGCTTCCCCAATTGGATCGTGTGGTAATCTTGATGTGGAAGGAAATTAAAAGAAATTGCCTTTTGCTCTCAGCAGTTTAGAAGTAACTCTAAACCTTACTATAAAACAAGTCTACATCTTCATCTTGAAGAATTATTGTCTGAAGGATGAGGGTACTTCATCACCAATGGAGGCATTTTAACATCTGTTGATTTTGGCTCTTATCTGTCAACCCTCCCTGAGCTCTACTTAATGCCTTAGGACCCAAGACACATTTTGGGTCAGTGGTTACTCCAGACTCACCCTAGGCATCCTCTCGGACAGGTAGACTTTATCACCCTTCCTCCAGCCATAGACTGGGTGGCCGTCCTGTGACCTCTCACAGCACTCTGCTTTTCTTCATACATTAGTATAATTTCCTGCTTATTTCTCCCTCCCACTGGACTATGAGTGCTTGAGGACACGAACTATATCATATTTACTTCTGAATCCTCAGCACCTAAAATAATACCTAAACCATAACAGGACACTCACAGAATTAATGGATGAATAAATGAATAAACACACTAACAAAAAATCAAATATAAGTATTCACATCTGTGTTTTTGTAACCTAAAAAAAATAGAAATATGACCAACAAGGAGGAAGAAGCCTTTTTTTCTTCTAGACAAACATTCTAGAAAGTCCTATAAATTAATTATGTTTACAAAGAAACTCAGATACAAAAGATTGAAACTTAGCTGATTATTTTATCCACAATAATGTCAACAACATAATAATGTCTTTATCAATAATGAAAAAGAAAATCTGCATGCTGATTTTCAAATACATAGCTTACAACTTTATTTACTCTCTTGAACTGATGACACTACTGAGAATTGAATTATAACTGTTTAAAACTAATAATTAATGTCTCTTTAAACATTTTGATAGAACATTGTATTTATTATCAAATATGTACCATGGCTTAAAAATTTAGATTTACTTTAAAAAAGAAAAAACTGCAAAGCATATCAACATAAATGTACCATAGTGAGAACTATGCTACACTATTAACAGTTTCCAACTGTTTTCCGAGAGTCTGAAGCAGTAATGTGAATTTCTTTCAATAAGGCTATAATTTAATTTTTTCCAGGGAAATATTTTTAATAGGATTACTGACCCTTTTAACACTCTTGGAAAGAAAATGAATCCCGTAAGCATTCTGGCATATAACTATTATAAAAATAAATAGAACAGTCAGTCCATGCAAATGGTAATAGACTTGAGAAACTAAACTTACTCAAGAAATATACATAAGTATGCATAGTGATAACCACTTTACCAAAGTAGAGATTCACTACATATCAGCAAAACAACCAAACACGCTGAGACAAATTATAGCCTGAAAAGAAGAGGAAAAAACAGGAACTTTGCAGAAACAGCTTTTTAATGTCTTTTCTCAAACAGAACTAACCATATTCACCTTGATCAATTCTCCTGGCTATCACTCAACACTTAGGCACGTCCTTAAGTCCTGTTTGGTTTTTCAGAAGGTATTTAAATGTTTCAGAGGGAAAAAAGACACTTACTGGTTTAAGATACATCTTTGCATTTACAACTCCTTGTGCTTTAACAGGATTTTTTTCAGGTCATCAGTTTATAATGTGAATTAGTGCCTAGGGATATTTTGAA